>NC_142172.1:40299456-41027581 GCF_029865625.1 Vigna umbellata | reverse complement strand
CTTGATTTTGGTAAGGACATTGTCAGTTTGGCTCAAACAAAGACATTGTTGAGAGGACTACTTTTTGGTTGATGTCAACTAGGGTTTTCTTATTGAAGTTGACAAGACTTATTTTTATATTTATGTTCTTATGATAGGATTATCTTTTGTTGCTACTAATCTTTTCACTCGAGTCAATATTTCTTAGCCAATTTTTGGAAAACTATTTTTTACAGTTGTGAACTGCATTGTTTTTTATTTGTGCCTGTTGTGACTAATTCTTCGGGATGTCTACAATGATTACTTTTTTATCATTGCCAGCAATGTTATTCTCTGTCAAAAGTTGTTAGGATTTTTTTCCTAATGTTGACTAGGGAAACTTTCCGTACACAATAACTTTATTGTTTTCAGAAATGTAGTAAAAATAACCTCAATCAATGCAAACTAAATAATTGTGGTTGATATTAATTGTAAACAATATTGGCCAATTAAAAAACCTTGATTAACATTCATTGAAAAATAATACCAACCAAGATCAACTAAAAAGAAATAATTCATATTGATATTTTTGAAATACTAACAATTGTTTGATGTTTAAATAATTCCTTGTATTTGATGGCAAATGAAATACTTTTTCCAAATCAAAAAATTAAAATTCAGTAAATTTGAATTGTCTTATCCAGACAAGACATTTGAAAAATGAAACAATTTGAAATGGGATAAATTCAAATCGAATGTATTTAAATGTCTTAGAAATTATGAAATTCTCTATCCAAACCCAAGGTCAAGATTTAAACTGAGATTTCTTTTTTCACATGAAACTCTCCAAAAGAGGTTTTCACTGACCTTGTTCCTACGACTTTTTAATTAGTAATTTGTACATTTTCAATCTTAAATGTTGCAGTGCTTTATACCATCTCTTCCCTGCATAGAACTTTCTATCACTTACCTCATTTTTGGATGCCTTGTAAGGATATGCTTCTTTAAAAAACATGAGGTGCATGGCAAGATTATCAAAATCCAGTTAATTTAGCCATTTCTCATAGTAGTTGCAAGATTTTCAAACAAGATGATTCAGTAAAAGTCCAGTTGAAATAGTTTTTTACCCAATTTCAAAACACTTTTACATTTGTTTTCAAAACCAAGAAAAAACAATTTGTAAATTTAGTTTAGTTTTAAGAAAATCATATTATCATTATCTTTGTTTATAACCTTATTGTTGTCATGGCATCATTACTACCACTATCACCACCATCTTTGTTACTTTCACCGCTGACCATTATATGGAAAGATGTATAAAAGAGAAAGGAAAAACAGATACAAAATATACGGAAGACCAAACTGAAGTCATGTAAAAGAAAACAACAACCCTCCCAAAGAAGAAACCTATAGAAATCTAAAGTCTGAGAGTTGACACCTGGTACAAAAAAAATCTAAACTAATGATACAAAGTAAAAAATCAAATCAGGTAAAGTCTAATCTATTTTCAGTCCCAATGTTAGCAAGACTGTCAACACAGCAAACAGTTATATTGGATGGCTTGTGTGACTTATATTTACCAATTTTTTTATAGTTTCTATGCTTAATATTTATTTTGTCAATTTATTTTTTTTCAAAGTTTTCATTTTTTAGTTATTTTTGTCACTTATGACTATTTTCATGTTTCAATGTTTTTTTTTTATTTTATATTGGCAGAGTTTCCGGTGGGACAAGGTAAATTGCAGTAGTTGACTCATTTTTAATTAGCAAGAATTTATCAAATACTAAACCTAGAAAACTGAATCTGAAAACTCAACAAAAACTGGGTTTAACTTTTGAAATTTTCAAAACTTAAAACTGAAAATCACCATTATAAAATCACAGACCAGAGTACATTATGATTGATAAGACTGAACAGAAAAATCCTCTTAAAGTCTTAAGATGGAAAATAATGCTAAACTTATTTGAAGATAGAATAAGATTAACTATCTAATTTAATTACACTAACTAATAAACTTAAATGCCCAATAATATCTTCATGTCATATTTGGACTAACTGATAACAAAGGGTAGTGGTAGGGATGGAAGAGAGGAGTTATAAATAAATAAGAGAGGAGATGAGAGGAATGAACAAGATTGCACGGAAAAGGCAAATCCTAATTTCGTGCATAAAGCTAACTAGCATATAGTGTAAACATAAACTCAATCTATGATTAAAAGTACTGAAGTAGATTTTAAGTGCTACAAAAAACTAAAAATAAACATACAACTTAACCAAACTTTACTTTTTAAAGAAATGTCTCCTTTTTTATATATGAATTTGTTCACATATTATTGTGGAATTTAAAAAAAGAAAGAAAGAACATCATTCTGTAATAAATTATCAAAATTTATCATACCAGTTGATGGAGGTTTGAGTTCTCCTGCAGCATATTTACCCATAACACCACTGCACCTGTTAACATACACCAAAGTCATGGACTAAAAAGCAATGATGCTCAATGCAAACATAACAAAATGATTCAATACATTATACTATGGGAAGCTGTTTGATTCTACCAAGATAAAGGAAGAGAAACTATAACCATACATAATTTACACTACTGAGAAGACTAATGAAATCATGTACCCCTGAACTTAGTTATGCTATATTCCAATACAGGAAATCCATAATGACCATGAGTCAAATGCCTTCCTTTTCATAGTTATGAAATATGATTTTCAGCTCAATCCATGTATTTCAATTAACAATTAGGAAAGGCTGTCAACAAGCTTATATCTCGATTGGCACCCATTTCATCCTTTACGAGTGCTATGTAATTGTTGAGAGATGAGATACACAAATGAAAGATTTGAAAATAACTAAAGACACTCAACTACAACAAAGCCCATGTTAAAGGCCCTAATTTGCTCTACCAAGATCCTTGTGTGCCCTCAACAAACACATCTACTATGGCCGCTCCATCATCGTCAACATCTCCCTTGCCACTAACCCTCACAAAGTCACATCTCACCTATTCAAAGAGAACAATTACAACCACCATGATTGATGCAATTTCATGTGTGTCAAGCTCATCCAGAAGGACCTCAGATTGAAGCCCTTTGGACTCACCATTGCATCATATCAGCTACTGCTGCGGTTGAAAGCAAAGTCGTCGATGTAGCAGAACCCGAGGCAGAAAGGAGAGGGATTCTCATAGAGGAATAGGAACCAAGGAGAGGAGATATTACACAAAGAGGGATGATTGGACAAAGGAGACACAAGAGCCTGAAAAGGGAGGGAGGAGTTGTGAATGAGGATGAAGAAATTGAATCAAGGAGTTCGTGAAGAATAGAGGATGATGGCGAAGCTGACAAGCATGATACTGTGGAGGAAATGAGCGATGTTACTCATAGAAGGTTGTTGTTATTGGGGAATTATGCAATGGCAAGGCATTAGTTGTCCACGGGAATAAAGTGATTCTCAACTTCAAAGATGACTAGGGAGTTCATTGTAACTCAAATTATCTTAAAAATATATTAACTTAAAACAAAGTTTTGCAAATGCAAACATCTTTTAACTTAAGAAAAAAATGAAAAATATGTATACAACTTTAGCTTAACAATTTAAAGGCCTTTTTTCAAACTTTAGCTTAAAAGCAACTCATATGCAAAAAAAAAGTTTGGCTACACATTCTCGATTTGCCTCATACCACCGTCAAAAATGGCATAGTTGATTTCAAACACAGATGTGATTGGTTTGGGGTCTACCATGTAGATTCATGCTCGCATACCTATAAGGTTTAAAGATTATGCCTTTCTGACTACAATGTGCATTATTAATAAAATCCCTATAACTTCACTAAACTTCATTTTCCTCTAAATAGTCATCTTCGAACAATCCCCTATCGTCATGTTCATCATTGATCCAATCCAATCCAAACCACAGTAATGGAACCAAAAAGTTGATAACCAAACAAATGTGAATCAAATTCTTTTTCACTTTGGATAGTTTTAAATTCCTTTTTGTAAAACAATCCAATCCAAACCGAATTGTATAAGCATTTTACGTATGCATATATTGTTATTTTGTAATTACATTTTACCCATACTAATAAGTTTTTCCATTTCTTCTCATTTCTTTGATAGTAGTTGTCCAAGTCATTAGACCCTTCTACTCCCTTGTCTAGTTGTCATCATACTTACCATACCAAAATCTTATCATGTCATACCAAAACCACAAGCCACCATCATTGTAATAACACTTGCTCCACAGTTAGAAATCGGAATAAGAAACAATTGATGTCTAAAATTAGTTAAGACTAAGGAGAGAGTTAGGTACTCTTGAATTTACCCATGTTATCATTTCTTCTTTTAACCCATTAAGAAAAATACTCTAGCACTCTTTGTTCATCCCTCTTCAATGGCTCTATCAGTAGTTCAAATTTCTCCCACTATTCCATTTTGTTTGATGCTTAATACTGAACCCAATTGAACCAACCTCGATTGAAATCATCATATCAACACACTTAAACACCTTCCCCATTAAGAAATGTGGTTTGCTCTTCCCACCATTGATACCAACTCAAAGTCGAGACCTATAGTGGAATCACTAGCACATCAAGCTTTTCAACCTCTCTAAGCCTAACTTAACGTATTTCTCACCCAAATGATCCAACCATAAGCATGATCACCTTTTCAATATCAAAACCTCCATTTTCCTTCTTCTTGTATCACACTCCCCTCCCGTCTTTTGCATTGGGAACACAAGACCAATCAGTGCAACCATTATCGTCTTCTTCCTTGTCATTTCTCATCAATGTTCATTGTCAACAAGAATGCTTGCGAGCATGAGTTTGCACCTCTTGTAATGTCCACTTAAGCTTATTAGTCTACAAAAGACTCTCCTCAATCAACTCCTCCATACTATGCTCCAAACCCTCAACTTCAAACTCCATTGTTGGGCATCTAGAGAAAATTCCAACTCTTTAGATTGAGTGCTCCAATACCAGTTGGATACCAACAAAATGAAGCAAAATCAAAGGCAAATTTGCATTATCATGGAAAATACTAGTTTGTATAAGGATGATAAATACTAGGCAAATAGATAGAATATTCTCTTTTTCTCAGAGGCATTGCACATTTTTTCTCTACTGACATGTTATCTTTGTTAGGGGGTTCTATCAAAATCGTAATCACAACACAATGAATTACCATCTCTTCTCCCATGTGTCTCTTCACCAAGTAAACAAGTATAATATGAGACGTGACTTTCAATGTAATATTTATCAGTGCATTTAATACTTTTTTACTATTTGTAGGCTCATTTAGAAAATTGAAGATGAATTCAGTCCAACACACACACACTTGGCTGTTCTTAATTCCTTTTACTCCACCCAAATTAGACTTCCACTCTCAAAAGTTTTTTTTCTTGGCCATTCCACCTCAAGCAAAGGCTGTGATTGTCTTTCTTTTACTGGCAAGTAATACATCTCAAAAAATGTAAGCTTCAATGATTTTAAATCCCTCTATTCCTCATTCTTCCTCTTCTTAGAACACGTTTATCCCCCCTAAAATCTCTTCCCAATTCCATTATTACTCTCATTGTTTCAAATATTATTATCTATAACCATACAAATCAACATTCAACTATTTGCCCACTTTATATATCCTTATTCCACTTCATCGTCCTCTCAGCTAACGTTTTTCTTTCACCAACCATCACCTACTCATCTACCACCTAGGTCTACAAACATTTACCAGCAAACAAAATCCAAATACAGTAACCTGTTTTATTATCAACCCATGCAGAAGAAAAAATTGTGAAACATGTCTTGTAGGATCGTAATTGGTTTATTTTTGTCAAATGAATTTACTTCACTTCAATGCAACAACACCTAGACACTAGCCCCTCTGCCTTGTTATTGCAATTCTGCTGGTACAAGAAGATTATTTGGTCAAAGAAATCTTGTTTTAATGAAGCAAGGTCGGTTGCCTAAGGGTTTCACACCTATAGGAATCTTGTTTTAATGAAACATTTTCTCCAATGGTAAACTAAGCCTATCACCATCAAAATCATTCTCAATTGGCACTTACGTACAAGTAGTACTTCCAGTGAAGAGGTCCATATGACCCAGTCACAAGGTTTTGATGCCTCAGACAACCATTGTCTACCCCCATGTGTTGAAATGTTTATTGGTCCAAATCTGTATCTTGGTGATCCAAAATTAAATGGTGATTTCTTGGTTCAACAAAAGAGTGAAATACCCTAACTTAGGACAAGTTTCAACTAAAGTCTTTAGGCTCCAAACCCTGTGATTTGAGCTGTTTGTGCTTACTATTGCCCTTACAATGTTTCAAATCAATAAAAGCAATGTTTCCTTGGCTCCCAATTCTTCCCAACAAGATAAAGCACAAGGAATTTGATATTTTCTTTGTTCAAGAAAAGGAATTGAACAAACAAGTCAAGGTACCTTCTTACAATACAACACCTTATTTCTTACTTTCTAGGAAAACATGTCATCCGCAATAAATTCACCACACTACAAATATATCTCCTTTCAATAGGAGAACTTTCCAATTAGCATTTGAATATTCGAAAGCACAAGCTTGGCCCTTATCTTCATAGACCTATAAGCTCCATACACATTTTGATATTGAAAATGATATACCATACAAATTACAAAAATGATGTGCTCAAGTAATTATAAGTAGGTCAATTCCCAAATATTACTTTTACATCTCTTTCAATCCAAAATTAGAACCGCATATTTGACAAACGTTTAACTTTTCTATTCAAAAGGGAGAGAAATACCATATCATCCTTGAACCTTTTTGATTGGATTCATTCTTATATGAGGATCTTCTTCCAATCGTAATATATCTTGTTCAAAATGTTTTGCTTCTCTATTGATAATTACCTTTATTACAATGATTTTTGTCATAAAAGAGCAAATTGAAGTTTTCTAGTGTTTGTAAACTTTTATTACATGATTCAAACTAAATTTGGAAAATTTATCATGCAACTGTCCTTTGATAGTGGCACATAATACATAAACAACAAATTTCTAAGTTTCTCAATGCAAATGGCATAATTTTTTAGCTACGCTTTGATACCCCAAACAAAACAGGGTTGCAAAAAAGAATAATTGTTAATTCCTTGAAGTTTCCAGAGATTACTGTTCTAGATGTTTATTGGATTAATGCCATTTGGTGTTAATTCGATACAATAAATGTCCTTTCTTTTTGTTCATGTTATGGCCAGTCTTCTACCCTGTTCTTCTGTTATAGTACCTTTGTTCATGTTTAAAGCCTTAACCAGGGAAAGTTAAACCAGCAGGTTGTCAAATAATCTTCTCAAGGATGGTTTGGAAGATTCACACAAGTTTCCATGGGGTACAGGCACAGCCGGGTGATAACTCCCTTGTTCATAAAGCATTTGTCATGGTAATACTCACACTCCTCTATGTTTATGACATGGTCAGTGCATGTGATCATGAAATTGAAAAGAAGTTTTTAAGGAAGAAGCAAGCAATTCAATTTAACTCAGGTACTTTCTTTGGATAGAGGTTGTCCATTCCAAAAAAAGGTATCTTTGACTCAAGGAATGTATATACTTGATCTTATTGAAGAAATGTGCAAATTGGGTGCAAAACATTTGGAATTCCCTTTGAAAAAGGAACCACAAGATTCGAAGAAAAGAAAAAATCCCGAAAAATAGATTTGAGACTTTTCATAGAAAACCATATGATTTGTTTCATTGATTCTGAAAGTAAAAGCTGAAGTTACAAAGTATTGACTTGTGAATTTATAGAGTCAAGCTAAATAAGCTTGCTAATAAACAGGTTAAGATTCAACTATCACGAACAAATTGGTTAAGGTCAAGTTATCACAAACTGATTACAGTTATACAAACAAAAGGAAATTACACAACATAGACCGCTTTGTTGGGCGCTAATACACCCAATCAAGTATACTCTATTAAGACTCACCTAACAAGTCCATGACGGGTGAGAGCTAGGCCAGGATGAGGGATCATACACTTGGGGTTTGGACCTCATCATATCAAACTGGGTTGGAAAGATAGCTTTAGTCAAGATGTCAGCTTGTTGATCAGATAGAAGAACATGCACAGCCAAAATTTACTCACCGAGAACTTTTCCTAAATAAATAAAAAATAAATAAATAAAAAAACGTCAACCTCCATGTCTGGTACAATCATGGAGGACTAGATTATGAGCACGTGAGACAACACTCACATTGTCAAAGTGAATGATAGGAACAACATGCATCACTCCAAGTTCAGCTAACAAGGAATGAGCCAAGATACTTTTGCAATAGCAAGCACAAGGTTGTGGTATTCAGCCTATGTTTTGCACTACACTGCAACTGATTGATTGTAGGACCGCTAGATTACTTAGTCTAATACGATAGTAGAGAAGTCTCAATACCAAAGACTGGTGGGAAAGATAATCTATTCATCTCACACTAGCCTAAACATTGCTCATGCAATGAGTGTGGTAGGCTATGCATGATACCCAAAAGAAACCTGTGGCAGAAAATAGAATCCCCAAATATTTTAAGGTAAGTACAATAGAACTGTTATTCAAAAGGTACACTATCCATCTAAGGTATAGAAATGCAAACTCTATCAGGTCAATTGTTGATGGAAAATCACCTAAAGGTATCGCATGTTCTTTTTGGAGAAAAGTTGGTAAACAAAGTACAAATGAAAAAATGTAGTTGCTTGATCTAATACTAAAGTGGCGTTGACCTATGGCACACAATATATTTGAGATGTTACGGATGAATATCATTCTAGGTGACTTTATGTATGAGACTATTATATGATAATAATTTGGTTATTACCTAACAATCCTATACAGCAGGACAGAACTATTCGTGTAGAAATTGACCAGCACTTCATCAAAGAGAAGTTGGACAGTAGCCTTATAGACAACACCTATACCCGTGAGAACTCCAATTGGTAAATGATAGATAAGTATCTCATGTCTTTAATATTATTCATATGTTCCTTTTTATGTTAGTTTCCCCATTTCCCTTAGAAGGCCTATAAAAGGGGACTAGAGCTCGTGTTACAAACACAATATATTCAATAATTCCTTCTCTTTTCAAGTGGTAATAACCAAACTTCAAAAACTAATAAACCATGGTTTGGAAGTGAATCAGACCACAATTAGTATCTTCATTTGGTTCTTGAAATTGTGAACCATGAGATATGGTTGATTTTGAGGTCAAACCTTAAACTGAACCATGAAACCCTTAGGACGTGCAAGCAAAGTTAAAACATACATGCATACATAATTAACCACATCTGGCCAAATAAATTGATGGAGATAAACTATTTGTTACTTACTAAGAACAAATTATTAAGAAATACTCACCATCGGAAATAGTCACTTCTAATGCCAACTGGTGAAGCCAACAATATATCAGTAATCCAGGGAGACAATGGCCTTATAGGTTTCTTCTCCTGATGTGTCAAAGAATTTTGCACAGATTTCCCATTAATAGGTTCACTAGTTGTGGCATGACTGCCACTACTGCTTCTTTCTGTTTCACCATATTGCCTTTCCATTTTGTAAATAGGGCGATTATAATGAGTTAAAATACGCAAAATTTCACCACAAGCCAGCGCCCATTGTTCTGAGTATTCATTCTGCAAAATAATACACAAAATGAAAATAATAGAGAACCACTTAACAAAAACTGAAGACGGACAGTTGCTATATTAAATCAATCTCGAAGATGAAAAACTCAAAGAAAGAGACTTCTTTTCTTTCAAAGGGATTAGCTAAATGCCTGATTTATTTATTTCTTACTGATTCTCCTAAAATTTCTCTACAAAGTTTACTTGAGTAGATTTCCATATATTTGAATAACTGATTTACTTGCTGTTTTATTCCATTAATAGAAAGATATGAATGGTTTTAAATTATTCATGTGTTAAGCAAAGTTTCCATGTATACTGTTAAAGATGAGGCATTCAGTCAAATTTGATACTTTGCTATGAAACAGGGGATTATACTTATACCTCAATTTTTGGGCAGACTGAAGATATGAAAGAAGCAAATGGAGGACTAGCCTTATCATAGACTAGTGTCCCATCAATAATACACGAAATAATTGGAAGCACAACCGCATGTCCATGCTCTGGATGATGAAGGACAAATGTGGCTGGATGAAATGTAAAATATAAAGTTATTTCATATAAGATAAAAATAAATATGGTAACCAACATATATGTTGAGTCAACCATAAGTCAAACTAACATGCAAAAAAGCATAAATACCCAAAACATCATCAAAGAGAAGAATCTCCTTGGACGGGTAGCGGTTCCGGATCAACTGTCAAAATAATATAGAACAGAGTGAATGGCATTTGATAAAAAATCATTGGCTTCTCATGTAAAATAATAATAGTAATAATAATAATAACAATAACAATAATAACAAAAACAATAATACAAAAAAAAAATTATATAGATTGCTTTTGTTCCAGTTCACAAGGCTCATTACTAAATATGGGAGCATTTATCATACCTCGGCAATATCGTCAGTAAATTGTTCGGATGTAAACTGAATGAAGTATTCAACATATGCAGCAATTTGGTCCTAGGAAAAGCAGAAATGATAAGACAAAAACCAACAAAATATAGCAGAACTACAGATGAAAAAATGTTTACAATAAGCTTTCAATCAATCCACGTATTTGATTGAGAAACAACTATTCTCAGCATTACAATTTATCAAAAGACTGCTGATTTTTCACTATTATAATAGCACTGAAGAGTTTTCAATTTATTACATGTATCATAAAACATTGACTTTTATATTCAAAGACGACATTTAACATGGTTATTTAGCAAACTTCTGTAAAGATACGTAGAGAAAAGATTACAAATCAACTGATTAAATCATTCCATCCAAGGCATTTTTTCATCAGGGAATTTTTTATCAATAGAAGATATATCAACTGGAAAAAATATACTTAAGTTTGACACTATGGTCTAAATATAAGTATTCTGCATTCCACTGCAGAATTTTGTCTCCACTAGCCATTACTATTTGTTACTCTTACCAAAACCTTTGAAATGAAATACAAGAAAGTTCTCTAAATTCTCAGGATATTCAACAGGCTCAAAAGTACCAGAGAACCACAAAAACCAAACAGCTAGACCGTCAAATTTAAATAGCTGCTAGTCTCATCAGGGGCTGTGCTTATGCTGATTCATGCAAAGGCTACAGTACAAAGATGCATCCCTTCATATTATTCCATTCATGAACCAATTATCTCTCGACAACTCATTGCATTCCCAACACACACAAGTACCCTTTGTGTTTGGATAATGCATGGGCCCACTAACATTGTACTAAATTCAACTTTTACATTAGGAGAATAATAGAAGCAAGGATCAAACTCTACAACAGTTGGTTGTGAGGACTCCAAAAATAGTAAGTAGACATATAGAAATTTCATTCTTAACTTCCTAAGTCCAAAAAGCTTTATTCCAAACGTTGAAACATTAAACAAAATTTTATAATTATTATCATTATTCTTATCATAATTCATAAAAGAGAGCAACTGACATTCAATGACTAAAGTTATAGTTTACTTTGAGAAAAGAACATTATAGAAGAAGGGGCTTGAGGAGGGGGAATCAAGAGTGAAATGACACCTTTCTTTGTTGACCATCTGGTGGGGGAGGCCAGAACAATGAGGAGAACTGAAGACGGTCGGTCCACTTTTCACTGGGAGCAGCCATTGAAGAAGAAGAAGACATCTATCTACTTTCAAGGTATCGTTTCCTTCTACCTCTGACAATTAAAAGCAGTTATCCAAATTCCAGCCAAAACATGCTACCAATCAAGAATTAAAATATCGTAATTCACCATTCCCTGTTCACCATGGCCAGATACGTTTTACCTTAGTAATCAATCCATCACCAATATCCACCAAAACAATTTTCACAAAGAGATTTACTTTCGACAGAGGGCAAGCACATAGGAAGACAGCCAAATTCATCTCGAGATAACAGTAGATACTAGGCACGACAACTAGTTGCTCTGTGCAGCTAGAACACTTATACTTTTCAAAATTACTGATAATTTCTAAGTTCTTTTCACTCTAACACCATTATAAAATATCCAAATTATTTCCTAAATGATGAAAATCAAAAACACAGATAAATCTGAAAAAAAAACTGCCAAACAGAGAAAAATCAAATTTAAAAAGGAAAAAAAAATAAAACAAAAATAGTAGTGAGAATAAGACTTTGTAGGAAAATATTGAATTTCTCTCCACACCACAGAGGTCTGCTAAGATTCAAAAGCTAGAACAAATTAAATAAATAAATATATAAATAAGCCCGTTAAATATCTAACAACTCAGATTCACCGTACAAAATTTTCTTAACAAAAAGGTAAGAGAGAGAGCCGATGAAATCCAGTCCAGAAATTTACACAAACACCGTGAACAAACCAGGAAGCCGTAAAATCATTATATCAAGAAAATAAAAAATAAAAAAGCAGCAAAAAAAAATGTACCCGAGTCCTTTTGTGTGCATAAGCAATTATCTCAGGAAGCAAACGTGGCTGTTGCAAAGATGAAACGATGGAGGTGAAAAAATGGGAAATTGTGGAGTTTTATGAAATGAAAATATTTAAGAGGTGGTGGTTCAAGGTGGAAGGCAGAGTGAGAGAAAGAGAGAGAGAGAAAGACTCAAAACACACACAACTGGGAGAGAGAAAGAAGGAGAAGATCTTTAGGAGCTCTGAGAAGCCTAGATTGAATGCATACGTGGCAATGATATTTTCCTCTCACCTCAGACCCTGTGTCACGTCATGTTACTCTGCACATGCATCATCATGTATTCACATACATCCCACATCCATGCTCACCCATCATCATTACGCATATACATTCACCCTGCCCTTATTTGTAATTTCACCTGTTTCTTTAGGTTAAATTTATTTGCATCTCTTGCAGTTCTATTAAATAAGTCCCTTACATAAAGCACTTAAAAAAATTCTTTAAATTTATTGTTATAATCTGTTGCTTTGTATTTGACTTAAGTGACATGTAAAAAAATCAATTAGTTAATCAATATAAATGAATTTCTTTTACAGAGACAAAAATATATATAATACATACCTTAAAATTGATATTAAAATTATATTTATGTAAAAAGTAATATTGACACTATATAAATAAATATAGTTATAAGTAAAATAAATATTAATAATGTAAATGAATAGCAAAAAGTATATGTATATGTATTGAATTAGTATAAGAAAAAAAATGTTATTGTGCTATTGCAAATAATTCTATATTATAATACTGTATATTTTAAGTTTATGTCATGGTTAAGGTTTGTTCTAAAGAAAACTTACCATCGAACCATCTTAACTCAAAAATTTCAAACATCCATATATTGATATACACGTGTAAGGGAGAGCATTTAATAAAGCATACATAAATAGAATTACTTTAATCTCTCTGTACGTTCTTTGTATGAAGATTGTTGTCCGAGGTAGTTATTGTTGTCATCTTGTTTTCTTTTTGTTCTTTATTGTAACACTCACTATTAGAAAGTGATTTGTAAGTCTAACTCAATCCTATAAAATCGGTTTGTAAAGTGAAGTTTGCACCTCACTTATATATTATAATTTGGCCTTATCTCTAGTCGATGTGGGACTTCCAACACACCCCTTCACACTGAGGTATAGACATCTTATGCGTGATAGTAGAAATTGGGTGGTCCGATAACGACCCGATAGCGGGTGGAATAAAAGAATACAATGTCAACTTAGAACTCGCTAGGATAGGCTTCAACCATGGCTCTGATACCATATTAGAAAGTGGGTTTTAAGCCTAACTCAACCCCACAAAACCGACTTGTGAGGTGAGGTTTCCACTTTCTAATACTCACATTTTACTAATTTTACATACTTTACCAATTTTCCTGTTGTAGGAGTTCATTTCTCTTACCATAACTATTTTTCTTTATTTTCATCTGTTGAGCTACTTGTTTTTTTCTTACTTTATAACCTGTAATTTTTTTTACATAAGTTATACATGTTTTCCAATGCATTTTCAATTCAATACACAACCTAGCAATCCTTTCACCGTATCTAAAAGATGTATGTTATTCTCTCCTATATCTTTTTCTTTTACAACCTTTATCATTAAGTACATTTTCACATTAATTTTAAGCTTTGCGTCGAGTTTAGATATCAATCACATGCAATGTTACATTAGGTATTTTATATTTTATCCATAATCATGCATTCACCTAAGCCATACAAAAATACTTATTGATATTTGTTTTGCATCTACCTTTCCATTTCTTAAAATCACCTTGTTTTCTTGAATCATATTTTTTTCATAATTGACCTTGACCACTATTCCTTTCATATTTTTCTCCTAATCTCATTCAATACTTCATTAGCTATAAGGATAAAGTCTACCATTCCCTTTGATGAATGTTGATTGAGAATAGTTTATCACTTTTAAAAGCATTTTCTTCATCCTCCATGTTAGCCAACACTTTACATATTACGTTATAAACGCAACCAACCAAAGATATTGCCTAAAATCATTGAAATATATTGGGTTGTGTTTTAGGTACAAGTGTGATGAAATACGCATTATGCCTCCTATGTATTTCTCCGGTTTGTTGGAACCAGATAGCTGCTTAGAAAAATTCATAAATTATTTTTTTATAAGCTTAATTAAAATTTAAACCATTTGGCTTATGGCTCTTTTCACTTCCACATTGGCCGTGGGCAGTGGTCCTATTGTTGTGTGTTGGAGGTGATGGTTGCTTATGGTGGGTGGTGGTTCAAGTGTTCGAGATGGTGGCAACTAATTTATGATGATCGTGGTTATGTTTCGTTTGTTGCGGTGTGGTGTGTTCATGGTTGCTAGTGATGCAATCTATTATAGGTATTTTGGTGTGATCCAATTTCTATTACGAGGAAGTAGTCCCTTTAAAAGAAAAAGAAGCAACCTTAAAAAATAAGAAAAAAATAACAACAATTATAATAATATATAAATACATTTTATTTAAATTTTATTTATATCAATTACATTACATTTTAACATAATTTCATCAATATTTACTTTTTGATTTTAAATAATACTCCACATTTTATTTTTAGCATAATTTACACCAATTACATTATATTTTAATCACTTTTATATCAAATGATAAAATAATAATCATATAATTTCATGAATTAAAATATAATTTTTTTTCAATTTATCAAACATACACATAACTTTCACGAACATCTTTATCATTTCTCACCATCTTTTCCTAAATCAAAATAACCTCACTTTCATCTTTTTTCTCTCCTTAAATCTACTTCCGAAAACAATCACAAATTTAATATTTTTTCAAGTTGATGAAACTATGATAATTTATTTCTTTAACTAGGTTTTATGTTTAATGTTTATTGTAGTAGTAAGTTTAACATTGACTCAATTTTACTAAATTAACTTATTAATGAGATGTTTGTCATTTTTTTTACATTCTAATTGGTCATATTTTTAGTTGATGTGTTAAATATGAGATTTTCAACACAATTCCTTACAACAAAGATATTGAACATGAAGATCGACAAAGATCCAATATCGGATCTGTATGGCATGATAGACCAGGACCTCAACTAAGATACACTCTTAGTATATCAATATGGTGAATTTAAGTTTAACTTAATCTTACAACATTATTTTGCAGTATGAAGTTTAGCCCGTATATTATAATTTTGTTTTATATTTAGTCAATAAGA
The DNA here is from genome assembly GCF_029865625.1 of Vigna umbellata. Taxonomy (NCBI): domain Eukaryota; kingdom Viridiplantae; phylum Streptophyta; class Magnoliopsida; order Fabales; family Fabaceae; genus Vigna; species Vigna umbellata. The sequence goes on along the minus strand of NC_142172.1, from coordinate 41,011,829 downwards.
GATCTTCAATAATATTGCACAATATTACTTCATGTATCATCATCACACACCAAAAGTGACACACTCCTAAAAGATTACAATACTACTTTAGATTTTCATATATAACAATATAACAATCATTGTTAAGAATGTTACTCGAGTAAACATAATATATAAAAATGTATCTATACATCAATTAAATATACATCAAAATACAATAAAAAAATCATGTTAAAAAGTTATTAACCATTTTAATCTAAATCAAATGTTCATGTATACCTCATTTACATGTGAGTACATCCAATAAAATATATTTAAATCAAATTGCACACAAAATTATATTAATAATATCTTTGTCAATTTTTCATCAATCTTAATATCAAAGAATGTATATCTCATCTCTAATTTCGAAAGTTCTAAATTTTTTCAATCTAATTTCAAAACACACATCAATCTAATTTCAAAACACACATTCGCACATGTGCATTTGCACTCATGAACACACTTCATAATCATACATTCAACACCATAATCAAAATTATTATTTGAATTAATTTTCCAAAAATAAGATAGGTTAAGAAAAACTTTAACTTACTATGAAAAGACATAATTTAAAAATAAGAACACATCATTATATTTTAACATTTTTATTCAACACATTAATTTAACCAATTAATATATTGCTAGCAAAACTTATAACGATCTCATGAAAAATCACAAAATGAGATTCTTTATTGAATTTTGCTATGTTACTTATCTGTTGTGCCTTTAAAATATATGATAGATATTGATTATGATGTTTTAAAATATATTAAAAAATAATAATATACCAACATCAATGTATTTTTAATGCTTAGTAGAGAATAGAAAAAAAAAAATCCGGACTCTAAAATCACACACAAAAGTAAAAAATGAAATATGAGAAAAAAAAATACTTTTAAACAAGAGTTGATGGATCATGTGTCAATCTCTTATGTCTTATAGTTTTTAACCAAGAAACTATAACTCATATAATAAAAAATTAAAAGAATAAAAGTAGGAAAGTGTGACTGAGATTTAAAAAAAAAATATATAGAATTTATAATTTATATATTAAATATACCTTGAACCTTCAACCTTTGTTATTTTTAAAACAAACATGAATCTTAATATCTCAATTTTATTACTTTAAGTAAGGTTGATATTTCTCAGTAGTATTTAATTTTATATATATATATATATATATATATATATATATCAAAAAGACATATCAACTTCACAATTATAGAGTTGCTGGTGGATTTTACAGCAGGATTCAATCCCCACATTTAATAGTTTATTAAACCATGTTAGATGTGGTTTTTTCCACATCATTATGTAGACGTTTTAACATTAGACAGTAGGAAAAACTTGATTGTAAAAAATCAAAATGATAATAATCTAAAAAGGTTTAATTATTCTTTTTTTATCTTAATATTAATTATTTTTCAAATTTAATTTTTTATTAATAAAATCTTCAATCAGATTATTTAATTTTTAAGAAGTAGTTATATAACTTTTTAGATATTAAACGAAGTCCCTTAAATAATAAAATTAGCAATATGATCATATATATATATATATATATATATATATATATATATATATATATATATATGGAATGTCGTGTTATCTCATATTACGTTTCTATTTTGTTCTCGTACCCACACTAAAACGGAATCGATCGCAAATAATATATTTTCCACTCACAAGACACGTGAACAGATGTAAAACTATAGGAAAAATAAATCGTGATTATTAAACGAAAATAACTAGTTCGATCGTGTTCCTGTATTTAATTATAAAACCATTAAATGTAAAGGTCACGTGAAATTAATCTGGACCATCAGTTTTTATCTGACGATTACGGTATGATTCAACAGATTCGTTTCGACTAAAGTATCTACAATTTTTAAATAAGTATTAAAATAATTAACAAACACACGATAATACATGATTGAATTAAAACGTAAATAGTTAAACTGTAGTTGAATTTTTTCTGGATTTTGGAACTTTTTTCTGTAATATTTTACCGCACTGGCAATATATTATAACGAAAATATAGAAAGAGAGAAAAGAAAAGAATGAAAACGAGGAAAGTGGGTGTAGGAAAGGTAGAATTATTGGAGGGAGAAGAGGTGAATAATAGAATAAAATAGTTGGTGAGGTTTTGTTGGCTTGTTTGTTTGGTGTGTTGCGCTGTCGAGTGCACTGTGATAGATATTTCTTGGTGTTGTGAGGAAACTAATGAGGTCATTTGGGAGTAACGTCCCTATTTATTATGCCATTTTTCTGCCGATTCTCTAATTATTCCAAGGCTTTGATTTGCGATCCCCACACCACAAAACTCTTTTGTGAAGACTTCTCTACAGGATTTAATGAAAAAAACATAGTCCAGACAACGTTCGAATTTATATAAAATTAATGTTATATTCAACCAAAAATCTTAATATAACAAGTTAATAGTTTTTCTACGTATGGATTACATTTCGTGTCATTATTTAAGCATTTAGATTCTCAATCATCTTTTTCTCAATTTTTTCATATTGACACATCTTTTCGAGTAAAAACATTTTAAATAGTAAATATCGTTATAATATTTGTCTGAATATCTGTTAAGAAAATTTTCAATACAGTAACTTTTTAACCGGTCACCAAAATAAATTATTAGTTTTAATATTATTAGAAAAAAAATTCTACATAATTTTTGAGAAAACATTATACTAATGAAACATACTCGAGTTCATTCAAGTGATTACATCACTTTTTTCGAATAAAGTCTTTTTCGAGTTCATTTTTCTCATTTATACTCTTTTCGAGTTCATCTTTCATATAAGTTTTGCTTCTCATAACTTCCTGAAATTGGTCTACTAGATAAGATTTTGAATGTATCAAAAGAGGAAAAGAAGATGACCAAAATTTCCTTATGCAAATATAATTTAAGAATGATGTATTTCAAAAGTCAACGAAAGACGTGTTTAACAAAATTGGGAGGTCCATAATGTTGGAGTGAACATTGGTCTGACTGGTCATACGTGGCAGACACAACTTGTATTATTGGCATATCAGGCAAAGGGTTGACTTAAACTCACTGGCTTCAATAACCCTTTTTTTTTATGAAACAAAGAAACGAATTTTTAGTTGATGATTCAATTAAATCTGTTGAAAGTGCGTAATGTTGTTTTAGAATGAGTAGTGCATTTTCTTTTTGGATTTAAAAAATAGACACGTTGTTTAGTGGGGGTTGAAAGATACCATCGGTAGCTGCTAGTGCTACTTGACGGGAGATTCCTTTGTGTAAAGTGATTTCCGTATACTATTTGTTTTATGTCTTAAATTAAATATTAAAACACCTAAACTAAACTAGGGGAAGTGCTTTTCCAAGTTGCGGTTTTCTTTCCAACTTACCATCATTATGTACCTTTAACATGTCAATGCCCATGTCTCAGAAGTATATAGTTTCATACTTGTATTTATACATTTTTATTTAGTCAAATGCTTTTAATAGAAAGATGTAAACTATGTAATAGTCATATAAATATACCAATAAATGTATACACGAGTGATATATTAAAATTTATGCATATTTCAACCCCGATTTATTTATTTTTAAATAAATTAAATATGTTTTTAATTCATAAATTATAACAAAATATTGTAATTGTTTATTGTACGAAACTTTTATTTTGTTTAGTTTTTTTTTACTTTTAAAAGTAATAAATTTAATTTTTCATTTTCAATAGCGTTAAATTTTATTTCATATAGTAAACGTTTTACTTAAGCATCAACAATGTTAATACACAGAGTGACATATATTTTTCACGTGTTGATTTTATTTTATTAAAGGAATTTGAGACATTTAAACATTAACAAATAGCTATACATTTTATAAAATATATAGTTTTCATTAAAAAAGAGTCAAATGAACACGTGGTAGACATGTCACTATACTTGTCAACATTGCATATCCTTAATTTGAACATTATTGATCACATGAGATAGAATTTAATGCAATTGAAAATGAAAAACTAAAATTATTGTAAAAACAAGAGAAACAAACAAAATCAATGTTTCCAACATAAACCAACTATAATATTTCATTATAACCAATTCTAACTCATATTTCGTTATAACTTAGTAACAAAAATATATTAGACCGATTTATAATGTACTTTGTTTTTTTTACAAGATAAAAGCCTTGATTTTAACCTCTTGAATTAAAATATTTGTCATGTTGTCAAGAGAAGAAAAAAAAATCCTCTCAAATATATTTTTGATGATAACAAAAATGTTACAAGTAAATTTCTCAAATAATATATAAAAAATATATTGTGTAAATATAATAACAGATAAAAATCTTATATCATCAAAATCTAAAAATCTCATATCACCAAATTCTAACACATGTAAATATTAAATTTTAGCCTATATAGTATTATCGTTAATTTCATTTACCTTTTCACAATTCAATATCATATTTCAATATCTCAATATGTATAGCTTTGATCATATCCAATATTATTATCAATAATTTCATTTAACTTTTCACACTTTAATATCTCAATATCCATAATTTCAATTATATGATTAAATGTGTCTAATACTTAATTAATTTAAGTTATAATTTAAAGTGCACTTTTATTACATATATGGTGTCTTCTAAATCAACTATTACATTGTCAAGCTCATACATATTATTTAAGATTTTAGTGTACTGTCTTTCCAATTTTAAATGATTTTTTCTATTGAATTTGAATATGTAAAATTAATATTTGTGGAATTCATATTAAAATAAGAGTGAAGATAGATACATATTAGTAAAAATGCATAACCCAATTCCATAATATTTATTTAGAATTTAACTTATAATTGTATTCTTTAATTTAAATATTACATAATAAAATAATAATTATTTTTCATGCTATCATAAGGTTGACGATGGTTATTGGATTTGGAAATCTTTTATTGGTCATATAATTGATACATCAATACACATACTACATTTATCGTTATTTTTAAAGTAATATTTTTATTAATAAAAAACTCTAAAGACGATGTTTTAAGTTAATTTTAATATCTAAGTTTTATAAGTAAGTTTGTCGCACTTAAAGAGTGTAGTGTCGTGTTTTCTCATGATTTTATCTGTGTGAGTATTTGAAAATGGCAGTTGGAAGGAGGAGAGTGTAGAGTCAGAATTGTTCATTAACATGTCCCTGCCCGGAGAACGCATCGCGCTGCCTTGAGACGCCACGTGGCACACTAGTGGCTGGGAGATCCCGGGGCAGCGTTTGGGGCAGCTAAGAAATATCTGGTGGTAGAGGCACGCACCCCTAGGATATTTGTTTTCCTCACTCGCTCCGAGTCCACCGTGTCAACTCGGTTCCGCCACACCCAATCACCTCTCATTTTAAGATATACACAAATCTAATTCTCTCACTGTGCTTAACTTCTTTCACACATTCAAATTTCCAACCCCACTTCCACCTGGGTCCCACCTCCTCCACCATCATCATATCACTACCATCATCATCATCCACATCATGTCATCTTCTAAATTTCTCTCTCCAAAATGTTATACTTTCAAATTCTCACGATATTGTAAAAGCATTGTCTGTCTACAAATAATATTATAGCCCGTATGGTTTGGCTGGTTCATTTTCATTGGCTCCATTAAGTGGTTTGTCTTCACGTGCTTGGGATTCGCACTTTCCTCTAATCTTTCTTTGACCAAAACACCCTTTTCTGCCTCGGGGTTAGTTAAAACAATTTTTCATGCAACTAAATGAAGAAAATAAAAACTATTATAAAAATATTTATCCAATTAAAAAAATTATTTGTATGTTCTTTTGCATTTACTTCTTGAACTCTATATGGAAAATAGAAAACATATTAAAATAACTTCTTCTTGTTAATGTATATTATAAACCCGCATTAAAACTTGCATCATGTAAAAATATCACATTTCTTCAGTTGGTTTCTAAAAGTTGTTTATGATTTTTTTTAAATACAAAATGTTTTCTATTTTATCTTTTTTCATTTTCATATCAGTATTAACAATTAATGCTGTGATTAATTTTGAAAGTAACAGTTCAATGAAAAAAAAAAAACGCTGACACTGGTTAGAAAGAATTTATATGTTTTATTATAAAAAATGGCTAATGTTAAAGAGTGTTCAAAACAGAGTGGTCCCATTTGCTGCAGTCCAAGAGAACCATCGATCTTTGTTTCGACAATAAACTAATAAATAATTATTTATTTATGGGAACCTTAATGGCAAACTCACATGCAACAACATGATGAAGGTTTTGCTGGCATAGTTCGAAATTAAAAGTAACATTAGTATATTACTTTTGTTTTTTTAGAATTGTTTCTTTTATTCCAGTGTTACTTTTGCAAAAAGTTTACATCTCCCGGTGATATAAATTTGATGCAATTATATATCTTAAGAAAACATATGTGAGAACTAATGTCTTGCTAACCGTTGTTTATTAAATACTAATTAAGAACTACATAATATAGACATGTACGAAATTACAATAAAGATGCATTAATAAAGACTGTCATTATAATTTTGTATGTGATCATTAGAAGAATCTAGAAGGATGATAATAAGGTTGCGCGGTAGAAGAAGGTGGTCGGTTACGGAATAACGATAGCCAGGTAGCACTTGTCAGTTTCAACGCCCAAACAATCTCTTACCGTAATGACTTAACGATTAAATACCTTAACAATGGCATCGTGTCACATTCACCGTACACGTGTCCATAATTAGGGTGTTAGGTGCTTTATGTGTGGGCTCACGCGCTTCAATCGTCACTGTGTCGGCAACTGATATGCTATAATAAAGGTTTTGGGCGGCTACTTAGCATAAGAGGAATTAATCACTCTCTGATGTAACGTTTTCCTTCGTTTTCCACTTTCCTACTTTTTTTTTTCTTTTTCTTTTTTTTGTTTACTTTCAGATTTGTCCGTGTCTAACTGTATTTTGTTGTAAGCAGATGAATGATGATGGTCATTAGATTTTCAAATAAATCTCAGGTTAATATGATTTATGAGAGTATATGGACGTGATTATGAGAAAATTAGGTTTTTTTGTGAAGCAAATGCAATCCACAAAAGTATCCAAATCAAATAACGATGTGAATTGTAATGGGATATTGGTTTGTATTTTTTTTTTTGTTAGAAAAATACAATCTTATCCATTTTAAAAGCAATTTGGCATAAAAGAAAATCTTGCAAGTTGAAGCTACAGTTTTATCCCAACGTGATTATGGTAGTCATTTGAGCATGCGTTATTTCAAGCATAATGGATAAAACAATCATTTACCGAACTTGGTTTATCCAACTCAGAAACACACGGGGACAACATATTCAGCAGATAAATCAATTCAGTATTGTCTGAATGCATTAAGTGAAATGGCTCAAATGGAATTAAAAGGGTTGGTTTGATTAATGGTATATTTAGATTTTAATTGTAGCATCTAGTGAAATAACTTCTACACATTAAGGTACCGTAATTAATCAGTAAGGATTAATTATTTTAAGATATAAATACGATGAAAGTAATATATGAAATCACACAGGTTAAGAACACTATATAAGAATGATGCATTGTCTTTTGTATAAACATGAGAATGTAAAGATGAAAACCTGTATAATACGGTATGAATACCGCATAATTTCTCTATAAATACCGTATTTGAACACGTAAATTCAAATTTTAATTAAGATAGTGCTATAATTGATTAATAACGTTGGCATCTCTGCACCATATTATAAGCAAAAAAAGTAGCAGGTCTTACAAGAATAATAGGTTATCTCAGCTTAAAGTTTAGTTGAACGAATAATTTTTGTCATAAAGTTTGTAAAAGGTGAAAATAACTTTTACGATATGAAAAGCTGTTTTCTCAAAGAATATATCAAAAGAATCTGATGAACCTTCCAAAGTCACAGACGGGTGAATGAAGATTGAGCAGTTCTATAATTTTTTTCCCATTTTTATTTTTCACATTATAAAAGTAAAAAATAACTTTCAAATTTTGTCAAATAATTTATGAATTATGTAATTTAAACGTTTTTTTTTTGAAAAACAACAACTTTCAAATTATATAATTTAGAAATCATTTTTGGCTTTTAAATTATATAATTTAGAAGTTAATTTTAATTTATAAATTGTGTAATTAAAATAATTGTTTTAGAAGAAAATGGTTTACAGTTAAATTTAAATTTTTTTCGAATTAGATAATCTAAATCTCAAAAAATACTTTTAAATTGTAGAATAAAAAGGATAAAATAAAAGAAAAAGAAAATTATGAAAGGGTCAGAAGGAAGTTATGGAGGTGCAGGAAGAAAGTGGCTGAAGGTGGAAAGAGGGAGCCACTTAGAGCCCAAATAGAGAAAAGGTAACAACATTGCTTGAATTTGAAAATTTTGATTTTTCACGTCACGTGAGTGTGACCCAGTTAAATCGCAGAAAACGAACAAACAACCTTAGCCTGATGCCTGAAACCGACATCATCGTCCACGTCCATGGTAATGAAGACGAACCTGCTATCTTTTCTTATCCTTTTTGCTTCCACAATTTCCTCTTCTCTTGCCAAGGGTTCCTTGCAACAAACCCTTCTTCCTTCAGGTATTCTTCGTCACTCAACCATGCTAATTGCTTTTGTGTATTTGTTTTATTTCAGTGATTTGAATTAACTCCGTTCCGTTGCGTTATTTGAGTAAATTTGGCTGCATTCGAAAGTTGTGATAACTATATTTAAGGTTCGGAACTTTTTATTTTAGGATATTTTTTACTCGGTATAATTGTTTGTTGAACTTCTCGAGGTTCTGAACGGATGAGACTGTGGAAATTATCTTGACTTGCATCTGAATTTATATTCTGTTTATTTTGTTTCAATTTCCTGAGTTAGGAGTTTGAAGTGAAATGCTTCAACGTTGGGGCGGGCTCAGAATTTACATGCTGTCATAATGAGTAGCTTGATAACCTCTGCTGTTTAGTTTGGAAGGTTGAATTTTGAATTTGAAGTTTCTAACTCGTGCTTTTCTCGGTATTAGAAGAATTCAATGACTGTAGTAATGCAAGTCGTACAAGGCATTTGTTAGAGAATGAATCTCAGGCTCAGATAAGGTAATCATAATGAATCTTCTCCTGGATTGCTATGTAGATATTACTTTATTTTGTTCTGCATTTAATGTGTTTTCATTTTTAATGCTTATTTATTATGTTTTATCAGTGTTGATTTGGCACAAGGATACATGTCCAATGATGACCTTGAATGGGCCATCAAAGAATTTGGACAAAGATGCAGCAACATTTCCAGGATATACAGGTGATTCCTCATACTGTTACAGTTCTCAATTATCTATCTCAAATTATGCCTCGACAGAGGTCATTAGAGCTCACTGATCACCAATCCTCCATTTACGAATACTTGAACTTCTTAAAAGGTCTGTTCTTCTTGCAATTGCTCAACTGACTCGCAGTTTTTTTCTCTCTTTGAGGGATTCTTGGAATGGGCTATCAGTATTGGGAATAGTGTAAATGGATTTCCACTGGTAATTTCTTTTCCTTTTAGGAACTCATTTATAGCTTAAACTTAAATCTAAATAAGTTTCATATTACTGATTGTCATCGCCTTTGTGTTCCTCCACTCCGTATAGTTGGTGATAGAGATTTCTGACAAGCCAGGAGAAGAAGAGACTAAACCTGCTTTTAAGGCGAGTGTTTGCGACCCAATACCAGTGGAACAACTAGCTTATGATATTATTTTATCTAATTTTGCTTTTTTTGACTGGAAAATATTACATACACTTAAAACTGTTAACCTAAGAATACGATGATACATTGGATAGTAGATTGAAATAAGTTTTCCACTCATTTATCTTCATCATTTTTTATTCCCAACTTTATTAAATGGTTATTACTTAAGAATTCTTGTTCATTAATTTCCTATCTGTGTCATATGGTATACTTGTCTTGATATTCCAAAATTTTCTTGTTCTTTATTAGGAACACTAATGCATTATGCATGCATCAATTTACTAAACTGGCAGAAGTTTTTCAGAGTAAGTGATCAAATAATTCAAAGATTTGAAGTCTAAAAGAAATCATTGATTTGTAAGTGCGTAGACGACATTGGTCATAGAATCCCACTCCATGTTCAATGCCCCTCTAAAATAACTATCTCAGTTAAACTGTAATAGGATGCAAAATAATCTTAGGAGGGACTACGCTATTTTTTTTTTTTGGATTTTTGTGCATATAAGGTTTAACAATATGTTGCTTTTTCTCTCAATAAATAATTCTTTATTGTTTTTTTACTGATATTGGAATAGTTGAGTTTTCATTTTTTTTGCCATTATTTTGTGTCCTTTGTCATATTCTGCTTTGTTAATTAAAATCTCTGTGCAATGTTCTGTGGTCTTGTATTCAGCAACTCTGACCAAATTTGTATGGTTGGATGCAGTATATAGGAAATGTGCACGGTGATGAACCTGTGGGCCGCGAGCTTCTTATAAGTTTTGGCCAATTGGTTATGTGATAACTATTTGAAAGATCCTTTGGTATTTTTCTTTCCTTTATTTGCCCAGATATAATCTGATATGTTTCCCATGTTTGACAGTTATGTGCCTTTGCTGATACATTGCTGATACTGTCAGAAAATCATAAGAACTACATAAGAAATAGTTAGGAATATTGTTTGGGGAAAACTTATCTGAACTTTACGATAGATACATTTAAGGAGACATCACAGTTGTTCATGCCACATGCACTGGAATTGTAATGTCTAACTAAATAGTAATGATGGTAGAATTATAATGTCTAGTTAAGTAGTAATAACATCCTAAAGACAGATCTGTCTTGTACAAGTGTAATTTCTAATAAATAGTTGACTATGACAACACAAAGAACATTACTGATACTGGTGCAAATTCTTGAAGATTATAAGCTGTTGAAATAAAGGTTTTAAATTGAGGTTGTAGTCTCATCATCCTTGATATTGTGGAAAAATTGGGGACAGCCTGATAACAATTTCTTCATTTTTTGCCAGTCTTTTGAATCTTTTATAATGAAAAAAAGAAAGAAAATCATCAAATAAGGCTTTCCCTTCCTGCTGTCAGTATGAATATTCAGACGAGTGAATGTTAAACGACTATTCATGTTACCAATTCATTTAATATATAAATATGAACTATATTTTGGTATATTGGAATTCATTTAATCTGCTTCAGTGTTCATGTCTTGCATTTTGTCAGTGCAAATTATTTTATGTTTATTTATTATTTTGTTTTACTTTTACATTGTCCGACTTTTAGTAAAATGTTTCAGGCGAAATTCATTGTGGAGAATGTGCACCTTCATCTGCTTCCATCAATGAATCCTGATGGGTTTAGTTAAGAAAGCGTGGTAATGCTAATAATATTGATTTGAATCGGGATTTTCCTGACCAGGTATATATATATGTTGATGAGATTGGTTGATGTTCACTGTTATTATGACATAAAATTCTAATATTTTTACCTTTTATTTGAATTTAATTTAAGTTTAAAGTTGCAATTTGTATGTCAAATTGTTTGTTAAATTTACTGCTATTTCTTGCTAACTATCTTCTAAACGTTATCCTGCAATGTTTGAATTTAAAAAATCAGTTCTTTTCTGTAAATGATGATGAGGATTCCCGGCAGCCTGAGACAAGAGCAATAATGAATTGGTTGAGAGATATACGATTCACAGCATCTGCCACGTTGCATGGGGTATTCATTCTTTGGATTCACATAATATCTTGTTTGCTTGATTTATTAATTCACTAATTTGTGTGAAGTATACTCTGGACTCAACTGTTCATTTCCAGTTTTTCTTGCATACACAGGGATCCTGCTATACATAAAAAAAATTACATCCTTGGTTTCTTTCCGGAAATCTTTCAATTTTCTCCATTAGATATACATACTGCTAAGCAGAATTTTATGGGTTTGTTTAATGGCAACAAGATAAATTTGTCAAAAGTCATTGAAACTTGTGTTCAGTTCTTCACTGGCATTCACTCTATTTTCATTCTATGGTTGAAAATGTGAAATAACCCAGAATAGTTGATACTTTAGAATTGATTATAGCTCGTTTTCATTAGTATTTTCCATTTATGCAGATTTTGGTCATTAATGATGTCTTTTTCTTTGAAACCTCAGGGTGCACTTGTTGCAAACTATCCGTGGGATGGTTCTGAAGATAAAAGGTCGTAAAATACTTTGGTGTATTCATTTCTCACTATTTTAATTTGCATTTTGTGTCTACTTTGCAACTCATTATGTGTTTCCTATGTCATAATAAAAGCTATTTCAGTAGCTCACCGTTTTTCTTCTGATAGGAAAATTTTACCTCAACTATAAGACTTACGGAGCTGAATGTTGGATGGTAAAAAGTAAGAGAAAAAGTCACTATAGCAGATAAGATAATACTGCAGTGAATGAGTAGACATACTAGACAACATAGGATAACAATATATATGCATTAAAGAAAAAGTTAAAGTACGTTGTAGAAAAGATGGTAGAAACATGCCTTAGTTTGGGCATGTGTGAAAAAGTTAAAGTACGTTGAAGAAAACTAGTAGAAGCTGACAATAAGGGGAGTAAATCAGATAGAAAATAGCCCTATTGTTAGAGGTAAAGGGAGACCAAGAAAACTATAGGTAAAATTATTAAGAAATTATTCAGGTCATCTTCTGTGCATTACATTAGAAATGTATAATGACATGTTTCCAATTGTGTTGAATATGTCTATTGATATGAATAAATTGCAGGACAAAGTACTATGGGTGCCCTGATGATGATGCATTTCGCTTCATGGCAAGTATCTATAGTCATTCTCATTACAACATGTCTTCAAGCAAAGAATTTCTCAGTGGAATTACAAATGGAGCAGCATGGTATTGTTTTCTGAATGTATTGTTTTGTAGTTTATTACTGAAATTTGTTTCCTTTTAATGTGTGCACAATTTAGAAATGGTACTCTCTCCAGGTATCCTCTATATGGCGGAATGCAAGATTGGAACTACATACATGCTGGATGTTTTGAGTTGACCTTGGAAATTAGTGATAATAAATGGCCTAATGCTACTGAGGTTAGTTCTAACTTTTAATTCCGAGCAGTCTTTAAAATTACAGAAGTATATGCAGAATAGGAAAGAATAATTAAGACAAATTACATTTTACACCCTGATATTTTTTTCTTGTCTGTTTACTTTGACTTCCCTTGATAATTATAAATGCATAAGAAATGGGGGAAATGGGGGAAGTCTGTGTTAATACGAAATGTATATGGAAATATGTTAGTTAAAAATTAAGAGAGGTTTGTTTAAGGTGAAAAAAATGGAGTTATTGAGTGCAACTATATTAAACCTTGGGGTGTGAATGTAATTTTTCTAAAATAATTATTACAATAGAACACAAAAAAAAGCAAGAAAATCGTAAGTGATAGGAATAGTGGTCCAGCCAAGAACCCCCAGATAAACTTGGGATGCATTTTGACATTATTCAAGCATTCAATTGGAAGTTTTGATTGTCAAAACAAGTAGGATAAGAGGACATGTTTCTAGGTGACATTGTCAGATCTATTGGAGACCTAACAATACAATTACTACTGTTCATCCATTTTTAATATTTTAACCCAGATCTTACGTGCTCCATTATTAAAAATAATTCTCTAGATTCAATGATCATGAGTTTTCTCCCATTCTATTTAAAAAGAAGTGGGACTTGAATTTTTGTGAGACACGTATTTCAGTTTCTTTTTACTGCACTGCTTTGGATTTGCTCTTGACCAACATAAGCACGAGAATGAGATAGTGGTAGGCATATAGAAGTAATGACCCCAAGGCACTAGCTTCACGTTGACAGTGTGGTGGTTAAAAGGAATATTAACTCTTGGGAGCAACAGAATAATATGGTAGGGACGAGTGAAGTGTGAACTTTGTCATAGAAAATTATTAAAAGGAGAAAGTGGAAGAGAAGCAACGCTTGGCAAGAATGAGAAAGTTGGAGGAGGGGCTTTGGGAAGGGTGGAGTATTCTATGCATCTGCAAAATTTCTTTTACTTCCTTGTGTTTTCTTTTGTAATTTCAATCTCAACAGAGTTCTATCTAACTCTGCATGCGAGGAGCTTGTTTTCCATTTTTGTATTCTAGCTCCATGTATCTGTAAGATACTTGGTTTGCATGCTTGGTATCTACGTATAATTGGTTATAATTTACTTTAAAAGTTTCTTATGATGACACATGTTTACTTTATTAATGTGCAGCTTCCTATTCTTTGGAAATACAACAAAATGAGCTTGCTTAATCTTGTGGCAAGCCTGGTGAAGGTATGCTGTTTCTGTTCATATGCTTTACACCTAAAGAATTAATGTGAAATTATCCTGTCTTTTGCTTCAGAATTTTTCTAGAAGCCCTTCAATGGTTCTTGTTAATAGTCAAGAGAGAGGATGTAGGAAACAACAAGCGGAGTGAATGTATAATTGTATACAAGTGATCTCTGACATTATGTATAAGTTTTAATTTATAAAGAGAATGAGGCTCTTTACCGTCATTTATAAAAGTGTGTAGTCTGAGAACACATGCTTTACATTACATACAATATACTATAATGGCTACTAGTTCAATAGCTCCTAGTGATAAAATCATATTTTGTTTTTTACTATTGAAATTACTTCCCCTATATATGGTCACTTTTGTGCACAAGGAGAATGCTGATAGAGACCGTTTGACATAAAATATGACAATAAGGAGATGTAAGTTCTTAATTCCATGTTTTCCCAAATGGAACTGGATTTCTCCCATCATTTCAGTTACAGTTAACACTGAAAATCCGCATCAAATGCAAGCATTACACGTAAAAGAAATTACTCTGACCCTTCTTCAGATCCCATTCTAATAGAAAGTAGATCGAAAACGTATTTAAGCAGTGTGAATGTATCCTGAGCAAAGAACATAAACTTCCAAGAATTCTCAGGCATGTCATAACCAAGCAACTATGAATCTACTGTATCATGTATCCTCTATACTATTTATACAAATTTACCAACTAAGGTTGTTAAGCCTCTCTTTTTTTTTTTTGGTGGTCATCTACTCAGAATATTTTCGAAGGGCAATGTGCACAAGGAAAATGAAAGTTTAAAAAGGAGCTTCAGCACACTGAACTTCTTTCTATCAGTTACTACCATGTGTACATTATCCAGACAGATTCGTTTCCTTTGATTTCTAATGTATACTGTTCTTCCCTTCGAATTTTACAAACATTGAAGGAAACCTGAAAGATTCAGTTTCAAAATGCTTGAAATAAGATGTGCAATAATATTTTCACAGTTGCATATTTTGTTTTGTTGGGCTCAGTTGTATTATCCTTTCCACTAGATATATTTTCTTTTATTAAAAGATAACCTTTTAAGTTATGTTAAAAATATGCATAGATCGGTTAGCAGATTCTTATATTTGCATATGTCTAAAGTGTTGCTCCAGCTGCTTCGAATTTAGGTCGATTCACCATTTTGTTTTGTACTCTCTAGACAGGAGTGCATGGAAGAATATACTCTTCAGCCGATGGAAAGCCATTACCAGGCTCTATAACTGTCAGTGGAATAAATTATACAGTATGTGAGACTATGCTCTTTTTTTCATTTTTCCTTTTAAATTTGTCTCTATCCCCCTCCTCTCTGTAGGTCTTTTCCACGCAGGAAGAATATATCTGCACATTTTGTGTTCAATTAGATAACAATGCGAAATTTTTTTATACTGATCTGTAGTTGTACTGCATATTATTTGACCGATTAATTTATTGCATAAAAATGATATTTTAAGTTTAAACTTCGTGTTTTAATTGATAGCCTATAGGCTGTTTTGTTTTTGGTACAATTCTTGATATTTCCCAAATGCATGTTTGATTCACTCTTCACTTTGATGGTTTAATTTGTATATCTGTTAATTATCTGAACTAGCAGGTTACAGCCGGAAAAACTTTAGGTGACTATCATCGCTTTCTTGCCCCAAGAGATAAATACGAAGGTATTATTATATTTAATTCAAATTATTTTTCCAGTATAGATTGAAGCCTACCCTGAAGACGTTCTCAAATAATTAAATAAAAAAAATGCAATTCTCAGGATTTGGTAAATCCAGGTGGGATCTCAAGTCGTCCAAAGACAAGTAAATTATTACATAAAAAATAAAAGACCTAGGACATTTAGTTCCCTATTATTTCAACAAATTGAATTCATGTGGAACTTTGGACTCTAAATTGAACACAAAGGGAATTCAGGTTGTACTGTGCATTATTGAAAAATTCCTGGATGGAATATAGATGTCATCCCAATCCAGATGATAATATCATCTTTTTTTCAGCCTTACTCTAGTTTCAGTTTCTTTATTATTTCTAATCAATTTCTCAATATAAATTGCAGTGGTGGCTACCATGATTGGCTACAAATCAAAGAATACAACTATTTGGTTGGATGATGGACCTGTGACGTTGGATTTTGTTCTTGATCCTGAAGTCAGTATCAAAGAAAGTGTACTGCAGAATGTCTATGACTGTGACTGTAACAGTAAAAGCACACAAGAATTTGTTCAGTTTCTATGGGGGGCTCACTTGGAAGTTTTCTTTATTTTGATTGTCATTTTAGGATTCTTGCTTTTTTTATTTCGGAGGAGAGCAAAAATCAAAGTTCCAACAAGCAGACAGTTATCGGGGTCAAAAAAAACTGTCGAGGTTTAAAGTTATTGAAATGTTGTTTGTATTAAAGATTTGTTGTACATTAAGGTTCGATTCCTTCAGATGGCTAAATGGTGCTGTTTGAAGACAGTAGGACAATATTCATATGAATATTTCTGAAGATGGATAATGTTCGTTCATGCTTATTCAATGTTTCAATTGTTGGTACACTTCAGTTCGTGAAAGGAAGAAAACGGAAATTAAAAGAGCGTTGCTCAAAATATTCAACTGTACTGACCAATGTATTAACTGGTAGGTAATTAATGGTTACGGTCCAACAGACTCAGACATATAGCCATGATGTTTGGACAAATTATAAATGCACCCTTCGAGCCTAGGTGAATCACATAAGCTTGACTTTCTACTTGGACACTTCAAATTCATGATTTTTTTTTCATTAATGACATTTTAATTTCACATATAACATACTGTGTGTTATATTTACTTATATAGCACATTTTTTAACAGGTTCAGAATTCGATTTTTAAGAAACTAAGATTTTAATATTTTTTGAAATGTTTTTATAAAAATTAAATTCGAAACTTGTTTGCTAAGAAAATGAATTTTATGAATAGTTTGGAGTTTTAACTTATAGGAATTTATTTTTACTTTTTACTTTCAAACTTTTTTCACTTGTTCTCTTTTCTCTTCTCTCTTTGACCTAGAGCTGCCCCCTCTCTTTTTTATTCTTTTTCTATTAGTTATTCTTCTCCTCTCTTCTTGTGGCACTCTGACGAACAATTTCTTTTTTTTAATTATTGAAAATCATTAAGCAATTGAATAAGTTTGGAAAATTGTTAATGATTTTCTGTCGTGAACAATTTTTTTTAAATTTAAAATAAATA
This sequence comes from Vigna umbellata, assembly GCF_029865625.1. Taxonomy (NCBI): domain Eukaryota; kingdom Viridiplantae; phylum Streptophyta; class Magnoliopsida; order Fabales; family Fabaceae; genus Vigna; species Vigna umbellata. The sequence goes on along the minus strand of NC_142172.1, from coordinate 40,994,223 downwards.
TTTCAAATAAAATTAATATAAATTTATTGTAATTAGAAGAAATATTTATAAAATCTTTTTAATTAGAAAAAATATTTATAGAATCTTTCTAACTAGATAAAATATTTGTAGATCTAATAATTTATTTTGCAAAATATATTTGAAAAAAATTGTTTATAAGAGGAAACCATTGGATCTTCAACAATTTTCCAAACCTATTCAACATGGTTTTCAATAATTAAAAAAAAAATAAAATTTGTTCATCGGGTTTCCAAAACCATTGAAACCTTCTAGGGTTATTCAACGACTCAGATTTTCATAATAAGATCTTTGAAACATTTTTTGGAATAAAAATTTCGAAATACAAGTTTTGAAACGCATCAAATACATTTTGGAATACGTTTCCTGGAATGAGATTTCTAGAACTAACTTTCTTGGACAAATATTTTCTGGAATAAGTTTCGCATAAGAAATATGTTCAAGAAAGAGCTTTCCGGAACCATTCTTTTTTTCACATCTCTCTTCTTCCTCTGCAACTGTCAGTGGTGAAAGATATTTAGTTAGTAATTGTGGGGTGAAAGAAGCAATAGCCTTTCAATTTTACATTCTCTACGCAGAGGTTGTACAGGTTGAAAACTCATGTTTACACTTTATTTTCTCTTTCCATATCTCTGCACTCTATTGTCTCGTATTTTGAATAAAACGAAAGAGAATAATTTTTCAGCGCTGCAAAAAACAAAATAAAAGAAGATGAAATAAATAAACAGATCTACATCTGTTCCAATCTCTGCTTTGTTAGCCTATTAGAGAAAGCTCCAGGAAGATTTTAGTCAGGCTTTATGACAAAGCCCAAATTTCAATTTAGGCTTCAATTTCCAGGTCCAGAAGGGCTTGTCTTGAGCTCATCCTTTCAGGCCCGGCACCAATATAGGAATGAAGCTGAAGAAAAACCAGAAGAAACTCACTTCCGAATCTCAGCTTTGGTTTGCCGATTCCGAGCAAGTATTTGCTTTGTCTTCTCAAGAACACAAAAAAATATTGAACCGCCAACTCCTATCCACAAAACTCTAGGCCCAATACCCTGAAGGACAGTGCAAATGTACAAAGTTAATCGTATTAAGCTTTTGAATTGAAGAAAAGTAAGAACAATGAATATACCTTAAAAAGAGCATGAGTTCCTTCTTCTTTAACTATTGTCCTCACACAATCACTGATGCCTTTGTAATGATTTTGTGATCCCTGAAGTTAGTCACAAATACTTCAAATAAAGCATCTTCTAAGAGTCAAATCAACATAGCAAAACGTTAACAACAAAAAAAAACATCTTCACTTGGGAGCCATCCCAAAGATTTCCTTCAAATAATGAAAAGAAAAAAAAAATTGTGTTCACCTGAACCATCAATCTGGTCTTTACTACATCAAGAGGAGTTGTGACTGCTCCAGTTATGGCACCTGTCAGGTATCAAATTCACCATTCTCAGTTCAAATCAAACAACTCAAGTTCAGCAGAACAGAGGTTTTAATAGATATTTGGTACCAGCCACTGCCCCAAGCATAGCATTCTCTGGATCATTAGGATCTCTTTTTGCCTGTAAAGAAACAAAAATTCAGAAACAAACTACCCACCCTTTTGTTGTAACCTCATTCAAGCAAAGAAAAAGAGCTTTGGTTGTAATACATGTTATAGTATTAATATATATGCTTGAAATTAGAAAGCTAACTAAATGCACATAAAATCCTTATTCCTGAGCTAATTACAATAATATCTAACAAATTGATGCCATAAATTCGATAAATACTTTAATAATCATCAGAAAGTTTCCAATAAGCACAACCTTACTAATTTTATGCACTACTTTTCTTCAACTCTGACACAAAATCAGATATACAATTTTACATGAAACAGGAGCTTCATTTTTTAGTAGATGGTTTAAAATCAAAAACAACTTTTATAAAAATCAATTGACAGTTCAAATAGCAAGCTTACCGCTAATTTATACCCAATACGGAGCTGCTCATAAATGCATAATTCTATGGCATCAAATGGTAAATCTCGCAATAAGAAAGAACCATATCCCTACAATATCATATAAACAAAAAATAGATATCAAGGGAGGCAAAAAATAAAAAAAGAAAAGTTCACACACATATATATAATATTAAAATAGCATGTAAAATGGGAAAGCTAAAAAAATAATGTAAAAAGGCATTATGGTTCTGATCACTCGGAACAACGTATCTCTTCTCACTTACATATATTGCCTTCCAGAGATGGTGATTCCAAAGATGTGAAATTTAGTCATACATACCGCATAAAGACCTTTAAAACCCTCATTTGAGACAATGAGACGAACAGCATCTGGAGCTGATCTAAATTGCCCAATTTGCATCCTTTGCTTAACAACCTAGAAAGACATGGACATATTCCAAGTTCAAGAAAGCAGAAAATGCTTGGCAGTAAACGAAGTAAAGCTAATTACCTCTGTTGGAACCCGAACAATAGAAGAAGCAATGCCTCCAATAGCACCTGCAGCCTGCAATCAGCTTCAGAATATCAAAATAGCAAAAATTGAAAAGAAATGTCAGCCCAACTTCAAGGCCAGGGCACCAGGCTAAGTGCCTTGTGTGCTAATCATACAAGCTTGACGTTCGGATGATTAACATGACTCACCAAAAAGTTTGGTTAACTAATCATTAATAAGTTTTATAACTTCTATTTGTTTGTTTCTGTTTATATGCATTCTATTTTTTTTTTCTATGGCACCAAAAATAATGCAAATTTATGCTCGAGAAATAATAAAAATTGACGGCAATTTAAAGCTCAAACATGCATAAAGTGCACATCAAACTAGAAAATCCCCTTTCAAGCCAAGCATAAGCCTAGGTACAAAATCTATATCACTGTTCATCTTCAGCCTGTGCTACTCCAGCTATGACATAGTTTGGATAAATTTCTCAGTAAGCATTTGCAAATGAATAAATGGGGAGGTAAATATAAATTAAAATCAAGTTATACACTTCGGCTTTTGAATAAGTTAGATGAAACTTGAGAGAACTTCTAAAGAAGCAGAGGTACATAAATTGATTTTAACCAATGAGAAAAACTTGATGCATTTTACCTCTTTATTTTATTCCCTTATAAGTGCTTGTTGAGGAGCTCATCTAAACCGGACCTCATGCAGACTGAGGCTAACTGGCAAAATATTATAAATCTGCTATCTTATTGGATTGGTTAATAAATTTTTTTGGAGAAATTTCTTGTAAATTTGGAGAACAAACAAAATTACTAAACATCAGATATCATGATAGGTCTAAAAGATTTAAAATTGGACGAGATTGACTTTGGGGAATCATCACATTTTTACTTTGCAATGGCTTCCCCCATATCGTTTACAGAGGTTGAAAAGTATCTTCAATATGCATATAAAATAATAGAACATGTTTGTAAATATGATTTGGTGGTACCCTTTCACATCAATATCTACATCAAAGAATTGGGTTCTCATGTTTTTGGTTATCTACTCATCTTGCTGTCACTCCTGGTTTGTGTATCCTAGGATTTAACTTGCTAAGAAATGCTATGAAACCAGAAAATTGGCATACAGTCATAAAAATTAACATCAGAATTCTAAAATTGTATGCAGGCGAAGAGCATAATCACATACATATCTAAGGTGGAAGTTGGTGGCACATGGCAAATAAAGTCACTGCATAGTTAATTTGAAGAGATTGTTTCTTTTAGAAAAGATAGCCAACTTACAAAATGAGCCACAGCACTGAGATTCTCAGGCAATGACTGTAGCAATTGCTGCTTTGTGGGTTCATACACTCCAATAAAAATTGCAGACGCTCTGCAAGGAGGAAGAATGGTCTATCAGGCATACATGCTGATAATCAATTAAGAACCAATGTTTTTAACAAAATAAAAGAATGTTAAGGTCAATGTATCCTGGAAAAACTATCTTGTTGCAGTAGATAGATTAAAAGTATTATTATCTTCCTCATTGAGATATAGAAGAGTGAAAGCAAGAAATGCTCAAAAAATAGATCCCTCTAACTATTGCCACTGATAATAAAAGGTAATTATGCTTTCTAATGCTTTGCTTATACTGTTATTATAAGTTAGAACAACATTAATGTTAACTTGTGTCCTAAATCATACTAGTAATGAGCTCCAGGTTCCAGAAAAGCTGAAATAGTTCTGAGTACAGAAATAGCGGGTAGTGTCTATGCTATTGCATATTTACTCAGCTTAAAATCAGAATGCAATCCATCTTTTTCCCCAATACAAATATACAAACCACCTTCAAGAAAATAAAGAAAAAAATTCTTTATTCAGAACAAGTAGTTACAGAATATTTCAAGAAATTAATATAGAATAAAAACAGAATCCTATAGTCAATTCCTAATAGGTAAAACTAGAAATAGAAATTTTACACGCTTAAATTTATGGCACATAAGCAAAAGCATCTAACAAGCTCGAATCTAAATAAGTTTGCTGTGGAAAAGAATAAAGTGAAAAACAAAAACTCAAGATAACGACAAAAAAGTAACTGCCTTAAGAAATTATGTAAATATGAAAAAAAAATGTTCACTCACGGCAAGACACCAACAAGATTTCCAGACAACCCAGAGTACAGACCCTTCAGAACAATCTTTCCTCCATCACGAGCTACCTGATATAGGAATGAATGAGTTATAAAATCAAAATTGCTGCAAGTGTGTTTGTTCTACAATTTTGACGCTGAAACTATAGAAAGATAAAATGGCCAAGTTTTGTCACACAAAAGGAAGAATTCCATGCATTGGACAAAGTCGATTTATGTTTAGTGGCTTATACGACAAACTCATTCTAAGAAGAAATGGTGAAGGGAAAATGAAAAAATACAACAGAACTAGTATTGTTGTTAGAATTTATGTAATATCTTATCATATATTAGATTATCCTCGAAAGTTAGTTCCTTTATTCCCTTGTTAAGATTGGCTACTATATTTTCTTATCCCATCATGATTAGTTTCCCCAATGAGATAGGATACGATTAGAATAAAATTTATACATAAGGATTAGTACTCTTGGTTTTATGAACATATAAACATCATCATACTGAACTAATATCAATTCATTTTCTCGTTCTCTTTTTTCTATCTTCCTCATTCTATGCTGAAAACACCATAATTTCAACCATTCTATTATTTCTTCCCTATGAGGATTAAAATATCACAAGTTGAGCAATCTCATCACAGTGCTCCATTAGCATCAGAGTTCACATCAAACAAGGTACAATGGATGTTGAACAAAGTCAATATCCCACGCAAATATACAATTTGAATATCACATATTAAGTGACAATTATTACATTTACAAATTCATACTTTGACATGAACTAACATTTAGAATCCACAATAAAATGGAAAAAGAATTCAGTAATTGGATAACTGCATTTTCATTAACTACAATACATGCTTCCTCCTATGTAAATGAACTGGGTTATTTTTGTTTCCTTCCTAGTTCCTTCCTTCCCTTCAACCGTCACCCAACAGATGATAACAAAGAAAAACTAGATTTAAAGGTCTAGAATATATACACATAATTCACCTGTAGTCGAGTTTTTATGGTATCAATGGGGTATAAAGCTGTCTCTACCATGACACCCGCAACACCTCCAGCAATGCAACCATCTACAATTAGATCAATATTTGTAAATATGTCATACAACAAAATACTAATAACAAAAGACAATTAGAGATGCATGATTAGATGCAACTAATGACTTGAGTTCCAATGCCAGACCCTGCATCACGAACCATAACTATGCGTAGAAATAGAAACATCGTCAACTAATTTTTAACAGCAATTACAATTTCAATGCTTTGAAATTTTTAACACCATAAATGTCACTGGTCTCATTATGTGCTCGAAATGTAACATAGACACGCGATATAGGCATAATGCAATGACACCGTTGACGAACATGTATCTAACACCGTTTAAACAACAAGGGATTGCAGTTCTTTTATCCATGTATCTAACAATCTTCAACTGGGATGGAAAAACTTACCATATAGAACACGTAAAAAGTCAAATGGCTTTTTCTCTCCTTCAGTGATTGACATGAAGAACTTATCTGTGTCCTTTTGAACAGACATTTTAGACTTCAATGCATCTGTACAGACAAGTCACTTGTTCAAGATAAGTAATGCAAAGCACAAGCAAAAACCTCTGGCAACAGATTGACACAGCAATTTCAAGGTATTACTTTTAAAATATTAACTTAAAAATAATAGTCTTCCTTGAGTCTGAGACTCTGGAAAAAAAGGACCAGCATGAAGAACCTTTAGGCTAACAATGGAGTCAGAATGAAAGTCAAGGTCACAAAAACAAATTGAAATTTGAGGAAAACCCACGTCGAATGCGACAGAGTAATGGCTACTATGATTCTCAGTTACGAAATGGGAAAGAGTGGAATACCAATTGAATCTGGGGAGGGAACTTTCGAGCTCATGGGCAGTGTGCAAAGATCAAAGCTTTATCAAATAAATTTTTTTTTTCCGACAATTCAACCAAGTTTGCTGTACTCGCTTACGGCGGGTGGAGAAGCCAAATCCTGCAACAGATGGGTTTTAGATGGTTTATTTATTTATCTAATAATAAGGTTAAAATTAGGTTGATTGTTTTAAAAAATTAAGAAAAATACTATTAATAAAATAATCAATTGTCAATACTTTTACGATTTCTTTTTATCAAATATTTCCCAAAATAATTATCCAAAAAACTTATTAAATAATTATATAACTAGACCTATCCACCGGTCAGAACTTTTAAGAGAATCCATTTCTGTGACCTAAAATGACTTTCAGACAATTTAAAATAAGTTGGAATTTGATTCTTCAAAATTTGAATTTTGATTTTGTTAAAATAAATAATAGTGATGGTAACGATGATCACAATGCATCCCAGTGGCAGTAAAATTGCACTGCGATTTGAATATAAGAAAATGTCTTTATTATTTTCTCTACTTTGGTTGAGTATGAATAGGTGTAAGCATAGATGCATGAGATATATTGGACCTAAAAGAAAAACATGGCAGAAAAAATCAGTAAAGAATTTGGTATTTTATTTGAGTAATTTCTTTTGCAATTAGGTTTATTTGGGAAAATTTTCAACTTAGGTTTAATACCTTATTTTGTTTCTAGTTTGGCTGAATTTTATCAATTAAGTCCTTCATTTTAAAAGTGTGTCAAATTGATCCTTACTTACTAAATTTTGCACAAACGTCGTCCCTTCTTTTAAATACGTACAAACGGCGTTAATTTTTTTTTTCTCTTCTCTATTCTTCTGTAACACAGCATACCTTTCTTTTTTATTTTGTCAGTGCTATCTTTTCATATTTTTGCAAATCCCAAAACCTTTTCATTGCACCATTACCACTTACCACCGCACTTCTCAATTTTATTTCTTCCACTCTTCAAAACTTCTCATATCTTATTCCTCAATTGGAAATTTTATACCGGTTAAAAATAAAATTATTTGATATCGCAAATTTTATTTTATAACTCATTTATATAATATTGAGTTAAGTTTAAATATCTTTTAACATAGTATTACACAAATATTTATCATAATGAAATTAATGATATTAAAGTTTATTGTAATGAAATTGGTTATTAACTAAATTTATTTTTACTTGTTATTTGGGATCACTTGCTATGATATTAAACATTCTTTTTCATATTAAATATTTGACAATTTTATGTTCATTTTGTAGGATCTTTTATATAAAAATTGCTTACAAAGTTTTATAAATTTTTTATGTTATCAAATTGTTTAAAAATAATTATAAACTTTTTTCTGAATTCTTGTATTTTTTTAATCAAACACCTTCACTCTCACTTTTCTTTCTGTAATTTTTCTCTCATTTTGAGTCTTCCAAATTCATCTCTATTAATTTTATAAAATAATATAAAATTTCTTCGTATATCAACAATAATATTTACATATAGAAACAAAACAAATATAATTAATTTAATTAAAAACGAAATATAGTTTTCATAAATAATATAAATATGAAAAATATATTCTTAACTAAAAATGTAATCATATTACATAATCTATATCGATATAATATAATTTGTTATCTTTTTCTACCTTTTTAGTTCCTTTGTTATATACTAAAACTAATTGATCAAAGCTAAAAGATTTTTTTTTTTAACTATACTATGCTAAATTCATTTTGTTTTTTTTATTTAGTTATATTATCTCAAATTAAACCGACATACACCTATTATTTCGTTAAGATAAATCATTTTGATTTTAGTTATACTTTTTCATATTTCTTAAAATTTATAATAATATATTTTTATTTAATAACTAAGTGAAATATTGAAAGAACAAACCCAAGTATAATATTTAAAAGTTTTTAATTTTAGTTGAACAATTTTAATAGGCTTAATTACCTACTTAGTCCCCATGTTCAGAGGTAATTTGCTGTTTAGTACCCGGTTTTAAAAATGTAGACATTAAGTCTCAAAATTGTCAAAATTGTATGAATTGAGTCCCTTCCGTTAAATGGCACAAACGGAGTTAACTCCCTAGCTGACGTGGCGGAGGAATCTTCATTGTTTTTCTTCTCTCATCTGATTTTCCTGAAATGCCCCAGTTTTTTCTCTCTTTCCTATATTTTTATTAAATATTTATTTTTTTCTCTCTTTCCTCCGCAACCTCTACCTCCAAACAACCACTTCTCTGATGAGTTCCTTCGCTTGTCTCACTTGCCCTTGTTCGTCTCACTCACTTGGATTATCCTCCAACAACTTCTCCGGTCAAATTCTTTTCTTCGTCAACAACTTAACCCACCTCACTGGCCTCTTCTTGGAACACAACGCCAGCAGGAAACGTAGATCTCTGTGGCTCACCGTTGAAGGCTTGAAACCCCTTCTTCCCGCTCTGGCGCCGTCTCCCTCCTCCAATTCGACCCCGGCCACGACGGTGGGGCAGGTGTGTTCGGAAACGTGAAATCCGAGGTTGATGTTTGAGGGTCTGGTTTCGGAGTGTGGTGATCTTATTTGGGGTTTGGACTCAATTTTGAAACGAGAGAATTGGTGTTCCGTGGAAGTAGTTGGGCAGTCGAAAAAGTCAGAGAAAAAATGGTCCATTATTGCAGATGAGTGAGAAGTTGAAGATTGGGAACAGATGGAGTTTGATTCAGATGAGGTGAGATTTGGTTCCTCAAATAGAAAAGAGAAGTTATTTTTGGTGACATCAGAAGAGGAAGAGGGTGTGATCGGAAGAGGAGAGAGTTGTCCGAGAAGGTGCAGTTTTATTTGATTGAAAGCAGAAAGTTGAAGAGGTTTGCCATACAGCTGTTGAAAATATACTGTTATATTGTTATTAAATTTTCAACATGCTAGTTTTTTTATTTGAAAACAATGTTCCTCTGTAAATAAAAAGAAACAGCAAAAAAGTGAAAATCGTGAAACTTATTTGTTAGTGTTCTTTTGTAAAAGAAATTCTTTTTTTTTGTGTTTGTTGCAATTATTAAAATTAAAAAATATAAATAATTGAAATTCGGACAAAAATACATTTTCTTAATTATATTATAATACAAAACATGTATGTGATATAAAACTAATCAAATCAGTTTTGCATTTTAAAATTCTATAAGAATGTGTCGTTTCAGGAAAATGAGAGAGAAGATTAAAAAAGAAGAAAAAAAGAGAGATTAAAAAAGAGAGAAAAGGATGGGGCATTTCAGGAAAATCAGAGGAGAGAGAAGCAAAAATTAAGATTCCTCCGCCACGTCAGCTGGAGTTAACTCCGTTTGTGCCCATTTAAACGGAAGGGACTCAATTCATACAATTTTGACAATTTTGAGACTTAATGTCTACATTTTTAAAATCGGGTACTAAACAGCAAATTACCTCTGAACATGGGGACTAAGTAGGTAATTAAGCCATTTTAATAATACATATAATGACAAGACGTAATATGAAGGTAGGTTGAAAAGTAATAAAAATGTGAATGAATGTTTTTCTATATGATTTAAAAGGAATGTCTTGAATTACAACTTTTTTTGGTATTGCAAAAGTATGAAAAGAAAACACTGACAATAGAAAGAGAAATGTCTGCTGTGTTACATAAGAAAACAGAGTAGAAAGAGAAAAAAGTTAATGTTGTTTGTGTCTATGTAACAGAAGGGACGACGTTGAGACAAAATTTACTAAGTGAGGATCAATTTGACACACTTTTAAAAGGAATGACTTAATTGACAAAATTCCGCAAAACTAAGGACAAAATAAGTTATTAAACCTTAAATTTATTTAAAAAATACTATTACGTTAATATCTGGAATAAAATTGTTTTGTCACTTAATGAATATTATTTTTTAATATTTATAAATAATATTCAAATAAAAAAATATTTTTACTGTGTTTTTCATATCATGGTTTTATTTTATTTAGGTATTAAATTATGTCTTTGTATTTTTCTTCCGTATGGTGTGACCCTTCTACTTTTTGCTACAAGACTCACTGCCTCATCCCCACATTTTCGGTTGAGGAGACACTGATTTCTTTTGGTAATAAGATACTAAGTACTCTTTTAGTTTTCATTTCTTTTACATAATTTCATTAAATCTTTCCATTTTTAAAATGTTTAATTTATCATTTTTATTATTTTTTAATGTTCCCTATTGCCCTTTTATCCAAACTACCACGGATGACGTCGATGAAGATAAAGGGATAACATCAAACAGAATTTTTAAAGTAAAATGATTTAATTAAATATCAAAAAGAAATCGACTGAAAAATGTAAATAAAATGAGAAATGCGATAAGTTGACTAGTAGGTTATACTTATCCATCACTAAATTTAAGAAGATGTCTTTTAAATCGAAAGAGTCACACCAAATTTTCACTCATATTAATAGCTTATGAAGTAGTATATATTCAATGTCTTAGTCGAGGAAGTACGAGTCAAAGTTTGATTTTTGGGTGCTTATGGTTATAGTTTGAATTTTAAAGTTGATTAAGGAGATCGTAGGGTGTTGTACTTCACCGTCTTCACTTTCTAATTTCTTAAACTATAAAGAAAACCAAGGTAAGATAAACTACTATTATTTTATATCCTGGTTTAAGTTTTAACACATTTGAAACTTTTATTTGAACACTGTCTTTGCATAAAGAAAAACTAAATTTCTGAAAAATGGTCTGCAAAAATTTGCTTTAAGAATCATGAACTTGGGTTCAATTTTAGTTAATTTTAACTCCTGAATTAAAATATTCGCTGTAAAAGAAGCGAAGAATCATAATCCTTTATCTAAAAAAAAAGTGTTAAATATAAATAAATTTTACATCAAATAAAAATTTATTTTTAAAGTGATACTAAAAGCAAATATCCGATTGTTTAACCCAAAAACAGATAATATTTTAACCGGATATCCAACTTCTCCAACAACATTATCCACGTTATAATATTTTGGAGCATGATATTGTAGAGCATGCGAAATAGCTGCGCGACAATGGACATTTAATGTACAAATTAACTTTTTTTCAGATAAATGTTGAAACATCAAGTACCATTCAGATAAGACCAATAATCTCTAATAAATGTGTGAGCAAATGCATCACAAGATCAAATCTATCTCGCACGTGCCGTAATAAAATGTAAAACACAATACCAACGAACATTCAACTAAACTTTCTTTCTCGTATTTCACAATAAGCTTCCCTTTCTTCTGAATCCAGGTTCTAAGTTTGCAAATTTCTATTTCTTATTATAATCTTTCCCATCAGTAAAATGTAATAATTTTAAATATTTAACATAATTAATGCCTATTAACTAATTGAAATTTATAGTAAATTAATTTAACAATAACCGTCTAGAGTAATTAAATATTTTAAAGTAATTTAGTTTATTTAAAAGGTGTTTGAGATTTTATGTCGATTACGATAAAGTAGAATCACGTCATTTTATAAATTATATTTAGGTTGGATTTAAAATTTATTTTTAATATAATATCAGAATCATAAAATACTTATTTTAATAAAATTTATTATCTTTTTAATTTATCGTGTTACTTATTATTCGAATCCTTATCAGATACTATTAATTTTTAAATTTATACTCAAGAAGATATTTGTTATTTAATGGTTTTATTATGTTATGTGTTATTGGATTATTATCAAATTATCATCAATGTTTGATTATTATAGATCAATTATAAATAGAATGAGATTAATACAAACAAGTACAAAAATTACTTCTCAATTAAATTTTATAAAATTAAGTTAAATTTAAAATATAATTTTTAAAAAGTTAAATTATTATTAATTATTTTTTGGAAGAATCACGAACCATGCTATAAAAGTTTTAGAATCACTTGACTTGAAGAGCATATGAAGGGGAAGAATCGTGAGTGATAACAAAATTTGTGGTAGTGAGTACGTGACATGTGATGTTGGACCCACACATTTTGATTCCGTGTTTGTATTTGTAGGGTTACTTTACCCTCCAAATAATTTATAATTAAATGAAAGTTGAAATATTGACTTAAAACGTTGATAGTTACCCCTACGTCATAAAAAAATGTTTTAAGGTAATATTAGTTATTTTGTTTTAAATATCTTAATATATTAATACTATGTAATACAAAAACAATATATTTCATCATCAATTTATAATGTTTGTGTAACGCCAGACACAACCGCCTGTGTGGTGATTTTGATATACCCGTTTTCAACGATGATGGCCGAAAAGGCAAAAGCAAAAGCTCGTTTTCAATTTGAAATCTGAGAAGATAGATACAGCTACATTGTTACCATATCCATTTCAACACAATTAAAAAAGTGTTTTCTAATTTTGCCTTGAATTATTAAGAAAATGTTCGTCTATTTCAAATTCAAATAGTTATATAAGTCCTATTTTTGTTTACAATATATTCGTATTTTTTAATAAACAAAAAGCTATTCCTTTGGAACCGTGTTAAGCGATTCAGAATGCCGTTTTTTCTGTCCTCAATTCATCACGCGTTTCGTGAGGACGCGGTTCATCTTTGAGCCCAATTTGTCCTTTTATTTGCTCTAAAAATCTCTTATTCGACCTCATCCTTTTGTTTTATTTTCCTCGTCATGCTTAACTTCATCTTTTAATGTAATTTAACACAGAAAAATTAAAATTACAAACGTGAAATTTTTCCATAATAAATTATATGTGACGTTATAATAGTTTTCTTAAATAAATCTTGTTATTTATAATAATAATATCTTACTTTGATATTCGATATTTTGATAACTTATTTTTATATTGAAAGGGTCGTGAGTATCTTGCATTAACTCTTTTTTGTTGATTTTTTTTCTATTAGTCAATTACTATCTGTCTATTCTCATTTATTTTGCTTAGATATTAGCTATGGGAAAGTTTGACTATTGGAATTTGAATAAATATTTGGGTGTAATCTACCAATATAAATGATTTGTTAAAGATAAAAAAGAAAGGTGTGTGGTCAAACAAAAACCAAATAAATTCGCACTGTAAACGGCCAAGACTTTAGCTAATAGGATACTTGTCTTCTTTTCTCTCCCTCTCTTTTTATAAATACATGCTACAAGATTTCTCACTTCACACCAACATACAACAGAAGTGTCAGTTTATCATTACTGAACTCTTTCCTCTGTTGCTGGTTCTGCTACCGACTCCTTTTTGTAAGTACCCCAATCTCTCTTAACTATACTTCTTTTTTCTTTCCCTTTCTCATCCTTTTTATCATTCTTCACGGATCATTGATTCCTGACGCCTCTCCTCAACTGGGTTGCAAAAAAGATTCTGTCTTTTCCACGCAATCTCTCTACTTTCAAACCCTTTCGCTCGCAGCATTTCTCCTGTTTTCGAACTCTGTAAGTCTCTGTTTTGGGGTTGTGTTTTAGAACACGCAACTCTACTTCGTTTTCTTACAGTTTTCTTTTAAAGGGTAATCGGTTGGTGAAGTTTTCTCGCAATTGGGTTCTCAAAACCGGCATCTTTTTCATGTGTTTGTGCATGCAGGAAAGCACTTAACCAAAATCTGTTTCAGCTTCCNATTTCAATAGACACATAGAGATTTTTAAATTTAATGTTTACAATATGACTTACACAAAACAAGATAGATGTTACCAATAAGGAGCATTGATATCTTGAAGCTACTGTGAAGTTTTAATGATGATAAAGCTGAATAATTGAAGATTCTAAATGCATATTTGTTAAATGCATTTTGTAGAAACAAATCTATAGGATAAATTGTAATGATGTAGTTTTCGTATTTAGTGAGTCATTGCGCAAATAATCGATTATCACGAGCCAATTTAGAAGAGAGTTGTTCGCACAAATAAATGATTATTACACAGAATAATCGATTATCATTGTTTCATTTAATACTGTCCAAGTCTTTAAAATAATCGATTTTTGCTCAGGATAACCGATTATCACATTTTGAAAACCCCATAACAGACACAAATAATCGATTATCACTTATGGTAATCGATTACCAGTGGCACTTGGGAGATGTTTTTTCAGTTTTTGACCCTGCACGAAACTAGGCTTATAAATAGAGGTCTTCACAGCTCTTAGAAAGAACTTTTCAATTGAGAGTATTAGAGCTTTGTGCCTAAGGAAAACTCTCTTTGAGTGAAAATGATCTATGTCATTTTCAGAATACAGTTTGTCTGAGGAAGTTCTCAAAGTGGTAGAGTGCTCTTGCCTGGTCTTGTGAACAGGAGAAGCTTGCGCTTTGTGTATCAAAGGTCAGAGCGGTTCTCTTCAAGTTGACAGAGCTGTTGCTTCCGGTTCGTGCGTCGAAGGAAGCTCTTCCGGTTCGTTTGTCGAAGGAAGTTACTTGTTGCACTCTTCTGGTTCGTTTGTCGAAGGAAGGTGTTTTCTATTCTTTGCTCATTTCATTATCTTGTAATATGTACAACTATATTTTTAGTGAAAAAGGTTAATCACTATTTATAGTGATTAACGACTGAACGTAGAATCTTTTTATTCGAACCAGGATAAAAATTCAGTGTGTCAACTTTTCTATTCCCTACACTCTTTACTGTTTTATGCACTTCAACTGTTTGATAAATTTTCTCTAAGAAAATTGATTTTTTAAAACGGACCATCGAAACTTGATTTGTGACCGTAACACGCTTTTCGAATATCTTATTCCACCGTGCGACTCTATATCGGTGCCAATTGTTCCGACAATAGAGAGTGAATAAAAATTTGAAAAATAAAGTCTTTTTACTAATTTAATCATATGATAAATTATTTGATTAGTTTTTTTCGTCTATTTTACACCAGATTACTTACAATTTAAAGGGAATAAAAATTAAGTTTCTAGATATTCAATGAAGTCTCTTAAGATTTAAAATTATTTTTATTTATATAAGTCATGGTTTGAGTTTCTCATCTAATTATTTTTAACACACTTTTACTTTAATCTTGGCTTTATTATTGTGTTGAATGTATGAGTTTATCTTTTTTATGATAACAAAAAGTAATAAAGTTATTAATTTAATTATAAAATTAAATTTAAATAATTTTATAATTTTATTATTGGTAATTTTATTATTTTAGATAATTATTTTATTGTAAATATTTATTTTAGTTAAAAAAGGTTAAATTTTAGAAAAAAAGGGTAAAATAATTATTTTAATTTAAAAAAAATAAAATGTATACGCCAAAAGCGAAAATCCTCTTATACAATAATATAGATAATTTTAATATTTATATTAATTTTAAAATTATCAATATTGATTATTATGTTAAATCTCAAATTATAATTTCCATTTATATAATATTTTCATGCATTGACATATAATGTCTGTTAACTTTATTTAAAATTCAGTGACCCAAACTTCTATCCAATGATCTCAATCATGCCCTCAAGTCCAACAACATTTACTTTTGTTATATGACTTTCTATCAAGTAAATGTAACAAACTTTCATGTCCCCAGTCTAGTGTAATTAATTTTAATCAATTAAAGATAATGTCATACGCTTTTTCTTTTTTACCGTGTAAAACTTATATGATCACTGTAATAAAAGTTTACCTTTTTTAAAATGAAAATTGAAGGAAAATTATGTGATTAAGTAATTAAGATTAATCATTTTTCACTAGTGCAGAAAAACTCTTTAACGTCAACTTTTAGACGTTTGACCATCAAATATCTGATGTAAAAAATGATCGGTGACATTGTTGTAATTAAAATCACCATTTAGACGTTGGTTGGGGGTTTCTTGACGTCTAAAAAATAAGATACGTCGGCCCCTACAATTGGACGCCAAAAATAGACGTTAATATTTTAATTGGCTTTATACGTCCAAGTTCAGGATATCCGACGTCTAAGACCTATTTAAACTTCGGGGCCCACCATTGGACGCCAATGAGGTAGTCAAAATTCCAAAAGTTATCATTTAGACGTTCGATCCCGCCACACCGACGTTTAAAATCTTATTTAGACGTCAGCCCCTCCTAACCCGGACGCCAAATATGTCCACTAAAATTATATTTTAAGCCCTTTAGATGTCTGCTAGGAGGAGGTCCGACTTCTAAAGTTATTTAGACGTGCTAGGAGGGGGCCCGACTTCTAAAATGTCTGCTATTACCAAAACCGCGAACACGAGACAACAGTTACGCACACTTAGTGTTCATCATCTTCCTCACGTTTTCTCTCCATGTCCAAAGCTTTTGAGGTTTGTTTTCTCTATTTTGCATCGTTTAAAATTAGTTTTACTCCGATTACATTACTCTTTGATGAATTATCTTCCATTTGAACTGATTATAATGCGTTTTCGTTGCGTTTTGGTGCAGTTTTGCGCGTGTTCTTAGCCAACGATTTTGAGCGTTTTTGGCCGGTGATTCTTGCGGTTTTGAACGGTGCACTCCTCCATTTCCCTCCAATGTGTTTTTGAACGGTGCACATGAAAACGTCTAATGGATTACAGAAACCAAGATTCGTCGAGGACATTAAAAGTCAACTGTCCCACAATTTGGACGTCTATATAGACGTCCGGCCTATACTATCTGACGTCTCCCAACAAAACGTCAATGTGAGATCAAATATTAAAAACTCTAAATAACAGACATTAAAAACCTTTTTTCACTAGTGTTTAAAAAGTTGTTACTGTGATATTTTATTAAAGAAATATTAAAACAAGAATGAAAATTATAACAAAACACCTAAACTATAATAGAAATAATGACTTAAATATTGTCATCTTTAATATTTAGTTTATTAATAAAGGTATTTAAGAGTTGTCATCGTATAAAAAACATTTATGTAATACTTTGAGCAAATATATTTTTTTCTACCTAACTTCAATTTTAGGTTTCAAATAATGTTGACCCACGGGCCTTACAGTCTTATCCTTTTGTGTATATTTCTTGGATAAAGCTTAACACAAATGACATAATTATGCTTTAACGATACAAACAAATATAAAACGTTAAAATCACATAGTTAATTTAAAAAAAAAACAGTTTAAATGGTAAACTAATTTATTTGATTAATACAATAACATGAATAAAATAAATTAAAATATTAATTATCAATGCTGAAAAGACCATCTTGATTTATATTGTTGTTTAATTTTACATAATTTTTATCAAAATAAAACATTAAAAAATAGTAAAGTAATAAATAAAGCAATTTTGAAACATGTTTCAAGAAGGCGTATGGGACTACATAGAAAATATACCAAAAGAGCAAAATATAGATATAAAAGAAATAGTACAATAAAGTTATAAAAAGCAGCACAAGTTATATATTGATGAGATTGAAATAGATATAAAACTACTAAGCTTTGCGTAAGGTTTGAAAACTCCTATAGGTATTTTTTTTTATATAAAAGCTTTATTACTTTTCCAAAATTATTAGCTATTGAAAATAAACTGAATAAAATGGTTAATTTTCAGCTTAATTTTTTACTTTCAAGGAGAAAAAATAAATAAATGGAGGTAAAGATGATATTACTGGATTCGTGTATTTTAATTAATTTGGAACAAAACTGACTGAAAAAGAATAATTTGAAACATATTGATGGCCGTCAAAGTTGAATTGTACACGTGCCCTGTTGAGCAGTAGGAACAGTCGAGGGAGCTTTCAAGTTTAGACAGCTAAGAAAAACTAATATTAAAAGTAGATAAATTTTAGAAAAAAATATATTTTAATATCCATAAATTTTTTATATTTATTTGATATATATATTTTTTTAATTTACTTTTTCTGAAAAATTATAAATTTTTTCATACCATTTTATTGTCAAATAAATGTAAAATATATTACTTAAATTTTAAAAATCAATTTATTATGTGAAAGAAAATTGAACGGAGGAGATCGTCAATATATAGGCTCTATTCATTGTAATATAATCTCGTTCACTTGCCTTGTCATTGTCTAACCTTTTGTTTCCTCTGGAGACGTCCTTGAACCAACCACACGGCTGCTGAGAATCCTCGTAATCTGCAAAACTCCATTTATTATTCACATTCACGCAGTGGTCCATTCTTCAGACTCACTAATTCTCTATAAATACTATACATCCCTTGCTACATCTGAACCCATTACCTTTCTACTTTTGATCATGGCTTCTATTTCTTCTAATAAGAATGCTATTTTCAGCTTTCTTCTCCTCTCTATCATTCTTTCTGTTTCAGTTATTAAAGTGTGTGAGGCACAAGCCAGGCCTCCTACTGTCAGAGGTCTATCATATACCTTCTATTCCAAAACTTGCCCTACGCTTAAATCCATAGTTAGAACTGAGCTCAAAAAGGTCTTCAAGAGCGACATTGCTCAAGCTGCTGGCTTGCTTCGCCTTCACTTCCATGACTGCTTTGTTCAGGTAATTAATCAAACACTAGTTTACAGAATGAATAACGGTGAAAAACACACTCCACAAACATAAACACAAACACTTGGTACTCGTGGGCACTAAACATTTTTGGAAGAAAGAATTTGATAA
The DNA here is from genome assembly GCF_029865625.1 of Vigna umbellata. Lineage (NCBI taxonomy): Eukaryota > Viridiplantae > Streptophyta > Magnoliopsida > Fabales > Fabaceae > Vigna > Vigna umbellata. The sequence continues at coordinate 40,975,265 of NC_142172.1, read as the reverse complement.
CAATTAATCCACATTTAGCTGTTATGAAACATTCATCGATTTGGGTGTACAAAAATCATGGTGAGAAATGCGTTTGATGTAGGGATGTGATGGGTCAGTTTTATTGGATGGATCTGCAAGTGGGCCGAGTGAGAAAGATGCGCCACCAAACTTGACTTTGAGAGCTGAAGCTTTTAGGATCATCGAAAGGATTCGTGGTCTGTTAGAGAAGAGCTGTGGAAGAGTCGTCTCATGTTCAGACATCACTGCCCTCGCTGCACGTGATGCTGTTTTCCTTGTAAGTACCATTATTTTGGAAAGACTTCATGTTTTCACTCTCTTTTTATTCTCTTACTTTTTCTTAACAATTCTATATAATCATTTTTTATTCAATAATTTCATTTAAATTTAATTTTATTATACTAATTTAATAATAACACAGTTGTCAAATGGAAGAAAAAGCAGTCACAAACTAACTTTTTTCTTTCCAATATTATTCAGAGATTGTGTATTAGTTATTATCGAAAAATATGCTAAACATAACTTTTAAAATCATTATTATAAAATTAGAAAAATATGTCTTGGTCATTCGTATGTGACTTTATCTTTACCAAAGAAAATTGAGGGAGTGATGAAGGTTACGTATTTTCCAAACATGAAACTAAACACTTTTTGTTCTTCCCAAAATTAATCATTTTATCATTAGATTTAAATGAAATAAACATAAGATAAAAAAAAACACATAAGAAAATATTTCAAAATAACTTTTGTTTGATACGAGAAAAACACGTTTAATACGAGAAAAGGACATGACAAACAACATCAGAAAGAATACGCACATATAAAAGAATAAATCCCTCATTTAATACATGAGGTTTAAGAGAAAAAAAAAATCAAGGTCCCGTACTATATAATCCTTTCCTTCCAATTTGAAAAAAAAAGGTACTTAAAAATGAGCAGATATTTAAAATACCATTATATCTTTTATCGTTAAAACGTACACAAACAAAAATAATATACATATTTTTATTTTAAAATAATTGTCATTCTTTAAATATACTACTTTAAACAATTAAGGGAGTGTCATTTGAATACTGAAGAAATAAGTACGCATGTTTTATTCAATACTTGCTTCTTCTTTTTGTACATCATAATACATAGAAGAAAGTCAGCAAATTGGTTACAACTAGTTATACTAATACACGTTGAAGAAAATGGAACCATTCATATTCATGGAAAACAAAATACATAAAAGGATGTTCAGTGAGTCAATCCAACCATACCCTTAAACAATGGTCAACATTTTGTTTTTACATTTTCTCCATTTGACACTTTCTTTTATAAAGCAAAAGCCTTCTTTCTCGTTTTGTGGATTGATAATGTATAAAAATTGTTTCTTTATTATGAATGACAGTCAGGGGGACCAGACTATGAGATTCCCTTGGGAAGGAGAGATGGGTTAACCTTTGCCTCTAGACAGGTGACATTGGACAACCTTCCACCACCCTCAAGCAACACCACCACCATCCTAAACTCCCTCGCCACCAAAAACCTCGACCCCACCGATGTGGTATCCCTCTCTGGTGGACACACCATAGGCATAAGTCACTGCAGCTCTTTCAACAACAGACTCTACCCTACACAGGACCCTGTCATGGACAAAACCTTTGGCAAAAACCTCAGACTCACTTGCCCCACCAACACCACCGACAACACCACAGTCTTGGACATTCGATCCCCCAATACCTTCGACAACAAGTACTACGTTGACCTCATGAACCGACAGGGCCTCTTCACCTCCGACCAAGACCTCTACACCGATAAGAGGACCAGAGGCATTGTCACCAGCTTTGCCGTGAACCAGAGTCTCTTCTTTGAGAAGTTTGTGTTCGCCATGCTCAAGATGGGTCAGCTCAGTGTGCTCACGGGAAATCAAGGGGAGATTCGTGCCAACTGCTCCGTGAGGAATGCCAACAGCAAGGCCTTCTTGAGTTCCGTCGTGGAAAATGTGGCCCAAGAATTCATAGAAATGTAACCGGATCTTCTTTGTTGTATATGTTATGACCATGAATAATGCGTAACCCTTGTTTCTGGATGATCTAACGTGGTAGGGAACCGTTCTCTAATGTTCCTAGTTATATATACATACGTACTTGAGTTGAAATAAATTTTAAAATCTGAATAAGAGCTTCTCATTGGCATGTATACAATACACTTCATCTTAATCATCATGCGCACAATATATCTTCTACATAACTTCCTTAGAGCAGACCTGAACCCATCCGTGATAGTAAAATCCTGAACATAAGGCTTCGTTGAAGAAGTTAAACATTTAAGGAAGAGGATTTCAACATGAATAAAATAAAAAAAAGCTTGTCATATTTACAATTTTGACCTAGAGGAGTATAATACAACTATATAAAATTGAAACCAAATTGGTGACTAAGATACCCCACAAGAGAACACCTGTTGTGGATTGGTGACCAAAATTTTCTTTCCATAATTTTTTTCTCATTATTTTTTGCATAGCAGATCATACGGCCCAAATGATGGAAATGCCTATATCGGGCCTGGTTCAAATTGGTCCGTAGTTTTGTGGACTTGGATTGTCTGGAATGTTATTTTTTGGTAACAAGGGGTGAAAGGGCGAAATAGAGTGAAACTAAGGAAAAATAAAAGGTGGGAATAGAATAGAATAGAATTGAAGAAAATGAATGCAGGGAGGTTGAAGATGATTATGACAGGCATTAATTAGTAGAAAGAGAATCACAGTCATTCCACAGTCTAGAAATGGATTTAAGCCAACCAAATTCCAGGGCCGTGACGATACTTCAAACTTCAACCACAAGACCACTCATGGAGCTAACTATCCCTTTCCAAACCCTTCATCACAGTTACTTCTCTACCCACTTCTTTTTCTTTATCTCTTTTAAGCTTTTCTTTCAATTAAAAGATCAAACATGAGACATTGAATATATAAAAAAAATTATGGAAACTTAATTTATTTAGATTACTTTTATTTGTTATTAATAATTTTACTTGTTATTATATTAGAAAGAGAAATACCTAACCCAAACGAAATTTCGGTTTTTTATATACAAATTATAAGCCAAGGGAACATACCCTTCTTTTCTTACTGTCTTTTTGTGAGGAAAAATTGTTAGCAATCCATCGCACAAATTAGCTCTAATTAGCTGATTTCAACGAGTCCAGATCACCAAGCTTCTTTCCTTGCATCAGTAAAGAATAGTGGAAGCAAATGCTCTTTTATTTTTCTTTTCTTACATCATTCTCCCAATTCTTTTATTATCATTTATACAGTACATGATGAAAGAAAAGGGAATTTTTGGTTGCACTTTTTCACTTTTTAATTATAAAAATATAACATTATTTTTTAAGATATATGCAAGAAACATACCAAAAATTACTATTTTCTGTATAAATATTAGGAATTAAGAAAGTATATTCAAGTTAATGTGGTTTTTTTAATTAAAAGGTGAAATAGAAAATTTTAAAAAATGCAAATAAACCCTCCTTAAACATTTAATTATTTATTTAGTTAGTTTTTATACTTGCATAGTTTGTATGTTTTAGTTCAATACTAGAAACTACATATATATTTTTTAAAATATGTTTTAGATTCACACTACGTACATTTACTATTACAGTGCCTAAAATTTTGGACGGTAAAAATAAAATAATAACTCAAAATTTAAATCAATATAGAAAAACTAAACTTCTATCTATTTTTACCTTTTTATATACTATAATTTAATTTTATATATAAGTTTTTTTTAACTGTTATAATAATTGCACAATGTATTTTAAATTGAAATGTTTGCAAATGAAATATCATGTGAACTTCCCAATTAAAAATATTAATATCAGAATTTTTTTTTTGTGAGGCTATATTTCGTTGAATTAAACGACAGGGTGTAGTGGTATATCAAATCAAATTTAGAAAAAATGATAATGAATGGAGAAAAGGTTGAAGAAAAAGCTTAGGTAAGAAAGCACTATACGAGACTTGGGTTAAAGGAAATTCATGTTGGGATAAGTAGCATGAAAATAGGAAAGTAGCAATTGGGTGGAAAAGAAATGAATAAAGGAAAGTGAAATGAAGAGAACGAAAGAGACAAGAATGAGGGTACTTAATGATACTGTAGGGAGATTGGGGGACTAAGAACTAGACATCCTTAATATTATTCTTCATTTATTTTCACTTTTTCAAACTTTTTTAATTTTTTCTCTCATCTAAATCAAACCCACTTTCTTTTCTATTTTCACAAAAAGGTTTATACTCTTTGAGAAAGTATCTTTCTTCGTATATTTAAACATTAAAATGATTACAATTTTTAACAACTAATATCATGTTTTACTCTTCTACTTTCAATTAGAATGCCTGTTTTTCAAGAAAGATCGTAGTTCACACCAAGATGTTTGTATAAATTACTCTGCAATAAGCATATTGTGTATGATCATATACAGTTAATTTGATGTATAGTTTTACCCTTATGAAATGATCATAACAGTGTAAAGAAAAAAAGAAAAAAAAAAGAGAAGATAAGCCGCTTGGCAAAACATGATTGCAGTTTGCAACATATTCACTCCACTCCATACGAAGAACAGTTTGTGTCATGCGAAGTCTTTATCTGCATGCCTAGAACTAAAAGGGAAAAGTCTAGTTAAATTTAATCTAAACAAAATGAAATAATGGCGTATCATCATTGGATCAGAATAGGTAACAGAGTAATGCAATGTGGACCAATCATTGTTATGAGTCATTAAATATCGAAGGATTTATGTTAAAAAAATCACTAGTATTGCATGCTGAATTGCCAAGGGAGAGATGCTTCTGGCATCAGCATCATGATGCTGGCTTTGCTTGCTGTAATAAACTTTAGGTTGATGAGAAGATGCACTCACCCAACTTTAGTCAATGCAAAACCAGATTAATTATGAGTTGCATGTTAATTTGCTTTCAGCATGAACAATATTCGTCGTTGGGAAGAGTGTCCTCATTGTCTTCACTTGGATCTATACCAGTACATGTTTTATTTCAACGGCTACAACACGTCCTTTAACATTAAATGAGAATCAAGACTTACGTAAGATAGGTATTCTATGTAAAATATTGGATTTTATTCCCTTACATTAATGTAAAATCAGAAGATTAGAATAATCATTAGCATAGGCTTAAAGGTAAAAAAGGAAAGGAGGGGAGCATAAACCTTCATGCATAGGTTGCTCAAACGATCCATCGACTTAGCCATTATGGTATTCCGAAATAAGCAAGGTCCCTTTTCGGCATCTGTTTTGGTAGAGGCTTGCCAGGTTTTCTTCTTTTGGATTCAAAACAGCAAATTGATAAGATGCCTATTCTCAAAGAATTCAGACTATATATATATATTTGACTTAATTTTATTTCTTTTATGGGCATTATACTTTCATTTTGGCAATCTTTTCCTCTTGAACTTGAGAAGATTCATGAAGATGCTTGCTGAGTAGACCAAATCGACCGAGTGATTCATTCAGAAGCTATAAATATATTTTGGAGGCTATAAGAATACGGAGAACCAAAGCTTTTATAGGCCACTTGATTTTGTACCCATACCATAATACATGTGGGTCTACCGTGTATCAGAGTCTTTATTTTTCAGTTTTCTAACATCTGTAATCACTAAAAGTCTACTCTAATCAAATCATACACAGATTCTGATTTCTCTTTGTATTATGTGTATAACGTATTACTAAATCCAATTTCATTAATGAAAGTAGAGGTTTGAGCATGCAACTTCGTATGTGACAGCAGAACCATGCGACTTCCTCAATTATTTGGGTTCAAACCATTATTTGGCTGTTTAAAATTGAATGGATAATTCCGAATGGAAAGGCTTTGCGAAATTCATCAAACATTTGATCAGAAAATGTGGAGCACAGATGGTTTTGTCCCATTTGTGCAAAAAATAATGATACTAAACTGGTCAATCATACACAGCAGATGATAATCGCATTAGATAATTTCTCAACCAAAGCAAACGGATGAAGATAATCTTTTCAATCTTTGATCTGCATGAAAGTCGAGGGACCACAGAGCACTAAGCCACTGATTTTGACATAAAGAGAGAGATGAGTCGTATTTTATTTTCATTAATAAATGGTTGGGACAGTAGAAGTTTGGCGCGACCAAACAAAATAAATGTGTGAATGTATAATAGCTTGCAAATGGCAATTCAGCATTTGTTCAAAGCATAGCCTAGTGCCTTATCTCGGTATCAAAAACTAAATAAAACAACAAACTTGGGACCCCCCACTATAAAGGGTGGCCATGAGAATTCATATTGTGTCATCACTAGTGTAGATGGTGGCAGCTCCTATTTCTACAAGCCTGCCCCACTTCCCACACTACCAATGACCCTCATGATTCTCAAAGCCCACACATGGGGTGCCACCACACAGGATCATGATGTAGCTCTTCCCTCTAAAAACCCTCTACCAGCTTGTCCATTTTTGCCTATGTAATACAAATATTTCCTGTTTCATGCATTGAGAGATCAAAGAGAAGTTTTTTTCATGGAGAAAAAGCAAGTCTTTTCCTGAATACTCCTGTTCTTACACTGAATTTGGTTTCAGAGATCGGTCCAACTCATATAATTTTAATGGGCCGACCCAGAAGGGAAGTGGTTTTACTGCATCAAATGATCCAGAACTCAAGAGGAAGAAGAGAATCAAGGCCTATAATGTGTTGACAGTGGAAGGAAAGCTTAAAACAAGTGTCAGAAACAGCTTCAAGTGGATCAAGAACAAGTTCAGTGACATTCGCTATGGTGTGTGAACTATGACCAAGTGCTAGCATGTGTTCAGTTATAGCAACTTTGAAGGTAAGGCCTTTGTGAAGGAAGTATTGCAGTTGTGTATTTGTGAGGTAAGATGTTATGCATAAAAAATGAGAGAGCACTGGCTGGGTTGAGGGAGAGCTAACTAGCATGCTTTGTATCAAACAAGCAAGGATTCAAAATATTTCTGAAAATTGTGATTAGTAATAAACTCTTTTCTTTGTTTAGTTTTTCTCTTTTGAATGTCTGATCTGTGTTTTGAACTTCTTATCCAATGATCTGAAATAGTAAAAATCTTAATACGGGTTCCTACTTTACAATTTTAACAATAAACCTGTGCTCTATCTTTTATTCTAGAAACTACATATTTGAGGCCTATCCAATACAGGTAATAAAGTAACTTAAAACATTCCCTGCTTCAAGGTATAAGAGTCAACTTAGTTTATCCTTCACTTTTGCAAGACAAACAAATATTTATTAATTCCTGGTCATAACTTTTGTGATGGTACTTACCATGTTTCAATATCTGCAATCTAAACACAGTTCTCTGAGTGGCTGCAATATCTGTTGATGACTTTTTTCAAGATGAAGACAGGTCTATCCTCAACCTGCCTAATTTAATTTTCTCAAGAATCTAAATTATTTTCCTTTCATTCTAGCCAAAAACGCCTCCCTTGTTCCAATATTCATATCTGTAGTTGGATTTGCAATGTTCAACACACCACACATGGTTCTAAGAAACCCTGTAATTAAAAAAGAGCTGCATAGTTTCTCACCAAATTTATGTGAGTCCCACAGTAATCTTTTTCTAATATATCACCTCTTTACCTCGAAAATAGCAACTTTAACCCTCCAAACTCAGTATCCAACTTTAAAATCCTGAAATCCAAATTCAATGACTGGACTGTTTCAATTGATTATGAAACAGAAAACGACGAAGGATTGAAACAAACAAGTAGGAAGGATGGTAGAGATCTAGACCAAGGGTATCATGATATGTGACACCCCAACTCACAGATCGTTATGTATGATGTAGACAAGTAAAATTTCCTAGGCTTGATAATGATATGAATAAGCAAATGCTTGCTTTAATTATTGATACAGCAGTGTCAAACAATCAATTGAAAGTTCCAAACCCAATTGTATGTCTCTAGCTCTAAATTCATTCTTTCTTCCTTTTTCCGAGTAGACATTTTGTGAGTACTTGTGTGAAAGTTTCTTCCTTTACAAGTTGTATAAAACAGCAGGACCAAAAGATAGAACAATTCAGTGCATGTTTCTTCTCTCAATAATAAAAATAAGAATTTATTTAGATTTTTAATTTTTTGTTGTAGATGGTTGTTTATTTACTACGACAATAATGCTACGTACACATCAGTTGCAGTCATAATAGTTCATGCTTGCAAGCATCTTGTGGTGTAGCATAATTATTTAACCTTTTCGTAATATTTTTTTAATTTAAATATCAAATAATTTTCGTAATGCCCATTTTCACTTTCATATGTTTTTCCTTTACACTCTCCTATGAAAAGCATTTTCCAAAATAAACGGGCTAACAGTATAGTCGTACAAAAAATTGACGTGCCATCAAATTTTAGAGTAAATTTGAGATGAAAGAAGATAAATAAATATACAGTATCCTATGGTATCAATTATTCGACGCTGAAGGGGAATTGAACCATGTGCATAAAGTTGTGCCTATGAAATGTATAGTACAGTAGTAAAGTTCATTTACAATCTAATCAAAGAGATTTGGACAAGCATGCAACTTGTGCTGATGCTTATTGAACGGAAGAATCAAAATATCAGGAGAACGGGATGAGAAATCAGGCCACAGCAATAGGGAAAAGAATGTGTTAAGTTTTTCAGAATGCACCAAATACTAAAATAAAAATAACCATTTTGGGTTTACATATTCTCCGATAGCCTAATGATCAAAATCCAAGAGTAAACGTTCTTCCCTTTTCAAGTATCTAAATTCTCTGGTGGAAGCTGACCTGAAAAACTGGTCTGGTCTGTATCTACTGTCATCTTTCTTCGTAGCATTTGGTTTAGACTTGGGTAATGGAGGAAGAATTTTGATGTTTTCTTCACCAACATTAACATGGTGGTGGTGGGTTTTTGGAGATAGCTTTCGATCTAATTCCCCAAATGGAGATAGAAAAAAAGGTGATTGGTCCTTAGCCCCTCCTGGGTTTACACTAGATGAGGTACTACTTGTGCTACCCATGTCTACAGTTGGAGCATAAGTTTCAGGTTTAGCATTCCTTATCAATTCCTGAAAGAACATGTGAAACCAATACATCAATTAAACATACATCAAATGAGTTGCAATAGTAGCACTGCATAACCAAAATGATAACAAGAAAAGTATGGCTAAAGATCAAGCTATAAAAATGAAGACATAACATCTGTAGTTTTAAATTATTGGTGCAAACACTTAAACAGAAGAAAACTTAACGGGGAATTGGGCAAAAGAAAAATTTGAATCTAACTCCATCAAGCATGAGAGTGGGGAATCTCAAATTTTCATTAATACCTCTTTAGAAGATACAGTATGCTCTGTTGGCCTCTTAGATGCTGAATTCTTACGACGCTCCAGATATGTACGAGAACGTCTGATTTTAGAGTTCATGTACCTGTAAGTATTAATAAAACATTAAGATCTCTGTGCCAGTACTGAAATTAATAATTTAAATCTTTAAGACAATAATTTTTTTATAATCACCACATTTGAACAAATGTACCTGGATTAATATAGTTCAAATATAGTTCAATGCCACATGTTGAACAAAAATTCCTCAGCATAAACATATGTCAGATTATCAAACCCAATCACAAATACCAATATGTAGCAACCTATGTATGAACAGTGAATCTAGTTATCCATTTTGGGACAAGGGGTTCGTATACGAAGTTGCTCTCATCAGCATTGTTGCCCAGAATCTCTCTTCTCTCATCAAAAATCAAAACAGATTTTATATAATTTACTAGCATTTGGCATTGTCTTACACTCAACTTCTAGCAAATTCAAAATAGAATTACATTAATGATGGCAATACAGGATATAAATAATGGCATCCAATAGCTCGTCACAAGATGGTCTTTCTGGTAACTAGATTCATTTTATACTGCTTAAATGAAACAATTTGCTAAATTATGAAAACAAAATAACCGATATGGTTCACTCTCACTATGGAAATAAGAGGTATGCCATTAATCACTGTCACATATACATGTGACTTATGTAACAGAAGAAGGATATGTATGTGTAATAAAATGACTGAAACGATTGTCAAAAACCTGTATGACCAAAAAAGACTTACTTGATCTGTTCGTTGGCTTGAACATGCTCATCATCCTCTTTGAAGAGAACAGGCAGACCAGAGAGGTCACACGCCAATGGGCTTGTAAAGAAAAACTGCACACAGAAGACACTCGTACGTTGGAAATTTGAAGTAATTTAGGTATTTAATTATTTCCTAGCTGCTCACTGGGAATTGCATATTGAATTTAATATTATTTCACATTTTTTCTACATCTACAAGTTCTACAAGACAATGGGCCACTGCTGAATCATCACGAGAACATTAAATCCATAAAATGTAATTTTCATTGAAGATGATTCGTCAAATAAAAAGTGCACATAGTTACTAAGCCATTCACACTCCCAACTACTCGTATAAAGTATATATTCTATGTATTGAAAACTGGAATTGCAAATTGGTGTGCGAAATTGAAAAGTCATAGCCAACAAATTGCAACTGGAGAAAAGGTTCGATCTTCATAGAAAATGTATTGTGCATTGCGTAGTTTAATGGTTTGGAGACAGAATAACTTAGGAATATGATTTTCAAGATTCAATCTTTACACTTTTCTAACCTGATTTTTAAGAGCTTTGGATGCACTTCCACGGAATGCAGGATCCAGAGCAAGCAGGGTGCATAAAAGACCTAAAGAAGAAGGAGGGAGATCACCGAAAGTTTCTATAAGGCTGGGTCTATAAGACTTTGGAGGTCTAAAAGTAGTAGAAAGTTTCAATTTTCTCCAATACTCCTCTGATGGTGTGCCACATAGCCTGAAAATTTTATGAATTTGCTCAACCTGGAAGCAGGGAAAGTTCATTCTTATCAGATCTAGAAAAATTGAAGTCAGTAAGAAATGAAGGCAACATAACACAAACTTATACAGAACAACAGAAATAGAAGACAGTATAAAAAGAAAGGAATTTCAGAAATAGCCAAAGATACTTGAACATAAAACGAAGCCACTATCTTCATCACCTCATTTCTGCCAGGCATGATTGGGAATCCTTTGAACATTTCTGCCAGGAGACATCCAGCACTCCACAGATCAACACCAACTCCATAGTTTGTGTCACCTAACAACAATTCAGGAGCTCTGTACCATAGTGTCACAACCCGGCTAGTGAGAGGCTGATGATAATCTGGACCATAAAAATTGGCAAGTCCAAAATCTGCAATCTGAAGCATCCCATTTTTATCAATCAAAAGGTTTGACCCCTTTATATCTCGGTGAAGAATTCCCCTATCATGGCAATGCTGCAGACCTGATAGTAATTGATGCATATAGCACTTGACCTACATTAACTTTTTAAGATCATTAAGGAGTATAAAGGGGTTCAAATGTTAAAATGACCAAAGCATCAAAGAGAATCTTTTAACCTGTGGTTCTGATAGTTTCTCTTCAGGACGAGCAATGACTCGTGCCAAATCTGTTTGCATGAACTCAAAAACTAGATATATACTGTACTGCATTCTTGAAGTGGCTAATCCTTTAAGTTTGACTACATTGGGATGATCCAGTCTCTGTAATATGGTAATTTCTCTTGCCATAAACTTTATGCTTTCGGGCTCTGATGTATTGAAGCGAACCTTCTTCAGGGCCACAATTTCTCCTGTGTCTCTATCCAGAGCTTTATAAACATTGCTGTAGGTTCCTTGTCCAACCTGCAAAACGTAAATAACACAAGTCAATTTGTCTGCTCCATCCTGCCATTATCAGTTACGACAACACTTCAGTTTTGATTGTTATAAGTGAACTGCATTTGAACAAAACTTGCACAGTGGATTGTCAATAGTTTGGAAACAATAAAACTTAAGAAGTAGTTGAATACAGCTCCGGATTAACATTTCTATAATCTAGATAGAAATCAATATCACGACTCAATTGCTTGAAGTTTTCATGATATAACTGATCAAACCTCGATTAAACTAAGTACATATGAGATTAAGATTAATAGTGCTTTCAAATCAATCGTGCATTGCACAAACAATTGAACTGTCTGCTTCCATAAATTGCCAAATTCAAATCGCCCATTCCCAGAGCAAGTAGAGATACCTGGAACTCAAGGAGATTCAAGCAGAGAAAATTATAAATTGCAGAACACTGACTCCACACCTTAAAAAATGTCTGAAATCATTTTTCAAACACAATGTGGCTTGTTGATGAGCTCTAGCCTACAGCTAACCATATTCACTGTGCACAGAATAACCAAATAATTTTGCAAGAAAAACTCTGTAAAAACACATTTGTACTTAAAGTTCCCCACAACCCTTCATACCATATCATAAACAAAATTCATACAGAACCAAGAAATAAAAAACCTTATCAATCATTTTGTAGGATTCAGCACTCCTGGGAACCAAGCCAGCCAACACTTGTGCAGGGACATTATCAACCAACCACCTTGGCCACCCATCTACCATCTCATCCTCAAAGCAACACTTGTTTGTCACTTTCTTATCATCAAGACGCGTGAATCGCCTCCCCTCCCTTCCAACCACCTTGCCCTTATGATGCCCAGAACCATCCTTGGCAACACCGGACTCAACTTTATTCTTTATGGGCTGTTCTCTCTGATGCTGATGCAGCCTGTGATGGTGGTCCTTATTGGGGTCATGTCTTTGACCAGTGGATCTCCTGTGAGCAACAAAGTCAGAGCTTGCGACATACCCATTATCCAACTTCAACCTCTCTAGGCCCCGGTAGTCTGGACCTTCCGAATCCAATTGCTTGGCCTGAACACAGCCCATAACAGGTGTTCTTCAGCTTCTATGAGTGCAGCTCCAAAGAAAAGAAAAAGGGAGATATAGAAAGGGACAAAGAATAACGGTAGAAGCCGACCACGGACGGCACATTTGGAATGTTGTTGTGGGTAATCACTCTCAGTCACAGGCAAAACCAATGGAGGTGTTTTCCTCTTTGGGTTTTCCGCAGAGAGAGAAAATGACTGCGCAGTTACTAGAATGGGAGAGAGAGAGAGAGAGTTTTGAAAGTGGAAAGGAAAGGGTGAAACTTTGAAGATGGAAAGACATATGGAGTGTGACAGTAGGCAATGGCGTGAGTGAGTGTTGGGCGCACGTGTCTGTGTATGGCAGAGATGTTAGATCTTTTATTCTTTTGTTTGGGTCCCACAGCCGGCAACCTTTGCAGAATACGGACACCCACCAAGATTCGTATATCCATGCTAACACATCATCACACATCACACGTTTATTTACTTTTTATACTATTTACTATCTCAGAACAGGAATAAAAAAGAAAACTTATTCCTACGAAACCTATCCAAAAATATTTTCTTACTAGAAGTACATGAAATAAAAGGAAAATGACTTCGCTCTTAATTTCTAGCTTTAATTTTTAAGAAGTTATAATATATTTTTTAAAGTGGTAAATAATTTATGTTAAGAATTAATTTTAGTAAAAAGTATATTTTAGTTGTTATAAAATATTTTTCATATATTTTTATTCTCTGTTTTATCTATCCAAATGAGTATGGATAAATTCTTTTTTTTTCCTTCAATTAATCAATTTCACACAATTTTTTTTTATTTTTCTTATGTTAATCAATCCTTATCAAAACAAAACATCGATATTTTAAAATAACAATTAAAATTTTTCAACGACAAAAAAACTGTAAAGGAAAAACGTATTCTGCAATATATTAACTTTTTTTTTTAAATTGCGAAGTCTTAAAATGAGCTAAAGAACTCCATGTTACATTTTTCATTTACTGATTACAGTTCATTATAGTCAACAAATAATTGGAACAAAGAATGTATTGTTTTGGTACATTAAAAATATATACACTATTTATTGAAATCGGAAAGTTTTTTTTTTAATTCTAATATACAAAATAATTAAAGAAAATGAATTTTTAGGAAATAAATATACTTTCGAAAAATCCATTTAGGCACTTCCTTGTTGAGATCACATTCCACATGGGTCAGGATTTTAATCTATATCTATGTGTATTTTTCTATAAAAAAATAATTGCAAAACTAAAATATTGTTCATATTAATAATGTGATAAAAAAATTGTCAAGGAAAAACCTACTTTTCCTTCAATAATTATTCAAAGATCTATAATATTCTTCTTTAATCTATTTATTTATTTTTCTCACAAAACGACTACCAATTTTGGTTGAGGTAATCAATTTAAGGAGAAATTGTATATGGATTGTTTGAATGAAATCCTCAATAAACCTTCGGTAGAAGAAAAAGAGAATAAAGATATGAAAATAAGTTTATTATCTCCTTTATACATCCATGCAACCATAACTCCAAAAGGTATATGAACATTTAGAAAATAAAAATAGCCAGAGGCAGTCTTTCATAACTGCCATATATTATTTTATTTTTTTAATCCATTCCATCTAAAATTGATATAAACTCAAGCCAATACTCTCACAGCATTGCATAAAAGGCCATTGATATTAAATTATCAATGCTTGCCACCTTTAAACTATCTTTGTCTGATGTCATTGTCAATGAAATTCAAGCAAAAAATAAAACAAAAAAAACACCAAAATTTTGTGGTTAACTATGAAGTTATCAATATTCGGCTTTGGAGACATCATCCAATGCTAACACGTTCAAACTTAATTTAACGAAAAATTAAGATTCATTAAATTAACTAACTACTTCTAAGAAATTTTCCTCCATATATACATGGATTGATCACAAACTTAAGATACATGCTTATCAGTCACTCATGTCATAACATGTTTGTACTTAATTTACCATATATTTATAAGAGTTTGAGCATAAAGGAAAAGGAAAATCATGATGCTTTTGTTATTTCGTAAATGTGAGACAAAGAAGCAAGATTGCTTGCCATATATGAAGATGAAACAAATTGATGAACATTGTTTGCGCTAGGATAAGCTACAAGAAACTATTGACAGTATATATAATCTTGTGGTATTCACTCCAAATCTACAATCCCAAAATTGGAGAGAAGGATCTTTATTTGATCAACAAAGTCTGAGCCTGTTGCATACTCTGTTAACAATCCAACAGCAAAACCAAACATTGCCCATCTGTTTCAAACAAAATTCCAGAATGATATCATACTAAAAAGAATGAAACATTTAAATACTTTATTGAGAATTTCATACTACCTAAGTTCCTATGCGTTTGCTTTGCATTCGCATAAGAGCAAATTTGGCTAAGTTGAATCTCAAACACAAGGTAATGGTTTAATTTGGCTTTGATGATATTTAAACTTAATTTAGTTGAGTAATTCTACGAATGTTTTCTTTTGTTTGAATTGTAATTGCTATGCGTGATGTTTTTTGATGCTCCACACCATTCAATTGTTGTTTCGGCTCATGTTTATGCCAGGAACAGCGAGATACGAGCATGGCTATGAATGAAGTTAACTATATAGATATCATAAAACTTCATGACCTTACATCCTTAATTTGACCTACAAAATTCGACTTGTCAGGAGATTTTGGGTAAAGTTGCTACACTAAAGAAACCATGGTTATAATTAGGAGTGGACAAAATTAACTGAACTGCACTACACTGTTTAAAACTACAGTGAACCATAAAATAATTAGTCTGAACTGAACTGAAAATTAATTCAGATGGACTGAACTAAACTATTTTTTGTTCTACCAATTTTTTTATCAGTTTTCCTTTTCAATTACTTTATAAGAATCTTGGTTGTCTATCATTGGGAGTTGCATAGCTAAATTTGCTATAAGAAGCTCTACCTAAAATTAATACAACAACTTTTATAACAAAAGGAAAGGAAATATGAAATAAATAGTAAAATGAAAAAAAAATGCAAATAGGTGTAATAAATTCTTTAATGAAAATACTTTTAGTGCTAAAAGATTTTACAAAAGCACATCTACTAATCAATCTAAAAGCTACAAAGAAACTGGATCTTAACTTATTTAGGATAGGACACGATTGAAGAGAAAGGAAAAAATAAAAGTTACATATCAGTTAGTGAGTAGTTAACTTATAAAATTTCAGTTTTTTAAAACTGAACTATAAATCAGTACAGTTCAGTTTTTATTATGAATAGTTCAATTTTGTATAGTATTATATAGTGCAGTTAACTATAGTTTAATACAGTTAGATTAATTTCGCCCACCCTTAGTTATAACAAATGTAGGGGATTTCATCTGCAACAAGGAAATTGGAAGTGACAACTCAAAGGATGTTTTATCCAGGGAGTGTCTGGTTTCATAATCAAGAGAAATCAGTCCCCTAGTACTTTTATCTCCGTTTTTGCCATCTTAGTGGTTATTTAAATTCCTAAAAGAAATTCCAAAAAGCTTTAATATTTTGTTTTATGTTGAGTTGCCTTCATCCCAAACATAAGTGTAGATGGTTGTTCAACTTGGAAAGTGATATTTGGACATAAACCCTGGGACCGTACTCAGTTCAGTACTCGTCAGTTTATACTACACACAACTTAGTACACGGTTTCCCCTGTGTTTGACACTGATGTGTATTGGATTTTCTGACACACGAACAATTGTTCCTGAAACACTGCCCAAAAAATGAGCAAATTTTGGACAAGTTTTTTTAACATTTGGGGTGTGCCATTGATGTTGGAAGTTCAATCCTTCCTCAAGTCACATTTTCCCTTCCTCTTAGTAATGGGTTTCTTTTAGGGGAGTTCATTAGAGAAAGGTTACATAAATGTGATCTGAGTCTAACCTACGTAAAGAATTGACATCACTTTTAATCCAAAACCTAAATATTATGAATTTATAGATCTTCTTTCTTATATAATGTTTATTTTTGTTATTTATAAAGACTTAGACTCATACTTAAATTATTTTCGACACTTAAGTATGCACCACTGCCCCGGAAGAAAAGGGGCAAGCTTGGTCGCTCATGCAAGAAGAGACAGCAATGAAAATACAGGTAATTCAGACTTTTTTACTTCTGTATGAACCCAAATGAAAATAGTCCGAAAATTTTAATTTACATTGAAGCCTAGTCCTTCGTAGGTTGCTCTAATTTCCTTTCAAACTATTGAAGTTTTGCAATCTGTTTCCCTTCCTTATTTTCGTCAGTAATATCAGTAACAAAATCTACAATAACATAGTGATTCTTGAATTTCTTATTTCTCAAAAGCTTACGCAAAGTTGACAAAAATAAGCAAGTACTTTTCCAAAATAAATTGAACCGAACACATTCAAATGTTTGCCATTCCTTAATGGAAGAAAAAACACAAAAGGGGACCTAGATTATAATTGGCTCCCTAACAACGGGTAAAGTGATCTCTTCCTATTATCATCTTGATTTTCCTACTCCGTCATAACAACAGATCTAAGATTACCGTCACAGTGAAAGATGCTATGTTTTTTAATTATGAATTTTCATATATAGCCTTGTCACAGAAAAGGGGAAGAACATAAATGAAACCGATTTATAAGTACTATCCCTCGAAATTTGCTAGAACGATCAGTCAATATTTTGATCAACACCACATGACCCCCAACATTCAACCAAATATATAGTAGCTCTCAATTGACTAGTTCTACCGATGTTAAAAAAAACTGCAATTAGCCAAACCAGCATAAGATAAACTTCAACTTTGAAAGGTCCCAAAAGAAAAATATAAATAGATAAATTACCTTCCATTGCTAATCTCATTTTTGCCTATGAATCCAAAGAAAGGACCCTGATCTGCTTCTTCAAGTTTCTTCTTTTTGAAGTACTCCTGCAGCTCCTTAGCCTTTTGCCTCTGAAACTCTAATGTAATGACATTCGTATCGTCTCCAACAACAGGAGCAGTCTTCTGGGCTGGAGGCTGAGAAGGAGGTGAAGGCTTCAGAGGCTGAGGGATGGTACTAGATGGTTCCCTAACAGGAGGAGACACCGGTCTTCTGAGAGGCCCTTCAGTCTGAGAATTCCTTACAGTGATAGAAGCATAAGGTTTGGAAGAAGAAAATCTAAAGAATGAATTTGATGAAGATGTGCATGTTGGAGAGGAGGAACAAGCTGGGATTTTGATGCATGGAAACGAAGATGTCACAGACATTTTCTTTTGGATTGGTGATACTCAATCCTTGGATTTTATTTTTGTAATTTTTTATTTTTGTGTCTTTGTTTGAACATTAGAGTTGGACATGTGGTCTTATCAAACTGAGAGGGTGAGTATGTGTGTGGACAAGGTTTGGCCAAGTATCCACTGGATGGTGGCTTCCATTATGTCGTCTTTATTCTTTATACCTCTTCAGTAGCTAAACATCAACAGTGGGATTTCGCTACTGTTTCACTCCCATTATTTTATTAAAATAGAAAAATTAAATCGCCAGTTTATTATTGCTTTGGTTGTATTTATATGATTATGACTTTATTATATTATATTTAAGTGGATTAAATTTCGTTTCCTCAATCATATTAGAATTATTACCCACTACCTTTGTTTTGCTTTTTGGTCAAGTTAACATAATATCACTCTTGTTAATTATTTATAATTTAGGTATAATTGCTTTCCCATTCCGTCGATTACTGGATATATATATTTATATTTCTTGACATGTAATTAAAAATAAATTTTAATTAATTAAAAATGTTCAAATAAGTTTGAGAATATTATTAATTGAAATAGTTTCTCGTTATAAAACTCGTAGAAAAAACAATAAAAATTATAAAATAAGCTAAGTGCACTTCATTAAGTAAACAATACTAATAAATATTATGGTACCTATATAACCTATACTAAAGAAAAACCACTTTCCAGTAATGGAATGTTTCCTTATCAATCAAACCTGTCTAATTTTGACTTTATATTTTAAAATTAGACTAGCATGTTTTATTGGCAAATTAACAAATAAATTTCACATAATTATAATATTATTTTAAAAAATAAATTTTAAATTTAACTCAATTTTATAAAATTCACTTATAAAATAAAATTTACACTCTCCCTTGTATTATAAATCTATCTTACTCTTAGTTAAATATGTTATTGAAACTTGTTTAATCCAACTTTATATTATATTTTTCTATTATTTTTACCTTTTCCAACAATTGCGTACTAATGATTAATAATAGTTTGTATTTAATAAAAAATGTTTGGAATAACATAATAATATACTATCTTAACTATTTTGAAACGAATGCAGTGAAATATACTTTAATTTTAATTTAGTATAAATTAAATCCAGGATTATGACAACAAAATGAAATCAAACTAATTGATTAGATATAGTGAAATTGGAGCTGCAGGAGTACTTTAAGTCACACAGCAGGTAAAGAAAAATAGGACACAAATGGTATTTCAAATCCGAGCCCGAATGCAAGAAAACTGCTTCATCTTATAGGCATGATGGACCAAAACTAATTTTACCCCTATCAAAATCCCGATCAATCTTCAACAACAAAGCAATTGCAACAGTATTAACTTTTCTTTATCCTCTCAACAGATAATATACCTTAACAATCCCCGTCTCATCGTAAGTTTGTTACCAAGTTGCCACACTCTTTTTTACAAAATCTTACATTTGTATATTATCTTTCTTCCAGAAAACGCCAGAGCATAGAAAGAAAACTTGGTTAATCCATATAAAAATAAGAACATAAAGTAGCATAAAAATGATGAATCAAAGGCAAAGAATTCACACATACAAGAATGATACAAATTGATGCTGAGCAGAGGAACAAAATTTAAAGCCGCAGCAAGCAATGACAAACACATCACTTTGGCAAGGTGTTGGTTGAACATATCTCCACGGAAACTGAAACCTTGCCTCTTTTGCCTCAAACCGAGTGATGGGTTGTGTACAGTGAATGACCCCGACGAACCTATCAACTTAATGAAACTCCAATTTACATAATCGTACATGAACAAGTTCTGTCGTTTCCACTATCAAATTCATCATCCGATCCATCCACTTCACTGCAGTTGAATGACAAATTGCAACGTATTGAATTACAAGTAGATAATAAAACATGAAAACAAAAATACACATAACAAGGAAAAAAGTTATAAACATGTACGAATAGATAAAGGTAGTACAGCCAAAAATCCAGAGAATTGAGGATTGCAAACCTATCCAGGGTTTCCACATATGAAGAATGAAAAATATCACTCTTATTCGGCTAAAACTAATTACGCGATATGACTCTTTAAGATTTTATTGAAAATTCTTAATTATAAGATAAATGTACAAGACTTTTAAATGACAATGTGATCACTAATTTTTATTCTTGACTGCCCATATATAAGTATGTATAATCACAATATTATCCTCACATCTTTAAAATGAGAATTATTCTCTCTATTTAAGTGTGTCTATTAATAACTAATATATAAATGTTATTTGTGACAATTTGGAATTTGTTAAAGGAGACCTGAGTTTGCTGAATACTTATTACTAATATTTACAATTTCAAGGTCACACGAGGACCTTCAAGGAATCAGGGTCAGGGATGGGAAAATATTAACACATGGAATCAAGGATGGGAACAGGAGAAGAGTGAGGAAATAGGAGTAGGGAGATAATAGACAGGGTTGGGGTTAAGGAGGTACTTCCCACCCCAACTCCGTGCCAGTGTCATCACAAGACAGTTAATTGACAAACTAATAGTAGCATGGTCTGATTTATAATGTACTCGTTAAAGATATAAACAGCAATATTGAACAAAATGAGAAACATAACCTCAAGGTTTCCTATCACTACAACATGCATTACATAAACCTGAAGTGACACGCAATTTAAAACAAGTATGGATTCTTGCCTCTTTAAATAGAATTCCTACAATTATTCTATTTTTTATTGGATACTGACACAAGAAATAATAATGCAAAAATTTGCTGATGTGGCATATGCAAAAACCACTAGTGAGAATTCAATGTTCTCATCCCTCAATTAGAATTAACTACAACCTGCTCGGCTCTAAAAAACAAAGCACGTTCCTTTACAAAGTCCCTTGGGAATTAGATTACAACCCTATCTCCTGAAAACATTTCAAAAGACCATAGATGCATTCTTTGCCATATCCAGTCTACCAAAAATATGATACCAACAACCACCAGGTCCAGAAACAGATGCACGGGATAGGACCATTAGTCACTGAAGGGCCACAGACTTTCAAAAGTCCAACCTACTAGGGAGTGCTGAACTGAAACAAATGACCCAAAAAGATGACAGGAACAAAAGGCAAAACCTTTGTCCTTAGAAAAGGAATTGTATTCTACTGGGCCTAGAATGGTAACGAAGGAAGTTATAAGATGTATTTACCAGGCAATAGCATTAGAAATCCAGAGGAAACTATTTTCTGGGCTATGGAATATTCAATCACCAACAAACAAAGATGCTGAAGGCACCAATCAGCACAGCAAGAAATGCATATTTACCAGAGTAGGACAAGTATTCAGCCACAGGGCTTTATATATAGAAGTTGCAAATATTGAATTTTAAATTTTGACTGTTTTGTGGGGTTGAAAAACGAGAGACAGTGAAGAGTTGTCACAGGAAAGGGAAGGAAATTTTGTTATCAAGATGTGGTATCACGTGGAAAACCTTAAAAAGGTCTCGCATGTGGAAAAAGGTGCATGCAAAAAAGAATTATGTGAAGCTATGATTACTAAAGATTATTTACCCCTGAAAAACAATCACGTAACCAAAGTGAACTTTAGTTAGAGTAAATCAAATTGATCAATACTGACCAAGAGCAATTGATCTCGAGAACACAAACACATTATACAAATCCACGCATGGAGGGCAATATAATCAACTGCATGTCTTTACCTGAGTAGACCATGATTTAGCCTCGAAAAGCAGACGCTGTATGAGAATATCTACAATTTATTCTAAAATGGTTTTATTGTTTCACAGGTTGGTGGCGTGTTTGGAATAATTTATTGTAAAACTGCTATGATCATCTAAAGTGCCAAAAGAACTATTAAAACAAAGCTCTAGAACGGGTTGAAAATTCAAAGGAGAAAAGCCACCTAGCATGTTTATTTAAAACGTCAACAGCAGAATTTTAAATACACTTCTCATAATCAACAACCATGCAGCATTGAAAAAACGCCCAGTGTGCTTATCGAAAGAAACTTGATTTTCAGACAACTTGAAAAAAATGGTCAGATACAAATTTGCAGCTTTTGTTGTCAAAAAAAGACACCATCAAACACCACAACATTCCCAAGGATTTGATTCCTCTAAACTGAGGCAATGTACTTTAGAGGTAAAAAAAATATAGCATGTATAAAACAGACTATGAAATTTCAACTCATTAATTTTTTAATCAACTGCCGTAATTGTAGTTTGTCCTTTAAAGTACACCCCTCATTTTAGAGGAATCAAGTACCCCACCCCAAGTAAAACCTGTCATAAACTTTATGCGATCAAGCAAAAAAACAAACTGAATCTGACATCAAAAGATTTATATAAAGATCAAAAAACAGTGTATTAACGTTGAAAAGATTTATAAAAATCAAAAGCAAGCATATGCTACCAAGGTCAATCTGGGACTCTATACTCATTCCTTGAGCATCGATGCCCACCCACCGTGTCAAAATGCTAGCAAATGCTCCATTTTCATGCTATTTGCAATTTGATCTCCACAACCAACATGCGAACTAATCTTTATGCCAAACCAATGTTACAAAAGATGTCCATGGCTCAACAAGAGAGTAAAATATCTCTTTATTACTAGTTAAAGTTTTCTTCCATTTTTTTATTGGGCAAAAAAAGCATTATTTTAGAGTAGTTGGTGGAAATTTTCATACAACACAAATAAACCCACTTAAGTTCGCAAAAGTAATACAGCTTAATAAGTTAAATAAATAACTAAATAAACATATATGATGAATAACCTTGTATGCATTATGTGCATATACTCAAGAAAGTTTCAACTTCAAAATAAGGAGAAAAGTGCCAGATGTTTTTAGTGATCAATAAGGTGCAAGAAATGAAAATAGCAGAGACTAAGTGATTACACATCCAACAAAAAGGTAAATTCAGGAAACCCTTGTATATACTTCTTTCCTGTGGACTTGATCATAATGGAATTAAGTACAATGATTGAGCGTAAGGCATCCTTTAATAAAGGGACAAAAAGAAAAACCAAAGGGGGGTAATCAAATCAACTTAACCCTTCCAAGTTACAAATCCACTTCATATAGAACCAAAGTGCGAGAAATGAAAAATTACCCGAAATATCTATCATTCTTCTAAAATTAAAGATTCCAAAAAACTTCAAAACAGTCATGTTGATTGTTGCCACAGCATCGCCACTAATTTTTCCATCAAACACCTCAAAAAATAGCTTAAAAATAAAAGAATTCAAGGGCCCATTTGCTTAAGCTTTACAAAAAGGGCCTGTAAAAGATCTCTTCTCTTAGAACATCTTTTCAAAAGCTATTATTTTTAGGTTACGAGAAAAGCATCCTTTTAATACTTATAATTACAATACAAAAGAGCTAAATAATGCAAAAACAAATGGCTTTAGTTTAGACTAAGTAAAGCTCACAACACAATGCGTTATAGAGGATTACTAAGTAACAGCAAATCTTTTTACTTATCCTAGATTACAGCATCCAAAAAAGGGATGAAGTAATTGGTTGGTCATGGGTTGAGTGAAAACAAAAAATAAAAACAAGAAATGAATAAACACATAAAGGGGCCCTAAATTTCCATAAATGACTATTATTCTGTAAATTACCAGACACTTGACCAGAGAGAGAAAATAATAGACTTCAAATTCATGCTGAAAGTTGAAACCTTAGATAAAGAGTCAAGAAAGGTCATATCCTAAGCACTAGACATTTCTAGGATTCCATATAACTGGAGGTTAGAACACGTATCCTAGACCTTAACCAGGTAATCTGACTTTTCCCAAATCACTTAGAGTAAGAAAATTGATTTTACTATTCTTCTACAGGTCATATTTTAAAAACTAAACATATGATTGACTTAACAATTTTCCAAATCTCTTATCCTTGATTGTTTAGGGTGTGTTTGGTAAAGTAGAACATAGAAGGCGTGAATGTGAATTTTTCAACACATAGTGTGTCAAAGGGGAATCCCACATTTTCATTCAATAATCAAGCCCAGTTACCAGCTTAGTCTTCAAGCTGCCAGTTGGACCTAATAGCATTTAGATTAAAAGAGTATAAACCTCCTTGGAGAAACCATAGATGCTCCTTCACTAATCAGATTCAGTTCACACATTATTTCATTCAACTTAAGCACAAGCCAGAAATGCTAAATGCTTCACATATTATTTATCACAACATCAGATGTTTGTGTCATTTATAATAAAGATGGGGGAAATGAAGAGGCCATTAAAAAGTATATCTAATTCACTAATGTCAATCATAAAATATTACGTATCAGGAATTCCCAATGATAACATCTGATAAACAAGAGAGTTAAAATTTAGCATTCAAGCAAAAGAGAAGTTGGTGTAGAAAATAAAATATTTAAATACCTGGGCTCAAATTCTCGAATTTCAACAAGCTCGCTACCACAGTTATCAGTCCACTGCACTTTCCTTCTTTCTGCTTGACCACCAGGAGCACAAATCCCCTGTCCACCTGCTGCTTCCTGCTCACTAGCAGCCTCAACATGAACGGGTTTAACAATTTGCGGCTTCTTTATGCTACTTTTAAGTGTAAGCTTTCTATTATCATTTCCATCATCGAGTGGTGCGGAAGGATCATTTCCCTTGTTGGAAACCAAAGGTCCTGGAGAGACTTCATGCTGCTGGGCAGGGCCCACTTTAAGAGGAGACGGAGTATCAAGACCTGCGGAAGTGCGACCAAAGCAAACAAAGGAGGCACAGCCGCGGGTGAGGCGATTCTTTGTAGAAGCCAGCTGGAGCTCGCGGTCAGTTTCTTGGTCTACCAACTGGTACTGGTTCCACGGAGCTACTCTCATGGGTTTATCCTCATCCCTCTGACCCAAGAGGAGAAGGCTCAGGCCCTTAGTATACCCTGAAGCCGAAGCAGAGAAGAATCCTCCTCCTTCTACTGCCAATAACATCAGTTCTTCTCATCGGTGCACCATAAAATGATTTCTATGTGAGGCTCCCTTCTCTCTGAAGAACCTAACAGCCTTATCAACCAAAAGTAACCAGAGATCAGAATGATTTCCTTCAGTTATAAAATTTTTAACATTCTTAACAATACTTTTCATTCCACTAACTCTTTCAACTATTAGAAAAGCGCATTTCATAGCAAAAACACGGATTTGAAAAGCCTTGAGAGTTAACAGAAGCGCAATCTCACAGAACTAGAACCATTTCGAGGCATCCTCAAGTTTCCAGATGCTCAAAACGTGCTGAATCTGTTGTTCAAAGTAAACACATAATAAATCCACGCAGCTAAAATTGCCACACTTTGAGATACGATTTTAGCCAAAATCATCAAAATATTTGGACAAAAGAAAGCTCGAAATCCACACGACTCGCTTTATAAATACTCCCAGGCATCTTATATAATCCGTCATGTATATTTTCTTACCATCCTACTGAGCATGCATATGATACACACATAAATAAACAATTTCCGTCGATTCACTACCGAGACAGAAAGATCTCTACTTCAATGCAACCACTCCGAAAATACGTTAGTGCGCAATTTCTCGAACACAATAAAAAAATCCAAGAAACCAAATTAAATTGCTAAAACCAAAAAAAGGTAAGATAAAAGAAAAGAAAGCTTCTGAGTTACTTGAAAATGCATGAGAAAGAAAATCAGAAACACCGAGCCCCTAGCACACTGAAATCACACTCAAATCGAACAACGCAGAGCGAGATTTCGAAGTGTCGGTTTTCCAACACTTCTCCGAGAAACAAACTGCAAATCCTAGATCGAAGAAGAAGGAACGAGTTTACAGTACCGAGAATCAGAACGGAAGGTCGCCGGCGCGTGGATGGACAGCAACGATTCGGAGCATCCGGACGAAAACTCGGCGAGTGATTGAATTGAACGATGAATAAGAAGGAAAAAAATCCGATTATGTATATTTTTCTTCTGGTTTCAATTATTTAAAAGGAGAATAGGACAGTGACCCACACGGCGCATGATAGCGACGTGACCCATTCTTTAATGTGCGCAATGGCATGTTATGTTTTTTTATTTATTACTTAATTTGTCTAACATAACTGTTTTATTTTTTAGCTGTTCTTATTTATTTCTTCTGTAGTTAAAGAATGGTTAATTTTAATCCTTGTTTGTTATGCTTTCTTTCTCGAGAAAAAATCGTCACGACAAATCTAGAAAGCAAGTCTTTTAAGTCGTTAAACAAAACTGGTTCAATAATGACTAAACAAATGATGTGTGGAAAATTTTAGAAAGAAAAATACTATCCAAACAGTGTAATTACACGTCACTCTGCTTTTTAACACCCTAAACCCTAAACCCTAATCCAAACAGTAAAATGGTAGACATGATGAAATTGATATATGGAAATTGGTTCGTTCAGCTTTTTAACAACAAAAGAGGGATCAAATTGAAAAAAGAAATGTTTTTCAACCTTAATTAAGATATGTTTACTAAAAAAACTCCAGTAAGTAAGTTGTAGTGATGGATACAATATGTCTCCCCAAGTACACATTAATTAAAGCTGACATTTTTATAATTAAATCAGACATAAAGGTTTTTTTAAAACAGTACTGTATTCTTATTGGCCAGATTCCCCTATTGGGTAAAGGGGAAACTTTTTGTTATTTAATGTCTCAAAAGTATGTTGAGCCAATTATTACAACAGATGAAATGAAATTGTTTGTAGGGTGAGTTATTAGATTGTTCAAATATCTGTAACAGTAAAAGAAAACGGTATCACGTTTATAGTGAGAAAAATGACTTGAGAATGTGATAGTTTTTGAGGTAAGTTGCGTTTGAGTTTGGGTCCAATTTCAGAAGGAAGAGGTTGGGCTGTAAAAATGAACACAGAATAGTGGCACTTTTGAAAGCAGTGGTAGAAGCTAATGTTTCCTCTTTTGAGAATATTTCTGTAGCTGCTACACATTTCTTCCAAAGCAAAACAGGGGAACAAGTAATCCTAAATTGTGAGGAGTGGAATATATTCTGGAAAGCAAGGGTCCAAATTTGGCATTCTGAAATGAAAAGCTAAGGTCCAAAATTCTCACTTCCAAACAAAACCTATGATAATGGAATGAATAGAGTTTCTGACCTCGTGAACAGCATCATCCTCACCATTTGCACACTTTCCCATGGGAGAGTGAGATTATCTCAGCAGCAAATACATGGTTGCTCGTTTTCATGCAGTACACCTTACTACAACACAACACAAAAGTTGTTTTCACCAGAGATTTTCTATTCCTCTCCTTTGATTTCTGCACCATGGACTTTTAAATTATCATAACATCTCAGCACCCTAATCATTCCTACATGTTACGCTATAGTATTAATACCAAATAAAATATGAGGAAAATCAGGAATGTAGGTATAAATTCATCCCCGTTCAATGAAGGAAGAAAACAAGTTTTAGCATGGGAGTGATTTGACTTTTCCATACAAATTTATGTTGGGAATTACAAAATTATGGTTGAATTTAAGTGAGTTTAATTTTTTTTTAAGGAAGGATAAAAAACAATTGAATATCATATAAAAAAAATTCTAAATTTTTGTCTTAAAGTTGAGATTGTGTTAGTATTATTCTTTTATATAAATGGAACTCATGTTTTATTGATTTTGTTTCTCTTAAAGAGATTCATTCTATATTTTTAAAATTGTATAACAAGGTAATTTTGTTATCAGTAATGATATCAAACTTACTTTATTAACTACGTTCCAGTTTCTTTTTTTTACCCTCATTTTTTTATTAAGATTGTATTGTTTATTGAATATGAAAGCACTTAAAGTTTTTCTAATTTATCGTGAAAATGAAAGGATCTCTCAAAGTTCTAAAAGATTTCTCTTAAAATAAGGTCCAAATCTTAATGATATTATAAATTGAAAATGCACTAATATAAACATAAATTTGTAATTATTAAATCATTATTTGTTAATCCACATATTTCAAGTAATTCTCTTAAGAAATGCAACATTAGTTGAGACTTCTTTTATTTCAAAACTATAGTTCAAATTCAAGATATGAGTTGTAATACTTTTATAATTTTGCTTTATTTATATTTACCAGTGACTAAAATTTACACAACTGACACGTTAAATAAGAATATTTCAGTTTACCAATATAAGATTGTTGCAATATCTCACAAGTGGCTTGTATCGGAGATGTTTCCGATAATAAAAAAATGTCAAAAAAAAAAAGTTTTCCAAATACCTGACCTAACTTTGCTTGTGTAAGTGGTACAGCTTTACATAAATAATCAAAATTACAAATTATTTTAACTACTTAAATATAATACTCTGTATTTATAGTTATTATTTTTCAATAACTATTTCCCACGCATACACTGATAAGAAAAAGCATACATACCATGAGAATTAACCTAATGTTTAATCTGTATAATATAATATTGATGTAATGATGTAACACCTTTTGATGTTTTGATTGTTTCTTGCAATTTGGAGAATAAGAACGTGCTGAGACTTTTAATATTGTAAAGTTGTTAAAACCTTGCTACGAACCAAACAAAAATTGTTAATCTCCATACACAAATAAATGGTGTCCCCTCTGTCCCTTATATATAATATAAAATGAGAGATGTCATTTTAAAACTTGTATATGCAAATCACCATCTTAATGAGAAAAGAGAAATATATATATATATATATATATATATATATATATATATATATATATATATATATATACACACACACACATATAAGTCAAAACCATAATGGATTGAAGCTTAATAAGTAGGATGGTAATACTTCGGATTATAATAAAAATATTCATTCGTTATTTATTTTGTTATTCATCGAAAATTTGTTTAAAAATACTTATTAATATTTTAAATTATGTAAAAATCTTTGGATATTTGAAAATATTTATAAAAGAACTTTATAAATTTTTAAAATAAATTTACAAAAAGTAAATTAAAATGAAAGAAAAATTAAATTAAATATCAATTAAATTTTAATTTTAATTCAATTTAATCTAATAAAATATAAATTAATTTTAATTTTGATTAAAATTAACTTAATAAAATAAAAATTAAATTTTAATTTTTAATTTTTTATAAATAATAGATACTATATAATACTTACATCTGACTTACTTATAAACTGATATTAAAATAATTATTACGTACAATAATAAATATATATACATACTAATTATCCATCATAAATTTTATCCGTAATCACATATACTATAACAGATGTTAAATAGGTATAGGGGAAGTACGATTATCTGTCTCTCTTTCAATAATTATATTTTATTTATATGTTGGCTAAAATATTTTTATTCCCGATTTTATGGTATTCAATTTGATTTTTATTTTATTTTAATTAAATTGAATGTTAAATTAACTCAATTTAATATTTTTTATTAGATTTGTATAAACATTGTCAACACAATTTTGTATGTGTCACGTGTAAGTTTATATTTTTTGTTTAAAAATTTATTTTATTTTTTAATTTTTGTTTTTTAAGTTTTTTTTATTATCAAGTTCATGATATGTTGCATAATGGTGTTATTGTTATATGACATCCTATATGTCAATGTCACTTTTTTTAATAATGGTATTAACAATGATATGTGACATTGATATTATCACATGACATAACATTCTCATATGGCACGACATGAATCTAACAAAAGATCAAATTAAAGATCGAATTGAGTCAGTCTCCATAAAAGATCGAGGTGAATCGGTTCGAGCCAAATGTTAAGTTAAGTAAGGCTCGTGTTTAAGGTTAAATCAATTCAAGCTCAAACTAAAAGTTGATCTAAGTCAAGCTCAGCTCAAAGGTTGAGTTAAGTCAACCTGAACCAAACGTTGAGTTGAGTGAGGTCGGAGTCAAAGGTCAAATTAAGTTGGTGTGAGCCGATGATTGAGTCAAATTAGTCTGGATTGAAGGTTGAGTCAAGTCTACACGAGCTAAATTTCGAGCTTAGTTGATGAAGGTTGAATGTCAAGTCGAGTCGACTCGAGCTAAAGGTTAAGTCAAGTCGGCTCGAGTCGAATGTCGAGCCAAGCTGGTCGAAACTAAAAGTCATGACATATCAGCTCTGTCCAGAGTTGAACTATAGATATGGATGACAAATAAACTCGTCCTCATTAATATTGTGTGAACCTATCATCGTTTTGAAAAAAAAAATTACATTAACTTTTATGGGTAATACCTAATTTTTTAGTTAGATATATAGATAAGAATGTATATGCACATATCTAATTTATCTCATCTCTTTCATACTTGTCATGATACTCATCTACGTCCTTATCTCTCTTTTTGTTTAAATGACTAAAACACATTTGGTTTATATATATATATATAAAAGAAAGAGAAAGAAATAGATTACACACTTTTATTCTTTTTATTATTTTATTTATAATATATTTTTTCTTTTATCAATTTTTTTGTATAATTATATTTAAATAATATATGTAAATTAAATATTTTTATGTTTTAAAATTAGTACGAGGATAAAACTAAAATTTTTCTTTTAAGTAGGAGACAAGGAAATAAAAATCTTCTTTATTCCACTTAGTACCATCCAAAACGATATTACGATACGAGTGAATAAAATCTAATTCAATTGTACCTTTTTGGTAGACCATCATATACTAAAATTGTAAATTATCAATGAAATAAAAAATGGAACTGCAAAATATCAGCATCGTAACCTAATTTTAGAAGTGTGAGTCGAAATGCCTCGATTGAAGTTTGGAGTATAAAACAATTCATTGGTATGATGCGTGAAGAGTAAAACATGAAAGTTCCAATGTGAATTCTTTTTCCTCTTCCACGTAATCATTGTGAGAGCCCACCACCACTCTCTTGCATCAATCATTCATTTTCTTTCAAATAAATATTACTACTCATAAATTTTGGACTTGGAAATTATGAAAAATGATTTAAGATCTTTAACAAAACATCAACCATAAAATATATAAATAGTTTTTATATTTTCCTTTTGTCTTTCATGTAGCTTGTATCTTGTATTTGGATTGAAAACTTAATTTAAAGAATTAGAAATGAGTAAATTTGAAAGGAAGAGGAGGTGAAAATGAATTAGTTTGGATTAAGGAATTTAAAATAAAATTTTATAAAAATTAATAAACGACATGGTAGATTTAATAAATTAAAAAAATATTTTAATTGATAAAATTGAAAGATTATTATTATTATACTTACTTTATTATTATTGTTTTATTTATTTATTTTATAATGGTATTATTATTTTTATTAATAATACTATTATTTATTATATTATATTATTATTATTTTATTTATTATGTTTTTAATTAATTAGATTTATTTATTTAATAATCATGAAATTGGTTTTTAATATAAAAATTAAAAAGAAAACACACTTTCTCCTCGAAGAAAAGCTGAACGAAGAATTTTTTTCTTACTTTTTATAATTTATTATTTCCATATTCTAACTTTCTTTACATTTTTACACTTACAAACTTTCTATTTCGAGAAACAAACAAGCCATCATAAAACCTCATCACCTCGGACATGGGAACGAATGTTTTATATTTTTAATATTTAACGAAAATAATATGAAATTGTTTGTTTGTTTATGAAAAAAATGATGACAAGTCGTTGTGATTGAAATGAATACTAAATAACTTCGTTTGAAATTGTGAATTGTTTTAGGCTGCTATACCTACCATCATCGTCTCTCTGCACTGCATGACAGCATCAATTTTAATTTCAATCACCATTATGGGTCCCACCATTATCTTAATTAGTCACTATCATATCATTTAGAACTGCTGTCTCATCTCATTCCATACCTACACTAGAGATATCAGTATGTTTTGAACCTGAAATTAAGAAAAATAATGGGTGATTACATTTAGATAATCAAAATTTCTAACATACATATATAATTGAATTACTTTATTTAAATTCAAATAAAAATTACTCTGACTTTTAATATCAATTAAAAAAATCAACAAGTTGTAATAGAATATAAAAAATCAATTCCATCCAGTGGCAAATTAGTGTTCAATACTTGTACTTGTATGCGTAAAGATTTGTCAAGTTTGTAAGTATTAAGTTACACAAATAAGATGATTATTCGTTAATCTAATATATTAAAAAAAAACACTGATATAACAATAACAATAAAATTCCAAATGTATATTTTATCTTTAAAATTCAAAATATCATTTAATATATCAATCATGTTCATCGATTATATTCATTACATATTATATATAATTAATATAATAAAATAAAAAATATATAAATTAAATACTAATAATAAATAATCAAAATTAATAGTAATGTTGTTAGTATTGAGAATAAAATTATAATTTTTTTTTATTTTCCTTTAATTTAAACAATCTTCTTTTTCACTTTCATTTTTCTCATTTCCATCCTTTTTTAAGTCTCTTAATATACCCCTTAAAACAAATAAAATTTAAATAAATTCAAACACTTTTAATGCTTTCCATATTAACATAATGATTCAACATTTTATCTATTTTAATATAATATTTTCAATTCTAACTTAAATTGTAATATTTTAAAAAATATCAACAATTGAAAACAACAATACACTGCAATACACTTTATATTATTTCATATGTTAAAAATATTTATTTATTACAATTTTAGTTATGGTATAATTTATATATCTGAATTGTTTGTTTATCATAAATTTAGATATATGAAATGATGTTTATTTTGTGCAATGCACAAACTAAAATATTAGTTATTGATAATTTATAACCTATATTCATTAATATAATAATCTGAAGAAGAGAAAAATGAGTTTAATATAATAACTTAGTAAGAATAATATGCTTAGTATTTAAGAAGTCATTTGTAAATACGTAGACGATAAGAAATACAATAAAATTCGTATGTGTATATATTATGGCCAAGGGAAAAGAAAGCGTGAGAATTGATGGTGTTGTTTTATTGAGATTAAATTAAGGGCAGTTGCTCCCTCCACCACCACCGAATGCTTCTTGCACCACCCCATACCAATTTTACCCTTCTCTAAAACGGATGTCAACATCCGTTTCACCTTCAACGGATGTTGACATCCGTCCATTCACATATTTTATATTTTAATTTATTGTTTTTATTTAAAAAAAAAAAACCTTCAACGGATGTGGCGACATCCGTTATCCTACTTGATTGTTTACTCCATAATTTGTAATCTTAACTATACGCAGATTAGCACATGCAATGGATTTTACTGCGATCAATTCAAACCAAACTCTAACTCGAAACCAAAAATGTGGACTGAGAACTGGAGTGGATGGTTAGTGTCCTTGCTATATAAATCATTTAGTTATTTGAATGTCATACTCAAAATATGATCTGATTGATTGTGTAGCACTTTCTCAATCAACTCTACTTTTCTTTTTTGTTGTAACCTTTTGAATTCTGTGAAACTATAGGTTTCTTTCGTTTGGTGGTGCTGTGCCTTACAGACCAGTGGAAGATCTTGCTTTTGCTGTGCCACGCTTTTACCAGCAAGGTGGAACTTTTCAGAATTACTACATGATGATACAATATTGCATGTTGTTTAATGATTTAAGCTATTCAAGATAGGAAAAGAGCTTATGCTTTCTACTTTTTCTGTTCCTTGCTTGGAAAAAGTACCATGGAGGGACTAATTTTGGCCGAACTACCGGTGGACCTTTCATTTCTACTAGTTATGATTATGATGCTCCAATTGATGAGTATGGTATGGATTCTTTAAACCTTTGTATCTCATATTAATTGTCGATTCTATAGAATTATATAAACTGGACAAGTTTGATTCTATATGAAGTCATGAAGATGAGCAAACAGTTTTACAATGAAAATATATTAATTTCAAAACTTAAAAAAACTAAAAACTTAAAAAAAAAAACTAAACGGATTTGGGACATCCGTTAACGGATGTGGCACATCCGTTAAAGAATTTTTTCTTCAACGGATGTCGACATCCGTTCGAGAGAAAAGGAGGAGGTGTAGGATATTTTAAAATATTAAGGATAGTTTTGGAATTTAAGAAAAGTGTGGTGGTGCAGGAAGCAATGTGTGGTGGTGTAGGGAGTAACCTCCTAAATTAAGATGTGTTGTCACTTACATACACTTTGATTAGATTAAATATCTGTGGACCAATACAAGAGCTTACGGCCCAAAGGAAGATTACGGGCTTTTCATAAGATCCATGTTTCGAATTGCCTCCTCAAATTTCTACTTCCCACGACCGTTTTAAACTGAATTTTACTGAAACACCCCTATTCACACATTTTACCAAATGTAAAAATTATGAAAAGAATAAATTATAAACTATATAATTATTTTATTTTTATTATGTTATCCTTTGGCTTCAAGAATTCTTCTGATGCTAAGATGCCTTTTGGGCCAATGCCATCTCATTGTCACAACAGCACAAGCGATTCCAATGCTAAGTTTTCTTCCATTCTATTCTCATTCCATGAACACTGCATTTGTCTGAGGGTAAACCCTTCTCTTTTCTTTCTTTTAAAAACTATCAAGCTTTCACCAAACGCAATGAATCATCACTTAAGAACTTTCTTAAGTTTATCCTAAAAAGACTGTATGAATTGCGGTTAAATGCGTGTCTTTATTCTCTCTATTCACAGATTAACAACAATATAAAGAAAATAACAGAGAACGAGCTATAAGGATTAACAAAATAGATATCAAAAGCAATGGGATATACAAAAGATGCCTGAAGTTGTGAATTGCAACATACAGAATGTGCGAAAAGGACTGGTTGTGGCCTTCAGCATGTTCAAGGTGAACCACTTTGGAAGCCAAAAAAAAAGAATATGTATATAATCATTGTAATTAAAAATTATTTAATTAATGTCATGTATACTTTTATTTATAAAATAATAATTACTCAACAAAATAATGTGTGATAAGTGATATTTATGATAATGAATTTCTAAAGACATTGAACAACTTTCAAAATACTACTGAATAATGTTATCCATTCTTATCACTGCATATGCTGAAAAAGAATTCAAAATAAAAATTATTAAAATTTTATTCATGGTTTTACTGAAAAGAAATTTTTAAAAAATCTTGATTATGAAAGAATTATGGATAATTTTGCAGAAAAAAGTGCAACAAAAATATTTATGATTAGAAGAGGACATCCATGACACCAGAAATCCTTGAGGGGACAGGTTTAGGTAGGAAACTTGAAATAGAAGTAATGCCTACATTGAAATAAAGTTTGTTTGAAAGACGATCAGGGTACAAATTTTGATACCTTTAAACTATTTCAACAACAAACTTTACAAAGAACATTGAAGAACTAAGCCATTACTCAACTTGGATGGTACAAGCATGCGTTGTAATAAGTTAATGCTGTTTTTTGTAGGATACAACGAGCAAAACTCAGATATGCCCTTCCGTTGGTTATTCAATTCTTTTTGTAGGTAATGAAGAGGAATGGTGAAGCAAACATATTCAGTAGATGAAACTGCAGACTAGTCTGCATGCATGTCCATGGCAGCATCATTGAAACTGAATGCAGCAGAGTCCCTGCTTTGCTGCTGAAGAAAGTTCTCTTCAGTGTTACGGCTTCCATTCCCCATGGAGAGACCACTTGAGTAGTTCCCTACCTCACCAATTTGACGAACAGGATTTGACAAAGCATTTGAAAACACGGAATTCTTTGATTGACTATCAATGTGCTCAGACCTGAGTCCCTGCCCCATAAGTGTCTGGCCAGGAAATTCTGCAGTTACGGGAA
Organism: Vigna umbellata; assembly: GCF_029865625.1. Taxonomy (NCBI): domain Eukaryota; kingdom Viridiplantae; phylum Streptophyta; class Magnoliopsida; order Fabales; family Fabaceae; genus Vigna; species Vigna umbellata. Next base: position 40,939,357 of record NC_142172.1, on the reverse strand, counting down.
AACCTGAACCAGTGACAGTGACATGCATTAGTGGTTGTGATTGTTGGTGTTGCTGTGGAACTCTAGGTGACATACACGGTTCCTCTCCACAATAATCCAGCTCATTCTGTTAGCACAAAAATCAAATTTCATTCATGCAATTTGTGATCAGTAACAACAAAAACCAATATTACATTGCATGAAGTACAAAGACATCCCCATGTAGCCCAAACCTGCCATATTACCTAACCAGCACTTTTGTTTTTCAGTACTGCAAGGTATCTAACTAGCCACAAGTGCACACAAGTTTCTGAGATAGCAAGCAATTTCTTAAAAACTGACAATCTTACAAATCTTTAAAATGGAAGGAAAAAAATGTTTCATTGTCTTTTCCATCCTTCCTAAACTGCTACAAAAAACTGACACATAATACTTGCCATTTCAATTTGGGGAAATTTCTCAGTCCTATGTATTTTCTACCTGTTTTTGCAATCAGCATTCATCAATGTAATTCTGCAACTTCTCAAAGCCCACAAGTGAAACACAAACTTTCAAACACTTGTTTTCACAAAAATTTAAAATAGCAATTACACTAAAGTTCCACCTCTTCAATAACTTTAGAAAATGAAAATTTAAAGAGAGAAAAGATCACATGAAAGAAAAGGGCAACATCCATCGGAGAAATCAAGATGGCTTTCTCCCGCTTAAAATTTTACCCAATTTTCAGACCTTCTCAAGTTAAACTTCATTTAATTTAAAAATTCACACTAAGAAACCTTTCCAACATTCTGTTATAACTTGCATATACGCAAACAAAACACTATAAATTTCAGTTCATCAACAAAATCACTAACTGATTCAAGGAAAACAAATTGACATTCCACTAAGAACAGAGAAATAAAAGAATGATAACAAAGTAAAACTGCAACAGACAAGGCAGAAAACAAGTAATTTAGAAAAAGGTAAAGACCTGCGTTAATCCAGCCTACAGAAACAAAAACACTACTGATCAATTAAGCAAATGTCAATACCGGAGAATGAAATCAAAATCTGGACAACAAGACTAACATGAACTTCATAGATTATTTTCTTGTACTTTTTTCCTTTCCATCAGCAGTATTGTTCAATAGTGCGATCTGGGCAAGCTTAAACAAAAACAACATAGCCTTGTCTCACCAAGTGAGGTTGACTACAAGACTTCACAAAGCCGTTTGGCTTGTTCATAAACAGGTTTGGCAAAAATTGACCATTTTGTTATTCATTTATGATTGGTTGAAAGTCTTTCAAAAATTTACATTTGTCTCAAGGGAAGTCTAGCTATAAGCCTTGCTGTATGATGATATGATACATGTGCATCATCTTATCAGTAACTAGCAAGCTATAACTCCTCGGCCTCCCTCATTTTGTTTGCTTCACAATGACATGCAAAACACAAAAAGAACAATAGAATGAAACCAACCTGAATGTAGCCGAGTATATCAACAGGTGCAGTTTTTGATCCACCTTCTTGTTGCCTCCGGATCCACTGATAAATCTTTTCCTGAAATCGGACACAGCACACACCAATTAAAACAAATTACATAGTTTAAACCCTAAACACGTGGAAAAAAACAGTAAAAATGCGGAGGTAAGAACTCAATTGCAATCGAGAACAAGAATTAAAAAATGAAGTAAAAAAAAAGAAAGATAGTTTTTTTATTTTTGAAAAGTCCAGGAAATATATGGAATGGAAAAGGGTTGGAGGATAAAAGAGAAAATTGTTACAAGGGAGTGGCGTTCACCGGCTTGGAAGGAGAGTTTGTGGCGGTTCATGGAGAGAGTGTAGAGGTGTGAGAGAGAATTGGCAGCACTGGAAAATGAAGCGTACATGGTTCGGTCCACCTCGTCCATGCTTGAGGCTATTGATTTTCTCTTCTTCGCCATGATTGTGCCTTTGCCCAATTGCATAGAAGACGTTGTGAGTGGGTTTTATGCGCGAAGGAGAAAGAGGGCGTTTCGGTTTTCATCGGTTTCCACCAATACAAAAATCATTCCACTCCATGGATTGGTAATAAAAGCTTGTCCCTTGCTTTGAACCACTTTGGTGAAAAAATCCAACTTTAATCAATTTAATCTGATTCTTTATACAATGCTATTTATTGATTTTTTTTTCTTTTTTCTTTTACCTTTTCAAGAAACAATCTTTTCTTTCTTTTAGGGCTTATGGCAGTGATAAAATAGAATGAAATTTGTAATTAATGTTTTATTCTAAGATATCATAACCAATATTATAGAAATAACTAATAATCTTTTGAAATGTGTTTTATAATAAGGTCCTAAGGAAGTGTTTTATTTTTGTTTTATTATTATTTTTACATCTTATTCCATTTTCACTACTAAATATTTCGTTGTTATATATATATTTTAAACATACTTATTAGCAGAGAAAATGGAAAATAGAAATATTATTGTACTTTGTTTGGTAACTAACAGTACAGAGTGGAAGGACACATAATATAATTGGCAAATATAAACCCTTCTTTATTTAGGCAAGGACACGTACGAGTGATAAAATATTACATTTTCTTTCTTTTTCTTCTTTTCTAAACAATTAAAAACAATATCCTCCTTTCTACGTTTTTTTTTTTCATTCTTTCAGTTTTTTTTTTCTTTTCACATTCTTTCTTCAAACTAAACACATAATTATTGTCAATTGATAAATGTCATTATGATTTTAACAATATTTATTAGAAAAAGTTAATAAAATTAAAATATATAATGATTTGTTATTAAATAGTGGTAACAGTTTTTCTTTTACAGAAAAAAATTATAATATTATTTGCACACAAAAACTAAAGATACTAGTATGTGACTAAATGGCAATAATTTTTTTTTATAGAAAGAATAAACTAAAGAACAATATTTATTAATATATAAATGAAAATAACTAATTAAAAACTTCTAATCAATGAATTAATTTAACAGCGACCTTTCATTTAAGACGTGATATACGAAATTTATTATTGTAACTTTAAATATCAATTTTAAATAGTCGAACATTCACAGTTTCCAGATATGAAAAAAATATATCAATTTTTTATTGTAACTTTAAAGAGTTATTCTACATACTATCTGTACTAACTCGTGGAAATATTCTTAATACTCTCGTTTTGTTGTCCCTCTTTAAATTGAGTTGGAATTATCTCCAATTTTAAACTTTAGAATTTGAGAGAATTCAATTACAAACCAAATTTTGAAAAAGATCATTTTATCAACAGTTGATATATTTATTGGAGTAATTTTATTAGGTGGAAGTTTGGAATGATCTTGTTTTGAAAAATAGTTCTTAGAAATATTGAATAGATTTGAAAATAAATGTTATGATATTGAATTTTGTGTGATTTTAAATTGGTATATCTATACCTAAAGAAGATATTTATTTTTGTATATATAATTTTTATTCTTATTTTATCTTTTATAATATATTTATTAATTGATTTAAAAAAAATATAATTGTTAACTAATTTTTTATGAGTAATTGTTATTTTAAAATATTTTATATAAAATTGTTTTTTTCTTATATTTCTTTATTATATTTGTAGTTTCTACTATCACCATTTAATTTCTTATTATTCTTTAATATTAACGTTAAGAATGAAATCCCAATACCCAAAGTTGTGAACAATATATAGATGGAATAAAGAAAAAGACATTAGGAGTAGTACGCAATACCTAAATATTAGCGGTACAAACTGCATATATGATTAAGAAAAAAAATTGAGACATAAGATAATTTTATTCTAAAAAACAAAATAACGTTACTCTTAAAAGTTTAATTAACAATAATAATATTATAAAAGATAAAATATAAATATAAATATAAATGATATATGAGAATTCTATATATATATATATATATATATATATATATATATATTATATGATTTCCTAACTTATCGTAACATGTTAATAACCTCTTAAATTATATCAAAATTTAGTTGACAAAAATATCTTTATATATTATAGATTCAAAGTGTTAAGGTTAAAGATATTTGAATAATTTCTGATTTTTTTATTTTAAATTAAAAATAAAAATTATTAAAATACCCTTGTATTTGAAGTATGCCTTTTTTAATATGAGGGTATTTTTGTCAACTAAATTTTGGTTACTTTAAGAGGTTACGTAAGTTAGCAAACCCATATATATATATATATATATATATATATATATATGGGGTTGGCTAACGTGCGTAAGTGCTGTTTTTGAGTTGGATTCTAAGTTTTAAGCTTAAGGGTATTTTAATAATTTTCATTTTTAAAACTAAAAAAATACCCCAAACCCTTACTCACTTCCCTCATTCATCTCATCTCTCTCACTCCAACTTTTTCTCTATGATTCCTACTGTAGCTCCAATTGAAAAATTCACAAACACTTGTCGTTAAACCATTCGTCTTTGTAAAGAGTTGAGTCATCGACATATTCACCTTCAGGCAAAGGTTCATTCAAGATCTCTTCAATTTCACCATTTTCACTAACCGCTCTAATTTTATCATCTGCATATCTTAGAATCATCATCTCATAAAAAAAAATCTTCAGACCAATGATCAATTCCTTCGGATGTCATTATACTTGTGAAAATTAGATAAAATTATATACGACAAAAATTATAAAATGAAAACTCATTATAAAATCATTTTTTGTAAGAAATTGTTTAACAAGAGAGTGTTTCTGATTTTTGTAGGCCAATTACCAATTCCTTTGATGTCATTATGCTTGTAAAAATTAGATAAGACAAAAATTATAAAATGAAAATTCATTATAAAATCATTTTTTTATAAGAAATTGTTTAACAACGAGTAATTTTTATTTTTTTGAGGTCAATTACCAATTCCTTTATGCTTGTGAAAATTAGATAAAATTAGATAAGACAAAAATTATAAAATGGAAACTCATTATAAAATCATTTTTTGTAAGATTGTTTAATAGTCAATGTCAAAACCCGGTACACATTGGCTAAAATGTACCAACTGAAAAACAGGCGTACGCGCGTTAGCAAACTCATATATATATATATATATATATATATATATATTATTTGTTTGTTTATTTATAAATATACTTATGTTATTATTTATAATTCTTAATTATTGAATTCTTTTTTCATATAAAATACCCTTGTCATAACTTACTTGCTACATCACAAATCAATTTAACATGACTCAACAATATATAATTTAAAATATTATTAATTGACTCCACCAACAATATATAATTTAAAATATTATTAATTGATTCCAATAATCTAGAATATATTTAATAAAAATCAAATATTTAAATTATTTATGTTCTTATTAACATGCTTAGCTTTCATGCAAGTTTTATACATTTGATTTTACTTTGGAAATATATGTATTGAATAAATTCAGAGATTTTATATTTATAATATTATCTCACACTTTCCAACAACATGCTCTTATAAGATAATAAACTATGACTAATGTTTTTTTTAAGGTAAATTTCTTATATTTGGTTTGATCTAGTTTTACATCGTCCTTGGCTCTCAAAACTATATATATATATATATATATTCTTTTATTTGAGTTACATACTACCAAAATCAATATAATCTCCTTTAATACTTTCCGATATATCGTGAAGTCAAAATAATATATAGTAGAAGTCAACTATATAACACCTAACATCCTATCAAATTTTAAAGACTATTATATGTATCAAATTGGTTCATTTGTTTTGAATTATTTTACTCTTATTAAACATAAAATAAGTATAATTTAACTCCAAACATTCTCGGATAACACCAATTTAATTAAGTTCATACATTATAACTCATCTTAATTTTCACAGTTCCAAAAATATATATTCACCAACACGTCGATTTAACTCAACAATCTAATAGATAATTTACAAAAAAAACAGTTTCGTTCACATGCAAACTTTAGAAGACTCAACATTTTCACAGTTTCAATATACCAAATTGATCACATTAATTTACTCTCAATAAAATAATGTATCATAGTTTCATCACATCCACTAAACACTCTAAACTCTATTATAAAACAATAGATTCCTTTATTTAGATTGTGAATCACCGTCAAAAAGAGCTTTAGTGTCTCTAAAAACCTATATTTACATATGTAATATTTAGATATAAAAAATTCAGATTTTATCATACTCTAATAATTTTAATGGAACAAAAATTCATCTTGAACCTTTAAACCTCACATGTGAACCTAACAACCTTTACATACAATAGATCTCACTAAAAGACTTCAAAGAATTAACTTATTCTTTTTACAATTTTGATTGGATAAAATTGTTACACTTTTCACCCATACTTTTATAATAAAATAGATAAAAAATGAACAGAAAAAATATTAAAAAAATAGGAAAAATATGATTCTTATAAAATAAAAAAAATTTATGGTATAACATTAATAAAATATTCAAAATATTATTTATAGCACAGTTTGTACCTTAAACTAATTTTTAATCCTCACACCATTTCAAAATTTGATAAACTAGTTCTATATAAAAAATAATAATTAAATGTTAAATTTTCTTAAGCATTTAGTGTAGTTAATAAATGCAATTAAAGTTAATGAATAAGAGTATTAGACTTGTTTTCAAACTGCATGGAATTAGTTAATATAGTATGGTTGAATACAATTGCTGTGATTATTTAAGAAAAGGAGGAAAAAGAAAATAGTTACTGTGTTGGTGTTGTTCCAAAATGATCAAAGCTGAGCATGTTTAGACAAAACAACAGGGATACTTGAGAAACATAACATGCTTATTATGCTCGTCTTTCTTGGGTACATAGCGCGTGCCACTTCTACTCCAATCTGCAAATTGCATTCTCCAATCTTCAATTCCTTTCTACCCACATTTCCTTATGCTACATTCATTCCAACGCCCAATGTCTTCTCCATTCACAGTTAGTTTATTTGTTCTCAACCTATTTTTGTTTCACATTCTCAATCCTTCTCATCTTTTACCCTTTAGTTTGTTTTAATTCATTCATACAATCTTATATTTTTCTTTGTTGAAGGGACTAAAAATATTGAATCTCGGTAAATACCAGGTTACCCATGTTTGATTATGATCTCTCTTTTAGAAAAGTTGTTACCATTTACTAAATTTTAGCGTCACCCTTCTGGATCCGAGATCCCTTTTGGGATCTGTTTATAATGGATATGAAAAATAAGAGTTTTAAATTTTGTTTACTCTGTATTTTATTTTTTCATAGAACGCAAAATATTTAGCATTGTCAAATTGTGTGGGTTCGTTTTGGTGATGGATTGGAGTTCAATTTATTTGAATTGGTTTCTTACATTACGGTGAATTTAGGAGTTTTGTCTTTGATAATTGTCACCCAATAAAGCTAAATTGGAATTGACATTTCATTCAAACGGGCTATCATACTGCCTTCTGCCCTGAAAATGAGTGAACAACTTTAGGGTTGTTACTATGCATGGTTAGAACCGAATTGTAATGTCAGCTTTCTTTGGATGCAAGATCCATTTAATCAAAGGGTGGTTCATTTTATCATTCTTCAGCTGGGTCTAATGTACCGTTTGTATATAAATATAAATGATCTTGGGTCCTGTTTTACATTCCGTTGATCACATTTCCATCTGTATTATTTTTATTTTAAACATGATAATTTCGTATTTTCCAGTTTACCAGGCTTTGTATTTGTTTATTTAAATGGATTGACCAATGCACATCATTTGAATGGTTCAACAGAATGCTATGGAGGCTAGTTAGAAGAACCCAAAGTCAGTTAATTTGTGAAAAATAAGCAAGAACATGGCAACGACTAGCAGGGCTGAGAAGAAGGCAGCAGTGGATGCAGCTGCGTGGGTGTTCAACGTTGTCACTTCTGTTGGAGTTATCATTGTAAACAAAGCTTTGATGGCCACTTACGGCTTCAGTTTTGGTAAATTCCTTTTCCAATTTTTAATGATGTCTTTCCTTGACTTACATTGTTGTTGGAGTTATGGAATTTTAGATATAATGGAAGGAAATACTAACTGTGATATACTACAATGTACAAATTTGTTAGATATGTTCATAAAATCTAGAATATTAACCCTTATACTAATCCTAATAACATATCATGGTAATACGTGAAAATATAGTAATTAGTCTTAAGGGACGATGAGGAAATAGGAAACAGTGGAGGATAATTTAAGATTTGACAAAATATTTTTCGATGTTTCCATAGATTTTAAGCCTTGTCCCAATAAATACATTATAATGTTCTGGCTTAATTTCTTATCATCTTTTAAATACGATTTGCCTTTTCCTGCAGCTACAACATTAACAGGTCTTCATTTCCTTACTACAACTTTGATGACATCCATACTAAAGATGGTGGGATACGTCCAGCCTTCGCATTTACCCTTTCCAGAACTTTTAAAATTTGTTTTATTTGCTAACTTCTCCGTTGTTGGAATGAATATTAGTCTAATGTGGAACTCAGTTGGATTCTATCAAGTGAGTTGGGTTGAATTTATCTATCTGTCGATCAATGCATTCAGAAGTTAACATTTCTTTTTAACCATTTTGCAGATTGCTAAGTTGAGTATGATACCTGTATCGTGCCTTTTTGAAGTTGTTTTCGACAAGGTTAGGTACTCTAGAGGCACTAAACTCAGCATATGTGTCGTTCTCTTAGGTGTTGGTGTTTGCACGGTTACTGATGTGAGTGTTAACACAAAAGGTTTTGTTGCTGCCTTTGTAGCAGTGTGGAGCACTTCTATGCAACAATATGTAAGAATGCATTCCACCATATGCGATGCTTCAGTTCAAAATTCAAACTTAAAATATCATATAATTAAATCTAGATTCATGCTTCTGCATGACAACACTACAAAGAGTGGTAGGCAATATGACAAACATTTTGAAGTTTGTCTTAAAATTGTTCCATGTTATGCTTAAATATTTGAATGCATTTTAGGTAGATTCAGGTATCATTTTTCAGCAATCAGCCCTCCTGTGCTGTAAAACATTTGTATAAGAAGTGTTAGTCTACTTTTTTTTAATGAATTTTCAATGTTTCGTGTGTAGTATGTCCATTTCCTTCAGAGGAAGTATTCACTCAGTTCTTTCAACCTATTGGGACATACAGCACCGGCACAGGCTGGATCACTACTTCTTCTGGGCCCTTTTCTAGACTACTTGTTGACAAACAACAGAGTTGACCAATTTGCTTATAATTCAGGTTCTTTGGTAAGTTCTGGAACACAAAAAAAGACACCAATGCCATTGTATTCAATGTGTAAACCCTTGATGATTTACTTTCTCTGAGAAAGTGAGTAAATGCATCTGTGGATTCACATGGGTATACGTATAATGAACGACTTGATGTGTTAAAATAGATATTGATTTCACCTTCAGATGTATGTAGATAAGATAATTGTGCATATGGTATATATGGTTTTTTTTAATGCCTTTATGTTTAAGAATGCCCCATTTCTTTAGTTATACAATCTGCTTATTAATGTGCCTTATTAATCTAAAATACTTTTATAAATTTATCGTATATGGCTAAAAACTTACTCAGCATTGGAAGCTTTGGGATTTATGTGGTGATTTTCATAGACGAATTTGTCTTAATTTGATTGAATGTGTATAACTTAGATGATACAAACATTATAGAACAAAGTCAAGAATGAAGTAAATTGAATTACAAATTGAACTTTTGTTGCTTTTGATTGTGGTATCTGGGTTGGTATTAACCTTTACCAAGTTTCCCAAATTTTGGGTTGGATTTTGCAGATGTTCATATTTATGTCATGCACTATAGCAGTGGGGACCAACCTTAGTCAATTTATCTGCATTGGCAGATTCACTGCGGTCTCTTTTCAAGTACTAGGCCACATGAAGACCATACTTGTTCTGATAATGGGGTTCTTTTTCTTTGGGAGGGAAGGTCTTAATGTTCAAGTGGTTTTAGGGATGGTTATTGCTGTGTGTGGAATGATATGGTATGGCAATGCCTCATCAAAGCCTGGTGGAAAGGAGCGTTTGAATTACTCTCTTCCCACCAACAAAACAGAAAACCAATAGTTTCATAGAATTCACTCATTATGGTGGTTTATTTACAGAAGTTGAGATGATAAGACGGTAAGTGATTATTTACAGGAAAGTAGTTATTTATTTTAAATTAAAACCTTATTATTTCAATCTCATTTGTAATTCTTTTAATTGATATGATTTATTGTTTTGGATTCCAGTGAATATATTTCATTATAGGGCTGACTACGTTCCAAGCAAAAATATCTCCTTCAATAATGACACTCATCCATTCTTGTTGCTTCTTGATTCTGGTTCTGTCAACAAAAGCAGCATTAAGAGCAGTGTGTTGAGACAGAAATTTTTCACACGACACAAATGAACGACAGAGGTCCTCCCATAGTTTGCCCTCATGAGAGTGCGACTTATCTGAAAGTGCAGGATTAGGTTGTTATTATATTGATACTCTCACATGTAAGTTTATATGATGACTGGTATGGACGCCTTCAATAAATCAAATTAGTTGCAGAATATGATCGATCGGAAGTCTGTTTAAATATTATTTCTGTCAAGAATAAGATTTTAAAGATACTCACAATTCCACCTGATTCTTGTGAATTTAGTTTATTGTGGATAAGAACTTTAAAGAAAATGTTAGATGAAAAAAACAGAGGACAAAGTTAAGCTTTAACAATTTGTAAAGAAAACTATTTATCTGAAAGTATCAGTTACAAGTAACCCATATAAAAGGAAGATTCAATAATATTCGGATTCGGTAACTCGTGAAAGAAAGATTCTCTAGTGCGAAGACCTAAATCGACTAGTGCGAAGACCTAAATCGACAAGTGACTTCATAGAAACTCAGAATTGGGATACGATTAATCGTTGTAAAGTGAACCAGGGACATACTATTGGACAATACACTTAGATAATTTTGCGATTATTTTCGAATACTTTTTACACGAATGGAAAAGAATTACAAGAGTCAAAGGTTTTTTTTTGATATAGACTTAACCAAAAAGGCGATAGAACGATCTTACAAGATCAAATTCCAGGGGAACGGATATTTTATCTTTCTTACATACATACAGTAAATGCTTAGTTTGACAAGTTCAGGAAAAAAAGACTTTCAAGGTGAATAATGATGAAGAAACTTATAATTTCTTGCACAAAAACGATGTCATCATATAATTCACACAGCCAAATACTTTATACAAAAACAAGCGACTAATATTTAAAGAATGTCCATGTTACCATGTAATAAAATTCTAGTGTAAAAAGGTAGTATTTCGCTCCGGGGTTGAAGTGAATATGTAATTTCATCAATAATATTCAAGGTTCTCTACAAATAAAAAACCAGAATCATAAGTAGAGCTTAACGCAAATAACAAACAAAATTGAAATTGTCACAGCATTTAAATAAAACTGATACAAAGTCGGTATGCAAAACATGTCTAGTGTTCTTTCAAATTTCCCTCCTCAACAAAATCTAATCTCCAAAGCCAAAACATAATAGCTTAACGCTTCTTAGAGACACCAACAGTCTTCCCCCTACGGCCAGTTGTCTTGGTGTGCTGACCACGGACTCTAAGGCCCCAGTAGTGCCTCAATCCACGGTGGTTTCTGCATAATGAAACTTAAATAGTTAATTTGGTTCAGAAGTCACCAATACTTCACAAGCAATGCCCAAATTGTCCAGAAAAGTCCTTCGGAAAATTTGTAATTCCACAATTTATGGCAGGGTAAGTTAATCTCATTACACCAATATTTACCATAACAACATAAATGTTCAACTGATTGCAATGATGTTAATCTAACAAATATATGACAATGTATACAGGTCATGCTTCAATTAGCTCTTTCTTTGAAAATTATTTGCTTCTGTCAATCTCGCAAGGTTACAACAAAAATTGGAAACTAAATATTCAAAATGACTAGCAGCAAAACCAAATTCAAGTTACTGGTCAAGAAAGCAAATTAAACTTGAAATGCTTCTTCTATAACTGCACTACAATTAAGACTAATATCATCATTAGTTAATGAGAACCATTCTATCCAATTCACAAGATCTTGAAAAATACAAACCAGGCTAGCAGTTACAATACCCAACACAAAATTACAAATTTCTACGCCATGACAGAAAACCAAATCAAATCCAACAACCAACATATTTGGCACAGTTCATCAAACATGAAATATTTCACAAACAAACCACAGAGCAAATCAGTTTAAACAAAACGTCATTCGGCTTTGTCGACAAAAGCAAAACTTATTTTCGACCGAAACTAAATGATGAGACCCAAAAACGATTGAATAACTCAACTATGAATAGACATAGTAAATGAGTGACCTGATTTTCTTGAGTCTCTCCAAGTCATCCCTGAGCTTCATATCGAGAGCATTGGAAACAACTTGGGAGTACTTGCCATCCTTGTAATCCTTCTTCCTGTTAAGAAACCAGTCTGGGATTTTGAATTGCCTAGGGTTGGCTACCACTGTCATCAGATTATCCAACTCGGCAGCACTCAACTCACCAGCCCTGACAGCAGCACAAAAGAAAAAACACCCATGTCAAGAAAACCCAGAAACTCGTGAACCAACGTGCAGTTAAACTGACCAAACAAACAAGCACCTCTTGTTCATGTCAACATCAGCCTTCTTGCAAACCATGTTGGCGAATCTCCTGCCAATACCCTTGATGGAGGTAAGGGCGAACATTATCTTCTGCTTGCCATCAACGTTAGTGTTCAGCACACGGAGAATGTGCTGGAAGTCCTCGTTCGCCACCAGAGCCTGCAATATTCGCAAAAGCAAATTCAATTACCGATAGGGTTCCTCAAAAAATTGAACCTTTTTAGTCAACGTCAAGGAGTGAGAGGTGCTGAAAGGGCACGTACCATTTTCGACGCGGAAGTATCGTTGGAGAGTGATGGTCGCCGCCGCTGCTATCGGTGCTGGTTGAATGAGGATCTGAAACTCTAGGGTTTGGGAATGAGTGATGTTATATAAATGTGCTGAGCCTGTTCTAGGGTTTTGTCGTGTGGGCTTGTTCAACTTCAGTGGCCCATTTATTACCTCAGTTTGGGCTTTGATTTTTCTTTTATTTCTTATAGAATAGTTGATGAGTAGGCAAATACTTTCTACACCCTAATAAAAAATTTACTACACTAATTTAGAATATTTTTTTGGGTTGAAAAATACATATATTTTCAAATTTTAACAGCTTATTCTCCTCATATCCTCTCACTTCAAATCCTGTGTGATACGTATTCTACGTTAGGTTTTTTATTGCTTACTTGTACTTTACTGTATACCTAACTATGTATTTTTATGTTATTTGATTCTCAATGCCTTCTGGGATACATTTTCAAAGTTACTCCGTTTTTCATTTTCTGTTTTCTGTTTTATTGCTTGATTAAAGACAAATTCTTATTTTTGTTTCCTTAACAATATTATTAAACAACAAATAGAACACTTTATTCTTAATGATTACTATTTTAGTTTCTTTTAATATGTTTATATACTTTCACATAAAAAACAAAACAATTTACTATTCATACATTTTTTAGAATTTTAATTAATTATAATTTGATTCTAATATATTTTTTTATTATCATGAAATTAATTTTACCAATCTTTTTATATTTTCATACATTCAATTTTTTCAAAAAATAAATAACTACGTTCATAGAAAATCGAAGTTTTTAAAATGAATTTTCTTGTAGAAAGTGCTTTTAGATTAAAAACGAGAATTTTTTACTTCTCTTAATTATTTGACCATACCTAAAATGTTTTCCTCGCTAAATTGATGAGATTGATAATTAATCATTAGTATGACTAAGCAAAGTAATGACATCGCCAATCAATCATTAATATGTCCAGAAAGATCAATATCTTATACACTGAGATTTGTTAAAGAAGTTTAATAGTTGGTTAAATATGTTTAATCCTTACACAGAAAATAATAATAATAAAAGGAGATAATACAGCAATAGTTAAGAAATTATTAAATGATATCCTAAACCACACTTTTCTATGATTGGCACTAGTAGGTGATTAAGTTTTTAAACATAAATTCAAATAATTAATGATATTTAACTATATATGACCCAAAGATTGATGGGATCGTAATTAGACCTATTTCAAATTTATTAACTGAAATCGTGTTCAAGTAGAAAATAGTAAAAATACAGAAAATCTTCCAAAATGAAAAAGATAGAAGATAAAAGCCTATAAGAAAAGAAATGGCGGCTAGAACACAGACTACTCCAAACGATTATAAACGACTTTCATTACAAGCTAAGTCAACAGAAACATAACACAAAATGAGACGATGATGAAGAAAAGGACCTGGTTACAGCCTCGTCTATCGTTACTGTACAAGTCTGTTCTATTGAGACCAGAGTGACGACCAAGTTGTGGGTGAAAACTTAGTTTAGCTACAATACATGCACGATACAAAATGAGCTTTCTATAAACATACTAGAATTATGACTGTGACTCTTTTAACAGGACTAGCATAATGATGTTGCTTATTTGTAAAGACGTTAGTTCCATAAGCATCAATAACGTATGTTTTTCTTTTCTACAAGTTTAGTAAAAAAATGTCACAGACTATGATGGATGATAGCAGAGTTTGATTTCATTTCACATGGAGATAGTACAGCCTAACTCTTTGGCGGCGGTATCAAGAAAGTTAATAGACAATCCGGTTGAAAGTCGGCTGTGAGCTTCCCAAGTCAAACATTTTTCTATGTCAGCTTGCCAGTCAATGGCATCCAAATTGAAGTATTGATAAGAAGGGTTGTGGGTGCCATTTATTCTCCGAGGTTTAGGACTAAATCTGATTGAACCAGTATGCAAAATGTCACGAAGAACTGATATACTCAGAGCACGAACATGCGCGCTTGGATGAGAAAGGCATCTGATTGTAGCTGAGAGACGACACTGCATGTGATTTATTTACAGCTCAAATATATCAGTAATTATGACTAAGAAAAATCAAAAGAGTTTTTAGTTTTGCACTAGATAGCCCTTTTGTAAATGTGCATTTGTCTGGGAATTTAAAATTATATTTGCATTCACTAAGTTCTAATAAGGAAAATTTGTTGACCTTTAAAAGGTTTGAAAGGCCGTCTGCCACAGCCAATCCAGATTCTCCAAACTCCAGCACTGGCTGAACCGCTCTAGCTGTCGCTTCCAATAACTGGCCATTGTAATTATTGAAACATAAATATAGCTTAAATATAAAACAAAAATATATGAAAAAGCAAATTCTCCCTTCACATTGCCACTAATAGCTGCTTGAAAATTCATGTTTGTTAGCATACGGAAATAAAATCATGATGTATTATTAGAAAGCTGGTTCATAAGATTAGTAATCTCTTAAGTCACGTTTTGATATAACTTTCTCACCATGTGTGGTTAACCCCGTCGTGTGAGTTCATCAATGCGCACATTTTGAAAACCTAAGATGATGCCCATGCTGGTTGTATAGATATAGAGTATTGACAATCTAAGTGAGTTTAAGTTTTCCATTGGCTAGAAATGAGAATGTAGAACACGATGAAGACCCATTAATTCATTGTTTTAAGGTTATGTCAATCCATTATGTGATTAGACTCAATTTTTATTAGTATTGTATCTTTCTAATAAACCTCCTTCTCGACAAACTCAACAATAGAAGACCTTGGGGCGCTGTATTTTCAGGAAACCAAGTTTCTTGTAAGAGGATAAAGCAAAATGTAGTGGCATCATGGCATGTAGAATCAGGGTATTGTGCTATGGATAAGAGTAGTAAATTTGTGTGGGTGTAACCTGTTTTTCATGAGCTGATTGAACACTATAAACAATGATTGTCCCTTTGTCAGAAACTTCCCCACTGACTTGTTTCTACAAGTGATGCAAAGAGTAAATTCTAATGCTGTGAAATTTTGTTGTTAGAGGATAGATTATATTTGTAGAAAGCTCCACATGATCGAACCTTAAATCTACTCAGAGGGTAGTGTTAAGACAAAATCAATGCTTTAAAAACAAGACCTGTTAATGAAATTGAAGACACCTAGTCCAATTTCACCTGCTAAAATTGAACCGTGGTCAAACTAACAATAATTATTAATTTTAATATTACAAATTAAACAATAAATTAATATAAAAACAATCATGTTAGGTAAATTTTTAAATAAGAATAAAGAACCATTATATCGGCCCAATAAGATAAAAGATCAATAGCAAAAAGGTTATCTCAATCTTCATTGGTTTTAGACTGATTTGACTGTTTTTAACAAATATTTTGCTCTTCTGATTTTTGGTTTTTCTGAAAACAGTGACTTGACTAATTCACCAGTTTCCCCAAACCTGCTGCTCCGTTCCAATTTTCCACTCTAAGAACATACCAATATTTTAATGTGTTATGCATTAAAGGCATGTTGTTTCATCATGCAGTAGTTTTCAAACTGTTCTCTCTATTTATTTCCATGAAAATGTTTAAGCTGAAGACCAGTATAAAGCCAAATCTATGTGGTCCAACATGCACCGCATTCATCACCTATGATGTATGTTCGTACGATGGACCTTCTCCAAATAATTCCTCCTACTCCTTCAATTTCCAAATTATCTTCTAGCCACTTTTCCCATTATTCATGGTCTCCCTTTCTGCTATCTCAAGTAAACCCTCCATCATCCTTAATGTGAAATAAACTTCATGCAGGTAATGTATACTCCCTATGGACAGGGAGATGACAATGAACATTGTGACCGTGGGGAGGGTCGAGAAGAATAATGGAGAACAAGGTAGTTCAGAAAGGAGAGGCGCCAAAAGGTCACCACTTTCACTTCACTGACAAGACTATGCCAGAGAGCAGACAAACCAACATTGGATAAACAGACAGACTCAAGATCGTCACCTTCATTGGTGGATTGTCTTCTTCAGTGGAAAATAAACAATAAAAACTGAAATGGAAAGAAAAAAGGGAATTGACAGACATGGTGGAGGGAAATAAGAGCATTTATTGATGTAGAGGCTTTTAAGATTGGAGAAGTGGTTGGGGAGGGGGTCAAGAAAGAGGTGGTAGCACCGATTTGGATGATGGCTCGGTTTTGGTGCTTGAACCAGTAGCAAGTTTGACAATTAATTCATTGAGAAGTAAGTTCTTGATCTAATCATGGCCATGTATGTTGGAGGCAATGGAGGAGCAACTACAGAGGATTGTTCGAATGGAACACGGAGACAAAAGTCTCATACAAAGAGTAGTGTTCCTCCACAAAAAGCAAATAACAAAACATTGCCTAATTACATGCTCAGCCCTTTCTTATTTTTACTCCTAACACATTACTTCCATCAATTTTTTTTATAAACAACTATCATCAATGAAGTTAACATTGAACTAACTGCTAATACAAGTTATTTTCCATCAGGTATTCTCGTAATGATAACTATGTCCTATCCATCAATGGATCCTTTCCTAAACAACTTAAAAGTTTCAGGGTAAATACAATAAGTAAGAATTAAATGCCCATAAATACTATATAATGCATGTAAATTTTAAAGTAGAAACACTAATATGGAAGTTAGAAATGAGCCGGTTTTCTGATTTTAAGACTGAGAATTAAGTTAACTAAATAATGTACAAAGAAACCAATGTTGAAACACACTACCTCCAGCTGTGGTAAAGTACAAGCTTCTCCATCAACCAGCATCCCATCTGTGGCTCGCAGTAGTAAATCTGATGAACTTGCCACAATTACCAATGATTCCGCACTCTCATGATTCCTCATAAGTTCTACAATCAATTTTACAATCCGCTGATTGATTCTCCACATCTTCTGACCTAAATCATCATCCTTGGCAATCCAGGGCTGCAATTCCCTCTCCGCCTGACAAGTAAACAAGTACAAGAAAGTGACTTAACAAGTAAAATGCAGGAAATAATAACAATGATTATTTATAAAAAGAAATCTATAAAAAATAAACATTGGATAGATGAAATTTCAGTATCAGCTATAGAAATTTCTAGCCAGTAAATGTAAAAGCCAATTCTCATAGATATTAGAAATAATATAATTCCTAAAATTTGGAAATCTGCTTAAAAAATGACATATTTTTGGAAAAAAAAAATAGTAACTATTGAGTCCAAGTTAGCAGCCAAGGTCATTTATGAAATCCTTCATGATAAGACGAAATTTTGGACCTGAAGAACGACGGCCGTAGCTGCTTTCGTTGGTGAGGCTGATACAACATTGCATAAGGCGTCAACAACCTACATAACATTAAATCCAAAATAGTCAATTACCAACCTTTTTCAGTAGAAACAGGGATATAAAAGAGGTATTTGGATCCACACAATTACATTGCACACATTTATAACTCTTATCTTATCATCTAACTCAATAGGGCAACTTTGTCAACCTTTACCAATTTGTCGTATTTAAACAAAAAACTAAAATGTGAATTCTTCGATACATCTCACCAGTTGGCACATACTATTATAGTTTCATTTGAAATTCAGAAGTTACACCCAGTATATCTCATCTATTGTCTTGGTATGACACTTCATCCAACTTAATGTAGCATAGCGGTTTTTAATTGATCAACTAATCTGCCTTTGATGAGAACAACTATTCAGGTTTTTTTCAAGATAAATAATTTTCAAAGCTAATCTTTATGGAAGTTGCTTTCTCGGCTTTCTAAAAGTTCAGATCAGAAATTTCTTCAAATGTATCTGTTACATAATTTTGGCAGTCTTTCCCATGTTTCTTGTGTGTACAAGATACACTTATTTATCCTCAAACTGCAGTTCTGGCTTTTCAGAACCCAACTTCTATGATTAACAAGAATTATGTCGTTCCATCAAAGAATTTTTCTTCTCAAATTCAACTATAGGTTAAAAACATGCACAATTCAACCATTGGAAGAAAAGAGAATATTCAAAAAGAAAAGATGATAAAGTTGCTGCAGTATAACATTTGTACTTGTACCTGTCTCCATCCCTGTTGGGCAGACGTGCTTTCTGCACAAGGTTGAGTCTCGGGAGAGGCAATCAACTTGTGCCATAAAAGTGAAACTACAGAGAAACACAATTCTTGCTTCTCTGCCAGCATGGATCTCAGAAAAATTTGCGCATTGCAATTCAATCCTATATGCCTGTCCATTGTGAGGAAGTTGGCTAGATCAGATGCATCCAGTGGAAAACCAGAGACACCTTTACCCAAGGTACACCCTGATGATTCATTTGAACAAGTGGTTTTCTCAGAAGTATGGTTAGGTTTTGATGGGAATGAATCTGCTGAAGGTACAATGGATGTTTGCCGAGGGTCAAAGCAGCTACTTTCACATTGATTCTGCCTTTTACTACCACAACAAACAAGGGAGTCCCTCCAAATAGGTGCATGAATTAAGGTTGCTTCTAAAGGTTCTGCCTTGTTCACTATAGACGCAACAGCTTTGCTGTGAATGTCTATGAGATTATACAATGATGATGCCCTGGAGTGAATTTCCTTGTCCCACTTGCAACGAATTAAAACAGACAAAGCATGCATGCAAGCTTTGGACCTCCTAAACAATTCAGAAACATGTGCAGCAACCATAGCTGCTGCAACAATCTCATTTGAGCTGTAACTCCAAGGAGTGCCGACAGAAGATGGCTTCAATGAAAATAGTGCCTCTAAAATTGCTAAAATTCTGTGAGTATGACGTACTGCAGAATCTAAGCCATTTCGCAACTCATGGGAAGATCCATTTTGTCTAATATGTGAAGATCCATTTTGTCTAATATGTGAAGATCCATTCTGTCTAATATGGGAAGATCCATTCTGTCTAATATGGGAAGATCCATTCAGTCTAACAGGCTTGGCTATATCTTGAATATTGTTGGAAACTAAATGATTGTTCCCCCGTGAAATCAAAGGGAACAACTGAAGCTCACAGGCAAGAGCACAAACAGCAGCCAGAACATAAGAATCAAACGCTGCTACGGGACCTTGCTTCTTCATTTTCCTACTTTTTGATTCTTTCTGGTTTTCAGATGTTTGTAAGTCCTCAATGATTTCCTCAGCTGGATAGTTATCTTCACCTCTTGGCCTCTTGCTTCCACTGAATTGAGCTTCATGACTAACGCAGACAGTTAAGACAACAAAAAGTAGTCGTGAAGCAAGCTCTACAGACGCACATGATTCTAAGAAAAGGGAATGAACCATAGTACGAAGTTCTGCCACAGCAAGGTTTTTAGAGGCAGAGCCAAGGATAGACAGGTATTTTGACTTTCTGCTTTGTTCTCTAGTGGACTCAGGTGGAAATGTCCGTTGAAGAATGGCTTCTACTGTAGCAGCAAATATTTTCATAAGACATGCCTCTGATGGGCTTCCACGAGGAAGGTATTCCAGGACCTTAAGTAGGGGTATGTACAAATTCCATGACAGTATGGGAGGTTGAAGTGGGGTTGCAACTATAATTTCTGGAAGATCAACAGCTGAGGAACTTGTAGGAATCAGGCCATAAGCAGCTTCCCAAATGGTGCAAATTCTCCATTCAACCTCTGGACCATGGGCACAAAGCATTGATGCAATGCCTTGGGCAGTAGCTTCAATAGAGGCTTCAGCCGCAGGAACTTCTATCTGATCAATAACAAAGGTTTTGGATCATAAGTGTACAGAAAGAACCTACATGCATAACTGTACAAAACTAGAATCACGTTAAAAAATGTTAACTGATAAAGATGAACACAACCTGCTTCTTGTAGGAAGAAATATATCCACCCAAAGGTTCATGTTGAACTTCAACTCCATCAACTTGTCTAAGAGGAGGAAAAAGTAATGCGGGCTGTGAAAGTATACGGAAAAGCAGAGCAGCCGCAGCATCAGCGGCTATACCAGCTCTCATGGACATTGCAGTCCCTATTGCACGCAAGAAATGCAAATGCATCCAATTTCTAGGAAGCTTCATTAACATAAAAAAAGGAAAACACATCAGTCAATTGGTTTTAAATCTGAGTTTCTTCAGATGAAATTATCAAAATGCACAATAGGATGTTATCCTGTAGCAAGTAATCCCACTACAATACACATATAGAATTGATACTCTATGTTGCACTATTATGCTACACACTATACCTTTGTCTATGCTATTTCTGTCATCACCATTCCTAAGTCCCTACACGAAGCCCTTTCTCATCAGAATGGCAGCACACTATGATTGATGAAATGACAAAACTAGAATCTAATCAAACATAGATAAACGTTCTTGTCTTCTTGCAAAGTTCATCGTTGGAGTCATTGGATTTACGTTGTCAAAGTTGGTCCAAATGGAAGTATTGATAGACTGAATGCTCAACTGGTAGCTAAATGCTAAACCCAAGTGTTAGCCTAGATTATTTCTCTTCTACGGTTAAAATAATCTTTGTCCATCTCTTTTTTTTGGCAGCTATGCAAACTAGTTGTTTTATCAATTAGACATTAAGAAGGTCTTCCTTCATGGAGATATGCAGAAAAGTATGTGGAGCAACCACCTTGTTTTGTTACTAAAGGGGAATGTTGTGGATACATATGCCATCTTTACAAGGTTCAATATGGACTTAAAACCCCCCTTCCAGCTTGGTTTGGGGGATTTGAAAGTTTTGTCCATAATATGACATGATCCAAAGTGAACCTGACCAATGTTTATTCTATAGATGTTTCCCTAATTGATTTACATTTTTGGTTGACTATGTGGGTAACATAGTAATGGGTGATGATGACCATGACTAAAAAGTCAATCTGTGACCTTCAACTTTCAATTCTTAAGAGATTAAAATATTTAAAATAAAGATACTGTCCCTTCTGCACATACATTTATATAAAGTTAAAAACTGCATATAAATCTTATAATAATTAAATAAAAAAAACTTAGTTATATGTTTTCAATATAAGTCATTCCATAATACTTCATAAAGTTATAAATATATGTTAAACCGAATATCACTTTTAGGGGAAATTACACTCACCTCCCCTGAGGTTTTCTTAAATAACACTCACTCACAATAGTTTTTAAATGGACACTCACTTTTCTGTGTTTTAATAAAGTAACACATACTTCCTTTATTTTATTTAATCATAGTAACTTAAATTATTTAATTGTAATAAAGTGATACTAATTACAGTAAATGATTTAATTTTTTTTATATATTGTCGATTAAGTTCCATGTCAGTTCATTTATAATCACCAATTTAAATTAATTATTACAAAATTAGCGATGTTTAATCATATGATAATTTATAATTGGATAACAGTACAAATTTTTTTACATTGTTAATATATAACAATAAAATCCTTCAATTTGTACATTTTAAAACTTAAATTTTTAATCTGCATAATTTATTTTGCTTAAATTTTGGCCAACATGCTAGTTATTAGATAAAATTATAAAGAATGTAAGTGTATATTTATGCTATAAGGATTGTGTACCTCATTTACAAAGATATAAGCAGAAGTAAGTGCAATTCCCCTAACTTTAAAATAAGGTTATTTCAATTTAAAATGAATTAAAGCAAATGAGTTATTCAAAATGTCACTGAATAAAAAAACTTGCAGCTAAGTATTTGATTTAACCTACTCATGGTGGAAAGGACGAATCCACTAAAACAAGTTTCCTGGTGAAGATTAATCAACAACAAAACCACTGGATACTTCTCACCTATAACATGGAAACAACTGGTGGTCCAAGGAAGACAGAATATAGAGTAGAGTAACTAGTTTTAGGAATGGTAGTTTAACTCTTTTTTTCCAAACCTAAAAGTCTAGCAACTTATGCACACTTCCAATTTTCACTGAAATGATAGAATAGCTTATAACATCCACTAGTTTAACATAGCAAGAAACAAAACCATACAGGTGACAAATTTAAGAAAACTAGCAGATTCACCAACTATTAAAATATATAAAACGTGAAAG
Source organism: Vigna umbellata (assembly GCF_029865625.1). Classification (NCBI taxonomy): domain Eukaryota; kingdom Viridiplantae; phylum Streptophyta; class Magnoliopsida; order Fabales; family Fabaceae; genus Vigna; species Vigna umbellata. The sequence goes on along the minus strand of NC_142172.1, from coordinate 40,916,435 downwards.
GAAATCTAGTGAAAAACCAAATATTCAATAATGTAAATGACCTAGCACACTACCTGAGTCAAGCCATATGTTAACTCTTCAATATAAATTGGGTTTTGAATTAAGTTGCATAACTGAAATACTATATGAAAATCATAGTAGTAAAAATGTATGTTTTATTAAAGTCAACATTGCAGTTATTCTCTGTCTATCAGGATTATACTTACCCTTATGCCAGATGCATAATCTTCAGCAGCTCGAAGAAGCTCCACAAGCTGCACAGCAGCATCAAGTGCATCTGGGGCCCATGATGGAGGTGCTTCTAGGAGTCCAAGAAGAAGTCTTTGTGTAGCACTTGGAGTAGCAATTGCATAATATCTGCAAATGTTAGGTGCATATATATATTTTCAGACATATGAACTTATGAACAACTAAAATCAAGAAAGATATTTAAGTTAAAAATAACCTATGAAATAACCGAGCATATGGTTCCAAAGCAGGTAATCCAGCAACTAGATGCTCGTCCAGAGCAGTTGTTGGAGGAGGAAGCAAAAGTGCAGGAACAGCAGCAGCTGTTAAAGTAGCAGTTTCATTGCGAGCAACTTCATCATCACAAACACTTAATATTACACCGGCACCATTGGCAACAGCCCATCGTGGAGTTGACGGCACAAGTTGAGGATGCTTCCCAGAACCACGAGAAGCTAAAAGATAAAAGAAAAAAGTCATCTCCTTGTCATATTAAAAACATAAACATTAGTGACAATATATAAGTGATAACCATTTTTAATAAAACTTCACTTTTCACATAGTTGTTTGACAAACAAAATTAATTTCTAGTCTCCTATCAGTGTGCATCGAGGATATCAATCACACCAGAAAACTTGTGGTAACGATGATCATTAAGTACAATCAATAAGTGCAAAAAGAAAGAAAGAAAGAAAAAACACACAAATATACCAAGATCACAAATAAAAATGAGAACATAAAAAGTTAACTTTGATACATAAAAACTAAGCTTCATGATTTCTACATTGTACTCTATTATTATATTTCATCATTGGTGTTCTATTATTATATAGCTAACACGATGCAATAGCTTTGGCATTTGTAAAATTCTTCAACATTAAGCATTCGAATTTCAGTTGGCCATTCTATGATTTCAACAGATAAATAGAATGACCAAGTGCTCAAAAACACAAACACTAATAGTGTGTTTGGATAGAAAAATTTAAGAGAGTGTAAAAGAATTTAAAATGCTTTACAAAAAATGTGTTGTTAGGGTAAGAAATTTCAAAAGAAATCAAAATTCTATATTTTTTTTATATGATAGTAATTGGATTTACTGAAAATAAGAAAATTACAAATTCCACCTTAAAAGTAAGAATTTAAAATTCATGTCTTTGATGGGTTTTTTCATAGGGTATTCATTAGAGAGGAACTATATATACGTGACTTTAGTCAAATCCACATAAGAGATTGATACCACTTTTAACCCAAAATCTTAAGGCATTGGTTTATTGACCTTTTTTCTTATATGGCATTTAACTTTGTCAATTCTACTCAATGTGAAACTTAGACTCACACTTAGATTATTCTCAACAATCTTTCCTTCAAGGATGAGTCCCTTTCATATGGTATATTAGCCCTTAAGTGAAAAGTTACCTTTACTTATACATTCATTATTGTGGTTGTAGTGTTGCTATGTTGTGTTGTTGTTGTTGCAAAGGTCTAAGTCAATTTGAGTTTTATTGTATACTTAAGATATTAAAAAATTTAATCAATTAGTACGAAATAATTACTTACCAAATTGTTTAGATATTTTCATACCTCTTAATTAAATTTATACACTTTCAGATTTTGAATTTTTATACTTAGTTAGACTTGGCTTTAAAAAAATCAGAACTAAATTAGATTATGGCCATCGAAACATGTAGAATAATATACTATAACAATAAAATAGTAACAAAATATTAAAAAATTTGAATAGCCACATCAGAAATGCTTCCAAAGCGGGGTAGCCATATCTGAGCTTCATAGTAATTAAGGAGAGATTACGTATGTACCATCAACCCAACCCACATGTAAGGGATTGACATCACTTTTAACCCAAAACATCAAGACATTAGGTTCATGAGTCTTTTTTCTTATATAGTGTTTAACTGTCATTTTTACTCAACGTGAGACTGTGACTCACTTAGATTATTCCCAGCAGTCTCTTACTTTCATATTTTCTTTTTATCTTGATTTTGGTAAGGACATTGTCAGTTTGGCTCAAACAAAGACATTGTTGAGAGGACTACTTTTTGGTTGATGTCAACTAGGGTTTTCTTATTGAAGTTGACAAGACTTATTTTTATATTTATGTTCTTATGATAGGATTATCTTTTGTTGCTACTAATCTTTTCACTCGAGTCAATATTTCTTAGCCAATTTTTGGAAAACTATTTTTTACAGTTGTGAACTGCATTGTTTTTTATTTGTGCCTGTTGTGACTAATTCTTCGGGATGTCTACAATGATTACTTTTTTATCATTGCCAGCAATGTTATTCTCTGTCAAAAGTTGTTAGGATTTTTTTCCTAATGTTGACTAGGGAAACTTTCCGTACACAATAACTTTATTGTTTTCAGAAATGTAGTAAAAATAACCTCAATCAATGCAAACTAAATAATTGTGGTTGATATTAATTGTAAACAATATTGGCCAATTAAAAAACCTTGATTAACATTCATTGAAAAATAATACCAACCAAGATCAACTAAAAAGAAATAATTCATATTGATATTTTTGAAATACTAACAATTGTTTGATGTTTAAATAATTCCTTGTATTTGATGGCAAATGAAATACTTTTTCCAAATCAAAAAATTAAAATTCAGTAAATTTGAATTGTCTTATCCAGACAAGACATTTGAAAAATGAAACAATTTGAAATGGGATAAATTCAAATCGAATGTATTTAAATGTCTTAGAAATTATGAAATTCTCTATCCAAACCCAAGGTCAAGATTTAAACTGAGATTTCTTTTTTCACATGAAACTCTCCAAAAGAGGTTTTCACTGACCTTGTTCCTACGACTTTTTAATTAGTAATTTGTACATTTTCAATCTTAAATGTTGCAGTGCTTTATACCATCTCTTCCCTGCATAGAACTTTCTATCACTTACCTCATTTTTGGATGCCTTGTAAGGATATGCTTCTTTAAAAAACATGAGGTGCATGGCAAGATTATCAAAATCCAGTTAATTTAGCCATTTCTCATAGTAGTTGCAAGATTTTCAAACAAGATGATTCAGTAAAAGTCCAGTTGAAATAGTTTTTTACCCAATTTCAAAACACTTTTACATTTGTTTTCAAAACCAAGAAAAAACAATTTGTAAATTTAGTTTAGTTTTAAGAAAATCATATTATCATTATCTTTGTTTATAACCTTATTGTTGTCATGGCATCATTACTACCACTATCACCACCATCTTTGTTACTTTCACCGCTGACCATTATATGGAAAGATGTATAAAAGAGAAAGGAAAAACAGATACAAAAAATACGGAAGACCAAACTGAAGTCATGTAAAAGAAAACAACAACCCTCCCAAAGAAGAAACCTATAGAAATCTAAAGTCTGAGAGTTGACACCTGGTACAAAAAAAATCTAAACTAATGATACAAAGTAAAAAATCAAATCAGGTAAAGTCTAATCTATTTTCAGTCCCAATGTTAGCAAGACTGTCAACACAGCAAACAGTTATATTGGATGGCTTGTGTGACTTATATTTACCAATTTTTTTATAGTTTCTATGCTTAATATTTATTTTGTCAATTTATTTTTTTTCAAAGTTTTCATTTTTTAGTTATTTTTGTCACTTATGACTATTTTCATGTTTCAATGTTTTTTTTTTTTATTTTATATTGGCAGAGTTCCCGGTGGGACAAGGTAAATTGCAGTAGTTGACTCATTTTTAATTAGCAAGAATTTATCAAATACTAAACCTAGAAAATTGAATCTGAAAACTCAACAAAAACTGGGTTTAACTTTTGAAATTTTCAAAACTTAAAACTGAAAATCACCATTATAAAATCACAGACCAGAGTACATTATGATTGATAAGACTGAACAGAAAAATCCTCTTAAAGTCTTAAGATGGAAAATAATGCTAAACTTATTTGAAGATAGAATAAGATTAACTATCTAATTTAATTACACTAACTAATAAACTTAAATGCCCAATAATATCTTCATGTCATATTTGGACTAACTGATAACAAAGGGTAGTGGTAGGGATGGAAGAGAGGAGTTATAAATAAATAAGAGAGGAGATGAGAGGAATGAACAAGATTGCACGGAAAAGGCAAATCCTAATTTCGTGCATAAAGCTAACTAGCATATAGTGTAAACATAAACTCAATCTATGATTAAAAGTACTGAAGTAGATTTTAAGTGCTACAAAAAACTAAAAATAAACATACAACTTAACCAAACTTTACTTTTTAAAGAAATGTCTCCTTTTTTATATATGAATTTGTTCACATATTATTGTGGAATTTAAAAAAAGAAAGAAAGAACATCATTCTGTAATAAATTATCAAAATTTATCATACCAGTTGATGGAGGTTTGAGTTCTCCTGCAGCATATTTACCCATAACACCACTGCACCTGTTAACATACACCAAAGTCATGGACTAAAAAGCAATGATGCTCAATGCAAACATAACAAAATGATTCAATACATTATACTATGGGAAGCTGTTTGATTCTACCAAGATAAAGGAAGAGAAACTATAACCATACATAATTTACACTACTGAGAAGACTAATGAAATCATGTACCCCTGAACTTAGTTATGCTATATTCCAATACAGGAAATCCATAATGACCATGAGTCAAATGCCTTCCTTTTCATAGTTATGAAATATGATTTTCAGCTCAATCCATGTATTTCAATTAACAATTAGGAAAGGCTGTCAACAAGCTTATATCTCGATTGGCACCCATTTCATCCTTTACGAGTGCTATGTAATTGTTGAGAGATGAGATACACAAATGAAAGATTTGAAAATAACTAAAGACACTCAACTACAACAAAGCCCATGTTAAAGGCCCTAATTTGCTCTACCAAGATCCTTGTGTGCCCTCAACAAACACATCTACTATGGCCGCTCCATCATCGTCAACATCTCCCTTGCCACTAACCCTCACAAAGTCACATCTCACCTATTCAAAGAGAACAATTACAACCACCATGATTGATGCAATTTCATGTGTGTCAAGCTCATCCAGAAGGACCTCAGATTGAAGCCCTTTGGACTCACCATTGCATCATATCAGCTACTGCTGCGGTTGAAAGCAAAGTCGTCGATGTAGCAGAACCCGAGGCAGAAAGGAGAGGGATTCTCATAGAGGAATAGGAACCAAGGAGAGGAGATATTACACAAAGAGGGATGATTGGACAAAGGAGACACAAGAGCCTGAAAAGGGAGGGAGGAGTTGTGAATGAGGATGAAGAAATTGAATCAAGGAGTTCGTGAAGAATAGAGGATGATGGCGAAGCTGACAAGCATGATACTGTGGAGGAAATGAGCGATGTTACTCATAGAAGGTTGTTGTTATTGGGGAATTATGCAATGGCAAGGCATTAGTTGTCCACGGGAATAAAGTGATTCTCAACTTCAAAGATGACTAGGGAGTTCATTGTAACTCAAATTATCTTAAAAATATATTAACTTAAAACAAAGTTTTGCAAATGCAAACATCTTTTAACTTAAGAAAAAAATGAAAAATATGTATACAACTTTAGCTTAACAATTTAAAGGCCTTTTTTCAAACTTTAGCTTAAAAGCAACTCATATGCAAAAAAAAAGTTTGGCTACACATTCTCGATTTGCCTCATACCACCGTCAAAAATGGCATAGTTGATTTCAAACACAGATGTGATTGGTTTGGGGTCTACCATGTAGATTCATGCTTGCATACCTATAAGGTTTAAAGATTATGCCTTTCTGACTACAATGTGCATTATTAATAAAATCCCTATAACTTCACTAAACTTCATTTTCCTCTAAATAGTCATCTTCGAACAATCCCCTATCGTCATGTTCATCATTGATCCAATCCAATCCAAACCACAGTAATGGAACCAAAAAGTTGATAACCAAACAAATGTGAATCAAATTCTTTTTCACTTTGGATAGTTTTAAATTCCTTTTTGTAAAACAATCCAATCCAAACCGAATTGTATAAGCATTTTACGTATGCATATATTGTTATTTTGTAATTACATTTTACCCATACTAATAAGTTTTTCCATTTCTTCTCATTTCTTTGATAGTAGTTGTCCAAGTCATTAGACCCTTCTACTCCCTTGTCTAGTTGTCATCATACTTACCATACCAAAATCTTATCATGTCATACCAAAACCACAAGCCACCATCATTGTAATAACACTTGCTCCACAGTTAGAAATCGGAATAAGAAACAATTGATGTCTAAAATTAGTTAAGACTAAGGAGAGAGTTAGGTACTCTTGAATTTACCCATGTTATCATTTCTTCTTTTAACCCATTAAGAAAAATACTCTAGCACTCTTTGTTCATCCCTCTTCAATGGCTCTATCAGTAGTTCAAATTTCTCCCACTATTCCATTTTGTTTGATGCTTAATACTGAACCCAATTGAACCAACCTCGATTGAAATCATCATATCAACACACTTAAACACCTTCCCCATTAAGAAATGTGGTTTGCTCTTCCCACCATTGATACCAACTCAAAGTCGAGACCTATAGTGGAATCACTAGCACATCAAGCTTTTCAACCTCTCTAAGCCTAACTTAACGTATTTCTCACCCAAATGATCCAACCATAAGCATGATCACCTTTTCAATATCAAAACCTCCATTTTCCTTCTTCTTGTATCACACTCCCCTCCCGTCTTTTGCATTGGGAACACAAGACCAATCAGTGCAACCATTATCGTCTTCTTCCTTGTCATTTCTCATCAATGTTCATTGTCAACAAGAATGCTTGCGAGCATGAGTTTGCACCTCTTGTAATGTCCACTTAAGCTTATTAGTCTACAAAAGACTCTCCTCAATCAACTCCTCCATACTATGCTCCAAACCCTCAACTTCAAACTCCATTGTTGGGCATCTAGAGAAAATTCCAACTCTTTAGATTGAGTGCTCCAATACCAGTTGGATACCAACAAAATGAAGCAAAATCAAAGGCAAATTTGCATTATCATGGAAAATACTAGTTTGTATAAGGATGATAAATACTAGGCAAATAGATAGAATATTCTCTTTTTCTCAGAGGCATTGCACATTTTTTCTCTACTGACATGTTATCTTTGTTAGGGGGTTCTATCAAAATCGTAATCACAACACAATGAATTACCATCTCTTCTCCCATGTGTCTCTTCACCAAGTAAACAAGTATAATATGAGACGTGACTTTCAATGTAATATTTATCAGTGCATTTAATACTTTTTTACTATTTGTAGGCTCATTTAGAAAATTGAAGATGAATTCAGTCCAACACACACACACTTGGCTGTTCTTAATTCCTTTTACTCCACCCAAATTAGACTTCCACTCTCAAAAGTTTTTTTTCTTGGCCATTCCACCTCAAGCAAAGGCTGTGATCCTCAAGCAAAGGCTGTGATTGTCTTTCTTTTACTGGCAAGTAATACATCTCAAAAAATGTAAGCTTCAATGATTTTAAATCCCTCTATTCCTCATTCTTCCTCTTCTTAGAACACGTTTATCCCCCCTAAAATCTCTTCCCAATTCCATTATTACTCTCATTGTTTCAAATATTATTATCTATAACCATACAAATCAACATTCAACTATTTGCCCACTTTATATATCCTTATTCCACTTCATCGTCCTCTCAGCTAACGTTTTTCTTTCACCAACCATCACCTACTCATCTACCACCTAGGTCTACAAACATTTACCAGCAAACAAAATCCAAATACAGTAACCTGTTTTATTATCAACCCATGCAGAAGAAAAAATTGTGAAACATGTCTTGTAGGATCGTAATTGGTTTATTTTTGTCAAATGAATTTACTTCACTTCAATGCAACAACACCTAGACACTAGCCCCTCTGCCTTGTTATTGCAATTCTGCTGGTACAAGAAGATTATTTGGTCAAAGAAATCTTGTTTTAATGAAGCAAGGTCGGTTGCCTAAGGGTTTCACACCTATAGGAATCTTGTTTTAATGAAACATTTTCTCCAATGGTAAGCTAAGCCTATCACCATCAAAATCATTCTCAATTGGCACTTACGTACAAGTAGTACTTCCAGTGAAGAGGTCCATATGACCCAGTCACAAGGTTTTGATGCCTCAGACAACCATTGTCTACCCCCATGTGTTGAAATGTTTATTGGTCCAAATCTGTATCTTGGTGATCCAAAATTAAATGGTGATTTCTTGGTTCAACAAAAGAGTGAAATACCCTAACTTAGGACAAGTTTCAACTAAAGTCTTTAGGCTCCAAACCCTGTGATTTGAGCTGTTTGTGCTTACTATTGCCCTTACAATGTTTCAAATCAATAAAAGCAATGTTTCCTTGGCTCCCAATTCTTCCCAACAAGATAAAGCACAAGGAATTTGATATTTTCTTTGTTCAAGAAAAGGAATTGAACAAACAAGTCAAGGTACCTTCTTACAATACAACACCTTATTTCTTACTTTCTAGGAAAACATGTCATCCGCAATAAATTCACCACACTACAAATATATCTCCTTTCAATAGGAGAACTTTCCAATTAGCATTTGAATATTCGAAAGCACAAGCTTGGCCCTTATCTTCATAGACCTATAAGCTCCATACACATTTTGATATTGAAAATGATATACCATACAAATTACAAAAATGATGTGCTCAAGTAATTATAAGTAGGTCAATTCCCAAATATTACTTTTACATCTCTTTCAATCCAAAATTAGAACCGCATATTTGACAAACGTTTAACTTTTCTATTCAAAAGGGAGAGAAATACCATATCATCCTTGAACCTTTTTGATTGGATTCATTCTTATATGAGGATCTTCTTCCAATCGTAATATATCTTGTTCAAAATGTTTTGCTTCTCTATTGATAATTACCTTTATTACAATGATTTTTGTCATAAAAGAGCAAATTGAAGTTTTCTAGTGTTTGTAAACTTTTATTACATGATTCAAACTAAATTTGGAAAATTTATCATGCAACTGTCCTTTGATAGTGGCACATAATACATAAACAACAAATTTCTAAGTTTCTCAATGCAAATGGCATAATTTTTTAGCTACGCTTTGATACCCCAAACAAAACAGGGTTGCAAAAAAGAATAATTGTTAATTCCTTGAAGTTTCCAGAGATTACTGTTCTAGATGTTTATTGGATTAATGCCATTTGGTGTTAATTCGATACAATAAATGTCCTTTCTTTTTGTTCATGTTATGGCCAGTCTTCTACCCTGTTCTTCTGTTATAGTACCTTTGTTCATGTTTAAAGCCTTAACCAGGGAAAGTTAAACCAGCAGGTTGTCAAATAATCTTCTCAAGGATGGTTTGGAAGATTCACACAAGTTTCCATGGGGTACAGGCACAGCCGGGTGATAACTCCCTTGTTCATAAAGCATTTGTCATGGTAATACTCACACTCCTCTATGTTTATGACATGGTCAGTGCATGTGATCATGAAATTGAAAAGAAGTTTTTAAGGAAGAAGCAAGCAATTCAATTTAACTCAGGTACTTTCTTTGGATAGAGGTTGTCCATTCCAAAAAAAGGTATCTTTGACTCAAGGAATGTATATACTTGATCTTATTGAAGAAATGTGCAAATTGGGTGCAAAACATTTGGAATTCCCTTTGAAAAAGGAACCACAAGATTCGAAGAAAAGAAAAAATCCCGAAAAATAGATTTGAGACTTTTCATAGAAAACCATATGATTTGTTTCATTGATTCTGAAAGTAAAAGCTGAAGTTACAAAGTATTGACTTGTGAATTTATAGAGTCAAGCTAAATAAGCTTGCTAATAAACAGGTTAAGATTCAACTATCACGAACAAATTGGTTAAGGTCAAGTTATCACAAACTGATTACAGTTATACAAACAAAAGGAAATTACACAACATAGACCGCTTTGTTGGGCGCTAATACACCCAATCAAGTATACTCTATTAAGACTCACCTAACAAGTCCATGACGGGTGAGAGCTAGGCCAGGATGAGGGATCATACACTTGGGGTTTGGACCTCATCATATCAAACTGGGTTGGAAAGATAGCTTTAGTCAAGATGTCAGCTTGTTGATCAGATAGAAGAACATGCACAGCCAAAATTTACTCACCGAGAACTTTTCCTAAATAAATAAAAAATAAATAAATAAAAAAACGTCAACCTCCATGTCTGGTACAATCATGGAGGACTAGATTATGAGCACGTGAGACAACACTCACATTGTCAAAGTGAATGATAGGAACAACATGCATCACTCCAAGTTCAGCTAACAAGGAATGAGCCAAGATACTTTTGCAATAGCAAGCACAAGGTTGTGGTATTCAGCCTATGTTTTGCACTACACTGCAACTGATTGATTGTAGGACCGCTAGATTACTTAGTCTAATACGATAGTAGAGAAGTCTCAATACCAAAGACTGGTGGGAAAGATAATCTATTCATCTCACACTAGCCTAAACATTGCTCATGCAATGAGTGTGGTAGGCTATGCATGATACCCAAAAGAAACCTGTGGCAGAAAATAGAATCCCCAAATATTTTAAGGTAAGTACAATAGAACTGTTATTCAAAAGGTACACTATCCATCTAAGGTATAGAAATGCAAACTCTATCAGGTCAATTGTTGATGGAAAATCACCTAAAGGTATCGCATGTTCTTTTTGGAGAAAAGTTGGTAAACAAAGTACAAATGAAAAAATGTAGTTGCTTGATCTAATACTAAAGTGGCGTTGACCTATGGCACACAATATATTTGAGATGTTACGGATGAATATCATTCTAGGTGACTTTATGTATGAGACTATTATATGATAATAATTTGGTTATTACCTAACAATCCTATACAGCAGGACAGAACTATTCGTGTAGAAATTGACCAGCACTTCATCAAAGAGAAGTTGGACAGTAGCCTTATAGACAACACCTATACCCGTGAGAACTCCAATTGGTAAATGATAGATAAGTATCTCATGTCTTTAATATTATTCATATGTTCCTTTTTATGTTAGTTTCCCCATTTCCCTTAGAAGGCCTATAAAAGGGGACTAGAGCTCGTGTTACAAACACAATATATTCAATAATTCCTTCTCTTTTCAAGTGGTAATAACCAAACTTCAAAAACTAATAAACCATGGTTTGGAAGTGAATCAGACCACAATTAGTATCTTCATTTGGTTCTTGAAATTGTGAACCATGAGATATGGTTGATTTTGAGGTCAAACCTTAAACTGAACCATGAAACCCTTAGGACGTGCAAGCAAAGTTAAAACATACATGCATACATAATTAACCACATCTGGCCAAATAAATTGATGGAGATAAACTATTTGTTACTTACTAAGAACAAATTATTAAGAAATACTCACCATCGGAAATAGTCACTTCTAATGCCAACTGGTGAAGCCAACAATATATCAGTAATCCAGGGAGACAATGGCCTTATAGGTTTCTTCTCCTGATGTGTCAAAGAATTTTGCACAGATTTCCCATTAATAGGTTCACTAGTTGTGGCATGACTGCCACTACTGCTTCTTTCTGTTTCACCATATTGCCTTTCCATTTTGTAAATAGGGCGATTATAATGAGTTAAAATACGCAAAATTTCACCACAAGCCAGCGCCCATTGTTCTGAGTATTCATTCTGCAAAATAATACACAAAATGAAAATAATAGAGAACCACTTAACAAAAACTGAAGACGGACAGTTGCTATATTAAATCAATCTCGAAGATGAAAAACTCAAAGAAAGAGACTTCTTTTCTTTCAAAGGGATTAGCTAAATGCCTGATTTATTTATTTCTTACTGATTCTCCTAAAATTTCTCTACAAAGTTTACTTGAGTAGATTTCCATATATTTGAATAACTGATTTACTTGCTGTTTTATTCCATTAATAGAAAGATATGAATGGTTTTAAATTATTCATGTGTTAAGCAAAGTTTCCATGTATACTGTTAAAGATGAGGCATTCAGTCAAATTTGATACTTTGCTATGAAACAGGGGATTATACTTATACCTCAATTTTTGGGCAGACTGAAGATATGAAAGAAGCAAATGGAGGACTAGCCTTATCATAGACTAGTGTCCCATCAATAATACACGAAATAATTGGAAGCACAACCGCATGTCCATGCTCTGGATGATGAAGGACAAATGTGGCTGGATGAAATGTAAAATATAAAGTTATTTCATATAAGATAAAAATAAATATGGTAACCAACATATATGTTGAGTCAACCATAAGTCAAACTAACATGCAAAAAGGCATAAATACCCAAAACATCATCAAAGAGAAGAATCTCCTTGGACGGGTAGCGGTTCCGGATCAACTGTCAAAATAATATAGAACAGAGTGAATGGCATTTGATAAAAAATCATTGGCTTCTCATGTAAAATAATAATAGTAATAATAATAATAACAATAACAATAATAACAAAAACAATAATACAAAAAAAAAATTATATAGATTGCTTTTGTTCCAGTTCACAAGGCTCATTACTAAATATGGGAGCATTTATCATACCTCGGCAATATCGTCAGTAAATTGTTCGGATGTAAACTGAATGAAGTATTCAACATATGCAGCAATTTGGTCCTAGGAAAAGCAGAAATGATAAGACAAAAACCAACAAAATATAGCAGAACTACAGATGAAAAAATGTTTACAATAAGCTTTCAATCAATCCACGTATTTGATTGAGAAACAACTATTCTCAGCATTACAATTTATCAAAAGACTGCTGATTTTTCACTATTATAATAGCACTGAAGAGTTTTCAATTTATTACATGTATCATAAAACATTGACTTTTATATTCAAAGACGACATTTAACATGGTTATTTAGCAAACTTCTGTAAAGATACGTAGAGAAAAGATTACAAATCAACTGATTAAATCATTCCATCCAAGGCATTTTTTCATCAGGGAATTTTTTATCAATAGAAGATATATCAACTGGAAAAAATATACTTAAGTTTGACACTATGGTCTAAATATAAGTATTCTGCATTCCACTGCAGAATTTTGTCTCCACTAGCCATTACTATTTGTTACTCTTACCAAAACCTTTGAAATGAAATACAAGAAAGTTCTCTAAATTCTCAGGATATTCAACAGGCTCAAAGTACCAGAGAACCACAAAAACCAAACAGCTAGACCGTCAAATTTAAATAGCTGCTAGTCTCATCAGGGGCTGTGCTTATGCTGATTCATGCAAAGGCTACAGTACAAAGATGCATCCCTTCATATTATTCCATTCATGAACCAATTATCTCTCGACAACTCATTGCATTCCCAACACACACAAGTACCCTTTGTGTTTGGATAATGCATGGGCCCACTAACATTGTACTAAATTCAACTTTTACATTAGGAGAATAATAGAAGCAAGGATCAAACTCTACAACAGTTGGTTGTGAGGACTCCAAAAATAGTAAGTAGACATATAGAAATTTCATTCTTAACTTCCTAAGTCCAAAAAGCTTTATTCCAAACGTTGAAACATTAAACAAAATTTTATAATTATTATCATTATTCTTATCATAATTCATAAAAGAGAGCAACTGACATTCAATGACTAAAGTTATAGTTTACTTTGAGAAAAGAACATTATAGAAGAAGGGGCTTGAGGAGGGGGAATCAAGAGTGAAATGACACCTTTCTTTGTTGACCATCTGGTGGGGGAGGCCAGAACAATGAGGAGAACTGAAGACGGTCGGTCCACTTTTCACTGGGAGCAGCCATTGAAGAAGAAGAAGACATCTATCTACTTTCAAGGTATCGTTTCCTTCTACCTCTGACAATTAAAAGCAGTTATCCAAATTCCAGCCAAAACATGCTACCAATCAAGAATTAAAATATCGTAATTCACCATTCCCTGTTCACCATGGCCAGATACGTTTTACCTTAGTAATCAATCCATCACCAATATCCACCAAAACAATTTTCACAAAGAGATTTACTTTCGACAGAGGGCAAGCACATAGGAAGACAGCCAAATTCATCTCGAGATAACAGTAGATACTAGGCACGACAACTAGTTGCTCTGTGCAGCTAGAACACTTATACTTTTCAAAATTACTGATAATTTCTAAGTTCTTTTCACTCTAACACCATTATAAAATATCCAAATTATTTCCTAAATGATGAAAATCAATAACACAGATAAATCTGAAAAAAAAACTGCCAAACAGAGAAAAATCAAATTTAAAAAGGAAAAAAAAATAAAACAAAAATAGTAGTGAGAATAAGACTTTGTAGGAAAATATTGAATTTCTCTCCACACCACAGAGGTCTGCTAAGATTCAAAAGCTAGAACAAATTAAATAAATAAATATATAAATAAGCCCGTTAAATATCTAACAACTCAGATTCACCGTACAAAATTTTCTTAACAAAAAGGTAAGAGAGAGAGCCGATGAAATCCAGTCCAGAAATTTACACAAACACCGTGAACAAACCAGGAAGCCGTAAAATCATTATATCAAGAAAATAAAAAATAAAAAAGCAGCAAAAAAAAATGTACCCGAGTCCTTTTGTGTGCATAAGCAATTATCTCAGGAAGCAAACGTGGCTGTTGCAAAGATGAAACGATGGAGGTGAAAAAATGGGAAATTGTGGAGTTTTATGAAATGAAAATATTTAAGAGGTGGTGGTTCAAGGTGGAAGGCAGAGTGAGAGAAAGAGAGAGAGAGAAAGACTCAAAACACACACAACTGGGAGAGAGAAAGAAGGAGAAGATCTTTAGGAGCTCTGAGAAGCCTAGATTGAATGCATACGTGGCAATGATATTTTCCTCTCACCTCAGACCCTGTGTCACGTCATGTTACTCTGCACATGCATCATCATGTATTCACATCATCCACATCCATGCTCACCCATCATCATTACGCATATACATTCACCCTGCCCTTATTTGTAATTTCACCTGTTTCTTTAGGTTAAATTTATTTGCATCTCTTGCAGTTCTATTAAATAAGTCCCTTACATAAAGCACTTAAAAAAATTCTTTAAATTTATTGTTATAATCTGTTGCTTTGTATTTGACTTAAGTGACATGTAAAAAAATCAATTAGTTAATCAATATAAATGAATTTCTTTTTACAGAGACAAAAATATATATAATACATACCTTAAAATGATATTAAAATTATATTTATGTAAAAAGTAATATTGACACTATATAAATAAATATATTATAAGTAAAATAAATATTAATAATGTAAATGAATAGCAAAAAGTATATGTATATTTATTATTAGTAAGAAAAAAAATGTTATTGTGTATTCAAATAAATAATAACTTATTATTTTTAACATTGTATATTTTAGTTACAATTAAATTACTCTATTTTAAATATTATTCTATATTATAATACTGTATATTTTAAGTTTATGTCATGGTTAAGGTTTGTTCTAAAGAAAACTTACCATCGAACCATCTTAACTCAAAAATTTCAAACATCCATATATTGATATACACGTGTAAGGGGAGAGCATATTTAATAAAGCATACATAAATAGAATTACTTTAATCTCTCTGTACGTTCTTTGTATGAAGATTGTTGTCCGAGGTAGTTATTGTTGTCATCTTGTTTTCTTTTTGTTTTTTTATTGTCACACTCACTGTGATTTGTAAGCCTAACTCAATCCTATAAAACCGGTTTGTAAAGTGAAGTTTGCACCTCACTTATATATTATAATTTGGCCTTATCTCTAGTCGATGTGGGACTTCCAACACACCCCTTCACACTGAGGTATAGACATCTTATGCGTGATAGTAGAAATTGGGTGGTCCGATAACGACCCGATAGCGGGTGGAATAAAAGAATACAATGTCAACTTAGAACTCGCTAGGATAGGCTTCAACCATGGCTCTGATACCATATTAGAAAGTGGGTTTTAAGCCTAACTCAACCCCACAAAACCGACTTGTAAGGTGAGGTTTCCACTTTCTAATACTCACATTTTACTAATTTTACATACTTTACCAATTTTCCTGTTGTAGGAGTTCATTTCTCTTACCATAACTATTTTTCTTTATTTTCATCTGTTGAGCTACTTGTTTTTTTCTTACTTTATAACCTGTAATTTTTTTTACATAAGTTATACATGTTTTCCAATGCATTTTCAATTCAATACACAACCTAGCAATCCTTTCACCGTATCTAAAAGATGTATGTTATTCTCTCCTATATCTTTTTCTTTTACAACCTTTATCATTAAGTACATTTTCACATTAATTTTAAGCTTTGCGTCGAGTTTAGATATCAATCACATGCAATGTTACATTAGGTATTTTATATTTTATCCATAATCATGCATTCACCTAAGCCATACAAAAATACTTATTGATATTTGTTTTGCATCTACCTTTCCATTTCTTAAAATCACCTTGTTTTCTTGAATCATATGTTTTTTCATAATTGACCTTGACCACTATTCCTTTCATATTTTTCTCCTAATCTCATTCAATACTTCATTAGCTATAAGGATAAAGTCTACCATTCCCTTTGATGAATGTTGATTGAGAATAGTTTATCACTTTTAAAAGCATTTTCTTCATCCTCCATGTTAGCCAACACTTTACATATTACGTTATAAACGCAACCAACCAAAGATATTGCCTAAAATCATTGAAATATATTGGGTTGTGTTTTAGGTACAAGTGTGATGAAATACGCATTATGCCTCCTATGTATTTCTCCGGTTTGTTGGAACCAGATAGCTGCTTAGAAAAATTCATAAATTATTTTTTTATAAGCTTAATTAAAATTTAAACCATTTGGCTTATGGCTCTTTTCACTTCCACATTGGCCGTGGGCAGTGGTCCTATTGTTGTGTGTTGGAGGTGATGGTTGCTTATGGTGGGTGGTGGTTCAAGTGTTCGAGATGGTGGCAACTAATTTATGATGATCGTGGTTATGTTTCGTTTGTTGCGGTGTGGTGTGTTCATGGTTGCTAGTGATGCAATCTATTATAGGTATTTTGGTGTGATCCAATTTCTATTACGAGGAAGTAGTCCCTTTAAAAGAAAAAGAAGCAACCTTAAAAAATAAGAAAAAAATAACAACAATTATAATAATATATAAATACATTTTATTTAAATTTTATTTATATCAATTACATTACATTTTAACATAATTTCATCAATATTTACTTTTTGATTTTAAATAATACTCCACATTTTATTTTTAGCATAATTTACACCAATTACATTATATTTTAATCACTTTTATATCAAATGATAAAATAATAATCATATAATTTCATGAATTAAAATATAATTTTTTTTAATTTATCAAACATACACATAACTTTCACGAACATCTTTATCATTTCTCACCATCTTTTCCTAAATCAAAATAACCTCACTTTCATCTTTTTTCTCTCCTTAAATCTACTTCCGAAAACAATCACAAATTTAATATTTTTTCAAGTTGATGAAACTATGATAATTTATTTCTTTAACTAGGTTTTATGTTTAATGTTTATTGTAGTAGTAAGTTTAACATTGACTCAATTTTACTAAGTTAACTTATTAATGAGATGTTTGTCATTTTTTTTACATTCTAATTGGTCATATTTTTAGTTGATGTGTTAAATATGAGATTTTCAACACAATTCCTTACAACAAAGATATTGAACATGAAGATCGACAAAGATCCAATATCGGATCTGTATGGCATGATAGACCAGGACCTCAACTAAGATACACTCTTAGTATATCAATATGGTGAATTTAAGTTTAACTTAATCTTACAACATTATTTTGCAATATGAAGTTTAGCCCGTATATTATAATTTGGTTTTATATTTAGTCAATAAGAGATCTTCAATAATATTGCACAATATTACTTCATGTATCATCATCACACACCAAAAGTGACACACTCCTAAAAGATTACAATACTACTTTAGATTTTCATATATAACAATATAACAATCATTGTTAAGAATGTTACTCGAGTAAACATAATATATAAAAATGTATCTATACATCAATTAAATATAGATCAAAATACAATAAAAAAATCATGCTAAAAAGTTATTAACCATTTTAATCTAAATCAAATGTTCATGTATACCTCATTTACATGTGAGTACATCCAATAAAATATATTTAAATCAAATTGAACACAAAATTATATTAATAATATCTTTGTCAATTTTTCATCAATCTTAATATCAAAGAATGTATATCTCATCTCTAATTTCGAAAGTTCTAAATTTTTTCAATCTAATTTCAAAACACACATCAATCTAATTTCAAAACACACATTCGCACATGTGCATTTGCACTCATGAACACACTTCATAATCATACATTCAACACCATAATCAAAATTATTATTTGAATTAATTTTCCAAAAATAAGATAGGTTAAGAAAAACTTTAACTTACTATGAAAAGACATAATTTAAAAATAAGAACACATCATTATATTTTAACATTTTTATTCAACACATTAATTTAACCAATTAATATATTGCTAGCAAAACTTATAACGATCTCATGAAAAATCACAAAATGAGATTCTTTATTGAATTTTGCTATGTTACTTATCTGTTGTGCCTTTAAAATATATGATAGATATTGATTATGATGTTTTAAAATATATTAAAAAATAATAATATACCAACATCAATGTATTTTTAATGCTTAGTAGAGAATAGAAAAAAAAATCCGGACTCTAAAATCACACACAAAAGTAAAAAATGAAATATGAGAAAAAAAAATACTTTTAAACAAGAGTTGATGGATCATGTGTCAATCTCTTATGTCTTATAGTTTTTAACCAAGAAACTATAACTCATATAATAAAAAATTAAAAGAATAAAAGTAGGAAAGTGTGACTGAGATTTAAAAAAAAAATATATAGAATTTATAATTTATATATTAAATATACCTTGAACCTTCAACCTTTGTTATTTTTAAAACAAACATGAATCTTAATATCTCAATTTTATTACTTTAAGTAAGGTTGATATTTCTCAGTAGTATTTAATTTTATATATATATATATATATATATATATATATATATATATATATATATATATATATATATATATATATATATATATATATATATATATATATATATATATCAAAAAGACATATCAACTTCACAATTATAGAGTTGCTGGTGGATTTTACAGCAGGATTCAATCCCCACATTTAATAGTTTATTAAACCATGTTAGATGTGGTTTTTTCCACATCATTATGTAGACGTTTTAACATTAGACAGTAGGAAAAACTTGATTGTAAAAAATCAAAATGATAATAATCTAAAAAGGTTTAATTATTCTTTTTTTATCTTAATATTAATTATTTTTCAAATTTAATTTTTTATTAATAAAATCTTCAATCAGATTATTTAATTTTTAAGAAGTAGTTATATAACTTTTTAGATATTAAACGAAGTCCCTTAAATAATAAAATTAGCAATATGATCATATATATATATATATATATATATATATATATATATATATATATATATATATATATATATGGAATGTCGTGTTATCTCATATTACGTTTCTATTTTGTTCTCGTACCCACACTAAAACGGAATCGATCGCAAATAATATATTTTCCACTCACAAGACACGTGAACAGATGTAAAACTATAGGAAAAATAAATCGTGATTATTAAACGAAAATAACTAGTTCGATCGTGTTCCTGTATTTAATTATAAAACCATTAAATGTAAAGGTCACGTGAAATTAATCTGGACCATCAGTTTTTATCTGACGATTACGGTATGATTCAACAGATTCGTTTCGACTAAAGTATCTACAATTTTTAAATAAGTATTAAAATAATTAACAAACACACGATAATACATGATTGAATTAAAACGTAAATAGTTAAACTGTAGTTGAATTTTTTCTGGATTTTGGAACTTTTTTCTGTAATATTTTACCGCACTGGCAATATATTATAACGAAAATATAGAAAGAGAGAAAAGAAAAGAATGAAAACGAGGAAAGTGGGTGTAGGAAAGGTAGAATTATTGGAGGGAGAAGAGGTGAATAATAGAATAAAATAGTTGGTGAGGTTTTGTTGGCTTGTTTGTTTGGTGTGTTGCGCTGTCGAGTGCACTGTGATAGATATTTCTTGGTGTTGTGAGGAAACTAATGAGGTCATTTGGGAGTAACGTCCCTATTTATTATGCCATTTTTCTGCCGATTCTCTAATTATTCCAAGGCTTTGATTTGCGATCCCCACACCACAAAACTCTTTTGTGAAGACTTCTCTACAGGATTTAATGAAAAAAACATAGTCCAGACAACGTTCGAATTTATATAAAATTAATGTTATATTCAACCAAAAATCTTAATATAACAAGTTAATAGTTTTTCTACGTATGGATTACATTTCGTGTCATTATTTAAGCATTTAGATTCTCAATCATCTTTTTCTCAATTTTTTCATATTGACACATCTTTTCGAGTAAAAACATTTTAAATAGTAAATATCGTTATAATATTTGTCTGAATATCTGTTAAGAAAATTTTCAATACAGTAACTTTTTAACCGGTCACCAAAATAAATTATTAGTTTTAATATTATTAGAAAAAAAATTCTACATAATTTTTGAGAAAACATTATACTAATGAAACATACTCGAGTTCATTCAAGTGATTACATCACTTTTTTCGAATAAAGTCTTTTTCGAGTTCATTTTTCTCATTTATACTCTTTTCGAGTTCATCTTTCATATAAGTTTTGCTTCTCATAACTTCCTGAAATTGGTCTACTAGATAAGATTTTGAATGTATCAAAAGAGGAAAAGAAGATGACCAAAATTTCCTTATGCAAATATAATTTAAGAATGATGTATTTCAAAAGTCAACGAAAGACGTGTTTAACAAAATTGGGAGGTCCATAATGTTGGAGTGAACATTGGTCTGACTGGTCATACGTGGCAGACACAACTTGTATTATTGGCATATCAGGCAAAGGGTTGACTTAAACTCACTGGCTTCAATAACCCTTTTTTTTCATGAAACAAAGAAACGAATTTTTAGTTGATGATTCAATTAAATCTGTTGAAAGTGCGTAATGTTGTTTTAGAATGAGTAGTGCATTTTCTTTTTGGATTTAAAAAATAGACACGTTGTTTAGTGGGGGTTGAAAGATACCATCGGTAGCTGCTAGTGCTACTTGACGGGAGATTCCTTTGTGTAAAGTGATTTCCGTATACTATTTGTTTTATGTCTTAAATTAAATATTAAAACAACCTAAACTAAACTAGGGGAAGTGCTTTTCCAAGTTGCGGTTTTCTTTCCAACTTACCATCATTATGTACCTTTAACATGTCAATGCCCATGTCTCAGAAGTATATAGTTTCATACTTGTATTTATACATTTTTATTTAGTCAAATGCTTTTAATAGAAAGATGTAAACTATGTAATAGTCATATAAATATACCAATAAATGTATACACGAGTGATATATTAAAATTTATGCATATTTCAACCCCGATTTATTTATTTTTAAATAAATTAAATATGTTTTTAATTCATAAATTATAACAAAATATTGTAATTGTTTATTGTACGAAACTTTTATTTTGTTTAGTTTTTTTTTACTTTTAAAAGTAATAAATTTAATTTTTCATTTTCAATAGCGTTAAATTTTATTTCATATAGTAAACGTTTTACTTAAGCATCAACAATGTTAATACACAGAGTGACATATATTTTTCACGTGTTGATTTTATTTTATTAAAGGAATTTGAGACATTTAAACATTAACAAATAGCTATACATTTTATAAAATATATAGTTTTCATTAAAAAAGAGTCAAATGAACACGTGGTAGACATGTCACTATACTTGTCAACATTGCATATCCTTAATTTGAACATTATTGATCACATGAGATAGAATTTAATGCAATTGAAAATGAAAAACTAAAATTATTGTAAAAACAAGAGAAACAAACAAAATCAATGTTTCCAACATAAACCAACTATAATATTTCATTATAACCAATTCTAACTCATATTTCGTTATAACTTAGTAACAAAAATATATTAGACCGATTTATAATGTACTTTGTTTTTTTTACAAGATAAAAGCCTTGATTTTAACCTCTTGAATTAAAATATTTGTCATGTTGTCAAGAGAAGAAAAAAAAATCCTCTCAAATATATTTTTGATGATAACAAAAATGTTACAAGTAAATTTCTCAAATAATATATAAAAAATATATTGTGTAAATATAATAACAGATAAAAATCTTATATCATCAAAATCTAAAAATCTCATATCACCAAATTCTAACACATGTAAATATTAAATTTTAGCCTATATAGTATTATCGTTAATTTCATTTACCTTTTCACAATTCAATATCATATTTCAATATCTCAATATGTATAGCTTTGATCATATCCAATATTATTATCAATAATTTCATTTAACTTTTCACACTTTAATATCTCAATATCCATAATTTCAATTATATGATTAAATGTGTCTAATACTTAATTAATTTAAGTTATAATTTAAAGTGCACTTTTATTACATATATGGTGTCTTCTAAATCAACTATTACATTGTCAAGCTCATACATATTATTTAAGATTTTAGTGTACTGTCTTTCCAATTTTAAATGATTTTTTCTATTGAATTTGAATATGTAAAATTAATATTTGTGGAATTCATATTAAAATAAGAGTGAAGATAGATACATATTAGTAAAAATGCATAACCCAATTCCATAATATTTATTTAGAATTTAACTTATAATTGTATTCTTTAATTTAAATATTACATAATAAAATAATAATTATTTTTCATGCTATCATAAGGTTGACGATGGTTATTGGATTTGGAAATCTTTTATTGGTCATATAATTGATACATCAATACACATACTACATTTATCGTTATTTTTAAAGTAATATTTTTATTAATAAAAAACTCTAAAGACGATGTTTTAAGTTAATTTTAATATCTAAGTTTTATAAGTAAGTTTGTCGCACTTAAAGAGTGTAGTGTCGTGTTTTCTCATGATTTTATCTGTGTGAGTATTTGAAAATGGCAGTTGGAAGGAGGAGAGTGTAGAGTCAGAATTGTTCATTAACATGTCCCTGCCCGGAGAACGCATCGCGCTGCCTTGAGACGCCACGTGGCACACTAGTGGCTGGGAGATCCCGGGGCAGCGTTTGGGGCAGCTAAGAAATATCTGGTGGTAGAGGCACGCACCCCTAGGATATTTGTTTTCCTCACTCGCTCCGAGTCCACCGTGTCAACTCGGTTCCGCCACACCCAATCACCTCTCATTTTAAGATATACACAAATCTAATTCTCTCACTGTGCTTAACTTCTTTCACACATTCAAATTTCCAACCCCACTTCCACCTGGGTCCCACCTCCTCCACCATCATCATATCACTACCATCATCATCATCCACATCATGTCATCTTCTAAATTTCTCTCTCCAAAATGTTATACTTTCAAATTCTCACGATATTGTAAAAGCATTGTCTGTCTACAAATAATATTATAGCCCGTATGGTTTGGCTGGTTCATTTTCATTGGCTCCATTAAGTGGTTTGTCTTCACGTGCTTGGGATTCGCACTTTCCTCTAATCTTTCTTTGACCAAAACACCCTTTTCTGCCTCGGGGTTAGTTAAAACAATTTTTCATGCAACTAAATGAAGAAAATAAAAACTATTATAAAAATATTTATCCAATTAAAAAAATTATTTGTATGTTCTTTTGCATTTACTTCTTGAACTCTATATGGAAAATAGAAAACATATTAAAATAACTTCTTCTTGTTAATGTATATTATAAACCCGCATTAAAACGTGCATCATGTAAAAATATCACATTTCTTCAGTTGGTTTCTAAAAGTTGTTTATGATTTTTTTTTAAATACAAAATGTTTTCTATTTTATCTTTTTTCATTTTCATATCAGTATTAACAATTAATGCTGTGATTAATTTTGAAAGTAACAGTTCAATGAAAAAAAAAAAAAACGCTGACACTGGTTAGAAAGAATTTATATGTTTTATTATAAAAAATGGCTAATGTTAAAGAGTGTTCAAAACAGAGTGGTCCCATTTGCTGCAGTCCAAGAGAACCATCAATCTTTGTTTCGACAATAAACTAATAAATAATTATTTATTTATGGGAACCTTAATGGCAAACTCACATGCAACAACATGATGAAGGTTTTGCTGGCATAGTTCGAAATTAAAAGTAACATTAGTATATTACTTTTGTTTTTTTTAGAATTGTTTCTTTTATTCCAGTGTTACTTTTGCAAAAAGTTTACATCTCCCGGTGATATAAATTTGATGCAATTATATATCTTAAGAAAACATATGTGAGAACTAATGTCTTGCTAACCGTTGTTTATTAAATACTAATTAAGAACTACATAATATAGACATGTACGAAATTACAATAAAGATGCATTAATAAAGACTGTCATTATAATTTTGTATGTGATCATTAGAAGAATCTAGAAGGATGATAATAAGGTTGCGCGGTAGAAGAAGGTGGTCGGTTACGGAATAACGATAGCCAGGTAGCACTTGTCAGTTTCAACGCCCAAACAATCTCTTACCGTAATGACTTAACGATTAAATACCTTAACAATGGCATCGTGTCACATTCACCGTACACGTGTCCATAATTAGGGTGTTAGGTGCTTTATGTGTGGGCTCACGCGCTTCAATCGTCACTGTGTCGGCAACTGATATGCTATAATAAAGGTTTTGGGCGGCTACTTAGCATAAGAGGAATTAATCACTCTCTGATGTAACGTTTTCCTTCGTTTTCCACTTTCCTACTTTTTTTTTTCTTTTTCTTTTTTTTGTTTACTTTCAGATTTGTCCGTGTCTAACTGTATTTTGTTGTAAGCAGATGAATGATGATGGTCATTAGATTTTCAAATAAATCTCAGGTTAATATGATTTATGAGAGTATATGGACGTGATTATGAGAAAATTAGGTTTTTTTGTGAAGCAAATGCAATCCACAAAAGTATCCAAATCAAATAACGATGTGAATTGTAATGGGATATTGGTTTGTATTTTTTTTTTTGTTAGAAAAATACAATCTTATCCATTTTAAAAGCAATTTGGCATAAAAGAAAATCTTGCAAGTTGAAGCTACAGTTTTATCCCAACGTGATTATGGTAGTCATTTGAGCATGCGTTATTTCAAGCATAATGGATAAAACAATCATTTACCGAACTTGGTTTATCCAACTCAGAAACACACGGGGACAACATATTCAGCAGATAAATCAATTCAGTATTGTCTGAATGCATTAAGTGAAATGGCTCAAATGGAATTAAAAGGGTTGGTTTGATTAATGGTATATTTAGATTTTAATTGTAGCATCTAGTGAAATAACTTCTACACATTAAGGTACCGTAATTAATCAGTAAGGATTAATTATTTTAAGATATAAATACGATGAAAGTAATATATGAAATCACACAGGTTAAGAACACTATATAAGAATGATGCATTGTCTTTTGTATAAACATGAGAATGTAAAGATGAAAACCTGTATAATACGGTATGAATACCGCATAATTTCTCTATAAATACCGTATTTGAACACGTAAATTCAAATTTTAATTAAGATAGTGCTATAATTGATTAATAACGTTGGCATCTCTGCACCATATTATAAGCAAAAAAAGTAGCAGGTCTTACAAGAATAATAGGTTATCTCAGCTTAAAGTTTAGTTGAACGAATAATTTTTGTCATAAAGTTTGTAAAAGGTGAAAATAACTTTTACGATATGAAAAGCTGTTTTCTCAAAGAATATATCAAAAGAATCTGATGAACCTTCCAAAGTCACAGACGGGTGAATGAAGATTGAGCAGTTCTATAATTTTTTTCCCATTTTATTTTTTCACATTATAAAAGTAAAAAATAACTTTCAAATTTTGTCAAATAATTTATGAATTATGTAATTTAAACGTTTTTTTTTTTGAAAAACAACAACTTTCAAATTATATAATTTAGAAATCATTTTTGGCTTTTAAATTATATAATTTAGAAGTTAATTTTAATTTATAAATTGTGTAATTAAAATAATTGTTTTAGAAGAAAATGGTTTACAGTTAAATTTAAATTTTTTTCGAATTAGATAATCTAAATCTCAAAAAATACTTTTAAATTGTAGAATAAAAAGGATAAAATAAAAGAAAAAGAAAATTATGAAAGGGTCAGAAGGAAGTTATGGAGGTGCAGGAAGAAAGTGGCTGAAGGTGGAAAGAGGGAGCCACTTAGAGCCCAAATAGAGAAAAGGTAACAACATTGCTTGAATTTGAAAATTTTGATTTTTCACGTCACGTGAGTGTGACCCAGTTAAATCGCAGAAAACGAACAAACAACCTTAGCCTGATGCCTGAAACCGACATCATCGTCCACGTCCATGGTAATGAAGACGAACCTGCTATCTTTTCTTATCCTTTTTGCTTCCACAATTTCCTCTTCTCTTGCCAAGGGTTCCTTGCAACAAACCCTTCTTCCTTCAGGTATTCTTCGTCACTCAAACCATGCTAATTGCTTTTGTGTATTTGTTTTATTTCAGTTGATTTGAATTAACTCCGTTCCGTTGCGTTATTTGAGTAAATTTGGCTGCATTCGAAATTAAGTTGTGATAACTATATTTAAGGTTCGGAACTTTTTATTTTAGGATATTTTTTACTCGGTATAATTGTTTGTTGAACTTCTCGAGGTTCTGAACGGATGAGACTGTGGAAATTATCTTGACTTGCATCTGAATTTATATTCTGTTTATTTTTGTTTCAATTTCCTGAGTTAGGAGTTTGAAGTGAAATGCTTCAACGTTGGGGCGGGCTCAGAATTTACATGCTGTCATAATGAGTAGCTTGATAACCTCTGCTGTTTAGTTTGGAAGGTTGAATTTTGAATTTGAAGTTTCTAACTCGTGCTTTTCTCGGTATTAGAAGAATTCAATGACTGTAGTAATGCAAGTCGTACAAGGCATTTGTTAGAGAATGAATCTCAGGCTCAGATAAGGTAATCATAATGAATCTTCTCCTGGATTGCTATGTAGATATTACTTTATTTTGTTCTGCATTTAATGTGTTTTCATTTTTAATGCTTATTTATTATGTTATTTATCAGTGTTGATTTGGCACAAGGATACATGTCCAATGATGACCTTGAATGGGCCATCAAAGAATTTGGACAAAGATGCAGCAACATTTCCAGGATATACAGGTGATTCCTCATACTGTTACAGTTCTCAATTATCTATCTCAAATTATGCCTCGACAGAGGTCATTAGAGCTCACTGATCACCAATCCTCCATTTACGAATACTTGAACTTCTTAAAAGGTCTGTTCTTCTTGCAATTGCTCAACTGACTCGCAGTTTGTTTCTCTCTTTGAGGGATTCTTGGAATGGGCTATCAGTATTGGGAATAGTGTAAATGGATTTCCACTGGTAATTTCTTTTCCTTTTAGGAACTCATTTATAGCTTAAACTTAAATCTAAATAAGTTTCATATTACTGATTGTCATCGCCTTTTGTGTTCCTCCACTCTATAGTTGGTGATAGAGATTTCTGACAAGCCAGGAGAAGAAGAGACTAAACCTGCTTTTAAGGCGAGTGTTTGCGACCCAATACCAGTGGAACAACTAGCTTATGATATTATTTTATCTAATTTTGCTTTTTTTTGACTGGAAAATATTACATACACTTAAAACTGTTAACCTAAGAATACGATGATACATTGGATAGTAGATTGAAATAAGTTTTCCACTCATTTATCTTCATCATTTTTTATTCCCAACTTTATTAAACGGTTATTACTTAAGAATTCTTGTTCATTAATTTCCTATCTGTGTCATATGGTATACTTGTCTTGATATTCCAAAATTTTCTTGTTCTTTATTAGGAACACTAATGCATTATGCATGCATCAATTTACTAAACTGGCAGAAGTTTTTCAGAGTAAGTGATCAAATAATTCAAAGATTTGAAGTCTAAAAGAAATCATTGATTTGTAAGTGCGTAGACGACATTGGTCATAAGAATCCCACTCCATGTTCAATGCCCCTCTAAAATAACTATCTCAGTTAAACTGTAATAGGATGCAAAATAATCTTAGGAGGGACTACGCTATTTTTTTTTTGGGATTTTTGTGCATATAAGGTTTAACAATATGTTGCTTTTTCTCTCAATAAATAATTCTTTATTGTTTTTTTTACTGATATATGGAATAGTTGAGTTTTCATTTTTTTTGCCATTATTTTGTGTCCTTTGTCATATTCTGCTTTGTTAATTAAATCTCTGTGCAATGTTCTGTGGTCTTGTATTCAGCAACTCTGACCAAAATTATGTTGATGCAGTATATAGGAAATGTGCACGGTGATGAACCTGTGGGCCGCGAGCTTCTTATAAGTTTGGCCAATTGGTTATGTGATAACTATTTGAAAGATCCTTTGGTATTTTTCTTTCCTTTATTTGCCCAGATATAATCTGATATGTTTCCCATGTTTGACAGTTATGTGCCTTTGCTGATACATTGCTGATACTGTCAGAAAATCATAAGAACTACATAAGAAATAGTTAGGAATATTGTTTGGGGAAAACTTATCTGAACTTTACGATAGATACATTTAAGGAGACATCACAGTTGTTCATGCCACATGCACTGGAATTGTAATGTCTAACTAAATAGTAATGATGGTAGAATTATAATGTCTAGTTAAGTAGTAATAACATCCTAAAGACAGATCTGTCTTGTACAAGTGTAATTTCTAATAAATAGTTGACTATGACAACACAAAGAACATTACTGATACTGGTGCAAATTCTTGAAGATTATAAGCTGTTGAAATAAAGGTTTTAAATTGAGGTTGTAGTCTCATCATCCTTGATATTGTGGAAAAATTGGGGACAGCCTGATAACAATTTCTTCATTTTTTGCCAGTCTTTTGAATCTTTTATAATGAAAAAATAGAAAGAAAATCATCAAATAAGGCTTTCCCTTCCTGCTGTCAGTATGAATATTCAGACGAGTGAATGTTAAACGACTATTCATGTTACCAATTCATTTAATATATAAATATGAACTATATTTTGGTATATTGGAATTCATTTAATCTGCTTCAGTGTTCATGTCTTGCATTTTGTCAGTGCAAATTATTTTATGTTTATTTATTATTTTGTTTTTACTTTTACATTGTCCGACTTTTAAAATGTTTCAGGCGAAATTCATTGTGGAGAATGTGCACCTTCATCTGCTTCCATCAATGAATCCTGATGGGTTTAGTTTAAGAAAGCGTGGTAATGCTAATAATATTGATTTGAATCGGGATTTTCCTGACCAGGTATATATATATATGTTGATGAGATTGGTTGATGTTCACTGTTATTATGACATAAAATTCTAATATTTTTACCTTTTATTTGAATTTAATTTAAGTTTAAAGTTGCAATTTGTATGTCAAATTGTTTGTTAAATTTACTGCTATTTCTTGCTAACTATCTTCTAAACGTTATCCTGCAATGTTTGAATTTAAAAAATCAGTTCTTTTCTGTAAATGATGATGAGGATTCCCGGCAGCCTGAGACAAGAGCAATAATGAATTGGTTGAGAGATATACGATTCACAGCATCTGCCACGTTGCATGGGGTATTCATTCTTTGGATTCACATAATATCTTGTTTGCTTGATTTATTAATTCACTAATTTGTGTGAAGTATACTCTGGACTCAACTGTTCATTTCCAGTTTTTCTTGCATACACAGGGATCCTGCTATACATAAACCCTAAACCCTAAAAATTACATCCTTGGTTTCTTTCGGAAATCTTTCAATTTTCTCCATTAGATATACATACTGCTAAGCAGAATTTTATGGGTTTGTTTAATGGCAACAAGATAAATTTGTCAAAAGTCATTGAAACTTGTGTTCAGTTCTTCACTGGCATTCACTCTATTTTCATTCTATGGTTGAAAATGTGAAATAACCCAGAATAGTTGATACTTTAGAATTGATTATAGCTCGTTTTCATTAGTATTTTCCATTTATGCAGATTTTGGTCATTAATGATGTCTTTTTCTTTGAAACCTCAGGGTGCACTTGTTGCAAACTATCCGTGGGATGGTTCTGAAGATAAAAGGTCGTAAAATACTTTGGTGTATTCATTTCTCACTATTTTAATTTGCATTTTGTGTCTACTTTGCAACTCATTATGTGTTTCCTATGTCATAATAAAAGCTATTTCAGTAGCTCACCGTTTTTCTTCTGATAGGAAAATTTTACCTCAACTATAAGACTTACGGAGCTGAATGTTGGATGGTAAAAAGTAAGAGAAAAAGTCACTATAGCAGATAAGATAATACTGCATTGAATGAGTAGACATACTAGACAACATAGGATAACAATATATATGCATTAAAGAAAAAGTTAAAGTACGTTGTAGAAAAGATGGTAGAAACATGCCTTAGTTTGGGCATGTGTGAAGAAAACTAGTAGAAGCTGACAATAAGGGGAGTAAATCAGATAGAAAATAGCCCTATTGTTAGAGGTAAAGGGAGACCAAGAAAACTATAGGTGAAATTATTAAGAAATTATTCAGGTCATCTTCTGTGCATTACATTAGAAATGTATAATGACATGTTTCCAATTGTGTTGAATATGTCTATTGATATGAATAAATTGCAGGACAAAGTACTATGGGTGCCCTGATGATGATGCATTTCGCTTCATGGCAAGTATCTATAGTCATTCTCATTACAACATGTCTTCAAGCAAAGAATTTCTCAGTGGAATTACAAATGGAGCAGCATGGTATTGTTTTCTGAATGTATTGTTTTGTAGTTTATTACTGAAATTTGTTTCCTTTTAATGTGTGCACAATTTAGAAATGGTACTCTCTCCAGGTATCCTCTATATGGCGGAATGCAAGATTGGAACTACATACATGCTGGATGTTTTGAGTTGACCTTGGAAATTAGTGATAATAAATGGCCTAATGCTACTGAGGTTAGTTCTAACTTTTAATTCCGAGCAGTCTTTAAAATTACAGAAGTATATGCAGAATAGGAAAGAATAATTAAGACAAATTACATTTTACACCTGATATTTTTTTCTTGTCTGTTTACTTTGACTTCCCTTGATAATTATAAATGCATAAGAAATGGGGGAAATGGGGGAAGTCTGTGTTAATACGAAATGTATATGGAAATATGTTAGTTAAAAATTAAGAGAGGTTTGTTTAAGGTGAAAAAAATGGAGTTATTGAGTGCAACTATATTAAACCTTGGGGTGTGAATGTAATTTTTCTAAAATAATTATTACAATAGAACACAAAAAAAAGCAAGAAAATCGTAAGTGATAGGAATAGTGGTCCAGCCAAGAACCCCCAGATAAACTTGGGATGCATTTTGACATTATTCAAGCATTCAATTGGAAGTTTTGATTGTCAAAACAAGTAGGATAAGAGGACATGTTTCTAGGTGACATTGTCAGATCTATTGGAGACCTAACAATACAATTACTACTGTTCATCCATTTTTAATATTTTAACCCAGATCTTACGTGCTCCATTATTAAAAATAATTCTCTAGATTCAATGATCATGAGTTTTCTCCCATTCTATTTAAAAAGAAGTGGGACTTGAATTTTTGTGAGACACGTATTTCAGTTTCTTTTTACTGCACTGCTTTGGATTTGCTCTTGACCAACATAAGCACGAGAATGAGATAGTGGTAGGCATATAGAAGTAATGACCCCAAGGCACTAGCTTCACGTTGACAGTGTGGTGGTTAAAAGGAATATTAACTCTTGGGAGCAACAGAATAATATGGTAGGGACGAGTGAAGTGTGAACTTTGTCATAGAAAATTATTAAAAGGAGAAAGTGGAAGAGAAGCAACGCTTGGCAAGAATGAGAAAGTTGGAGGAGGGGCTTTGGGAAGGGTGGAGTATTCTATGCATCTGCAAAATTTCTTTTACTTCCTTGTGTTTTCTTTTGTAATTTCAATCTCAACAGAGTTCTATCTAACTCTGCATGCGAGGAGCTTGTTTTCCATTTTTGTATTCTAGCTCCATGTATCTGTAAGATACTTGGTTTGCATGCTTGGTATCTACGTATAATTGGTTATAATTTACTTTAAAAGTTTCTTATGATGACACATGTTTACTTTATTAATGTGCAGCTTCCTATTCTTTGGAAATACAACAAAATGAGCTTGCTTAATCTTGTGGCAAGCCTGGTGAAGGTATGCTGTTTCTGTTCATATGCTTTACACCTAAAGAATTAATGTGAAATTATCCTGTCTTTTGCTTCAGAATTTTTCTAGAAGCCCTTCAATGGTTCTTGTTAATAGTCAAGAGAGAGGATGTAGGAAACAACAAGCGGAGTGAATGTATAATTGTATACAAGTGATCTCTGACATTATGTATAAGTTTTAATTTATAAAGAGAATGAGGCTCTTTACCGTCATTTATAAAAGTGTGTAGTCTGAGAACACATGCTAATCACATTACATACAATATACTATAATGGCTACTAGTTCAATAGCTCCTAGTGATAAAATCATATTTTGTTTTTTACTATTGAAATTACTTCCCCTATATATGGTCACTTTTGTGCACAAGGAGAATGCTGATAGAGACCGTTTGACATAAAATATGACAATAAGGAGATGTAAGTTCTTAATTCCATGTTTTCCCAAATGGAACTGGATTTCTCCCATCATTTCAGTTACAGTTAACACTGAAAATCCGCATCAAATGCAAGCATTACACGTAAAAGAAATTACTCTGACCCTTCTTCAGATCCCATTCTAATAGAAAGTAGATCGAAAACGTATTTAAGCAGTGTGAATGTATCCTGAGCAAAGAACATAAACTTCCAAGAATTCTCAGGCATGTCATAACCAAGCAACTATGAATCTACTGTATCATGTATCCTCTATACTATTTATACAAATTTACCAACTAAGGTTGTTAAGCCTCTCTTTTTTTTTTTTGGTGGTCATCTACTCAGAATATTTTCGAAGGGCAATGTGCACAAGGAAAATGAAAGTTTAAAAAGGAGCTTCAGCACACTGAACTTCTTTCTATCAGTTACTACCATGTGTACATTATCCAGACAGATTCGTTTCCTTTGATTTCTAATGTATACTGTTCTTCCCTTCGAATTTTACAAACATTGAAGGAAACCTGAAAGATTCAGTTTCAAAATGCTTGAAATAAGATGTGCAATAATATTTTCACAGTTGCA
This sequence comes from Vigna umbellata, assembly GCF_029865625.1. NCBI lineage: Eukaryota > Viridiplantae > Streptophyta > Magnoliopsida > Fabales > Fabaceae > Vigna > Vigna umbellata. The sequence goes on along the minus strand of NC_142172.1, from coordinate 40,882,944 downwards.
TATTTTGTTTTGTTGGGCTCAGTTGTATTATCCTTTCCACTAGATATATTTTCTTTTATTAAAAGATAACCTTTTAAGTTATGTTAAAAATATGCATAGATCGGTTAGCAGATTCTTATATTTGCATATGTCTAAAGTGTTGCTCCAGCTGCTTCGAATTTAGGTCGATTCACCATTTTGTTTTGTACTCTCTAGACAGGAGTGCATGGAAGAATATACTCTTCAGCCGATGGAAAGCCATTACCAGGCTCTATAACTGTCAGTGGAATAAATTATACAGTATGTGAGACTATGCTCTTTTTTTCATTTTTCCTTTTAAATTTGTCTCTATCCCCCTCCTCTCTGTAGGTCTTTTCCACGCAGGAAGAATATATCTGCACATTTTGTGTTCAATTAGATAACAATGCGAAATTTTTTTATACTGATCTGTAGTTGTACTGCATATTATTTGACCGATTAATTTATTGCATAAAAATGATATTTTAAGTTTAAACTTCGTGTTTTAATTGATAGCCTATAGGCTGTTTTGTTTTTGGTACAATTCTTGATATTTCCCAAATGCATGTTTGATTCACTCTTCACTTTGATGGTTTAATTTGTATATCTGTTAATTATCTGAACTAGCAGGTTACAGCCGGAAAAACTTTAGGTGACTATCATCGCTTTCTTGCCCCAAGAGATAAATACGAAGGTATTATTATATTTAATTCAAATTATTTTTCCAGTATAGATTGAAGCCTACCCTGAAGACGTTCTCAAATAATTAAATAAAAAAAATGCAATTCTCAGGATTTGGTAAATCCAGGTGGGATCTCAAGTCGTCCAAAGACAAGTAAATTATTACATAAAAAATAAAAGACCTAGGACATTTAGTTCCCTATTATTTCAACAAATTGAATTCATGTGGAACTTTGGACTCTAAATTGAACACAAAGGGAATTCAGGTTGTACTGTGCATTATTGAAAAATTCCTGGATGGAATATAGATGTCATCCCAATCCAGATGATAATATCATCTTTTTTTCAGCCTTACTCTAGTTTCAGTTTCTTTATTATTTCTAATCAATTTCTCAATATAAATTGCAGTGGTGGCTACCATGATTGGCTACAAATCAAAGAATACAACTATTTGGTTGGATGATGGACCTGTGACGTTGGATTTTGTTCTTGATCCTGAAGTCAGTATCAAAGAAAGTGTACTGCAGAATGTCTATGACTGTGACTGTAACAGTAAAAGCACACAAGAATTTGTTCAGTTTCTATGGGGGGCTCACTTGGAAGTTTTCTTTATTTTGATTGTCATTTTAGGATTCTTGCTTTTTTTATTTCGGAGGAGAGCAAAAATCAAAGTTCCAACAAGCAGACAGTTATCGGGGTCAAAAAAAACTGTCGAGGTTTAAAGTTATTGAAATGTTGTTTGTATTAAAGATTTGTTGTACATTAAGGTTCGATTCCTTCAGATGGCTAAATGGTGCTGTTTGAAGACAGTAGGACAATATTCATATGAATATTTCTGAAGATGGATAATGTTCGTTCATGCTTATTCAATGTTTCAATTGTTGGTACACTTCTGTTCGTGAAAGGAAGAAAACGGAAATTAAAAGAGCGTTGCTCAAAATATTCAATTGTACTGACCAATGTATTAACTGGCAGGTAATTAATGGTTACGGTCCAACAGACTCAGACATATAGCCATGATGTTTGGAGAAATTATAAATGCACCATTTGAGCCTAGGTGAATCACATAAGCTTGACTTTCTACTTGGACACTTCAAATTCATGATTTTTTTTTCATTAATGACATTTTAATTTCACATATAACATACTGTGTGTTATATTTACTTATATAGCACATTTTTTAACAGGTTCAGAATTCGATTTTTAAGAAACTAAGATTTTAATATTTTTTGAAATGTTTTTATAAAAATTAAATTCGAAACTTGTTTGCTAAGAAAATGAATTTTATGAATAGTTTGGAGTTTTAACTTATAGGAATTTATTTTTACTTTTTACTTTCAAACTTTTTTCACTTGTTCTCTTTTCTCTTCTCTCTTTGACCTAGAGCTGCCCCCTCTCTTTTTTATTCTTTTTCTATTAGTTATTCTTCTCCTCTCTTCTTGTGGCACTCTGACGAACAATTTCTTTTTTTTAATTATTGAAAATCATTAAGCAATTGAATAAGTTTGGAAAATTGTTAATGATTTTCTGTCGTGAACAATTTTTTTTAAATTTAAAATAAATATTTCAAATAAAATTAATATAAATTTATTGTAATTAGAAGAAATATTTATAAAATCTTTTTAATTAGAAAAAATATTTATAGAATCTTTCTAACTAGATAAAATATTTGTAGATCTAATAATTTATTTTGCAAAATATATTTGAAAAAAATTGTTTATAAGAGGAAACCATTGGATCTTCAACAATTTTCCAAACCTATTCAACATGGTTTTCAATAATTAAAAAAAAAATAAAATTTGTTCATCGGGTTTCCAAAACCATTGAAACCTTCTAGGGTTATTCAACGACTCAGATTTTCATAATAAGATCTTTGAAACATTTTTTGGAATAAAAATTTCGAAATACAAGTTTTGAAACGCATCAAATACATTTTGGAATACGTTTCCTGGAATGAGATTTCTAGAACTAACTTTCTTGGACAAATATTTTCTGGAATAAGTTTCGCATAAGAAATATGTTCAAGAAAGAGCTTTCCGGAACCATTCTTTTTTTCACATCTCTCTTCTTCCTCTGCAACTGTCAGTGGTGAAAGATATTTAGTTAGTAATTGTGGGGTGAAAGAAGCAATAGCCTTTCAATTTTACATTCTCTACGCAGAGGTTGTACAGGTTGAAAACTCATGTTTACACTTTATTTTCTCTTTCCATATCTCTGCACTCTATTGTCTCGTATTTTGAATAAAACGAAAGAGAATAATTTTTCAGCGCTGCAAAAAACAAAATAAAAGAAGATGAAATAAATAAACAGATCTACATCTGTTCCAATCTCTGCTTTGTTAGCCTATTAGAGAAAGCTCCAGGAAGATTTTAGTCAGGCTTTATGACAAAGCCCAAATTTCAATTTAGGCTTCAATTTCCAGGTCCAGAAGGGCTTGTCTTGAGCTCATCCTTTCAGGCCCGGCACCAATATAGGAATGAAGCTGAAGAAAAACCAGAAGAAACTCACTTCCGAATCTCAGCTTTGGTTTGCCGATTCCGAGCAAGTATTTGCTTTGTCTTCTCAAGAACACAAAAAAATATTGAACCGCCAACTCCTATCCACAAAACTCTAGGCCCAATACCCTGAAGGACAGTGCAAATGTACAAAGTTAATCGTATTAAGCTTTTGAATTGAAGAAAAGTAAGAACAATGAATATACCTTAAAAAGAGCATGAGTTCCTTCTTCTTTAACTATTGTCCTCACACAATCACTGATGCCTTTGTAATGATTTTGTGATCCCTGAAGTTAGTCACAAATACTTCAAATAAAGCATCTTCTAAGAGTCAAATCAACATAGCAAAACGTTAACAACAAAAAAAAACATCTTCACTTGGGAGCCATCCCAAAGATTTCCTTCAAATAATGAAAAGAAAAAAAAAATTGTGTTCACCTGAACCATCAATCTGGTCTTTACTACATCAAGAGGAGTTGTGACTGCTCCAGTTATGGCACCTGTCAGGTATCAAATTCACCATTCTCAGTTCAAATCAAACAACTCAAGTTCAGCAGAACAGAGGTTTTAATAGATATTTGGTACCAGCCACTGCCCCAAGCATAGCATTCTCTGGATCATTAGGATCTCTTTTTGCCTGTAAAGAAACAAAAATTCAGAAACAAACTACCCACCCTTTTGTTGTAACCTCATTCAAGCAAAGAAAAAGAGCTTTGGTTGTAATACATGTTATAGTATTAATATATATGCTTGAAATTAGAAAGCTAACTAAATGCACATAAAATCCTTATTCCTGAGCTAATTACAATAATATCTAACAAATTGATGCCATAAATTCGATAAATACTTTAATAATCATCAGAAAGTTTCCAATAAGCACAACCTTACTAATTTTATGCACTACTTTTCTTCAACTCTGACACAAAATCAGATATACAATTTTACATGAAACAGGAGCTTCATTTTTTAGTAGATGGTTTAAAATCAAAAACAACTTTTATAAAAATCAATTGACAGTTCAAATAGCAAGCTTACCGCTAATTTATACCCAATACGGAGCTGCTCATAAATGCATAATTCTATGGCATCAAATGGTAAATCTCGCAATAAGAAAGAACCATATCCCTACAATATCATATAAACAAAAAATAGATATCAAGGGAGGCAAAAAATAAAAAAAGAAAAGTTCACACACATATATATAATATTAAAATAGCATGTAAAATGGGAAAGCTAAAAAAATAATGTAAAAAGGCATTATGGTTCTGATCACTCGGAACAACGTATCTCTTCTCACTTACATATATTGCCTTCCAGAGATGGTGATTCCAAAGATGTGAAATTTAGTCATACATACCGCATAAAGACCTTTAAAACCCTCATTTGAGACAATGAGACGAACAGCATCTGGAGCTGATCTAAATTGCCCAATTTGCATCCTTTGCTTAACAACCTAGAAAGACATGGACATATTCCAAGTTCAAGAAAGCAGAAAATGCTTGGCAGTAAACGAAGTAAAGCTAATTACCTCTGTTGGAACCCGAACAATAGAAGAAGCAATGCCTCCAATAGCACCTGCAGCCTGCAATCAGCTTCAGAATATCAAAATAGCAAAAATTGAAAAGAAATGTCAGCCCAACTTCAAGGCCAGGGCACCAGGCTAAGTGCCTTGTGTGCTAATCATACAAGCTTGACGTTCGGATGATTAACATGACTCACCAAAAAGTTTGGTTAACTAATCATTAATAAGTTTTATAACTTCTATTTGTTTGTTTCTGTTTATATGCATTCTATTTTTTTTTTCTATGGCACCAAAAATAATGCAAATTTATGCTCGAGAAATAATAAAAATTGACGGCAATTTAAAGCTCAAACATGCATAAAGTGCACATCAAACTAGAAAATCCCCTTTCAAGCCAAGCATAAGCCTAGGTACAAAATCTATATCACTGTTCATCTTCAGCCTGTGCTACTCCAGCTATGACATAGTTTGGATAAATTTCTCAGTAAGCATTTGCAAATGAATAAATGGGGAGGTAAATATAAATTAAAATCAAGTTATACACTTCGGCTTTTGAATAAGTTAGATGAAACTTGAGAGAACTTCTAAAGAAGCAGAGGTACATAAATTGATTTTAACCAATGAGAAAAACTTGATGCATTTTACCTCTTTATTTTATTCCCTTATAAGTGCTTGTTGAGGAGCTCATCTAAACCGGACCTCATGCAGACTGAGGCTAACTGGCAAAATATTATAAATCTGCTATCTTATTGGATTGGTTAATAAATTTTTTTGGAGAAATTTCTTGCAAATTTGGAGAACAAACAAAATTACTAAACATCAGATATCATGATAGGTCTAAAAGATTTAAAATTGGACGAGATTGACTTTGGGGAATCATCACATTTTTACTTTGCAATGGCTTCCCCCATATCGTTTACAGAGGTTGAAAAGTATCTTCAATATGCATATAAAATAATAGAACATGTTTGTAAATATGATTTGGTGGTACCCTTTCACATCAATATCTACATCAAAGAATTGGGTTCTCATGTTTTTGGTTATCTACTCATCTTGCTGTCACTCCTGGTTTGTGTATCCTAGGATTTAACTTGCTAAGAAATGCTATGAAACCAGAAAATTGGCATACAGTCATAAAAATTAACATCAGAATTCTAAAATTGTATGCAGGCGAAGAGCATAATCACATACATATCTAAGGTGGAAGTTGGTGGCACATGGCAAATAAAGTCACTGCATAGTTAATTTGAAGAGATTGTTTCTTTTAGAAAAGATAGCCAACTTACAAAATGAGCCACAGCACTGAGATTCTCAGGCAATGACTGTAGCAATTGCTGCTTTGTGGGTTCATACACTCCAATAAAAATTGCAGACGCTCTGCAAGGAGGAAGAATGGTCTATCAGGCATACATGCTGATAATCAATTAAGAACCAATGTTTTTAACAAAATAAAAGAATGTTAAGGTCAATGTATCCTGGAAAAACTATCTTGTTGCAGTAGATAGATTAAAAGTATTATTATCTTCCTCATTGAGATATAGAAGAGTGAAAGCAAGAAATGCTCAAAAAATAGATCCCTCTAACTATTGCCACTGATAATAAAAGGTAATTATGCTTTCTAATGCTTTGCTTATACTGTTATTATAAGTTAGAACAACATTAATGTTAACTTGTGTCCTAAATCATACTAGTAATGAGCTCCAGGTTCCAGAAAAGCTGAAATAGTTCTGAGTACAGAAATAGCGGGTAGTGTCTATGCTATTGCATATTTACTCAGCTTAAAATCAGAATGCAATCCATCTTTTTCCCCAATACAAATATACAAACCACCTTCAAGAAAATAAAGAAAAAAATTCTTTATTCAGAACAAGTAGTTACAGAATATTTCAAGAAATTAATATAGAATAAAAACAGAATCCTATAGTCAATTCCTAATAGGTAAAACTAGAAATAGAAATTTTACACGCTTAAATTTATGGCACATAAGCAAAAGCATCTAACAAGCTCGAATCTAAATAAGTTTGCTGTGGAAAAGAATAAAGTGAAAAACAAAAACTCAAGATAACGACAAAAAAGTAACTGCCTTAAGAAATTATGTAAATATGAAAAAAAAATGTTCACTCACGGCAAGACACCAACAAGATTTCCAGACAACCCAGAGTACAGACCCTTCAGAACAATCTTTCCTCCATCACGAGCTACCTGATATAGGAATGAATGAGTTATAAAATCAAAATTGCTGCAAGTGTGTTTGTTCTACAATTTTGACGCTGAAACTATAGAAAGATAAAATGGCCAAGTTTTGTCACACAAAAGGAAGAATTCCATGCATTGGACAAAGTCGATTTATGTTTAGTGGCTTATACGACAAACTCATTCTAAGAAGAAATGGTGAAGGGAAAATGAAAAAATACAACAGAACTAGTATTGTTGTTAGAATTTATGTAATATCTTATCATATATTAGATTATCCTCGAAAGTTAGTTCCTTTATTCCCTTGTTAAGATTGGCTACTATATTTTCTTATCCCATCATGATTAGTTTCCCCAATGAGATAGGATACGATTAGAATAAAATTTATACATAAGGATTAGTACTCTTGGTTTTATGAACATATAAACATCATCATACTGAACTAATATCAATTCATTTTCTCGTTCTCTTTTTTCTATCTTCCTCATTCTATGCTGAAAACACCATAATTTCAACCATTCTATTATTTCTTCCCTATGAGGATTAAAATATCACAAGTTGAGCAATCTCATCACAGTGCTCCATTAGCATCAGAGTTCACATCAAACAAGGTACAATGGATGTTGAACAAAGTCAATATCCCACGCAAATATACAATTTGAATATCACATATTAAGTGACAATTATTACATTTACAAATTCATACTTTGACATGAACTAACATTTAGAATCCACAATAAAATGGAAAAAGAATTCAGTAATTGGATAACTGCATTTTCATTAACTACAATACATGCTTCCTCCTATGTAAATGAACTGGGTTATTTTTGTTTCCTTCCTAGTTCCTTCCTTCCCTTCAACCGTCACCCAACAGATGATAACAAAGAAAAACTAGATTTAAAGGTCTAGAATATATACACATAATTCACCTGTAGTCGAGTTTTTATGGTATCAATGGGGTATAAAGCTGTCTCTACCATGACACCCGCAACACCTCCAGCAATGCAACCATCTACAATTAGATCAATATTTGTAAATATGTCATACAACAAAATACTAATAACAAAAGACAATTAGAGATGCATGATTAGATGCAACTAATGACTTGAGTTCCAATGCCAGACCCTGCATCACGAACCATAACTATGCGTAGAAATAGAAACATCGTCAACTAATTTTTAACAGCAATTACAATTTCAATGCTTTGAAATTTTTAACACCATAAATGTCACTGGTCTCATTATGTGCTCGAAATGTAACATAGACACGCGATATAGGCATAATGCAATGACACCGTTGACGAACATGTATCTAACACCGTTTAAACAACAAGGGATTGCAGTTCTTTTATCCATGTATCTAACAATCTTCAACTGGGATGGAAAAACTTACCATATAGAACACGTAAAAAGTCAAATGGCTTTTTCTCTCCTTCAGTGATTGACATGAAGAACTTATCTGTGTCCTTTTGAACAGACATTTTAGACTTCAATGCATCTGTACAGACAAGTCACTTGTTCAAGATAAGTAATGCAAAGCACAAGCAAAAACCTCTGGCAACAGATTGACACAGCAATTTCAAGGTATTACTTTTAAAATATTAACTTAAAAATAATAGTCTTCCTTGAGTCTGAGACTCTGGAAAAAAAGGACCAGCATGAAGAACCTTTAGGCTAACAATGGAGTCAGAATGAAAGTCAAGGTCACAAAAACAAATTGAAATTTGAGGAAAACCCACGTCGAATGCGACAGAGTAATGGCTACTATGATTCTCAGTTACGAAATGGGAAAGAGTGGAATACCAATTGAATCTGGGGAGGGAACTTTCGAGCTCATGGGCAGTGTGCAAAGATCAAAGCTTTATCAAATAAATTTTTTTTTTCCGACAATTCAACCAAGTTTGCTGTACTCGCTTACGGCGGGTGGAGAAGCCAAATCCTGCAACAGATGGGTTTTAGATGGTTTATTTATTTATCTAATAATAAGGTTAAAATTAGGTTGATTGTTTTAAAAAATTAAGAAAAATACTATTAATAAAATAATCAATTGTCAATACTTTTACGATTTCTTTTTATCAAATATTTCCCAAAATAATTATCCAAAAAACTTATTAAATAATTATATAACTAGACCTATCCACCGGTCAGAACTTTTAAGAGAATCCATTTCTGTGACCTAAAATGACTTTCAGACAATTTAAAATAAGTTGGAATTTGATTCTTCAAAATTTGAATTTTGATTTTGTTAAAATAAATAATAGTGATGGTAACGATGATCACAATGCATCCCAGTGGCAGTAAAATTGCACTGCGATTTGAATATAAGAAAATGTCTTTATTATTTTCTCTACTTTGGTTGAGTATGAATAAGTGTAAGCATAGATGCATGAGATATATTGGACCTAAAAGAAAAACATGGCAGAAAAAATCAGTAAAGAATTTGGTATTTTATTTGAGTAATTTCTTTTGCAATTAGGTTTATTTGGGAAAATTTTCAACTTAGGTTTAATACCTTATTTTGTTTCTAGTTTGGCTGAATTTTATCAATTAAGTCCTTCATTTTAAAAGTGTGTCAAATTGATCCTTACTTACTAAATTTTGCACAAACGTCGTCCCTTCTTTTAAATACGTACAAACGGCGTTAATTTTTTTTTTCTCTTCTCTATTCTTCTGTAACACAGCATACCTTTCTTTTTTATTTTGTCAGTGCTATCTTTTCATATTTTTGCAAATCCCAAAACCTTTTCATTGCACCATTACCACTTACCACCGCACTTCTCAATTTTATTTCTTCCACTCTTCAAAACTTCTCATATCTTATTCCTCAATTGGAAATTTTATACCGGTTAAAAATAAAATTATTTGATATCGCAAATTTTATTTTATAACTCATTTATATAATATTGAGTTAAGTTTAAATATCTTTTAACATAGTATTACACAAATATTTATCATAATGAAATTAATGATATTAAAGTTTATTGTAATGAAATTGGTTATTAACTAAATTTATTTTTACTTGTTATTTGGGATCACCAGCTATGATATTAAACATTCTTTTTCATATTAAATATTTGACAATTTTATGTTCATTTTGTAGGATCTTTTATATAAAAATTGCTTACAAAGTTTTATAAATTTTTTATGTTATCAAATTGTTTAAAAATAATTATAAACTTTTTTCTGAATTCTTGTATTTTTTTAATCAAACACCTTCACTCTCACTTTTCTTTCTGTAATTTTTCTCTCATTTTGAGTCTTCCAAATTCATCTCTATTAATTTTATAAAATAATATAAAATTTCTTCGTATATCAACAATAATATTTACATATAGAAACAAAACAAATATATAATTAATTTAATTAAAAACGAAATATAGTTTTCATAAATAATATAAATATGAAAAATATATTCTTAACTAAAAATGTAATCATATTACATAATCTATATCGATATTATAATTATAATTTGTTATCTTTTTCTACCTTTTAGTTCCTTTGTTATATACTAAAACTAATTGATCAAAGCTAAAAGATTTTTTTTTTTAACTATACTATGCTAAATTCATTTTGTTTTTTTATTTAGTTATATTATCTCAAATTAAACCGACATACACCTATTATTTCGTTAAGATAAATCATTTTGATTTTAGTTATACTTTTTCATATTTCTTAAAATTTATAATAATATATTTTTATTTAATAACTAAGTGAAATATTGAAAGAACAAACCCAAGTATAATATTTAAAAGTTTTTAATTTTAGTTGAACAATTTTAATAGGCTTAATTACCTACTTAGTCCCCATGTTCAGAGGTAATTTGCTGTTTAGTACCCGGTTTTAAAAATGTAGACATTAAGTCTCAAAATTGTCAAAATTGTATGAATTGAGTCCCTTCCGTTAAATGGCACAAACGGAGTTAACTCCCTAGCTGACGTGGCGGAGGAATCTTCATTGTTTTTCTTCTCTCATCTGATTTTCCTGAAATGCCCCAGTTTTTTCTCTCTTTCCTATATTTTTATTAAATATTTATTTTTTTCTCTCTCTTTCCTCCGCAACCTCTACCTCCAAACAACCACTTCTCTGATGAGTTCCTTCGCTTGTCTCACTTGCCCTTGTTCGTCTCACTCACTTGGATTATCCTCCAACAACTTCTCCGGTCAAATTCTTTTCTTCGTCAACAACTTAACCCACCTCACTGGCCTCTTCTTGGAACACAACGCCAGCAGGAAACGTAGATCTCTGTGGCTCACCGTTGAAGGCTTGAAACCCCTTCTTCCCGCTCTGGCGCCGTCTCCCTCCTCCAATTCGACCCCGGCCACGACGGTGGGGCAGGTGTGTTCGGAAACGTGAAATCCGAGGTTGATGTTTGAGGGTCTGGTTTCGGAGTGTGGTGATCTTATTTGGGGTTTGGACTCAATTTTGAAACGAGAGAATTGGTGTTCCGTGGAAGTAGTTGGGCAGTCGAAAAAGTCAGAGAAAAAATGGTCCATTATTGCAGATGAGTGAGAAGTTGAAGATTGGGAACAGATGGAGTTTGATTCAGATGAGGTGAGATTTGGTTCCTCAAATAGAAAAGAGAAGTTATTTTTGGTGACATCAGAAGAGGAAGAGGGTGTGATCGGAAGAGGAGAGAGTTGTCCGAGAAGGTGCAGTTTTATTTGATTGAAAGCAGAAAGTTGAAGAGGTTTGCCATACAGCTGTTGAAAATATACTGTTATATTGTTATTAAATTTTCAACATGCTAGTTTTTTTATTTGAAAACAATGTTCCTCTGTAAATAAAAAGAAACAGCAAAAAAGTGAAAATCGTGAAACTTATTTGTTAGTGTTCTTTTGTAAAAGAAATTCTTTTTTTTTGTGTTTGTTGCAATTATTAAAATTAAAAAATATAAATAATTGAAATTCGGACAAAAATACATTTTCTTAATTATATTATAATACAAAACATGTATGTGATATAAAACTAATCAAATCAGTTTTGCATTTTAAAATTCTATAAGAATGTGTCGTTTCAGGAAAATGAGAGAGAAGATTAAAAAAGAAGAAAAAAAGAGAGATTAAAAAAGAGAGAAAAGGATGGGGCATTTCAGGAAAATCAGAGGAGAGAGAAGCAAAAAATTAAGATTCCTCCGCCACGTCAGCTGGAGTTAACTCCGTTTGTGCCCATTTAAACGGAAGGGACTCAATTCATACAATTTTGACAATTTTGAGACTTAATGTCTACATTTTTAAAATCGGGTACTAAACAGCAAATTACCTCTGAACATGGGGACTAAGTAGGTAATTAAGCCATTTTAATAATACATATAATGACAAGACGTAATATGAAGGTAGGTTGAAAAGTAATAAAAATGTGAATGAATGTTTTTCTATATGATTTAAAAGGAATGTCTTGAATTACAACTTTTTTTGGTATTGCAAAAGTATGAAAAGAAAACACTGACAATAGAAAGAGAAATGTCTGCTGTGTTACATAAGAAAACAGAGTAGAAAGAGAAAAAAGTTAATGTTGTTTGTGTCTATGTAACAGAAGGGACGACGTTGAGACAAAATTTACTAAGTGAGGATCAATTTGACACACTTTTAAAAGGAATGACTTAATTGACAAAATTCCGCAAAACTAAGGACAAAATAAGTTATTAAACCTTAAATTTATTTAAAAAATACTATTACGTTAATATCTGGAATAAAATTGTTTTGTCACTTAATGAATATTATTTTTTAATATTTATAAATAATATTCAAATAAAAAAATATTTTTACTGTGTTTTTCATATCATGGTTTTATTTTATTTAGGTATTAAATTATGTCTTTGTATTTTTCTTCCGTATGGTGTGACCCTTCTACTTTTTGCTACAAGACTCACTGCCTCATCCCCACATTTTCGGTTGAGGAGACACTGATTTCTTTTGGTAATAAGATACTAAGTACTCTTTTAGTTTTCATTTCTTTTACATAATTTCATTAAATCTTTCCATTTTTAAAATGTTTAATTTATCATTTTTATTATTTTTTAATGTTCCCTATTGCCCTTTTATCCAAACTACCACGGATGACGTCGATGAAGATAAAGGGATAACATCAAACAGAATTTTTAAAGTAAAATGATTTAATTAAATATCAAAAAGAAATCGACTGAAAAATGTAAATAAAATGAGAAATGCGATAAGTTGACTAGTAGGTTATACTTATCCATCACTAAATTTAAGAAGATGTCTTTTAAATCGAAAGAGTCACACCAAATTTTCACTCATATTAATAGCTTATGAAGTAGTATATATTCAATGTCTTAGTCGAGGAAGTACGAGTCAAAGTTTGATTTTTGGGTGCTTATGGTTATAGTTTGAATTTTAAAGTTGATTAAGGAGATCGTAGGGTGTTGTACTTCACCGTCTTCACTTTCTAATTTCTTAAACTATAAAGAAAACCAAGGTAAGATAAACTACTATTATTTTATATCCTGGTTTAAGTTTTAACACATTTGAAACTTTTATTTGAACACTGTCTTTGCATAAAGAAAAACTAAATTTCTGAAAAATGGTCTGCAAAAATTTGCTTTAAGAATCATGAACTTGGGTTCAATTTTAGTTAATTTTAACTCCTGAATTAAAATATTCGCTGTAAAAGAAGCGAAGAATCATAATCCTTTATCTAAAAAAAAAGTGTTAAATATAAATAAATTTTACATCAAATAAAAATTTATTTTTAAAGTGATACTAAAAGCAAATATCCGATTGTTTAACCCAAAAACAGATAATATTTTAACCGGGTGCATATCCAACTTCTCCAACAACATTATCCACGTTATAATATTTTGGAGCATGATATTGTAGAGCATGCGAAATAGCTGCGCGACAATGGACATTTAATGTACAAATTAACTTTTTTTCAGATAAATGTTGAAACATCAAGTACCATTCATGGTGGTGGGGACATACACAGATAAGACCAATAATCTCTAATAAATGTGTGAGCAAATGCATCACAAGATCAAATCTATCTCGCACGTGCCGTAATAAAATGTAAAACACAATACCAACGAACATTCAACTAAACTTTCTTTCTCGTATTTCACAATAAGCTTCCCTTTCTTCTGAATCCAGGTTCTAAGTTTGCAAATTTCTATTTCTTATTATAATCTTTCCCATCAGTAAAATGTAATAATTTTAAATATTTAACATAATTAATGCCTATTAACTAATTGAAATTTATAGTAAATTAATTTAACAATAACCGTCTAGAGTAATTAAATATTTTAAAGTAATTTAGTTTATTTAAAAGGTGTTTGAGATTTTATGTCGATTACGATAAAGTAGAATCACGTCATTTTATAAATTATATTTAGGTTGGATTTAAAATTTATTTTTAATATAATATCAGAATCATAAAATACTTATTTTAATAAAATTTATTATCTTTTTAATTTATCGTGTTACTTATTATTCGAATCCTTATCGATACTATTAATTTTTAAATTTATACTCAAGAAGATATTTGTTATTTAATGGTTTTATTATGTTATGTGTTATTGGATTATTATCAAATTATCATCAATGTTTGATTATTATAGATCAATTATAAATAGAATGAGATTAATACAAACAAGTACAAAAATTACTTCTCAATTAAATTTTATAAAATTAAGTTAAATTTAAAATATAATTTTTAAAAAGTTAAATTATTATTAATTATTTTTTGGAAGAATCACGAACCATGCTATAAAAGTTTTAGAATCACTTGACTTGAAGAGCATATGAAGGGGAAGAATCGTGAGTGATAACAAAATTTGTGGTAGTGAGTACGTGACATGTGATGTTGGACCCACACATTTTGATTCCGTGTTTGTATTTGTAGGGTTACTTTACCCTCCAAATAATTTATAATTAAATGAAAGTTGAAATATTGACTTAAAACGTTGATAGTTACCCCTACGTCATAAAAAAATGTTTTAAGGTAATATTAGTTATTTTGTTTTAAATATCTTAATATATTAATACTATGTAATACAAAAACAATATATTTCATCATCAATTTATAATGTTTGTGTAACGCCAGACACAACCGCCTGTGTGGTGATTTTGATATACCCGTTTTCAACGATGATGGCCGAAAAGGCAAAAGCAAAAGCTCGTTTTCAATTTGAAATCTGAGAAGATAGATACAGCTACATTGTTACCATATCCATTTCAACACAATTAAAAAAGTGTTTTCTAATTTTGCCTTGAATTATTAAGAAAATGTTCGTCTATTTCAAATTCAAATAGTTATATAAGTCCTATTTTTGTTTACAATATATTCGTATTTTTTAATAAACAAAAAGCTATTCCTTTGGAACCGTGTTAAGCGATTCAGAATGCCGTTTTTTCTGTCCTCAATTCATCACGCGTTTCGTGAGGACGCGGTTCATCTTTGAGCCCAATTTGTCCTTTTATTTGCTCTAAAAATCTCTTATTCGACCTCATCCTTTTGTTTTATTTTCCTCGTCATGCTTAACTTCATCTTTTAATGTAATTTAACACAGAAAAATTAAAATTACAAACGTGAAATTTTTCCATAATAAATTATATGTGACGTTATAATAGTTTTCTTAAATAAATCTTGTTATTTATAATAATAATATCTTACTTTGATATTCGATATTTTGATAACTTATTTTTATATTGAAAGGGTCGTGAGTATCTTGCATTAACTCTTTTTTGTTGATTTTTTTTCTATTAGTCAATTACTATCTGTCTATTCTCATTTATTTTGCTTAGATATTAGCTATGGGAAAGTTTGACTATTGGAATTTGAATAAATATTTGGGTGTAATCTACCAATATAAATGATTTGTTAAAGATAAAAAAGAAAGGTGTGTGGTCAAACAAAAACCAAATAAATTCGCACTGTAAACGGCCAAGACTTTAGCTAATAGGATACTTGTCTTCTTTTCTCTCCCTCTCTTTTTATAAATACATGCTACAAGATTTCTCACTTCACACCAACATACAACAGAAGTGTCAGTTTATCATTACTGAACTCTTTCCTCTGTTGCTGGTTCTGCTACCGACTCCTTTTTGTAAGTACCCCAATCTCTCTTAACTATACTTCTTTTTTCTTTCCCTTTCTCATCCTTTTTATCATTCTTCACGGATCATTGATTCCTGACGCCTCTCCTCAACTGGGTTGCAAAAAAGATTCTGTCTTTTCCACGCAATCTCTCTACTTTCAAACCCTTTCGCTCGCAGCATTTCTCCTGTTTTCGAACTCTGTAAGTCTCTGTTTTGGGGTTGTGTTTTAGAACACGCAACTCTACTTCGTTTTCTTACAGTTTTCTTTTAAAGGGTAATCGGTTGGTGAAGTTTTCTCGCAATTGGGTTCTCAAAACCGGCATCTTTTTCATGTGTTTGTGCATGCAGGAAAGCACTTAACCAAAATCTGTTTCAGCTTCCTCTGTTTTGGGTTCTGTTTTTCGACGATGGCCATCAAGACAATTGAACTTTTGAAAGGATGCGGATCGCAGGAAGAGATAATGGAAGTGCTTGCTGCGGTGGCGTCGGATATGGGTGATGTGATCGATGATGTGAGCAGCTTGCAGGTGATTCCACTGAAGGGTGCAATGACCAATGAGGTTTTCCAGGTAAAATGGCCTTCTAAAAATGGTGGTGAAGTCAGAAAGGTTCTGGTTCGTTTATATGGGGAAGGTGTTGAAGTTTTCTTCGACAGGGAAGAAGAAGTGAAAACCTTTGAGTGCATTTCAAAGCATGGTCAAGGACCTCGCCTTCTTGGTCGTTTCACTTCTGGTAGAGTTGAGGAGTTTATTCATGCCAGAGTATGTTCTTATCTTCTTTCTTTTTTAATATTTCCATTTTTTTTTTAAAAAAAAGGACACGATTGTTACATGGCCTCAGAAAGTTATCCTTGCTGACGAGATGAAATAGTTGGAGTTGAATTTTGATCCATTAAAAAGTTAACTTGGGGATCCGGTAACGACATAGAAAAGAATTTGCAATTTAGTGCATTTTAGATAATTTTTATTTTTATATATATGGTTATTTAATGTTTCTTAATGATGTGTTAATGTGTAATTGGATGAATGAAAAGGAGCTTAACATTAAAAATTGTATGCAACTGGGATGACAGAGTCATCCAAATTGGCTGAGTTTCAACGCCTTTTTGGCACCGTTGTTGGCTGGTTTTCTAAATACAAAAACTCTCCTTGAAAAATAAGCCATATGTGACCCCAGCATAAAACTACCTATACGACCATAAACTTTAGTGTCTATGTATGAAACACAATATTTTAATTTGCTTCACTTATTGTAAACATTCACACTTACCAATACTTTTTTTCCATTTATTTTGCGTATTTAGTATTGATACTTTTAGATACTTCATTAACAAACATTTGTGAAACTTCTATGCATTTACGGTATTTAAATCTCATAAATAAAACTACATGAATCATATATTTGTAATGTAAAAATATTATTTCTTCATAAATCAAATAAGGATATACGTAAATGATATAAAGGAATTTATATTAATAATTATTTTTTCCGTGTAGTGTCTAATAAATAAGTTTTCAATTTGAATTCGAGGAATATATATATTCCAAGTATCGTATCTTGCTCTCTTTATATCGTGTATTCTATGCGTGTATCAGTGGTTGCAATGATTATTACAACTGGTGCTTGATCTTTAGAGAGTATATGCTGAGTTTGAAAGTAAATTAACCTTTTGATCTCCATTCTGCTTTTTTTCTGTAGTCAAAAAGCTTTTCTTTAGGCTGATGCTCTTTCTTTTTCGTATTTGGAGCAATGGAGGGTTACCAATAACATTACCTGTTTAGGATTAATAATTAAGAAGCATCTTTTAGAAATTCATTTGAATGGTGTTGAGTCAGTGGGATCTGGTGCTCTTAGCCACTGCCTTTATCATTCTTCTTACTACTTTGCAAAATGTTATTTTCTCTATTAGAAATAAAGAAACACAATAAAACATCGATGTTACTTGGAATAAGCATCTGGATTTTTGTATGCATACCTGAAAATATCAGACTTGGGATGTCATATTTCCTCTCACCCTAGCTTCGTAGTTTTGCAATTAAGCAGCTGTCAAAAAAATGTTGTCACCTTTGTTTCGGACACTTCTGGATGGATTGAAGAGTTCAACCCAAAAGGGCACTTTCATCTTCTGTTATCTCTGCATTAACAGTGTCATTCAGAGATTTAATCATGTGTGTCCACTCAAGCCTGTCTATTTATGAAGTTTTTTTTTTTCTTTTTATATCTGGGACAAATTTGTCCACATATTACGAAAATATATAAGTCAAAAAAATATTATATTACGGATAAGTGGTGTAGATTCATGATGACTTTAAAAGCAAAGTCGTGAAGACTTCAAACAACTTCTTTGTGAATTTTTGAAAAAGTGAACTCCTCATGATTTCAGTAGAAAAGAATCGAACAAGTGAAGATGATGAGTTATACATGCAGTGTTATTTATGTTCCTAGTACAATGGTTGTGTATAACATGTCTGTTTTTTTTATCTTCCTTTTTTAAGACTCTCTCAGCTGCTGACCTGCGTGACCCTGAAGTATCTGCTTTGGTAGCATCTAAGATGAGAGAGTTCCATAATCTTCACATGCCTGGTGCTAAGAAGGCTCAAATTTGGCACAGATTGAGGTAACTATTGGTCAGATCATTCTTAACATCCTTTTTCATTTCTATGTTGAATATTAAACACTGTCTCTTGTGTTATTTCCTAGGAATTGGCTTGGCCAAGCCAAGAGTCTGTGCTCTCCAAAGGATGCAAAAAATTTTGGCTTGGACAATCTGGACGAGGAAATAAACATACTGGAGAAGAAGTTATCTGAAGGATATCAAGAGATTGGCTTCTGTCACAATGATCTACAGTATGGTAACATAATGATGGAGGAGGAGACAAGATTAATCACTATAATTGTAAGTTCCGGTCATATATTCTTTGCCTCTGTTATTTCTGGTGTCCTTGAAAATTTGTGCATGATAATAAGACTTACGAACACTTTCTGTATCAACTTTGAGACATACTTTTACAGGCTCTTGTCATCTTTTATCGATCATATAGATATTATTGCAAACTTACCTTTTGTTGTTGTTTTTTTAATTTCTTTTCATTATACAGGACTATGAATATGCAAGTTATAATCCTATTGCTTATGACATAGCAAATCATTTCTGCGAAATGGTAGCTGATTACCACAGTGACACACCTCATGTTCTTGACTTCAAGAAATATCCAGGTAAAGTTCTTGTTTGTAAATTCTTTGCTGCATAAATTACATTTCCACAATGATTAATTACTGAAATCACTCTGAATTGCTGACACACCAAATTGGATATGATAAACCAGGACTAGAGGAACGTCAAAGATTTATCCGCATCTATCTGAGTTTTGAAGGTTAGTCCACTAATTTGACCACTCATGATTCTCATAAATCTGAGTATAGATAACTGCTATTAATCTACCCCCTGATGATAAAAACCCTCAAAGAAATTAATAATTAGAACGTTTTATCTTTACACAGTTTAAGTAGTTATTAGCTTATTTTATTCTGAGCTCATTATCTCTTCAATGTATGTATGAATGTGATGTCTCATTCACTCTTCAACTTGTGTTGTCAAAATCATGTTATGGAAGGTGAAATTTCTAAATCTCGTAAGTCCCTCAAATTTATTTTGGCAATTCCTTGTACACAGGCAATAGACCAAGCAATGCTAAAGTGAACCAGTTAGTGAAAGCAACTGAAAACTACACTGCAGCAAACCATATATTTTGGGGTTTGTGGGGACTCATTTCGGTAAGTTTTTGTTTTATTTGAATTTGGTTACTTGTGCCTAATATGAAGGTAAAGGTATACACACACTTTTTTTAATGGATCAGCAAAGAAGGTATAGATACACTGACATAGATGTTATGCATGCACATGCAGAGTTATGTGAATAAAATAGACTTTGACTATAAGGAGTATGCAAGGCAGAGGTTTCAGCAATACTGGTTAAGGAAGGCTAATTTATTGGACTCGCCAAGCATCGTTTCCCAAGACCAAACTCTGAATGAATCTCTACCATCTTTCACGTGATTTTGCTTCAGTTGCTTACTGAAGTTTAGTCTTAGTATTATACTATATAGTATAGTATACATATGAATAACACCTAAGATATATGACATACACCATCTATATGTAAATTTATTTAATCAGCATAAATGTGTAATTTTTATGAATCCGTCACTTTTGGAGTGAGTTGAGAGATATGCAGTCTATGTATTGTTTGCAATAATGATGGCATATGCATATATACAGAACAGATGGATTTGTCTTCTCATCTTTACACACTAACTGAGGTTATTATGATCTGAAATTATTCACTCTGACATGGAATATTTATACATGTCTCTTGCATATTCTTGAAATCTATTTTCAATAGTTCCTCTCGTCTAATATGCTTACCATCCTCTCCTCCTTATCTTCAAACTGTAATCCATTGCTTTGAATTTCATAATTTTAAAGACATTTAAATACATTCAATTTCAATTTATCTTATTTTAAATTGTTTTAATTTTCAAATGTTTTGTTTAGATAGGTAAATTTAAATTTAGTGAATTTTAATTTTTAGTTTAATTTGATAATATTTTGTAAGCAATCTTGATTAATGATACTTTTTGTTAACACCCCTAATATTTGTTTAGTTTATATTTGTAAAATATTTGTCTTAATTTACATTAAACAATATTATTTTCAAGTAATGAAATATTAAATTAGGTCAGTTTGTCCTATGGGGCTCATGTCAGGTGAAATTGAGTTAGAGTTAAACTAATTCAACCCAAACTTAATATTAGGTCAAATTGTCTTGTTGGACTCGTGTAAGATCAAATTGAATAGAGTTAAGCTAATTCAACTCAAACTCAAGTTGAATCAAGTTAGTTAAGCCTAACTTAAATGATGTATATTTAATTCTTAATAGAGTTAAGTTGGTTCAGATTTAAGTTTTGAGTTAATTCGGAATCAAATCAAGTCAAGTTTGATTAGGTCCAATTTGAGTATGGTTAAAATATAATTAAGATAAATTAAGTTAGGTTTGATCAAACCAAGTTAGATATGTGTTGGGTTGAAACATCAAGTTAAAAGCATGTTAAACTAAAAGTATCGAGTCAACACATGTCAAATTAAACTAGATTGATCTCACGTCAAGTTAAATAGAATCTACCAAACACATATTTAGGATGACAAAAATATCAATGCTTACGGACATCTCCGAATAAAATCATGACGAATAATTAGTATAATTAGTATCTAGAGGTATTTCAATACCTTTATAGTATGTAGATTTCCATTACTTAAAAAAATTAAAATTAAAATTTAATTTATATTTAAGTTAAATTTAGTTAAAATTAAAATTAATTTATATTTTATTATATTAAATTCAATTAAAAATAAATTTATATTTAATTTATTTTATATGTTTTTTTATAATTTTATTTATATTATATTTTAAAATGTTATAAAATAGTTTCTTTTTAAATATTTATAAGTTCTGTAATACTTACAAATATTTTTTAAACAGAAATCAATAAGTAACATAACAGAGTAAATTTCTTTTATAATCAAATAACAAATAAATAATATCATATTTGATTTAACTCATTCTCGTCTCTAAATATATCCATGACAACCTACTTATAAATTATATATATATATATATATATATATATATATATATATATATATATATATATATATATATATATATATATATATATAAGTTTGCTAACGCGTGTATGCTTGTTTTTCAGTTGGATTTTAGCAATGTGTATCGGGTTTTAGTAGACAAAAATACCCTTATATATAATGGATTCTAAGTTTTAAGGTTAAAGGTATTTTAATAATTTTCATTCTCAAAACTAAAAAAATAAAAGAAACCCCCAATCCCTTCTCACCTCTCTGATTCCTCTCAACGCTTTCTCTTTCATCTCTCTCGTTCCAACATTTTTTGTGTAATCCTATGATAGCCCTAACTGAAAAAAATTAGAAACACTGACGGTTAAACAATCTTATAAAAATGATTTTATAATGAGTTTTCATTTTATAATTTTTGTCTTCACAAGCATAAAGGAATTGGTAATTGACTTGGAAAAAAAATCAGAAATACTAGCTGTTAAATAATTTCTTAAAAAAAATGATTTTATAATGAGTTTTCATTTTATAATTTTTGTCTTATCTAATTTTATCTAATTTTCACAGGCATAATGACATCAAAGGAATTGGTAATTGGCCTGGAAGAAATCAGAAGCACTTGTTGTTACACAATTTCTTACAAAAATGATTTTATAATGAGTTTTCATTTTATGATTTTTGTCTTATCTAATTTTACCTAATTTTCATAAGTATAATGACATCAAAGGAATTGGTAATTGGCCTGGAAAAAAATCAGAAACACTTGTTAAACAATTTCTTACAAAAAATGATTTTATAATGAGTTTTCATTTTATAATTTTTGTCGTATATAATTTTATCTAATTTTCACAAGCATAATGACATCCGAAAGAATTGGTAATTGACCTAGAGGTTTTTTTTAGAGATGATGATTCAAAATATGCAGATGATGAAATTACAGAGGTTAGTGAAGATGGTGAAATTGAAGAGATCTTGAATGAACCTTTGCGTGAAGGTGAATATGTCAATGACCCAACTCTTTACAAAGGTAAATTGTTCAACGAGAAGTGTTTTTGATTTTTTCAATTCAAACGACACTAGGGATGATAAAGAAAAAGTTGGAGTGAGAGAGATGAAAGAAAAATGGTTGAGAGGAATAAGAGTCCTAAGTAAGGATTTGGGGGTTTCTTTTTGTTTTAGTTTTGAGAATGAAAATTACTAAAATGTACCAACTGAAAAAAAAAGTACGCGCGTTAGCAAATTTCATATATATATATATATATATATATATATATATATATATATTACTAATATAATTCTATAATTTCTATTTGTTTCAAAATTTCATACTCAACCAACATAGTTTATCATAAAACATTTCAAATAATTTGTTAAAAAAATAATTACCCTCTTAAAATATTTTGTCCCAACATTCTTGACCTTTATCATAAAAAATATATATTTCAAATTTGATAATAAATCCTATATGAAAAATATCATACATATATATATATATATATATATATATATATATATATACATATATATATATATATATATATATATATATAAATATGTGTGTATATATATATATATATATAAATATGTATATATGTATAAATATATATATATATATATATATATATATATATATATATTATTTACTGTTAATTTTAATCAATCAAATCATTCATTTATCATATGTATACTTTGTGAAAAATAATTACATAAGTATTTTCTCTTCTAATTCTGTTTTTAGTAATTTAGCTCAACTACTCTTATATAAAAACCATTTTTGTTAAAAAAACATATTTTGCAATATTACTAAATTTGTTGCAAAGCAGACACACCTGAAGATTCTATAATGCAGGGTTCGTTATTTGACGAGCTTTTGTTCTGTTTTTGTTTTTACTGCTGTTGTTTAAGTAATGGAGTGAATTGACAATGATTGTGTTTGGATATGAGTAGATTTGAGAAGAAGATCTAAGTGAAAGTGAGTGAGCCTTGAGAAATAAAATAAAGTTAACATTAGAAGGCCGAAATATCAATTTTGTCCTTCTATAATAGGTTCATGTGCTACTAAAGTCTCCTATACATTACCAATTTTCTTCACATTATTATTATTGTTGACTTATTGCATACAGTCCTTATCCCACGAGTCAACTCCATCACTAAAGCCTATTATTGTTTTTCTATTTACAAATTACATTAATTAAATTAATTTAAACGTGGAGAGTGTGTTTGAAGTTTTACTATTTTTTTTAATTTTAAATTCTTTAAAATAACTCTCATAAAAATAAAATCAATTTGTATGAACATTTGAGTATAAGGATGACCTTTCATTCATTTTGAAAGATTTATGAAATATTATATTTTTATAATTAGCCAAAACTAATTTCAAGTGTCAATTTTAAAGTTAATTATTAATTAGTGTATACTTTTACTTTACTAGTTCATAAAAAGTAATATTATTATACATTTACATTATGTTTTCACAACTTATTGAACATAATTTAGTCAGAAACATCACAAAATTTAATTTCTCATATTTAAATCCAAAATATTAAATTAAAAGAAATGATAATACTAACCGAGGATTATAAAAATCATCACATAAAATCAATTCTTCAATTGAGTTTTCATATAATTTAATTCTTAAAATAATATTATTTAAAAGTTTTAATAAGATAAAAAAAATTCACGAAAATAAGAAAACTTATTAAATAATTTGAACCTATTTTTTTAACAGATATTTACCTAGTGACAAAACAATGTTTTTAGAAGTGATAAATATCTATTTGAATAGTCAAATGTATTTAATCGTACCTATTACTAATACATGTACACCTTAATAATTATTTACGCTATCAAATTACTACATATATCTACATATTAACTAAATCATTTACAAATTTTCTGATCAATTCTCTTTTTTTAAAAAAATTTCTAATCCAAACAACAATACTTTTTTTACTCTATCTATTTGTTTCTTTTTTTTTTCCTTTTCTACTTATCTTTCACTCCTAATCTAAACGGAGGCTCTTTTATTTAAAAAATATGAAAGTAAATTAAAATTAATTTCTTTAAAATAAATTAATTAATTTATAAAAGTATAGTTTTTCTAAACTTTAATTTTTAACTTTTATATAAGTTAATTTTTATTAATTTATCAAATATCAAAATGTTTCATGAAATCAAGAAGTTTCTGCATAATAGGTTATAATATTTGATGTATCTTTATTTTATGGATGGTTAGCTTAAGTAACATGTCAAATAAATCTTTTATATTTCACTTTCATGTGTATAGAAAATGATATCTACATTAATTTCTTAATATCAACTTTTGCAGATTTTGATGGAAGTTCATTTACTTAATATTTATTAAGAAATTTTAAATTAATACTTTAGGTATGTGAACTGTTTAGTAAATTTTAAGTAGGATCATGAACTTTTTTTTTTCAAATGACCTTCAAAATTTATATTTTTTTAATAGAATCATTAATCAGTTTTGTCATGGTCACAAAAAAATGAACTGCCTGAATATGTTGGAAGAATATGGAGAGATTTGTAAAAAATAAAAGTACTTCCATTAAATGACCAAAATAGTAATTGAAGAATATGATTAAGAATGCCTATCAAAGCAGCCACTCTATTCAAGTTTATAACTATATTTTCTTCAGGTAATATTTTACAAATTATATGAAGAAAATCATGTATTTAAAATCTATTAAAAAATGAATGCAAAATTTTTGACAGTAACTTTTATCACATAAAGGTTAATTTTTCTACAACTTGGAAGAAAGAAAGTTTAGAGAAAAAGAAAGAAATAATGAATGTTTTACACACACAAACGATATAGATATTATTAGGTGCACAAATAAGAAGAAAACAAGTGATGGGTTTAGTTAGGTCTTTAAGAACATTAGTTCCATGACAATACAAACTCAAACACTCTATTACCATACACACTTAAATTCACATATTTGATCATTACCGAGTCCCCCCACATTTTATTTATTTAATTATTATTATACATGTAAAATCAAACTGGAAAGTAACAACCAAAACGTTGTCGTGTGGGGTGGAGGAAGAACAGTGAAGTTACCGTTGCCGAACTAGCGACGGAAACTCCTAACCTGCCGCGGTGGTTCAGCCTCGTTGTCACGGAGCTTGACGAGCGTGTAAACGCCGGCACCGGCGAGAGCACCCAGCGTAGGAGCCACCAAATAGATCCATATATGCGTGTAATTTCCTGCTGCAACGGCAGGACCTAACGTACGCACTGGATTCATCGAACCACCACTTGTTGGCCTATAAACATATATATGGCATGTCATTCATTTCGTAAAAGGTAGATGACAAATTTATTCCTAAATTTCAATCATAATTTTGCTAACCCTGATATGAGAATGTTGAGCAAAACTGTAGCCCCAACAGCAATACCCGCCAATTCACCGACCTGCATAGCAGCAGCAAAGGAATGTGTTACGAGAGAAAGAGAAAGAAAATTAGCAGAAGGTAATAATGATGAAGAATTGAAAACGCACCGCACGTGTATCAGTGGCAACAGCAGTGACAACAAACAAGAGATTGAAAGTGATGATAAACTCAGTTGCAAAGGCCTGACCAACGGTGACAGAAGGGACGGTGACCCCGCCGGAGAGGAAAGGGTGGTAAACGCCTTTGAGAGCAAAACAGGCACAGATGGAGGCGGAGACTTGAGCTGCAATGTAGGCAGGGACATGGGTCCAAGGGAAGTGGCGAAAGGCGGCGAAGGCAATGGTGAGTGATGGGTTGAGATGTGCGCCTGAGATGTGTCCAATTGAGAGGATAATGAACATCACTGTTAACCCTGCACATGCTGCATTTCCCATCAGAGTCTCCACTCCGTTGTACTTGTTGTTCACTATCGGTCCAGCCGTTGCTGCGAATATCAATATGAATGTCCCCACAAACTCTGCTCCCACCTTTCATCATCACAAACAATGCATCTTCCAACTTACTTTCTACTTTCCACACATTTAATTCAACATTTTACTTCTCTTCTCCGCAAATTAAAAGGTTATATTTTTCTAAACACCATGCGTTTCAGTATTCCTCACTCCCCAAAACATATATCTATATATGTTTAAAAACACATTTTTTTATCGTATTTTAGAGATTAATTATTCTAAAACCACTTTTCACCGAGATTGTCTAAATAGAAATTTATTGTGATGGTAATCAATTATAACCGTAATCAAGTATACATTTAACGATTTATTGAAATAATTCAATTTTCACAACTCAATCGTATCCTGATTATAACTCAGTAACCTTTTTTTTTTATCGCACTGAAATATATAGAATAATTTATTTAAAATTAATTTTCCTATATCAACTTCTACAAAAAGTAATTTTTCTTTTTTAACTTTTAAAAAGTTTGGTTTTATTGTTATGGTGGTTATACGCCTGTGCATAGTATTTTTTTTTTAAAGTCAACTATAAAAGGTTATTTATTCTTTAGTAAAAAAAAGGGGGTACGTATGTATTGTCATGTCCCTAATGCCAGTGCTCTAAATTAGCCACAATTATATATGTTGTCTCAAAATTGTGGTCACTTGAAGGTTATCTAATTTGAATAATCACCATTCTATTTAATGAATGTTTTCTTATTTCATCATTTAATGTATTACGTAAATGTTAGAGAAAAAAAAACAACTTTAAAATAATATTTATTAAGCAATAAAGACGTTATTTTAAAAACAAATATGATTTTTTTTTCACAGGCAATAAATTAAAATGAAATTTTAACCTATCACCATACTCGGTGAACAAGAGAACTCGAATTCAATAATGATGATGTGCATAAAAGTCACAGAATAGGAAATTTGAGCACAGACAACTGAAGGTGTATAGAAAATGTTAAAGAAAAAGGACAACATGAAGGAAAGAAACCAATAGACATGAACGTCAACTGTGAGAGGAAAGCAACGCAGAAAAGAAAGGGAGTGTCATTAACAGAACCCTTGAAAATCCTGAGTCAAAATGTTGAATTAACCACACAAAGAGTAGGTATTGGATGCATCTTGCTTAATTAATATATGAAATATTGATATATAGAGAAAGATCATGGCTCTACATGGTAATGAGTGTTCAAACTTAAAATAATTCTTTTAAATGATTACATATAAATAAAAACAGGTTTTTTATTATTTTATTAAATAAATAATTATTTGTAAATGGAAGCACATATGTACAGCCAACTATACAGGAAATAGAATAAGGCACGGATGCTTCCGATATAAACGTTGACACTTACCGAATGACTAGGAAAACATTATTTTTCTAATAAGTTCAATTTACCAGTATCTCAAAAGTGCTAACACTACGTTTTTTTAACATTTTCTCTATTATAATTTATCAAAAAATAGACACTTAAGAAAGATATTTATTAAAAAAATAACGTTAGTTTTGTTAATTTTTGTGATTTTAAAAAGAAAAAAATATACAACTCCATGTTCTACGTATTAAAAACCTCTCCTAAGGCAATTTCTATGAAAGTTGGAGGTGTAATAACCGCAGTTATATTAATTAATTCCGGACATTTCTCATCACTGTCATATAAAACCGCATTTCGAGGCATGACATGACGGAAGGTGTGTGAGAGAAATAGATAAGGAGAACAGAAGAAAACAACGAAGAGAAAATATTAATAATAAAGCAATCTGAAAAGATATATATATTTAAGATAAATTCGTCATTATTCACAACCTAAATAATTTTGTTCTCAATTAGTTATTTGGATTTTATAAACAGTAGCCAAAAGAAAACAGAAGCAAGTTGTACAATATCACCGACTGGAAGAAAAGAAAATGCGAGAAAAATGCAACAGGTAGCGTTGACAAAAACGGAGAAAGAAGGGTTTCGTTGGTATTACCTTTTGAGTGAGAGAAACATTGGGCAGTGAAACACCAACGGAGAAATCGGTGAAGCAGGTGTTACCTTTGCTCGGCAAGCACTTGCATCTGGCCATGGTGAACGAGTCACGCTCGTGCGACAGCGAGTCCACACGCAGCGACGTGAACAGCGGTCCGCCGGGAGTATCTGGCGTCGCCGGCACCGAAGCAGCCGTCGGCGTCCCTGTCTCCGATTCCGGCATCTTTTTTTTTTCTTTTCAAACTTCGAAAATATAATAAAAGAAAAGTAGAAAAAGATAATTGGATATTACAGTGAACGATGCACTACATGATTTTGCAGGAGAGAAAAGGAGAAGTATTTTTTTTTTGTGGTTTTTTGGGAAGGATTTGAGATGGAAAGGGAAGAGTTACATAATTGGATGGTTTTTATAAATGTGTTGTTAAGGAATGATGGGAGGAAAGAGCGGAGCCAGGGTTGGGAAGTTTGAGGTCAGAAGAAAGTGTGGAAATGGAGCATGTGATGATGATGAAGATGGGAGTGCGATGTAATTGGAGATTTTAAGGTTGGAATGGAATCAGGAAAACTTGCGAGAAAGGTTGTGAAACAAGTTGGAAGACGGTGGAGAAAGAGAAAAGTGGCGGTGGACGGTGGAAGGTGGAGGGAGAAGGAACTGAAAAGTGGTGGTCAACGAGGAGAATGGGAATGGAGGAGAAGTGAGGAGTCGTTAGTTAATACTACTACACGAATTATATTAATGAGGTCTATGCTAATATGCTACGCCATCAATCTCATTATTAAATACAACAAATTAAAGTCGGCGAGTTGCTTCCATAATGGAAAAAGATTGTTCTCGTTTTTCGTTATTTTCACTTTTTTTTCTTTCTCCTTTTTAATTTTTAATACAGTAATTCTTTAGAAAAAATATATTATTCTGTAATGATAACTCACTCCAATTCCGACCTCCTTGTCCTATGCCAGCACCGGTGACTTTATAAATGTTCAAATAACTTACATCAATTGATTTTAACTTTTATGAAATGATGATACATTTTATGTTTTTTTATACTGGTTTTTTAATTATTTAAAAATGTTTACCGTATTTTCCTATATATAAAAACATCCTCGTAAACTTTACAGAAGTAGGCTGTCCCGGCAATTTCACGGTTTGTACCGTTTTTTGTCAAACTTTTGTAATAATGAGAAAACGAAGAATAATATCATAAATTGTACTAAAAAAACTTAAATAATAGAGGTAAAAATACTATCATAATGAAAAAGTCAAAGGCCTTGCATTATTGTTTATTTTACTCTATCTCGTGATTCTATATGTATAATATTATTTTGTGATACTCCAATAAGCATAAGTTATTCATGCGCTGTGTTACATCACATTATATTATATTTTATATATAATGATTTTCTTTGTTTTCTTTTCCAGCACATATTACTTACGTCTTTCTATGATTTTGATAAAAAATAATAATTTTAATTATTTGAACTGAAGTTTAAGGCAGTGAGGTTTAACGACTTCAGATTATGCTAATGTGTGTTGTGTACGTTAATTTTTATTGTTGAAACAATAAAAATTGTGATTTTTCCACTAGGGAAAAACACTTATTTCTAAATGATCTCTCTTTTTAATGTTTAAATTCTCTATATTTTATCCTTCCTATTTCAAGAATTCCTGTTATTTATATATTTTCTTCCTTTTTCACGCAACAGTTATTCAACCCATGATTGAGTTATTACTGTAACTACATTTGTGTCTTAAAACATTAATGTAGGAAGTGATGCTAATGAATAAGTCAGTTACACAATATATCGTTTCCCATTCAACTGGCAGGTAAAAGGTCCCACTTCGGCTTTCCAACAACTAACAAGACTGAACATAATGATTTAATGATTTAAAAAATATATTTTAATACACATAAATTTCTTATATTTATTTGATATTATTATTATTTTTTAAAATATACATAAAAGTTTATTTTTTATAATCATTTTAGTATATCATTACTCTTAATTATTCCTTACCCTCGTATCGATAGGCTGATTGCACATGCCCATAAACATTACGTAAGTGACAAATACTTTATCTCTTCGAGATAGAATCATTAGCCCCTAATTCAAACATACATCAACGATGAAAATGCTGAACAAAAAGTGATATGTTTATCTCGTCTTAAAGAGAGGTACAAACCAAAAATTAAAAGAAAAAGTTTGATTTTTTGGAATTAATATTTGTTTAGAGAAGAGTTTTATGATTTTTTACGATTCGTCGTCATTAAAAGTGCAAACTTTATTTTAGCAGGTTCGTACTTTGGGCTAATGACGAATGCAACATTCGATAGCAGGCTGGCATTTTGAGTTATCACGCTTCGGAAATCCATAACCCTATCGTCAAAGCCGTACCAATATTTAAAAAAGTAATAACATCAATTCAACAAAATAATAATGTACATTATCACGAACCACAACCACCAAGTTTCATGTCATCTCATGTTCACTCACCCTTTCTTTTCTTATTTTCAAATCATAAAACAACAAAATAATACTCTGTATTCAAATGAAAATAATATGTTGTCCAAATAACGAAGCAAGCAAGTAACAAAAGCCATATTGACTTCTTCACAACTGTTTCTAAATAACTTTGACGTGCAAACTTAAGGGCATTAAAAAAACTTTGTATGCTAAAAAAATGTCAATGGTAATAATGGTTTTTAAGATCTAATAGACACAAATATATATTATAAGTTTAATGATTTATTTTTACTTTTAAAGAGGAGAAAGGAAACTCATGAAATCATGTATATTTCGCCTACCTCCTTTATTTTAGATATGTTGAACTAGTGTTAGGTTTCGTTGAGATACTTTTTCATTATTATTATTATTATAGATTTTATTATTATTATTATAGATTGATTCATGAGTTTCTATTATGTCTCTTTCCAAGTTCAGGTTTAGTTTCTGTTACTATAGCTGAGAGTCGGTCGATTGGGTACAACTGTACTCTGAGTCATATGGATCGACCAGTCGAGGTATGGAGAAGGCCCTCGTAGCCGTTCAGTTACGACAACAATTGGATAGAGTTAAAGCGTAATCAATACTGTAATGGCTATTAATGACTGGTTAAGACGTGTATTAATGACCATTAAAAGGTAAATTAATTTGTCAAATTCTTATAAACTCTATAAATAGATATTTAATTTCGAGGTAATGTGTACGCTTTTATAATCGCATTACTTTATACCTCCAGAGAAAAATTCTAACTTTAACCTCCCCCGTCACCCGGAGCATAGTGGAGAGATTACATTCGTCCAGACAAAAGAGTTGAGCAGGAGTCATCCCGTCCCATTCAACAGACAGTTCCTTTCCATACCAAAATTTATAAATATTTTTAACCCAACCTAATTTAAACCAGTAGTGGACCACATTTACAAATATAATGAACCCATGTTAACAACTCTACTAGAAATATATATCAACAGCTATATATTAATATAACATAGTGATAACAGAATTGCAAGTTAACATAATACATTATTAGTGCAAACTTATAATATACGC
This sequence comes from Vigna umbellata, assembly GCF_029865625.1. Taxonomy (NCBI): domain Eukaryota; kingdom Viridiplantae; phylum Streptophyta; class Magnoliopsida; order Fabales; family Fabaceae; genus Vigna; species Vigna umbellata. Next base: position 40,850,909 of record NC_142172.1, on the reverse strand, counting down.
TTACACTAATTGCTTAACTTTTGTGAAATAAAGGCTATATTAATGAAAGAGATTTAACATCTAATGATTAGGTATAACATTATTGTAACCATGCGAAAAGAAATTGAATAGAAAGTAGTGTAATTAAACTTGAACTTTTTGACTTATTATGTATATTGATACTATTGGGGGAATTAGTGATTAATGTGGGTAGACGCAATTTATAAAAGAAATAAAAAAAAAAAGAGGGAACGGTTGATGGTTAGGTTAGGGTACAGCTGTGGAGAAATGTGGGTTGACTTGATGATTGAAGTAAATACATGGAAGTATATAAGTGCTGTGATGTGGGTCAGTTGGCAATCATAGCTATGCTGTGATAGCTTTCATTTTTCTACATTTTGCTGAAATAATAATGATGGTCATTGGTCTTCCTTAGCGTGCGCAACTTGCCACCACGTTCCAATCCCAGTTCTGACTTCCATCATCTTTTGCATTCCATGAATCATTCTGCAGACAAAGGGATTGCAAATACATTATTATATGAACTACAAGCTAACTCATCAACAAACAACAATGCCAAACTTCATTTATCTGCCATAGCCTTTCATCACTATTAACATCAACATTACTTCTACAGCCCTTTTAAGGTAACTCTCAAAGTTTTGCTACAAAGATTTTTCATATACAGATAATATTTACTGGTCTCATCCTATTATTAATACAAGTTATACCATTTACAGTTACACTTATACATTTTTTTTAAGTTTATTATTCTTATTTTGTAATATATGGTGATGAACGTTTGACAAAGGTACTAATCGATATTGTAGTAACAAAATATCATCTCTGAAATTGAATGAACTAAGTACTAAATTACCAATTCACGTAATTTTGAGCAACAAAAAATATCAAATGAAATGATGAACATAAATAAATAATGGAAATTCAAATAATATATGATGATGTTCGTGCTCTAATCACATCCCAAATGTTCACCATCTTTTTCACTAATTTCTCTTTTTAGGAGAATAGTTCCTGTCTCTAAGTAACCGTTCTTCATGTATCTATTTTTTAAATCTCTTTAAATCCACATAACACGAGAGGTTAGTAATTATCCTGAAAAATTTCATGACTCATGAAAAAAATTCACAATCTGCTTATACTCTCGTCTCTAGTTTCAATTTCACTTTCCTAAAGTAAATCCACAAGTTGTGAAAAAAGTCACAACTCAGTTGTGGAACTCTGGTTTGCAATCTATTTCTCTCGAGACAAAAACATCAATTCTTATAAGTTGTGATTTTAACACTTAAAAATACTTATCTACAAGAAAAACACAAAACTCAAATGTATGATTCGAAACAAAAATAGTACATGATGAAATCATTCAACTAATGCAATTATGTATACAAATTATCTAAATTAAGATATAATGCAATTAAATTTTATTCACACATCGAATTATAGATTTGTTTATTTAGTAAATACAGAATCTATTCCAATACACTCTTTCTCTGTGATAAGACATACACATTTAAATATAAAATTAGATATTAATAAATAGTCTAATAATTCAATAATAAATAATATGATAAGTTTAACGAATAAAAACTTTTATATTAGAACTTTTTATTTAACTCCATTTCTTAGTGTAGGAAACTAACATTAGTTAACATTTTTTTTTCATTTATTTTTGAAGGCCGGATCTTCAAACACAACACACCGAAAATAAAACAGGGCATAAATGATTCATTTTAGCTATATCTTGAACGAAATTTTTAGCCAAAGTTTTATTGGTTGAGAGTGCAAATTAATTTCTTTAAAAAAATGTTTGGCAACGTAAAACTAACATCTTTTGCAAAAGTGTGCCAAATTATTTGATGAAATGTTAAGTGCCCCACTTCCAGATATTGAATGTGTTAGTGGTTATGGAACTGAAATAGTAAAAAAAGCAAAAGGTTTAGGCTTTTTGAGATGGAGGGCATGTGGAGACATTAAGTTTGTTCGTCGCATGATTCCAACAATCACAAACACAGCCAAATCATATCATGTAACCGAGTTTAGTGGCCAGCTATTTGCCAATTCTTACTCTTTTCATGATTTCCCGGGATTTCCACCATTCTTCCTGCATTCATATAAATTCATACAATTTTAATTTAAGTATTAAATTTCAAATGTTCACTATATAATAATAATAGTAACTATCATAAAAAATGTCACTTATATTAGTTTTTTCTCCTACTGGAATGAAATTATCCATTTTAAAACGTAATTGTATTCTGTGATGCACTTGGCCGTTTAATAGAATATAGATGAGAAGAGTTCATAATAGGATTATAGAAAAAGAAAAGGCATATAAGCGAACTGAAAAAGAAAACGCACTGACTGTAAAAAAAATTATAATTTGACACAACAAAAGATAAAATACATTCATTTAAATAAAATATTATAATTATACATATAAATAAATATATATATATATATATATATATATATATATATATATATATATATATATTAATATATTAAATCGTGAAATGATTATATTTAATTGTATTTTTTATGTTATTTTTTAAATTAAGGAGTTATAGTGTATATGACTGAAAATAAATTTAAAAAACATATAAGTAATATTTTCTTAATTTATTTTTTGTTGAATTTTTTAAAAAATATCCAAATCAAGAAAGTAAGATGATTTCATTTAGAAAAGTAATATGATAAGTTCCAGTCGTTATGTAATGTTTGCATAATTTAAAGTTTATCATGTTTTTTGCAAAGGAAATTATAATTTAACTTTGTTTCATAAAGTTAATATTTTTTTTCTATGTATTTATTTAAAAAAATTTCATAACAAGTATAATTTGTCCTGTGTTTCATGAAATATAATTTTTATTCTAGATTTAGTGTGATCTCTCATGTTTTATATTCTTTTATTTTATTTATTTTCAATAAACTTTAATGTGATAGCAAATTATTGATAGAGTATGGAATGTTAGCATAATTAATATATCAAATTTCATATTATATATAGTATGAAATTATTTAGAAATTATTATAATTTTTTAAGAGTATCAACCTATATGGTAAATATCATAGTTTTACAAAATTATCTTTAATTTATTATTATATTTCTTTTCATGGTGTGTTTACATTTTTATTACATAATTAAGAAAAAAATTAATAAAATAATTAATATAATAATTATAAAAATAAAGATAAAGTTGTAAAGAGAACTTGTCAAAAAAATTAGAAAAAATATTGTCTTTATGAATAATCAAAAGTAGAAAGGACTGCATTTTTTATCAGGAATATTTTACTTTAAAAACTAAAATTAATACAAATTTTAATATTGAATTTTAATTTTATCAAACAAAATTATTTGCAGTTTAAGAGTATCAACCTATATGGTAAATATCATAGTTTTACAAAATTATCTTTAATTTATTATTATATTTCTTTTCATGGTGTGTTTACATTTTTATTACATAATTAAGAAAAAAAATTAATAAAATAATTAATATAATAATTATAAAAATAAAGATAAAGTTGTAAAGTGAACTTAACCAAAAGAATTAGAAAAAGTATTGTCTTTATGAATATCCAAAAGTAGAGACGGCTTGTATCAGGGATATTTTACTTTAAAAAATTAAAATTAATACAAATTTTAATATTGAATTTTAATTTTATCAAATAAAATTATTTGCGGTTTAAGAGTATCAACCTATATGGTAAATATCATAGTTTTACAAAATTATCTTTAATTTATTATTATATTTCTTTTCATGGTTTCTTCACATTTTTATTACATAATTAAGAAAAAAATTGATAAAATAATTAATATAATAATTATGAAAATAAAGATAAAGTTGTAAAGAGAACTTGCCCAAAAGAATTAGAAAAAATATTGTCTCTATGACTGGGATATTTTACTTTAAAAATTAAAATTAATACAAATTTTAATATTGAATTTTAATTTATCAAATAAAATTATTTGCAGTTTAAAATATAAATTTTAAAAGAACACTTTAGATATTAATATGATAATGATTTTTGTTGGAAGTCTCACATCGATTAGAGATAAGGCTAAATAATAATGTATAAGTGAGGTGCAAATCTTACCTTTAAGTTAGACTTAAAATTTATTTTCTAATATGATATCAGACTCCATAAAGTAGCAACATGGTAGGGGATCTCTTCTATCACTAAAGTATTTCTACTTTGTCAAACCTAATCTTTCTCTTTCCCATGACGTAAAATAATGATATAATAGAAATATAATTGATGCTTATATTATTATAATTTTTAGCATGAATAATTAAAGTTTCTAGGAAGAGCTAGTTAGTTGAAAGGGGAATAATACCGTAGAATTACTTAACAAAACAAATTACACAATCCCCAAACTTACCAAAAACAAAATGGATGAACTGAATTCATTCTTTAAAAGGTTTGACTGACATTATGAAATTGGTATTCAACTATTTATCGTATTCGAAACTTTATGAAATTAGTATTCAATTAGTTATGATATTCGAAACTCTTGATACTGAAACCTCCATAAAAATATTATACCATAGTCAAATTATTAAAGGGATGTAGAAAAAGCCAAAACTGACCACAATCTTTTAAGTCTTGTAAGTCATTAATATATAGTACTCATCTTTGATAACAACAAAAACTATAAAATTCTTTCACAATTATAACAAAAAAATTTTTAGTAATAGCAATGAGATAATACAAGAAAGTTTATCTTATACATTCTGCATATATGTATATCACCTAATAGTGTGTTGCAATTGCAATCATCTCTCTACACAACTAAATCTGAAAAATACCTGCCATATTCTGTTTATTTTTATAAGCATACAGAGATTTTCCCATTAAAGGTCTTACATACAATGTTAATCACACTGCAGCAATCTTCTTTTTAGTGCAATGAGTGCAGTGAAGTTTGTAACTTTATGCAAACTAATCCAAACGACTCAAGTGAATATACCCAATTTACCAACAAGCTTTACATCTTATTCATCATATGCTTTACAAAAATCATACAACTGCTTTCTGTAAAATGCTAAGTAAAAAGAAAATGAAAATGAAAAATCCAATATGAAGTTGCAATCGCTACCATTGTTGTTCCTTCAAATTCAATAAATACTTCAGAACTCGTACAGTGTCTCTGCACCAGAAAATAGAGATTATGGCAGTCTCAGTTAGTTCAAATTTCAGACAAGTAAGCTATGTTTATATATGTAAGGGAACTTGTTTATATATGTTTCAATTTCAACTATACCTAAATTTGCCATGACTTCTTCATTTTCAATCTCTGCATCAGTGAAAGTCAGGGCTTTCTGCAGCTTCCTTGGAGAGAACACCTCAACCTCTGCCATGTATGTGGCTGTCACTGGTCTGTGGTCTGAAAATTTAAGTTCAGTCCTTCCATATCTAAGTAATCTCATTCCCAAGCCGTAAGAAAGAATACGATCACACCTGAAAGTAATTGCAAATTTTTACAAAGCAAAATCATTTATATAAACAAAGATTTTGTCAACAAGATTGATCAATATACCATATTAAGTACTTTTCTAATTATTAAGAGAAAAAAGGCAATTAAATCTGAATTTGTAAATGATTGGTGGGCTTTGGAATATTAGTTAAGATCATGATTATCAAACTCTCGATTTAACTCGTAAATTATGAGTTTACGTTTCCAGACATGGCTTCCGAGTTAACTCGAAAGTAAACTCGTTTTCTGCATAAACTCGGTAGAATCGACTGTGAAATTGGTAGGATAACGTAGAATCGCGAGTTTGGAGCGATTCTGCGAGCTTGAAAGTTATATATTTAAGGGTTAAATATGTTTTTAGTCTCTAAACTATCAAGGGAATTTGTTTTTAGTCCCTCTTAAGGTACATTTTAGTCCTTTTATTTTAAATAGAAGGACTAAAATGTATCTTAGGAGGGACTAAAAACAAATTCGATAGTTTAGGGACTAAAAACATATTTAACTTATATTTAATGAAATACATCAAAATTAATGACAATAATCTAAGTATTTATGTTTTACAATATTTATTTTTATGAACCATATAACTATAGATTTTATTTATTTAAAGTTATATAATTTTGTAGACTTATTTATATAATTTTTTTCATCTGAAATAAACTCTTACGAGTTTACGAGTCGAGTACTCGACTCTCACGAGTTTACGCAAACTCTCGAATTTGATAACCTTGGTTCAGATGTCAAAGTTCACAATGATGTTTAACATGATTTATTTAGAAACAAACATTAAAATAAATTTGAGCATACCATGATGGTATTCGCCTTCCAACCTTTGGGTCCTCTCCATAATATTTCTCTGAATTAATCTCATACTTATAAGTTGGTGGGAAGTTTAATGCACCTTCTGACCATCCATGAAATACACCTTTCTCCAGTTCTTTTGTAAGCTGTCATAATAAGATGTCAATAAAATACACAGCTAGAACTACCTTTTACCTGAGTTCCTTTTTTATGTTGGTTTTCAACATTAATCAATTTCACGTACCAAAATGAAAAATGGCATGGATATCTTGCTTCAACTTGGAAGCATTGAGAATTTACAACCAACAGTTCCACATGTTGGCATGGTTATTGGATACTGTTGTCTTTTGAACACTGTTATCTAAGTTACAATAGGATACATGACTAAAATATCATCACTATGCAGTTATATTTACATTAAAACGGTCCCAAGACAAATGTTCAATTTTAGGTAAAGGATGTTAAATGCTAACAAACTATGACCAACATAAATATAGATAATTTAATAAAAATATAACACAAAATTACTAAGAAGTGAATATTAAACATAATTCAACCATACAAAACTATTTTTTAAGACGAGCTTTACATCTATTTATATAATCTTTAGTTGATGTAAAAGTTACAACAAATAATAAATAATTGATTGAAAAAAATAAATTTTATTATAATTATTTATTTTGGAAATACTTGTTGCACATACTTATATTTCCTAGACAAAAGGAAATAAAAAAATTCGTAAAGTTACCCAATCAGGTCATAAAAAAGTTGGTTATATCAGGCTTACTAGAAAAATCTGGGAAGCATATTTCTCATCAAAGGTGCAGATATGCACCATATAAAATTGTGCAGTTCACATCGAGTAAGAGTATATCAGTAACTGTTACCTGGTCTTTCTCAATCAATTTTGACCATTGCTTTTTTGAGATATAATCTCTTGTTTTCTCATATGACAAGTTGATTCGATAATTCAGATCACCCAACCAAATTATTCTTCTGGAAAGTGCAGATAAATTGGAATCAATCAAGGAGTTCTTTTAGGCAAAATTTGTAAATACAGAATAAAAGCATACAGTAAGGGAATAATCATCATGAAAACAATCCCATTGAAAAGTCAAATAATCATCCTTTTAGTTTATCTTGGTATGTAAAACATTCACTCACTCATGATCAAGGATCTTTCTGGGAACTCCAATATCAGCAAGAGGAAACTGGGTTCTTTGATGTATTTCGCGAACATCAGCATTTCTTTTAAGTTCATCGACTTCCTTTTCACCTGCCGTAAGGTGGGTGCATATGAAACAGAAGAGTGTCTGGTATATAGACATGCTGATAGATATTGATCCCTGAAAATTTTAGGAGTTTCTTATCATCTGATAATCACATCAACACTGATAGATGCCAAGATCACCCAATATTTCCAATAATAAATCACCCACTGACAAAAACAAGAATTATATGCATAGGGTCATATACAAATACTTATTGAGAAAAATAAGAAAAACTTGAATTCTGCGAAGGAAGTTTCTAATAATTAGTTTATGGATAATGAAGAAAGTCATTTATTTTTTTTTCTTTCTTCATATTTTTCTCTGTTAAAATACTTACAAAGAACCTTATTCGAAGAGTTCACAATATCCTAACTAAAAGTTAAGGTAAATGGTGGATTAACTTGTTTGCCTAAACACTAATGATGAAAACCTAGTGGAATAAATGAATGAGATAATCAGTACAACGAAAGTGTCATCATTGATTGGTGCCCACACCATATATCAACCACATAGTACATTACTTTATGTGGCAATGGCACCACCAAACATACCTGTTGTATTCAGGTCCACAATTGAGCCTAATATGCCAAGCAAGTAATCCAGAAAACTTTACAGAACGAAAGGAACAAGAGAAAGGTGTCGGAGATAATGATAATGCAATGATTTAACAATCAAACATTGCGAAGTCAAGCAGAAAAGAAAAAAACAGATATTCTAAAGAAAGGGATAAAGACCTTGTTACCAATATAGCCCATAACACCGACACCAACAGTTGAGACCTTTAAATTCTGGATATGTTTACGCAAGCTACGACGAACCCATATGGTGATGAAAATCCCAACCATCTGTTTGCTTACTATCCTTACATACGATGATCTCCTTTTCCGCTTCATCAAAGCTTCGAGGTCGATTTCAGCAAGAGAAATTATGTCATCCATGGTTGGCTTGAAAGAATGACATGTTCTGAAAGACTTTGATGCTGAAAAGGATCTGATAGATTTAAAAGAAGTTGGTTTATTCAATGGTTGAGATAGCAAATGCAGTGGTGGCTCTGGCCAACTCAAACCGATTCTATCAGAACTACTAATCATTCTGGATAGTTTACTGGTCTGTTGAGAAGATGAGGTTCCCGTTTTCTGGGAAAAATTTTCGTCACGGAAATGATTTAGCCTACTCAACCTCCTTCCTTCAGAAAACTGTCTCTGTAAATCATTGCCAACTGTGTTGCCAATATCAGCAGCATCTGAAGCCAAGACTTCTTCTTCTGTGTTCGGCTTATCTGTGCCTCCATCATAAACGTTGTGATCTTCATCCACAGGAAGGACTTCCTCACCAATGTCACTGTCGCTTTCAAGTAAAATTTCTTCTTCCATGTCTGCCACATCATCCGATGGCTTAAATTTTGATGGAGACGGAGGATCACTGAAGGATTTCATCTTTGGGGCTTTTGGTCTAACTCTATTCAGTGTATCTCGAATAATGTTTTCCCATTTTGGTACTGGTCGAGTATCTTCGGCACCAAAAATGTTACCAGGATTTAATGGTACGATCTCCTGAAGACTGGGGCATTGTAATGTGTTATGTTCTGGTTAAACAAGGGAGACAAATGTTCGTTTGCAAGGAAGAGTAAAATGTCTGTATAAAGAAAATATATTGATTCTGACTGAAAAATGTTGTATTCGGGTGAACATACAAAATATAAGAAGCATAAAAAGAATGATAAGGGACAGTTACAGCTTACCCAAGAACATAGATATCAGCCGGTTCGTTGATGCGTAGCCAATCATCAATATCAAGATCATCAGGTGGAAGCCTTCCCCCGACATTCCATGTTCCAACACATACTCTGAGAGACAAATATTCACCAGAATCCAGATGAGAGAGGCTTGAGCGATACCAACAAACGAACTATGCTTTCTACTCTTTCAATTCATAGCATTTAGAGTCTTCTGTTTCTAAATAAACACGAGACTAGTTCCTCACCTCAGTTCCTTCTTGTTTATATATTCAGACCTAACAGTTAGCGACTTTTGCCTTCTTAACCTTGGAAGAAATTCTGCAGTTCATCAGATATTTAGACGGTGTGATAAAGACAAACAGGAAAAGCAGCATACCAATCTTTGCAATTCTCAGATTGGAAGAAAATCAGAAGCTACAATTGCATATGTGAGAAGGAAAAAATTAAATAACCATTTGTCTCAGTCGGTGCTTGTTCCTCTCTGCTGTCCCAAAACCGTGTCTGTTTTCCCCACCCTGCATAGACAGATCACAAACACCCAAACTGAAATGGAGTTGAACAGTCTCAATTCTCATGTTTCAGATAAACATGGCATAATCACAATGCTCAATTTCCAGATTCTAAGAAATTTCAAACCCACACACAGAGACGCACAAACACGAAGATATTCAAAACAATAGAAAGATAGTTGTAAAGACTCACCTTCGTTGTCTGAGTCAGTCTCGGGGTCATCCTCATTATCATCATCAGGGTCAGCACTGTAATCAGGCTCGTTGCTGCTCATGTTAAACCATTTCCGCATAACCACTCTAGCCCACAAGAGCTGCATGCAACACGAACCCAAAAAGCCCATGTCAGCCCAAGCCCTTTGCACAGTGCATCATTTTCCCAATATCAACTAACCCCAACACACTAAACACAAGTCGCACAGGCATGCAGAAACAAGCCATGCACAGGTTCAGAGTAGACACACCCACAGACAAAAACACAGTACCTGTTGGTTGTTTACTGCTGATCCTTGCTTCATCACTGTTACGATTGGCTATATTTGGCTGAAGCAGAAATCAGAAAGTGAAGGCGGAAACTGAGCTGAGGTACCTACAAATAGATGGGTAAGAATGGGAACATAAAAAAACACATCAAAGCAGTTGTTAACGTTGTCAAATTATTACCAAGTGGAAAAAGTGAGTAGTTGATATTCAAGTAGCAAAACTGGGTTTTTCTTACCGATTTTTTTTTTCTTCTAGAGTAATAATTACAGGGTATTGATTCTAACAATTATTGTTTACTTTCGCAGAATTCTTGGAAACAAAAAAAAATACTCTGTTTTAAAACATGACTATTACCACACCATCAGAGATTATTCCATAAGTAAAGAGGATCCAACTCAGTCGAAAAATGACATCATTGGATCGTTATCTAGTGGCTCGTATTAATCTACTTCTCATTCATACAAAAAATTAAAAAAATGATGATAGTTTAATTCAATTCTTCGTGTGACAAAGGAAAGATGGCAGAATGCGGGTCCGTGGCCAAAATCACGGGACATTAGCAAGTTGCAGACATTAATGATTAACAGGTTGCCAGTTGGAGGTTGTCCTAATAAATTAGATCAACCATACTCCCACACGTCAAACCTCCCCAACACGTGGCATGCCATGAGACAAATCTTGTAGAAAAACATTAAATACGACAAGCCGATTTCATTAATAAATTATGTGGTATGACATTAAATTCTATTAATTATTTCATGGTTCAAGATTAACTAATTAAAATTGAATTCTTCTTTTATTTGAATAAAATAAAAAACTGACTTCCTTCCTGTGAGAAGTTTTAAAATTGTTTTCTAAGTTACTCTTAAGCGAAGTAAAGGAAGAAACTTTTATCAAAGAAAAAAAGAAAACAGAGAGATAAATAGACCTAATACCCTGTTTGCAGCAATGATCACTATTATTGATCCACAAATTTTGAGGTATAATTGACAGTGATTGATCTAGTTAAATTAAGTTAACTTTTTTCCCACATTCATGATATGTGGATTAATTAATAGACAGCGTGAAAAGCAACCAACCAATTAAAGGGCGACTCTTTGGTGGAAGGGCAAATTAGTGTTGCATTCTTCTTCAACCTAATTGGTTGAAAATGCCCGAAAAGATAACTCATCATGACATGAAATGGACGCACGACTACAAGAAATAACTGAATCCATCACATGTAACACAATCCCTCGACCCCAGCTTTCAATGAAGGTACCAACTTGCACTTATCAAAAAGAAAAATTAGAGAATGTCTATATAATTATTCAGTTTGTTGAATTTATGATACATAAGTTATTATAGCTTTAGATTTACTCTTTTGTACAGTATGTTTACGTTTTTGTTTTACATCAACTAAATATAAATATAAACCCAATTTATGAAATATAAGTCAAGAACAGTTTTCTATTTTATAAGATGTTTTTTTAATATATATTATTAAATTGCATCCTAATAAAATTTGTACGGGAACTGAGTTATTGTGTATTAAATTTCCTAGAAAAAAACAAACCAGAAAAGCGACTGTAATGGGAAAAGTCATCTCTGTTATTCAAAGTTGGGATGAGTGGCAGTTGTAAAATAAGAGTCACAGTGCAATGCCCATTTTGTCAATGATAAATTAAGGTTGTAAACATTCCTACTTTAAACAGGTTTTCATTAATTCTATGTCATAATCATTTCTGTTTTCAAATGGAGGATGATCATCTTTTGAATGGCTATATTATATGGCATTATTATATTAATAGTATTTATGATTGCCTTTAAATTTAAAGAGACACCAATAATATTCACTATAATAAAATATTTAATTTTTAAAAAATATTAATTATTATATTGACTAATTTAAATATTAATTTTTAAAATAAAAATTATTAGTATCTAAAATAATTATTATAAATAAAAAATTATTTTAGAGACCAATAATTTTAAATTAATTATTATAATTCTTTTGTCTCGTTTAAGAATTTTATTATAGTAATTAGAATCGTAAGCCTTAGCTTCAAATTCACATGGTAAACCATGATTACTTCAAATCAAATTGAATATATATTTATCTAAAAGTACACTTTCTGACATCTACTTTTTTTTTTGTTTACGCTTCAAATTCAGAAAAAAAGAAAGAACCGTACGACGAATAAAAATTAAAGTACCCAGAAAATTATTGCTGATAATGGACGGATATGTAGTAGCTGGAAGATCAGAAAATTTTAGTTTCGCTGGTTCGAGTTTTGTTTTTCATATTCTTTTTTAAGTAAGAACACAGTAACACGTTATTAAATTCATTTAATATATAATATATGAATAAAATATCATAAAAAAATTAAACTTTTATATTTAAAAAAAATTTATACGTATCAAAATATTATTTTCTTTTTTTTATATTCTTTAAAATTATTTTATTTTCAATTTATTTACATTGGGGAAATACATTCGCATCGGAATTCTATTTTCTGTTTTTTCCTTTTTAATGCTAAAGAAAAATTTGGGTTAATCATTTTGTATAGAAGTTTATTAGTGTTATAGGACTTTGCTTATAGTTTAGTTTATGAATTGATGCAAATTTTATTTCTTAAAACATATCTCAACATGTTTTCAACATTTTTCACCATTAATACAGTAATAATAATATGAAATTTAAATTTGAAAGTTATAATAATAATCAAGTAACAGTATGAAATTTAAATTTGATCGATTATATGCAAATTAAGAGGCCGTGACTTACCTCACCTTCGTTTGGAATCTTGAAAATAATAGGACTGAAAAAGAATAACAAACAAAAAAGTTTTAAATTTTCATTTTTATTTAAAATAAAAATTTGTAAAACTCGTAAAAACAAAAGTTCCTTTGATGGAAAAAATGAGATAGTGATGTAAATATTTGTTCTCATTTCTATTATTATCCATTATTTGAAAGTGCTACAAAATCAGCTTCAAGGAGGCACATGCATGTCGTGTTCAGACATTGACTGGGATATGTCCCACACACAATCATTTTCTCATATCCATAAACACCAAGCCATTCGTTCCCAAAACAAAATTGGTCCAAACACTTAGATTTTTACGTAACAAAACTGTGTTTCAGATAAAAGACAATATTTGTCGTCACTTTTTCCTTCTTTTGTTTTTGTAACACTCATAACTTTTTTATAGTGGAAAACATAAATGTCTCACATTATTGGTTATGATATAATAATAATAATAATAATAATAATAATAATAATAATAACTGAGGTAGCTAACTGAGTAATTGAATTTGAAATGTGTGTATTCATGTAATCGCACCAGAGAAGAGTGTATCTAAAATATCTGTGTGTAATTTAGCCAAAAAACAATGACATGTTCAAGTTGTGGTATCCCAAAAAGAACATCCTATCATTAATTAGTATTGATGGGGTGTTTTTGTTTATGAGCATTTTTTTTATCAAATTTATTTGGAATATCCACAATTGAAGGAGTATTTGGTTTTGGATGGATGAGGGGTCCTAACTTTGGGGAACCTATTAATTTTGATCATTAAGACAACATTGTTGTGTCTCACATGTGGAAAGTTGACTTTTACTACAGTTTTATGCTGGGAAGGCAGAATGTACATAGAGGGTTGACAAATGATTGGTATTCATTCAAGTCTATCACCACTTACAAAGTGTGGGCAAAGTCTTTCACAAGAATGTCTATTTTAGATGAGTTTGTGTAAGTTCGAGAGGATAATATTTATAAGTTCCGATGATTTGACCACTAAATCCAAGTTAAGCATACTAAATTAATTTCTTAATCTTTTATATATGGATTCCGAAATTTAAATAATAATGAATGTAATGTGATTTATTCAATAGTTAAATATGTATTTTAAAATATTAACTTATTTATTTTAAAAAATTAAATATATAGTCTATTTTAAAAAATAAAATATTTAATAATATGATGTTTTAAAATTAGAAACTTTAGACAAATTAAAAAAATTAAAAGATCCTTGTGTCAAAGTAATGTGTGCAGGAGACGAGGCACAACTTAATTACATTTAGTGTGACGAGTTATATTAGACTAGATTCAATGATATCCTAAGTTTCACTGGTAACCTTAATCATGTTGGTTAATGTATCATATAATGAGAAAGTTGATAGAGGATATTAGAGACATGTTATGAGACTATCGTAAGTAAATAATATTGGGATAAGGTCAACAATAGTCTTATCATGTGTATAATATGTGTGTATATGTGTGTATGAAAATTATTTAATCTCATGCACTCATATCATTATATTACTTATGAGTTATTATTACTTCTTAATCATTTACTTACCTTACTTTAGTTAATTGTTTAACCTTTGTGATCTCCTTTATACTTTATGTAATTGATATGCTAGGTAAATTCTTTTCTGTAAATGTATATTACTATTATATATGTATTAAAATTATAGCAATTTATATAGCTTCATAATTACATAAATACAATATAACCATCCTTTATTGATTTATAAATTTTATATATATATATATATATATATATATATATATATATATATATATATATTACTTGTGAATAAAAATTGTAGTCACTAAGTTTTTATAATATTTTTTATATTAGTTTTTAATTACATAATAAAAATTAAAATACAGAAATGCGACAATGGCTATCGCTAATTCTCCATAAAAAAAGGGAAAAAAAGTATATATTACATATATTTTATATACTTTAATTTAAAAATCCCATAAAAATATAATAAAGTAGTATAATGGTAGCATTGCCCATAATTTACGGGTGATTACGAATAACTGAATAATAATGGGTGGGAAATGTAAATTTGGTCTGCCATAATAATATTGATAAAGATGTACCTCATTCGTGCCCAAGCACCAAATTTGTAAAGATATAACTTTTTCAGCTTTGCTATCCTTAAAGATTGTTTTTCAAAGTATCAAATTGACTTAGCCTTTAAAAAGTAATACCAATGTCACAAGTTATACCTCTATGATAGTATTTTTTTTTTTTCTAATTTATACCGGTAATTTTATATTTGTAAACCACAATAATATAAAGATCGTACTTATTAAAAATAACTTAATTCATGTTGGTGATTTAAAAAAAAAAAAACAAGGATACAATAATTTTAAAGTAAAATTATAATGAAAAAGACAACCCCGTCTCTTGATTACTTTTTATCTAAAATGAAGCTTTGGACCTCGTCTGCCATTACTACCTTAGCTTTCTTTTTGTGCTATGATATGATCACCCAAACTTTGACAAAAAGAAAGATGTATGCATTTAATAATTGGGGACGTAATTTTCTGCAACGTCTTAACAAAAATAAATTTCAGTTAATATTGTTATCAAACCGATTGATTCAATTCAATTATATCATTATATGTGTCCCTGAGATAAGTATATAGTTGATGATGTAAATCCTAAAAACGTTATTTTCTTTACTTATATGATTAATTATAAGCGTTATTTATTTATTAAATAAAACATATAATTAATTTTTGATAATATTTTTGAGAAAATAATAAATTTAATCATAAATTAACCTAATTATTTTTTATTTCGTGTATTCTACCAATCTATTTTTAATTCATAATTTTAAATTTTTTTCCATTACACCTATTAACCAGATGTAATATAAAAATATAGCATTTCTAGATTGATATGTTATTATAATTATAAAATTAAAATATTTTTTGTGATCTTATTATAATTTTTTTATATTTATAATTAGAAAATGGTTAAATCTAAATAACTATTAAATTTAAAGAAATTATACTTATAAAGTAAAATTTATAAAATAAATATTTTAATTCAAAAAAACTATTTAAGAGATAGAATTAAAATCAAATACGAATAACAAAAAAATGAAATCACTTATTTATATATATATATATATATATATATATATATATATATATATATATATATATATATATATGGGTTTGCTAACGCGCGTACGCCTGTTTTTCAGTTGGTACATTTTAGCAATGTGTACCGGGTTTTAGTAGACAAAAATATCCTTATATACCATGGATTCTAAGTTATAAGGTTAAGGGTATTTTAATAATTTTCATTCTCAAAACTAAAAAAAAAAAAAGAAACCCCCAAACCCTTACTCACCTCTCTCATTCCTCTCAACCCTTTCTCTTTCATCTTTCTCACTCCAATCTTTTCTCTGACATCCCTACTCTAGCCCCAATTGAAAACATTACTATAGCCCCAATTGAAAAAATCAGAAACACTTGCCATTAAACAATCTTACAAAAAAATGATTTTATAATGAGTTTTGATCTTATAATTTTTGTCTTATCTAATTTTATCCAATTTTCACAAGCATAAAGGAATTGGTAATTGACCTAGAAAAAATCAGAAATACTTATTGTTAAACAATTTCTTACAAAAAATGATTTTATAATGAGTTTTTATTTTATAATTTTTGTCTTATCTAATTTTATCTAATTTTCACAAGCATAATGACATCCGAAAGAATTGGTAATTGGTCTGGAGGGTTTTTTTAGAGATGATGATTTAAGATATGCAGATGATGAAATTAGAGAAATTAGTGAAGATGGTGAAATTGAAGAGATCTTGAATGAACCTTTGCCTCAAGGTGAATATGTCAATGACTCAACTCTTTAGAAAGACAAATTGTTTAAAGGCAAGTGTTTCTGATTTTTTCAATTGGGGCTACGTAGGGATGACAGAGAAAAGGTTGGAGTGAGAGAGATGAAAGAGAAAGGATTGAGAGGAATGAGAGATGTGAGTAAGGGTTTGCGGGGTTTTTTTTTTTTTTTTTAAGTTTTAAGAATGAAAATTATTAAAATACCCTTAACCTTAAAACTTAGAATTCATGATATATAAGAGTATTTTTGCCTACTAAAATCCGGTACACATTGTTAAAATGTACCAACTGAAAAACAGGCGTACGCGCGTTAGCAAACCCATATATATATATATATATATATATATATATATATATATATATATATATATATATATATATATATATATATATATATATATATATATATATATATATATATATATATATATATAAGAATGACCTGACGAATATTTAACATAATATTAGATTACCCACACTGGGACAAACCGACGCTCTAGCTTGTAATCAAAACCTATCGTTTTCCTATATCTCCACTCTTATAAAAATATACGATTATTAATAATTATTATTATAATAATAGTAATAGTAATAATTTTTAGTTTCATAGTCTTAAAAAGTGTTGTCTATGGTAAAAGAATTAAGTATCTAGGCAATTAACAGGGTCGGAGAAGTTTGTATAAAATATGGAATTAAATCACATTGTTGTTGTAATCCTAAGTAATTATTCTGGTTTTTCATGATGAAAGATGTGGAAGAAGCAAAGTCGTATTTTCCATATTCAATCATATGTATGCATTAATTTCTTTACCGACAGATAAACAGATAAAGCACAAAGATTATGATGAAGAAAACGGATTAAAGTAAGACCATACCTTTGTATATACGAGGTTAATTTACAGACCGAGGAAGTGTGCTTGCTGCTGATGCTATCCTCACTTTCCGGCTTCTTCAGGGAAACGAAAAAGGCTTAACTATATCGTGCTTAAGCTTAATTGAAGAAAACTGTATTGTGAGGTAGCTATGTAGCACAAATATATACAGAGAGAGAGAGAGAAGAACTTACTCTTGTCGGTCCAGTGTTTTCTCTTTTGCTTATGTTTTTTGTGTGTCGGAAGAAGATGTTTGGCTTAATTATTAACCGATGAATATAACATCTTGTCGATTTGACCTGTGGTACACGTGGCTCTTAAAATGAATAAAAGATAAATGTGTGGTAGTTTTTGAATGTGGTTCTTGATCTTTGAAGAGAGCAAAACTCTCACATGATGACAGCACCAGCCAAGGAAACATACTCAGAGAAGCAAACACATGTTAATGGCTACGATCATCACTAAACAATCTTCTTATTTCACAAGTTTCTGTGGAAGCTTCCATTTTTTGCAAGTTTTTTTTTTTAGAAAAACTACGTATATTCATGGAATGTTTTCAAATTCACATGTAAATTGATTTCCAATTGTAATATCAAAATTAACGGACGAATCCAATACTTATTATCTATTTCTATAATTAGCATTATAAAACTTTTATTAACTAAAATAATTATAATTATTGATATTTTTTGGATTTTTGAAAAGTATTTTGGTCCTAACTTCACAAATTCAGGTACAACGTTGCCATGATTATCATAACCTATCCAGGACCTCACCACGTGATCGAAATTTGCGGAAAAAAAAAATCTACGAACTTTTGTTATACATGTGATATCCATAAATATTGATGATTTTTTTTATTTTAATTTTGAATAATGTTATTTAAAAGTAAAATTTTATAATATAAGTTTAGATAAAAAAATATAATTATAATAAAATATCAGTACAAAGAAGTTTGATCTTTCTAAAAAAGGGTAAATTTAAATAAATTACTACGTTTTAAAAAAATAACTTTTCAAAAACAAAATTAATTTTAGAGATCTAAATAATATATAATCAAATTTTAAATCATTTTTAAATAGTTAATGTTTTTTGTTAAGTGATTTTATTTTAATAATTTTTTGAATGTTTAAATAAAGCTAAATAATAATAATAATTATTATTATTACATTAAATGACATGATATTTAAATGTAAACTCTTTGCAAAGATATTTATTAAAAATATTCAATAATTATTTTATTAGTTACCTTCTGACAGATAAAAAACCTCTCAATGGTAATATGTATTATTTAAGAAATAAAATTTATAAATTTATTATTTTAAATTTTAAAATTAGATTAAAGATGATGTGTCACATATAAGTTAAACTCATGTCATATCTTCTTGTTATGTGTATACTTCAATTTTCTCTAAAAAAATTATCAATAAAAAAATCAATTGAATATACCATCCAAATAATTGTTATTAAATAATTATTCTGACATAATAGAAAGTGAGGAGTTGTCATATTCCTGACGTAACGGCTAATATTAATTTCGAGTGGAGGAAAAAAAAATTCATTATTAACAAGTGTCACGAAGCCCGCAAAGCTTTCCTCGTTGTTTAAACTTTAACCCTTTTAAAATGTACCTAACAATTTGCAGGAAAATAAGTGAAACTTTTTATGATTCCTTAGGTTTTAAAAATAATATTTTTATTATATTCAATATGCTTAATTCCATTAATTAATTTAGTGTACGTGTAAATTCTTGCCAAGTGCCACAAAGAAACGTAATGGTTGCCCTTAATCATGGCATTCGTAGACATACCATGTGACAAAGTCAATTGTTTCATTGTTTTTTAGTCATTCGAGGTTTGCTTGATCTTGTGCCACTGTCCACCAAAATCCAAGTCTTTTAAAATTTTAATTAAGAGGAAGATTAGCTGAAATTGTTTGTTGTTAGACAGTGAATTGCGTTTTCAAGTAAAACATTTTTATATAATGATACAAGTTTTAAAATTGAAATTGATATGTTGAAATTATTTTAATCTATTGTAAAATAATCACTAAGTAGTGAGAGTTTTTTATTTTATTATGTGACCATTATTAAAATCTATAACTAATTTATTTCTGAGTCAAAATGTCACGAATATAAATATAGAACTGCATTCGTATATACAAAAATATAATTGTAGTATAAATAAATATTATCATTAATTAGTAAATTCTGAAATAATTTTCAGATGGTTTCTCTTCTCTTCACTTTTTTTTTCTTTCTTTTTTCTTAATTTCTCTATTTTTCACTATTTTCTTTTATATACTCGTTTGTTGAAATCTATTGTGTAAAAAAGAAAGGAATTAGAGAGAGAAGGGAATGAGAGAAAAAGATTGAAATGAGCCACATATCCGGAAAGAATGAAAGAAAATTTGAAAGGTACTTGGTAAAGAAGGAATTAAAGTGATAATTTCTGTAATGATTTACTAATTTTTAACTAGTTATATCGATGTAATTTAAATCAGAAATTTAGTTTATACTCGAACTAAGGATAAAATTATCAATAATAATGACCTAGTTGTTGTTTATTATTGGAAGTACTATTTTATTAAAAAAAAAAACTAACGGCAATTGTATAAAGAAATGACATGTTTAATTAATATTGACTAAGATGAATTATAATGTATTGATATTTTTAAGAAACCTAAAATATACACATATCTTACTCTATATTAATTACAAATCTAACAATATTAAAAAAAAAGAAATCGTAATAGAAGGAAAATCATGAAATAAATCCGAAGGAATAGTATGAAAGTAGAGAAAATAATTTTAAAGCATAATCTATAAAACTCTAGAATGTAGTGTTGTGTATCTTGAACTCTAATACTAACTTCTTAAGTTTTAGTGGCTACAATATTCCCTCCCCTAAAGAGGAAAAAAAGGCATAGTATATATAAAAGAAAAGAAACCATGTGGATGGATGGAATCAGATTTCGTTTGAGATGAAAAGGCAAACAGTACTGTAATAGTATTTCTTTATTTTACTAAAAAGAATTATGACATGTAATTATAACTAAGTACTTACTCAAACAAGTTAATATTTAAGTAGTTAAAAAAATAATTTAACAATATTTTTTTATGCAACAATAATCAACTAGAAAATGAGAAAAAATTGCTTTATATTGAATAAAAGAATTAAATTGCTTATATTGAATTATAAATTAATTGCATTATATTGAATAAAAGAATTAAATTGCTTATAATGAAAATTAAACTCCATTCTTTATAGTTTAGTTTAAAAAAAAATTGGACTTCTAAACTACTTATTAACTTAAAATTAATTTAAAAATAAAATATATAGTCATTATTTAAAAATATTTTTAAAAAATTAAAGTAATGTAAATAATAAGTATACAATAACAACAAAAAAAACACAACAATAAAAACAAACATCGCAAATAACCCCTTAATATTTTAAAAATAATAGCTTTTTGATGCGTGAACTTATTTTATTTACTAGCTTATACCTTACGTTCACTTTCTTAAGTTACTTCTACCACATGAAAAACTAATTCATAAACTATCAGTTATTTAATTTCTATTCTTATTAATTTATTTAAAATCTATTTAAAATTTGTTCACTTGAGTGGATTTGGGAAGAGTGATGAAGGGGATTTGAGAGAATTTGAAGGTAAATTTTGTTGTTTATTTGAATAGATTTGGAGGTAAGTGAGAGTGAATTTTGAGGTAAAGTTTGTAAAAATTAGTGTAAGATTTGATGACAGATTAAAAAAATTACTTCTAAATTCACTTCCACTTACCTTCAAACCTCAAAATCTACTCAAATAAACAATAAAAAATTTATTTTCAAATTCTCTTAAATCTCCTCGATCACAAAAGGTACAAGTAGTATGACTGTCAGGTCATTTTGTAATATATAATAAATTTAGAAAATTTAATAGAAATGATAGTATTAATTTTATTATCAATAATAAAGAATAAATATAATATCATACAGTAATGATATAAAATGTTTTTAAATTATCACTCAATCACAAATAATTAAATAAAATAATAACATTTACATATTTTTAATAGAAATTAAAATGATATTTTTTATAAATTGTTTTGAATATTTTTAAGGTCACGTACTAAAACTATAACACTCTACATTTTGATTATTACTTCCTCCATCCCATCAGATTTCTTCCAGTATCCTATCACTCTTGGAAATTATTTTTGAGAACACAATAAATAATTTCGGATTTTCTTTTTCTGAAAGCAATCTTCCCTTCTATCACGGAAAAAAAAATCAGGAAACCTTGATGGGTTAGATGAGAAATTTGATGGGGGTGTAGAAAACAATAGCCTTACATTTTATATGTTTTTGTTTGTTTGAGAACACGTGCAGGCCCAAAAGCTTCATTTTAGGTTTAGGGTGTTGCTCCCTCCACCTCAGCCTTCTCCCTCCACCTCCCCAATTATCTTTAATTCCAATTATATCCTTAAAGTTAAAATTTTTTACTTTTATTATTTTATTATTTTAATATTTTAATATTTAAATATAAACTAATATAAATATATATTATTAAAATACATTAAAAAGATATTCAAAAATAATAAATCAAAATATTAAAATATCTAATAAAATAATAACAGAAACATAAAATTAAAACAAAGCTTAAACGGATGACATCCTTCAACGGATGTCAACATCCGTTTAAGGCAAAACGGATGACATCCTTCAACGGATGTCAACATCCGTTTAAGGCGAAACGGATGTCGACATCCGTTTTGCCTTAAACGGATGTTGACATCCGTTGAAGGATGTCATCCGTTTAAGCTTCGTTTTCATTTTACGTTTTAGGGTTAAAGGATTATTGGAAAGATTATTGGAAGGATTATTGGAAGGGTTTAGGGTTTAGGGTTTAGGATTATTGGAAGGATTATGACTACATACCTGGAGAGGAACCACGACAAGCACACTACACCACAAACGCACTGCACCACGTACTGCACCGAAAGCAAGAGGAAGATTGCTTGATAATTCTTTTCACGATCACTGAGCTTTGTAGAAAAATATTTTACTCATACAAGGAACTACGTAGGTTATCAGTGAAATATGTTATAAATGAGTAAAATTAAAAAACAATAATTCTAAAAATAAAATTTTATTGAGGGGCAAAATAGTAAAGGGGAGGTGGAGGGAGAAGGCTGTGGTGGTGGAGGGAGCAACACCCTTAGGTTTACTATAATTTTTGTAGTGGGCTTTTGTCTCATGCAACTCCACAATTTTTTTAACTCAATTTTTAAAATAATTATTTTATCTTTTTTAAAAGTGATTTTCAGAAATTTGTACAAAGAAATTAAAACATTTTTTTTTATCAAAGTACACAGATTAAAAATGTTGATTTTAATTTAAATAATAGGAAATAATTGAAGTTTTTAAAATTAAATTGACAATATCATGTAAAAAAACTTTCATTCTGGGATATGTTTAAATGAACCCTTCACAACTTTTCACTGCATTGACACAATATTATGCATTTATTACTTATTATAGCTTGTTAACTAAAAACTCTTAAGACTTTATGTTTTTTTATTTTGATGATGAATATGTTTCTTTAAACTTATTTTTTAGAAAACAAATTAATAAATCTTTTATCATGTTTAAATACTTTTATTTAAAAATGTTATAGCAGTATATCTCTTAATCATGTCAAATTACTATACAGTTAAAGAAAACTTAAAAAAGCAACAAACAAAAAATACTATTGCATTATCTCATATATGTGTACTAAGTTACATTTAGTAAACATAATTAAAAAAAAAAGTTAGAAATGAAAAGAAAATGGTGGATAATCAAGGGCAATAATTTGTTAATATATTTTATTAAGTTATAAGTATTAATAAAGTGTTATTACTTTAAAAAACATCACTTGAAGAAGTGCATATTTAAAAGGACAAAAATCATTGTAAGTATGTAAGTATATGTTTTTATATGCTAAAATAAGTTTTTTTTAACTTTAAACTTCAATATAAAATTACAATTTTTTTATGTATCAAACTTTAATATAGTTTAGTATTAAGGTTAAAAAATGAATACATATAATCTTATGAACTATCTATGTAAAAAATATTGACATGTTAAGTTGTATTTTAGGTTAAAATTTGAACAATTTATAATATTTAACATTTTCTAAAAGAAATTAATATCGTTAGATTGAAAAATATATATTTATTCATTTTTTAAATTCAGATAAAAAGTATATTCAAATTTAAAACAATAACGAATTTTAAATTCACCTTTAAATTTAAAGACTTAACATATATTATAATTATGTAAAGAAATTGATTTTTCAATGATTTTTTTTTATTTCTATCAGAGAGGAAAAATAAGTTAATGAAAATGGCGAAAAATAAAATACAAATTAATGATATTTAATTTTTAGAAAAAATGAACAAATGATATAGTGGATAATCTATTGATTTAAAAATAATTTAATACTATAAATTATACGATTTATTTTAAATTCTAAAAATGTAATTTATATTACTAAGTATTTATTTATTAAAATTATATGATAAAACTAAAATTTAAGAATACATATTAATTTTAAGTTATAGTTATGTATAAAAACGTATTCTATCATCCTGAATTAATAGTTAATTTTTTCTATTAAAAACAATTAATAGTTGAGTTCCAGATTTGAACTGCTTGAAAATTTTCTCCTTTGGGCAGGGAAAATCTATTGAGAATTTGAGATTCCAGAATTTAATTTAAAGGTTAAAAATATCAAAGGAGAAGAAAGGCAGAGAGGGAGACACATGACACCAAACCTGAAAAGGATAAAACAAAAATCAATATTCTTGTTTTGTGTCTGTCTGAAAAACCAAGGGTGATGCTGTGTGCACCACCATTCCAAGATGCCATTTATTCTTCATCCTTCTAAATTTCTTTGCTTTCCCAACTGCACAACAATACCAGTTAAGGACACCACTCTTTTGGCCAACACCTTCGTCAAGAAACCAAACACCATTCCCAGTAAGCACCAAAAATTTCGTTCTTTTGCTAAGATTACTCTTTCCAGTCCCCGTGCATCCATAGTTTCTAAGAAAGATTCAATTTTGGGTTATACCCACTTCACATTTTGCTCCAGGAGTGATGGGTTTGGTGGATATTCCACTGATGTGTCTCAAGAGGCTATCGATGATGAAACCACCGCTCAAGAACTTGAGAAGCTTGAGTTACTAAACAAGCCTTCTCCTGTGCTTGTTACAGAAGAGCCTTCATCTGAATCGTCTGAAGTTGAAGTGGAACAGCAAGAAAAGCCCTCGGAAGAGGAGGCTTTGGCACCTTTCTTGAAGTTTTTCAAAGGTAAAAATTCCGGGGAGGATGACGAGGAAGAGAGGGAGGGGTTGGAGGTTGAGAATGAAGAGGGAGATAAGAAGGTTAATGTTGAGTACTATGACCCAAAACTTGGAGATTTTGTGGTGGGTGTTGTTGTTTCAGGTAATGAAAACAAGCTTGATGTCAATATAGGGGCAGACTTGCTAGGTACAATGTTGACCAAGGAAGTGCTTCCCTTATACGATAAGGAAATGGAGAGCTTGTTGTGTGATGTGAACAGGGATGCCGAGGATTTCATGGTTCAGGGGAAGATGGGAATTGTGAAGAATGAGGAGGCAATAAGTGGAGTAGCAGTGGCCGGAAGGCCTGTTGTGGAAATTGGAACCGTTTTGTTTGCTGAGGTTTTAGGTAGGACATTTAGTGGCCGACCATTACTTTCCACCAGAAGACTCTTTCGCCGGATTGCCTGGCATCGACTGAGGCAGGTTTTTCTCTATCTTTTCTTCTTCTTTCCCACACCAGTATGGTAGATATTCCAACTTCTATGCAGAATTTTTTAACGAGGCATTGAGACATTCTTGCATTTTCTTGGTGTATCTGTAATGGATGCGTATTAGACACATTTGGATACATTACGTTTGCATATTCGTGAAATGTCCAAACCTTTTGTTTTGTTTGTTTTGAAAATCTGAGATTGCTGGATACTCCGCAATATGGCTAGAGAGAGGGAGTTTGGATTGGATATGTATCAATATGGATCCTTCAATTTTCTGATTTTTCATTTTCCTCTCACTATATGACATGAGATGTACAAATTATAACTTGGTAATATATATCAAAATTAGAACTTGGTCACTGGAAAGAGCACAAGTTGCAGGCACATGACGAGCAAAACAAGGAAATTTTCCTTTTCTTCTTTGAATGATATTCAAGGAGAAAATAAGATTGATACTACTGCTTGTTGGCAATGGGCAGTGATTTATTACAGCATAATTTATAATTTTTTATTCTATTTTTAGTACTGCTGGTGAAGCATGCTTAGTTTGCATTTTTTGAAACTGCAATTAAATATTTAGTATGTTTTATGACTTTTATGCATATCCATATATGTGTGTTTCACATATGATATCCTTTATATCTTAAAAATAGGATACACCTGGTATCTGATAGTTGCCTTCTCCATGCTTCCTTTTGGGTTTGTCAGTTCTTATGGCTACTTAATTGTAAAAATATAATATTCAAGAAATGACATCTGTCCTCCGTTTAATAGTGACAACAAATTGGTCCTTCTATGATATTCGATGCCAATTTTGTCTTTCAAGGGTCAATTTTGTGTGTTTTTAATTACTAATTTGATGGAACAAATATGAGATTGAAGGATCACTTTTGCATTGTGTATTTGCATGACCAATTTTGATATTAATGTATTATAAATTGAGGACGAATATGATACTGTGTATGTTTAACAGGCCAAATTAGACATTTACGGTGTGCTAGATTGTGTTTTTGTTGTTTTAAGTTTCTAAAACTACCTCTCTCGGTCCTTAAAAAAAGGACCAGAGGTAGTATTTTATCAAACAACTTTCAAAATCTAATTTTTGCAGAGTAGGAGTGAAAGGATGGGACAATGTAGGAAGAATATATGAGTAATAGGAAATTGATAGTAGAAAACCAAAACAACTTAGGGATGTTTTATTTCTTTTTATTTTAAAACAGACAAAGAAAGATTGTTTTTCGAAACAGTTTTGGAAAACTATTTATCAAGCAAATTCACTCTTCCTAAAAACAGAAAATAATCGGAAAGGAACAGGTTGTTACTCTTTATTCATATTTATCCTGAAATTTTAGTGCGAAGGAAAACATAGTTTGATCTAATACTAAAATCTATGCCCATGATCTCACGAATGCTGTCTTATCCTTGTTCCAATCTTATCCCATGTACAGTCAAATAACATTTTTCTGATGCTGGTGAGATTTAAATTTACAATTTTTTTAATGTTTTGGGCAGATAAAACAGCTCAATGATCCTATAGAGGTTAGAATCACCGAGTGGAATACTGGGGGCCTGCTAACAAGGATTGAGGTCTGTGCCATTGACTTGAAATTTATGTTCATGTGGCACTCATGTAGATGCTTATCTCTTTCTGAATTTGTATGGGCAGGGTTTGCGAGCTTTCCTACCCAAAGCTGAGCTTGTAAAAAAAGCAACTAGCTTTACAGAATTGAAAGAACATGTAAGTTGCAGCCTTGGAACTTTCCACTAAGCCATGGAAAAAAAAACATTTTTCTTATTGGGATGGCTTCTGCCGATATTCTTATTTTATTGTCTATTATTTGGTAGATCTGTTGATAACAATATGTATAGCTTCACAAATGGTACCATTGCATTAAGTTTAATTCCTATATAGCCGCTGTCTGAGTGCAAATTTATGCTTTAAGTAAAACTAGTTTCTTTTTTTAGGTTTTATACAAGTCCGCTCCTCGAGTGAGTAGCTAAAGATTTTGAATACTGCATAGTGATTAGTGGTTAAGCATCTAAGGAAGTTCAGACCTAGTAGTCAAAATGATGTTTTATGTTGTTCTGTATTCTTTAAAATACCCCAAACATAATTTAAATTCACATATATTATTATGGGGTTTATATTGTGAAAAGTGATGATCTTAAAGTTGTCATGCATAATAGGGTATTGCTTTATGAGCTTCCTCTTGGTGGTATACATTACAATTTCAAGTGTTCAGCAAATTAGCCGAAAAGATTCTGTATTTCTTTACAAAAACATTATTTCTTGTATTTATTGTTTCTTTTTCACTGCTTCTTACCACCACTTGATTACAATGACGTAGGTGGGGCGCCGCATGTATGTACAAATTACTCAGATAGATGAAACTAAAAACAATTTAATACTTAGTGAAAAGGAAGCTTGGGTTAGTATTCAACTCTTCCTATTTCCTATTCTTCCTTCTTCTTTTGCTTTATTTTTTCAAGGGATATTTTTAGGCCTTCCTTTTTCTTCTTGGTCTTCTGAAACTTCTAGTGCACAATATATTTCAGGAAAAATTGAATCTTCGTGAGGGAACACTTCTAGATGGGACTGTGAAAAAGATCTTACCGTATGGAGCCCAAATTAAGCTAGGAAAAAGTAACAGAAGGTCAGTCACTGATTGGATGTGAATTGCTTTAGCCATTTTTTTTTATCTTGTTTGATAAATCACAACTTGATTCAAAGGGATTCCCCTAGGTATTGTTCTTTTTTCAAGGGTGACCCCATCGTAGAGAATCATTGAATGGTTCCAATGTGAAGAAAAGAAAACTTGATTCAAGTCCTTTTCCTATACATGGCTACAAGTGTTTTCATAACCGAATATTTGCGTTAGATAATAGCATGCTTTTATAATCTTTGACATGATCAATTGGTGAATAATAGCTCTGCTGCAGATGATATTATTCTGTAACATATCTAGATTCAAGGTACTAATACGAGTCACTTTCTGACTAGATTCCTCTGAGATCTTTAATATAAAAAGAGAATATTAGAGAACTTAGTGTGCCCCATTTTACGGATCCATTGAAATTCGTGTAAAACGGTAGTCCATCTCCTATTTGAGGTGTCTGCCTGAAGTAACCAATGTTTAACCATTTTTCTTAAAAAAATTTCACAACCTAGCCTGAAAAAGTAGTAATTCATGCTTCAGAGCTCACTAATAGGAAAAAGATGCAAAATAAAAATCTTGAACCCCTATAGGAAAAGTTACATTTTAACAGATAAGAGCACAATTGTGTACTTTACATAAAAAGAAATGTTGAAGTTCCAAAAGAAGCATTTGAAGTTTTGAGCAGCACTATAGCAGTCTTAGGTTCATAAGAATTGTTTTCCTTTAAATTTCAAAACAACATAAAAGATGTAAATATTTCCTCAATTGTCTGCATTGCTTTTATCAGACCATTTTAAGCATTGTATTTAAACCCAAAGTAGACACAGCATAAATGTAAATTTAATTGGTATTCGTGCAACTTGTACTGAACATGGATTCTCTTTCTAAATGAAGTGAACAAAAGTAAGGTTTTTATCACTCCTTTATATTCTTTTAATCACCAATTCTGATTTTTCGCTCAGCGCAGAACACCCACACACAGCTCTATGGTGGAACTCAGACATGTAGGCACTCACAGAATTACTGCAAACTGTATATTTTCATTGCTTCCCTTCAGGTTACCCTGAAGGGGTGCTTTTATGCAGACTTCTTACCCTTTTTATTCAAGGGTTATAACCTGTTAGTTTTCTGTTTAAACCCTAATTATTACTCTGTTAAAGAAGTTATTACTTTGAACAAAAATAAGGTTTTTATCAATCCTTGCATAATCTTCTTTGTTATTTCCCTACCTTTCATGGTTTTATATTATTCCCATTCTCATCTGTTATATCACTGATCTATCTCATCTGCCCCATGGTTTGGCTGCATCGTTGTTAAGAGGCTTCTTAGACATTTTTATCGACATGAAGATTTATATATCAACTTCATGACTTTTATTCTTAAAGTTGGATTAAGCCAGCTTACAAAGACATGACATTTTAAAATTTAAATATTACTATTTGACGCCTTTCAGTGGGTTGCTGCATGTTTCAAATATCTCTAGAGCTGAAATTACTTCTGTCAGTGACGTACTATCTGTTGATGAGAATGTCAAAGTTCTTGTTATGAGGTCAATGTTTCCTGATAAAATTGCTTTAAGGTAATGGATTACCGACTTTAACTTTCTTCTGTAATTGTTGGGTACATTCAGTTTATTCCTGTTTCTCTAATAGCTGACTTTAACTCCTTTTACTCTTCTTGCTATGCAGCATTGCTGAACTTGAAACTGAACCTGGCCTTTTTCTATCAAATAAAGAGGTATATATTTATTATTTTCCTAATAAGACACTGTTTTGATAAACTTCTCAATAAGTTCTTAGAAGAGAAGGAAATGAGATGGTAACACATAAGCTAAAAACATCCTATGCACCTTAATATTTATAAAAGTTATCTCGTTTAAGTTCCATGAAAAGTTTATTTCATTTTTGTTCTCTTATTTTCTTTTTCTATTAGTGATTATTGAGAAGTTTATCCAAACAAAGTCAAAGTTCTATTTGATTTTAGTTGGACTGATATTGATAGACGTGTAATATTTTTTATCATGAAAAGAGAGTTTATCTGGAGGCTGATATGATGGCAAAGAAATACAAGCAAAAGCTACCTCCTTCTGTCGAAACTCGACGATTAGAACACATACCTACAAGTGCCCTACCTTTTGAAAATGAAGCACTTTATGCAAACTGGAAGTGGTTTAAGTTTGAAAAATAGTGATGAAACAAGTTGACACAAAAGCATGATATTAGTCACTGACAGAAACTCAATTCAGAGAACTTGGCACTGCATGGGGGCGTGCCTCTCTGGAAGAAAACATCAGAAGACTAAAGTGGTTTTCGTTTTGATGCAGTCATTGTTCTCCTGATGAGTACCGTAAAGATTACAAACCACTATGAGATAAAAAGGGTCACAGCATAATTAACTTTTATTCTTTTTTCTGTAACCAAGAAAGATTCTTCTTTCTTTCCTTTTCATCTTAATTTCCTCTCGTGGGACATCATTTTATAGATAGATTCATGTAGTTTTATGTAAATTCTGGGATAAATTTTGAATTTAATTTTGATTAACACATGTGAAACCTTTTTGCACTATCATTTTTGGCCTCTTAAGTTAGAAACTTGTTGATGTTCAAACAGTGTTAAATGACAGTGTGAATGTTTTACAGGAGAAGATCAAAATCAGATCCAATTTGTATTGCATTCATTTTCTTAATTTTTCGTGAGTTTTTTACTTCAACTTGAAATTCTGCTCTTCTGACCCTTTTTGGGATATAAATTATTTTTTTGAATAAACCAAGCATTCCCAGGTAATTGGAGGTGATTTTTTTGGAATCCTGAGAGGTTAATTATATGAAAGTTACGTTTGTCAAAACAAAAGCATTAGCTGACAAAGGATTGCAGAAAATTTGCTTAAACTATGTAGGTAAATGAAATAGGGTTGAAAAGAGAGCTAGTAGGAACAAATTATTTTATGAAAGAATTTATAATTATTTTAAGTCTTGAAACAATAAAAAAAAAATATTTACTTTCCTCGAGTCTATATAGAATAATATTTGTCTTTTCTAATTTTAAAATAGATACTTTTTATGTTGTTAATAAAATGATATTTACATTCTGTAAATTTTAATTACACTTTCATCTTCCCAAATAACATTAACATTCTTTATGTTTTCAATACGGTGATAATCATCTTTTTTATTTTATTTATAAGATTTTTTTTTATTTAAACTTTAATTAATAAAAATATTTGTTTAAGTAATATAAAAGAAGTAAGTATTATTTTATGAAAATACAAACAAAAAATGATTCAGTCCTTGAAAACATATAGAAGGTGAATCTCTATTTAAAAACTAAATCTTTGTATGATTGTAGTTTTAGTAAATTTCATTCTACTAAAACTTAACCGGGATAGAAAGAATTTACCATAATCGCATTTAAGTTCACTTCCCTACAAAACTACAATTTTAATTAATATAAATATGTTTAAGTAATATAAAAGAAGTAAGTATTATTTTACGAAAATACAAAAAAAAAAATATCGTCACTCGTTAAAAACATATAGAAGGTGAATCTTTATTTAGAAACTAAATCTTTGTATGATTGTAGTTTTAGTAAATTTCATTTTACTAAAACTTAACAGGAATAGAAAGAATTTACCATAACCACATTTAAGTTCATTTCCCTACAAAAATTAAAACTACAACAGTATAAAATAATAAATATAATGACAAAGGGTTTGTGTGAAGATGTGTTTGAAAGACCTTATACTTGATCAAATGTTTTTCGAATTTTGACATTTGTTTCTTATAGAGATTCAACTCACCTAAACTTGTGTATAAAAAAACATTTTATAATTTTAAACAAACCATTAAATTATATATATATATATATATATATATATATATATATATAATAAAAAATTCAATGTCAATAAAATATACTTTTATCTTCTTGAGACAAGTATAAATTAAGATGCTATAATTGTATAAATATTAAAATAGAATGTCAAATAATAATTGGATTAATGACAAAAAAAAGAGTCAAAATAATATGTAACATGCAATGCATCTTTTGAATAAATGATACAAAGAAATAAAATAATATATAATTAAAATTGTGACAAGAAAAAAACAACTAAACTTGATGGTTATCTAATGTTAAGGAACTATTTTTTTTAAGTAAAACAAAAATGAAATGAACCTAAGAGTTAAAAAAAACAAAAAAGACTATATTTTTATGTTATTACATAAAAAAATTGTTTACATAATTGAATATTAGAAAGTAAGAATAAAATATTTTATGAAAAAAAAACAATAAATAAAATATTAAAATGAAATATAAATAATTAAATGTCATAAAAATCATTTGATTCAATAAAATTAAGATTTGTAGTTCCTTAAATAGAATATACAATTTTAAAAAAATCACAATAAAATATGTAAATAAAGTTGTAATTAAAATAATATTATAGAGATTTGAACAAACTTGAAAAATGTTAAAAAATCAAACCATTAAAATAAAAAAATTTAGTAAAAGAAAAAATAAAGTTACCAAAATAAGGATTATAAAAAATAATCACTATAAACTTTTTACATACCCTTATCGTACTAAATTTGAAAATTTGAATATTAATCATGTCTAAACTGTCAGTGAAAATTTATTGTCAAAAACTTGAAAATATTCAGGACAGATTTATCAAGAAAATATTCAGGACAGATTTATCAAGTTTAATACCAGAAGATTCAAGAGTATCAACAAGAAAGATATTCAAGAGTGAAATTCTCTGACTGTTTAAAATTCAAAACCTCCAATACCGTAAACATAGAAAGCTTTCAGATTTTAAGACTCTTTGCGTCAAGAATTAGTGTGGATACACTGTCCTATATACTTCAAGCAACAAGAATTAGTGTGGAAACACTGTCCTTATACTCCAAGCAACAATTTTGAATGATATCTGGACCTACAAAGCTTTAAGATTTTAAGACTCTTTGCGTTGAGAATTAGTGTGGAAAAACTGTCCTATATACTTCAAGCAACAAGAATTAGTGTGGAAACACTGTCCTTGTACGCCAAGCAACAATTTTGAATGATATCTGGACCTTTAGGTTTTGAATGATATCTGGACCTTTAGGTTCCGCCCGGTACCACCACGGTGATGATTTCTTAAAGGCCCTTGACACATACATCCAGTGTAACACAACTGAAGACCAAATTGATTGGGCGTTCGAATCTGTACTTTGCACAATCTCGCACAACAATTTATTCAATCTGTTAACGGTTTTTTTGTTGACACCACACCAGCAATGACCTCAAGGCATGAGTGAAAAGAATGCTTTGGCAAAATTTAAACCAACTCATAGTGTGTTTGAGATAATTACTGGATACATACATCACATAATCCTGCACCATATATACTAGATAGCTTTTTGATATGGTGTAAAAGCATTTTTAAAAGGCAACATTCAAACATGCTAAAAATACTACCAAGCTTGGAAGCTACTCTTATTTATATATTCAGAGATTAGTGTGCTTTCTAAAAATAGTTTGTTACATTGACCATTTCTTTACTTTATCTTCGGTGTCAGTATCTGCATGTGCTTTCTAAAAATAGTTTGTAAATTTCTTCCATTATATTATTCTCGGTGATCCAAATACTCCAACACCAATAGTCCTCCTATTTTCACGTCTCACTTCCTCTCAGAAGCACTATGATAAAAGTGCACCTCTATCGAAAAACCTACAAAGAAAACTAGGTAGAGCAGGAACAGTCCAAAAAATCTTAGATTTTAGTCATGAAAAAGAAATTTGAAACTCAAACAATTTGTACCAAAACCTTTGTTTATAAGTTTGACTATTGCTTGACTGCACCCTCCCCAACCAACATGATTCCTTACTCGCAACAAATACATATGTAGAATGAAAATAACAATAATAATAGACTCCCAAGACCCCGAAAGCTCAACCGTTCAAGCCTCAAAATTCAAACCCAACCCTAACTTTGCCAGCTGACAAAAAACTCACGAGGACACAAACAGCTCAGTTCAGTGACACAATCTGGCAACTATTAAGTTTGAGAATATTCCAAGATATGGGCGGCAAAAACAACAACCACCTAACCTTATCAGATTGCCATGTATAGAACATGAATAAGAAATACTCATGCTGAGGATGCAGGCTCAGTTTTCTTATCTTCAACCGCCTTGCTTTCCTTTCCAGATTCCTTCTCAGTTTTGTCATCAGACTTCTCTTCACCTTCTTTCTTCTCTGCCTTCTCTTCAACACTTAATTTCTCAATAAGACCAGCTGCTGCAGATGATTCCTTGTCATCCTCTGCCTTCTGGGATTCGGCAACTTCTTGGAATGTTTCCATAAAGCTTTTGCAGTCTAAAGGAGACAAGGAAAGAGAATATTGTTAAAATATATCAATATCTACAATTATGGATAGCACACCAAAGATATTCATGAGTAGAAATAGCCATTCAACACAAAAATACCCTAGGCCAAAAAGAATACAAAAAAGAACATTAGCTATTGTCTAAAATATATTACATTAAAAATATCCCTCAGCCAAAAAAAGTACAGGAGAGAACATTAGTGATTGTCTAATATCCCTCACACACTATTGGGATTTTAAAAACCAAAGAAACACGTAGGCAAGTTGAAATATATTGCTATGTATCTATGTTATGAAATACACAAAACCCTTTGCCATACTAAATTCCTTAAAAGTGAAAGCTATGAAATACAATATGACAAATAATTTCATAAACTTAATATGGAATTGCCAAAGACATCAAATTAATTTTCTATAACCCATAAAAATAGGTCAACTTAAGTCAGATATTAGCCACCCATGTAGAAACCAAAAAATATATAAAGGGTAATTACTTCTAGTAGGATGTAGGAATCATACCATATAATATTGTAGTATTTGAAGCCAATAAAAAATCATTGTTAAGGCCAGAAAATGTGCCCAAATCATTTTTGCTCACTGAACCAGATCTTTATTGAAACTGGGAATATGCTCAAGATAAATTTTACTAAAACAACAATTCAAGACAATACACAACATAGATATTTTATCAAAAAGGTCTCAGACTACCTATGATAGGAAATATAAAAATAAATAGATTATGAATATTAGTGGCACTCGATAAAGCTAATCCGGTCATTTCACCTTCCTTTGAGTCTAGATCAAAATTAATGTTTATGGTAAACAAATTCTATGAGGTATTACAAGCACACACAAATTCACACTATGGAAAGAAAAGGCATCCTAATCATGATTTTATAGCTCATAAAACCCTGAACTGATCAGAAGACTTCACACAAACTTTACATTGGGGTTTTAAGAAGGATGCATCAAATTGAACTATGAGAAAAGGATTTCATAATTTCACATATTTATTTTGCAACCACCCCAACTATCATCAAATAGAATTTGGCAAATTGATTCATAGGAACACGATGATAACAGATAATTCAAAGCAAGTAGCAAGTAGATGCAGAGTTACAAATCCTCCAATCAAAAAATTTGTTTAAACCGAGAGATTCACAAAAAAAATATCTCCGCTTAAATCTGAGCTAGAAACCCAAGAACTTACTTTCAATAGAAGGAAATCGGATGCAGAAAAGTTCATCCTTAAGTTCACCATCAGCATAATCCCTAGCATGCCAGACACAAGATTTCTCGTTCCCAGCGTGCTCTTGGACAGACATAGTAGGCAAAACTGCAACAATCAAGAACAGATAAAACCAAAATTAAACCTCAAACTGGAAATTCTGAAAAAATAAAAAACTGCAACAATCAAGAACAGATAAAACCAAAATTAAAACTCAAACTGGAAATTATGAAAAAATAAAAAACAGATGCAAAAGATAAGAGGTAAAAAGAACACGCACTGAGGTGATTGGCACAGATCTTGAGAGTCTTGGACTGCCTCATGAGAAGCCTAACCTTGCCAGTAACCTTGTGCTTCAAAAACTTCACAGTTCCTGCGCCTCTTTCTTTCCACTGGTTTCCATCTTTGTCAAAACGGTACAATTTCGATTTGCTGTGATCAGAGATAAACACGTATAAACCGCACCGATCAGTGTACAGACGGCTAAATCCAAAAGCAAATATAGACAAAAATGAGAGAAGGAAATAACATACAGATCTAGGATTGGATCTTCGTCCTCTTCACCGGTGGTGACAGCAACCTCCTCGAGTTTGACGATAGGAGCGATGTTGGCTCCAGTGTCCTCGTCATCACCAGCGACGGGTGTCTCCTCCTCCTCTCGGTGCTCGGGATCGGCGCTCGACATCTTTGGAGAATGAGAGAACGTGTGGTGCTGCTGCTAGGGTTTGGAAAGTGAGAAAGGGTTTGAGTATAGCCTGGTTTGTGTGCTGTAGTGAATGGGAATGAAGTGTGGGTGTGAGGCTTATTTTATAAACCTTTTAGAAAAAGTAATAATTTGGGAGTGTTACTCTCTGTTTTCATTTATTTATAATTTATAAAAAAAAAATATGCACGGATTAAAAATAATAATTAATTATGTTAAATTTATTAGTCTCTTGATATTTCTTATAAAAATTTATTACAATAACAAAATAAAAAACCAAATATTCATTTATTTTCTATAATAAAGTAAAAGTAATTAAAATCTATTTATATTTAATAAAATTAATTTTTTAATTGGGAAGCAAATTGCCATTTTTGTTTCAAAGAGACATTTTGCTGTTAGTTCCAATTCTAAAATTACTATTTTCATTCTATTCTATTATAAAATACTTTATTATTAATTTTATTCTTACAATTTAGCAATTATTATTGTTCTTTTAGATATTTTGCAATTCTTTTAGAGTTTTTTCTGATTATTTATTTATAAAATATTATTTCTGTAAGATTTTCACGCATTTGTCGGAAAAAAATATATTAATAGAAAAATGAGAAAATATAAAACCTGACCAAAAACAAAAAATTCTGGTTAAATTTTTATAAAATTACTTTTATGAATGTTAACAATCATAAATTAACTTAAATCTTTTTAACATATTTATAAAAATAGTCATAAAATTACTATATACCAATTTCCAAAATATGTAGTAAAGTGGTGTGCAATATGTTCTAACCTTGTGCCAGGACCTACGGGCCGGGAGACAGTCTCAGGTAGACAGTTTCTATGGGGCGTAGGCATCCCCAAAGGTAACGGAAGGGTGCGAAGGTTTCCTCGGGCCAGACGGAGATTGGCCCTCGAGTGCAAAGGCAGAAGGGAGCTTGACTGCAAGACCCACCCGTCGAGCAGGGACGAAAGTCGGCCTTAGTGATCCAATGGTGCCGAGTGGAAGGACCGTCGCTCAACAGATAAAAGTTACTCTAGGGATAACAGGCTGATCTTTTCCAAGAGCTCACATCGACGGGAAGGTTTGGCACCTCGATGTCGGCTCTTCGCCACCTGGAGCTGTAGTATGTTC
Organism: Vigna umbellata; assembly: GCF_029865625.1. Lineage (NCBI taxonomy): Eukaryota > Viridiplantae > Streptophyta > Magnoliopsida > Fabales > Fabaceae > Vigna > Vigna umbellata. The sequence goes on along the minus strand of NC_142172.1, from coordinate 40,813,197 downwards.
TAAGGGTTGGGCTGTTCGCCCATTAAAGCGGTACGTGAGCTGGGTTCAAAACGTTCGTGAGACAGTGTTTTACAATAACATAAAAATTAAATTTATATGTTATTTCAACCTGTATTTAGACATGAATATTTAATTGGCTAATCTTGCCTTGAATAGATATGAATGGTGTCATGATAATATAATTTCCTTATTTTCCTGTGAATGTATTTTATTATTTTGTTTTCTAGCTTTTCAATAAAATAATAATAAAATTCATTTATTAATTTAATAATAAGTGATAAATTTAACTCATTATATAAAAAATGATGAAATATTGATTCAAAACCATGAGTATTAGAGTATGTGAAAAAATGCAAATTAAAGTATCCATATGACAGTTTAATACAACATTATTTATTTACTCTTTCCTAAAAGGCTAAATCATGTGTTTTCATCGCTGTCAAAATGGGTAACCTACCACGGATTTGTCACTTAGTGAGTCAATCCAACCCGTTCACTTATTAGCAAGCTGAAAAAATTTGAACCCGACTTATTATTGGTTCACTAACTCATTTAATTATAAACTTTTTTAAAATAAAAAATGTTAAACTCCAAACACAATTCAAAATAATAAAAAAAGTATCATACAATCCTGACGTAATCTAAAAATATGTACAAAAGGCGAACAAATAAAAAAATTTGTTAAATCTAGAGTCTTAAATACATAAATCTATAATATTTTTTCCTCTTGAAATATCTTCTTCTTTATCATCATCTACAATATAATAAAAAAAATGTTAACTAATAATATTGAAACACAAAATAATAAATAATTAAATTAAACTTGGTGGGTTGGTCAGCCAACCCGGCTCACCACGAGTTCAATCCGGTGAACCAAGTTCTAAGTGAGTCAGGTTGAAAACTAGCTCGCAAAAAAAAATTACATTTTTTTCAAACCCAACCCACTCATTTTGACACCACTAGTTTTTAATCTTTTCAATTGATAGTCTAACAAGTTCATTAAATTTATAGTCTTTATTTCATATATGGATAATAACCCCTCTGAGGTTGGATTACATTAAAAGAAAAAAGCAACTGCTGATTATCTTAGAAAAAAATTCACTTCTAATAGCATTTTTTTTTAACATGGAAATAAGATTTTATTTGTAATATTTATTGTTATTGAGGAAAAAATGAAAAGAAATGTGTGAATAAATAAAATGAAATATAATAAAGAACTATTATTTAGAAAGAAATTCACATGACATGAAGAAATTTTTTTATTTTTAAAATTAAATAATTAATTGAGTTAGCTTATTCTATAATTATAAAATAAATTGACATATGAAAAAAAAATTGTCATTTTTAATATATATATATATATATAATAAATACTTAATTGGGTTAGAGTCATTGTATTATTAACTAAAGTGATTTAATTAATTATATATTTAGTTAAGAGCATGTATCTCATTAAATATTAAATATGTATAGATATCATATTCTAATTTAACGAGGAATAAATTATAAATATTAATTTTTAGAAAAAGTAACATAGGTTACATAAAAAGTTTATGGTGACCTCTTATTATTATTATTTTCTCACTATCCATCACAGGAAAAAAATAAAGAGAGGATCTAAGGTGGTCTAGAGTTGGAAGATTAGTTTCATCTAAGTTGTTCCCAATGGCTAATGGTCATTCGAGGTTTATAGTATTTTTATGGGATATTGGAATTCCTCAATTAATTGAAAGGTTTGTTACTTATTAATAATTGATCTGTTTTTATTCGTATGTAACAATTAATATCAAAATCATGTTAAATTTGTGATTAAATTTTTGTGACCAAATTGCATAAACCATAACATGAGTTTTTTCCCCATTTTTTAAAGAACTCTAATTATTAAATATAGGAATTTTAATTTTACAAAACCTTATGAATAAATTCAATTTTCCACAGTAAAAAATTGTATTAAATGATGTTACTGTGGTTTAAGTTTATCATATTACTTGAACATGTGGTTAGAATTTATAACTGGAATATTTTCCTTGTTGCGATTTAAATTATCTTCCAAGATGTGCTCTTTTTTATAGATATATTTTATTAAATTAAGTATAACATATTTATACATTTTCACATTATTTTTTAAATTCATGTTACTCTTAAATATTCACTTTTTGGTAATGGATTTAACGAACAAGTTCTCAAACGGTATTGTCTTGCATAAACTTCTATCCCTTGTTCATTGTTTAATTCATTAGTCTGAAATAAGATTTTGCATAGCTTGATGGAAGACCATTGGGTCATCTTTCATTATATTATTATTTTTCTCATTTTATTGGAGAAATATCAATAACACTTTGTCTTTCTCTCATAAATCCTCGTAGAAATACTAGCTTATGAAGCATAGGTTATTAAGGGTATTGAGTTTGCGTCTGTAGAGAAAAACAATTGTATGAATAAGATATGAAATTGTCGTAAATTTTATCTTTTAAGATAGTCGTTAATCTTACTATTCCCTAAAATTCAATATTATCAAAGAATATGACATTTATTATATAACAAAAATTGTCTTTAATTTGAGATTATAAAACTTATAACCTATAATCTAGTTGTTTTGCTATGCTTATCTTTAACGTATTCATCACAAACATCAAGGTTTGTCAAGTAAAATTTAGGTTGACAAATAATTTTGTATTTAAGGATTTATTACAAGAAGTTACCATATTAAGCATAGGTAGATTATTATTAGCCAAAAGTAATTTGGTTCAAACAACATTTGAATTTAAGAATAATATGAATTTATTATTTTTAAACAAACACAAACAACATAATTTGTCCAAATAAAAACATAACCCAAATTTCGCCTAAATGATTATACAAATAAAGTATTTTTCAAAAGGAAACTTAAGGTGTTCTATACTTGAAACATCATATTCTGGTTTTATCTATGTTGTTTCCGACAACTAATTTAGATAAGCTTTTATATACTCTTAAGGTATTGGAGGCTTCACAATTAATTAAAAGATTTGTTATTCATTAATAATTGATTTGTTTTAGATTCATAATCTAATAGCAAATTGTTAATACAAAAAATATATGAATCTATGACCAAGTGAAAGAACTAAATTATTAGGGTGACTTTGAAGTCTTTTTGGAATAAGTTTTAAATATATATTATTTTTTATTAAAATAAAAAACATATAAAATAAAATTAATTTTAATATTTAGGGGAAGTAATTTGATATATAAATTTAAAATAATTATTTTATTATATATATATATATATATATATATATATATATATATATATATATATATATATATATATATATCATTATTAATTTGATCTCATTTAAAAAAAGACAACATTTTTTTTATTAAAAAAAACAACGCCTAAATTAAGTTAACATTTAAAAAATAAAGATTAAATTGAATACAAAATATTATCATGTGATATTATTATTGTGACACTGTCACGCGAAAATAATTTGACACGTGTTAACTAATTTTTTTTTAAAAAATTAAATTAAATTAAAAATACTGAGTTGATGTGTAACATATATAAATCTAACAAAACTAACCCAATTGAATTAGTTTTAAAAATTGTAATATTTAATTACACTAAAGAAAATTTTATGTCTTTTTGAATTTTTCAAAGAAAAAAAATTAATTATGCCTGAAATTATCAACACTTTTATCATTGTTATTGTCAATAAAGTTTACGGAATGCTATTGATGTTTCTCCCATGTCTTCCCTTATATAAATTTATTTATACATAATTATGAGTGTGTAGCTTTTGGATTTGTCCTCCCTACATATTCCAAAACTTGTTGCAGTGTTAATTGAAGAATCCAATATTATTAAATCAATATGTACATCCTAATGATGACTTTATACTAATAAAAAATTCCAAACAAAACACGAAATTAAAATAGGGAAGACATTATGAAATTGCAGAGTAAAAAGACGGGGAGAGTAATAATGTAATATATTACCTAAATAAAGTGAGTACATGTGTAGTTTCCTCTGAATGTTACGTTTAAAATTTTCTCACAAAAATGATACGTGAACTTAACACCAATGTGTTACGAAAGGAGAAAGCCCAAAGATATTTAAGCTTTTCATGCTGGACTCCAAAGCGTTAGGTCCAGGGATTTGTTCTTTTTGCTAACAGGCAAAATCACACAAAATTTCTACACAACTAGCGTGTGTACGTCGATTACTTCCATTTTTATTTTAAAATTGATTTTTACATATAGCTAAGATTATTTATTATTCTGTATTTTAAAATAACACGATTAAATAAAAGATAAATAAGCTCAATGTGGAACATTGAATGTGGAACATTGAAACATATCGATGCAATTTTTCTAAAAAGAATAGTTTTAGTATTATAATAAACATATCTAAAGCAATCATGTAACAATGATATTTCCATTAATTTTAAGACTTTGCATATTGAAACTTTTAACATTAATATACATTTGTGTTTATATAACTTTTTAAAATAAGCGTTTTTAAATTAATTTATATTTACATTATATATATACACTTAGTAAACAATGTTATTTATAGTATCTTCACGAACTTTTACGTAATCGACCTGTATTACGCGGGTTAGGATATTTTTTTGAACAATTTAAGGTTTCACTAAAGTATATTTATCTTAATATTTTTTATCAATCATACTAACCTTTTTTTGAGAATCTAAATATGGTTGAGGTGTATATTATTGTTATGTCCAAGATGTTCATACTAAGAGGATGTTGTCTTAGTTGATAACATCATTTACGTCTCATTTAACACAATTATCATATAAGAATGAAAATACTACTTACAAAGAAATAATTATACTTAGTCAGGAAATTATAATATTTATAAAAAAAATTATATATGATCATATACCAATATATTTCACATTTAAAATTTCATTAAAAACCGTATAATAAGAAACAAATGTGAAACCATAACTTTAAGTTTATGAGTTTTATTTCTTATATGGTTTTAATTTTTTTTATTTTTATTTAATGTGGGATTTAAAATCTTATTTTGCTAGTAATCAAAGTATGAGATTAAGTCACGACAAGATGAAAAAGATTGATATATTGTGAAGAAGAAAACCCACATACCTTAAAGATTTTGAATTATAATAGTGTAATTTTTGTTGTAATAATGTTAGATTATTGCAAAAGAAAACGTTGGATTATAACGGTCAAAACTTTAATTGCCAACAACGTTCATATTCATTTTATTAAGTGCTCCAACGGCAAAATATTTAATGGCTTTTATTGATTATATTCTTTCCTAACTCTATAAATAAAGTGTTTTTCTCCCATTCCAAAAACATCCCAAGTCAGTTTTCTCTCCTTTTCTTTTCTTCTTTTCCTCTTCTAAAATTATTCTGGGTTTATTCTTATACTCTCTTTAGAGTTCCTTGCTAGTTCTGAGATCCTCAGAAATTCTGAGAAGTTTCTGTTGTATCCTGGGGGGCTTGCGCAATACACCGCGGATAAGTCCTTAAGGACAGTGATCTACACGCCTCAGGAAATTGCGGTTTGAGTATTAGTCATTATTTTTACTACAATTTTTTATATAGATTAAACTCATATTTCATTGATATTATTTTTATAGAGAATTCTTCTTATGAGACTTATGTAATATCGAAATTGAATGTTTATTTTAATAATCAGGTTAAATGAATCATATAGTTGAAAATTTAAATATTAATTTAAATCACATATTAAATAAAAATAAAAAAGTTAAGGATTAAATATGTTTTTGGTTCTTTAACTTTTAGTGAAAATTGGAATTAGTCCCTCTTCAAAACTTAGGCCTAATTTAGTTCTTAAACTTAAAAAAAATGTGTGAATTTAGTCATTATTTTGATAGGTTTATTTGATGTTTCAAGTGCGTTTCATGAATAGCATTTGAGTTGTTTAAACCGTTTGACACATTTTTGTTTTAATGTTAATTAAGAAATGCGTTTGAAACATAAAATAAAGTTAACAAAATTTAATTAAAAAAATTAAATTCTAAAGTTTGAGGATTAAATTGGTTCAAAATTTCAAAGAGGGACTAATTCCAATTTTGAATAAAAGTTAAGGGACCAAAAAGATATTTAACCCAAAATTAAATATTTTATAAAAGAAATCATAAACTTATTAATTTACAATCTTAAGTTGATGTAATATCTACTTATTGTCATATTCCCACCAAAATATTCTATACTAGATAATGAAAAGAGAAATACATGTAATTCTTTTTATCTTGTTCTTTCTCCTCCTTTTCTTTCTCTCGTCGTTGTCTTATTTTTTTTCCTTCATTTTCCTGCTAAAGATGTTAGAGTTGAGTTTAAATGCATGGACCGGGCTTTAGATGCCTATCGAACAAGTTTAATTTTTACATTAAATAAATTTCACAAATTATCTAATTCTTACCTTACATTAATATACATTTTATTAATCATGTTAATGTGGTAAAGAGTAAGAATCCAATATGTCTAAATAAACACGTATTTTTGAGAGATGCCTGATAAACACAAGTTCCAACAGGAAAATCTTATTAAGCAAAAGCAATGAAGGCGCGCATGTGTTTGTGGGGATGGCTTAAGAGGTTTTTGGAAAAATAAACAATCATTCCCTGAAAATATCTTATGGTAACGCGTGTTTCCAAAGTATTAGATCATAATTCTTTAGCTAACCTATTTCAAATCATTTTTCTATTATAGGAAATAGTTTTATTTCCTTTAAGTTTTTCAAATTATTTTATTCTTAAAAAATAAACTAAATAAAATTCGATTCAACTGTATAGTAATGCTTTTTTATTTTTCATGCATATAGATTTTAAATTTGGCGGCATCAGTTTTATATTTGAAAGATGTTTTTAAATGTTAAAAAAATCTAAAGGAATCTGTTAGAGGGATAATATTTTATACACGATAATTAGTTGTAATGTACTTGAAGTTAAATATATATATAGGTTTGTTAACTCGTGTACTTTCAGTTGTATTTCAGTAATGTGTATTGAATTTTAGTAGACAAAAATATTTTTATATATTATGGATTTTAAATTTTAAGGTTAAGAGTATTTTAATAATTTTCATTCTCAGAACTAAAAAAAATAAACCCATATATATATATATATATATATATATATATTCTCAAATTACTTAAATCTCTTCTTCAGCCACATCAATACTAGTTATATATATTTTTTAATTTGTCCATTTATTCTTTCAACACTATACTGATCCTTTGTCACATAAAACTTGTTACAAAATTATATTTATGAAATATTTTTTTTTTCTAAAAAGGTTTAATGTGTTATATTTAAAATATTAGATTTTTACAGTTTCACATCTTACTGTTAACAACATCCTCATAAAACTCAAAAGTTAAAAATTTGTAAAAATCTTCAACATAATATTCGTAAATCGTGTAACCTATCATTAACAACAAAAAATTATCATTAGTAAAAATACATTTTCTACATTAAAAAAGATGGTTCTATATATCAAATAAATGTAATGAATTTAAAAGAGTGAATTTGAAGAGAAAAAGAGGAGTTGTTTAAATTATAAACAATATAATGAAAAATGAAAATGTTTCAAATGAAAGTTTACGAAAATGAATGAATAACGTGATAAGTCTGATAGAATAAAATTGATTCACTAACTGGAGAACTGATCCTAATATAAAGAATCTTAGTGATAAAATTGGAAGCCCCTTACCTCATCATAGGGTTTGGGGCTCTATGAACTTAAGCATGATTAGAATATATACATATGGTCATGAACTTTCAAAACACGGGAGTTATTGTGACGTAGAAGCAGGAGGGGCTACACAGCACATAATATGCCCATTTTCTTTGTTTTTTCATGACCCTTAGCTAGGACCCCGGAAAACAAGGGAGCCCAATACACTCCATATACCCCACCCATCCATTCTCTAGCTAGGGTTTTTACGTATTCTTATAGCCTATTGCATTTATGTCCTACCATATTCTATACTTTAATGGATAAAAGCTTTAAACTTGTACGCTAAAACAAAGCATCCATTTTAAAATACAAATCTCGTAAAATAATAGATTCATGTTCCCTCTGTAGTTCACTGCAGAGTGCAGAAGCCTAGGTTTGTCTTTGATTTCTTTTCAGTCCACCTTCTTATCTTAATGGATTCATCATGTCCTATCGGGATATGCCACATAATGTAATTCTATACACCATTATGAACCATAATGCAATTCAAATAAAATTTTGTTTCTAAAATTGAAACTATTTTTTGTATTAATACTTGTTGTACATTTAGCGGCGCATTAAAGTATTCGAATCTTTTTCAAGTGATTCTTAGTTGCAGGGTCAAATTATTTATTGTCTTTCGTCATCCATCGTTATTTAAATTGGTGTAGTCCCAGAAGGAGGAAAAGAAGACGTAATTATGTGTATCTTTAGTTCGACTGTGTATACATTAAATACGAAGATCTTGGTTTACAATATACGTTAAAGGACGGACACACACTAACATTTTTTTCACGAATTCACCATTTTTCAAGCTACCTGAGACCAATCCACACACACCATTCAGTCAATGATATGCTTTTACCTTACGAAATGCAAAAAAATACTTTGACACCAACGACTTTCTAATGAAAAATATGGTCTCATGCATCTTACATTTTGCATAAGTTTTGAACATTAATTATTTCGAACATTTTTGTTATGCTCACTTCAAGAAATCTACTATTTCTAAGAGTGTGAGAGCAAATTATTTGATTGATACTTTCACCGATTTTGGCTGATTTGTGAAGATGAATTCAAGGAGAAGATTGAATTCTTTCTTTACACGAATGAACGGATTAGAGAGAAAAAACAAGTCAGCATTATTGATCATTTCACACAAATGCTATTAACTTTTATTTCAATTCATTCACCGATTAATATAAAAACAAGTCACACTAACTTTTAATTTCCAAAAACTTCACTCTCGGGAGTAAATTATTATGTTTATGATGATAATAAAATAAAAACAGAATTTATATTGTAAATAAAGAAATGATTTAAATTTGGATAAAATCATATTAAAAATAAATGTAAATAAAAAGAAAACTAACGCAATTAGTTTTTTTTTTTTAATTTAAAATCATACAATAAAAAGAATTATACATATAATTAATTTTTTCATATTCTCACTCAATTTAAGAAAAAAAAAGAAAAGAATTTGCCATGTTATGAACCCGTAGTCCTGCTCTGAGTGGTGCAAGGGCACTGGTTATCTGAGAATATCATAGTTACCATTCCAATAGGTTCCGAATTCTAAAATTTTGTGACATTTATGAGAGACAAGCCTCGTGCAGGTGAAAAATTAGAAAACAGTCAAAACCTAAAGCTAAATAAAAACCCTAATCGTTACCTGTGCCCTAATTTATTCCAAAAACCCCTCTCTGTCATGTGACATACAATTTTCTTTTGCTCCACTCCCAAAACAAACCCACCTCCTCCTCCTCGGTAACCAAATCACTCTTCCCTTTCTTAATCCAATCTTCAAACACTAATCACTCACACTGTTAAAAAAGCATAAACAAACAATGTAAAACTTACAAAATTTACATACCACTTTCACCCCTCCCACGTAGGAATTCCTCTGTTACTACGCTACCTTACCCTTCATGCCCTTTTAAAATAACAAGTGTTACTTCCTTAAAACCAAGGCCACGTTTAATGATGCTTGGTTTATGCAAAGAAAAAGACATTGAAGTTGTTTTTCCTACTCTAAACTTTTAACCTTTCACGATCTCCTAAGCTGCCTCTCTTCTTATATTATCATCAAAGTGCTCTTCCTCTTCCCAAGAAGGCAATCTTACTGCCATGCCAACGCCATGGACACATTTGCACATAAAGCTCTGAATCTCTTGCATTGTCCCAATCGGAGCTCTTACCAGCAGATTTTAGATAGATGAAACTTATCCACAATGCCTAATTTTGTCACATTCATGCAAGTACTGTTTTTCATTTTATATAAAACCTTGATAAATTCATGCAGGTCTACTTAGGGCCTTTTGTCCTTTTAGGTATCACTTCTTTACATCAAAGTTGTTCTCATTGTCACAAGCCTCACAGTTTTTCACTTAAGAAATTGATGACACTTTTAATTTAAAATCTTGATACATTAAGTTTATGAATATTTTTTAATATGGTATTTAACTTTGATATTTCATTTAAACTTATTTTTGTATTATTTGAAATTTAATTGGAGTACTTTACACTGTTGAAAGTGTATCCAAGTTAAATTTAATAGATATTTGGCATGTATTTTTATGAATTAAACTACTCAAATTTGTAGGTTATGTAGTTACAGGATACATCAATGGCGTGAGAATTTTGGTCCGTGGCACTACAGCAGGTACAAGAACAAACAGGGAAGCCCCACTCCTCCCTAAATAGTAAGATAATGAAAGGGTAAGGGAGTGTCAGTGAGTGATAGGAGAACAATTTGGTTTTTGTAAGAGGGCAATATCTCAATTCACAGACTACATATCCTACATAATGGAGGGTCAATTTGGTACATGTACACAACAATGAATACAGCCAAACAACGAAGTTAGAACTACACTAACTACTATTTAAATGTAAAAGAGATATTGAGAGTGGAGGTTTTCAAAGTGCATTGAACTCAGAAAAGCTCAGCCACCGCACTTACCACCGCTGAGGTATTCTCCTTTGTTATTATTACCTGTAAGCAGTCACGCGAATCATGGAAACCAACAACAGTGCATGCACCACAAGTGCCAGAACTTAGATGGCCATGCCACCATTTCCACCACCATTTGCATAGCATCAGAAGAGCCAGAAGCATCATCAGAAGCCTAGCTTTGATTCTACCATTTGGTAGTAGTGAGAGCAGAGCCACTTTCTGGGGTAAGAGGGAAATAGATTGCATTCTTCACTGTCTATCTCAGCTATTCAATCTTCCTAAAGATAATGATGCAGTCTTTCACATGCTAGTATTGAAAACGCTAGTGTGAAACTTAAGCAATAGAGACCCTCTTTCACATGCACTTGGTCTCCTAGAGTGGACTTTCTTCAGCTCCAGCTTCACCGATTACCATCATTCAACAGCTGCAAGACTGACGTGGTGACACTATAACCAACACTCCATTAGACCAAGTTCTTAATCTCCAAAACCAAGCCATTTTCGTAGTCCTAATGGAAAGCATTGTTCCCCGGAGTGTTACCGCTTTGTTATTTTCCATGATATTTTTCTGCCTCACCCTGACAAAGGTAGGAGTCAATTGTCTCTCACCCGATGGACAAGCCCTTCTTTCTCTTCTGCCTGCTGCAGGCCCTGCTGCAACATCATCACCTGTTCTCTCCTCATGGAACCCATCAAGCTCAACACCATGTTCATGGAAAGGTATCACTTGCTCCCCACAAGGTAGAGTAATCTCCCTCTCTATTCCAGATACTTTTCTCAACCTCTCCTATTTACCCCCTCGGCTATCCTCTTTATCAATGCTTCAACTTCTCAATCTCTCTTCCACCAATGTCTCTGGCACCATTCCACCCTCTTTTGGTCAACTTTTCCATCTTCAGCTGCTTGACCTCTCCTCAAACTCTCTCACTGGTTCCATACCTGCTGAACTTGGAAGCCTCTCTTTACTTCAATTCCTTTTCTTGAACTCCAACAGATTGACAGGAAGCATTCCTCAACATCTTTCTAATCTCACTTCACTTGAAGTTCTCTGCCTCCAAGACAATCTTCTCAACGGTTCAATCCCATCACAGCTAGGCTCCTTGACATCATTGCAGCAGTTTCGGATAGGGGGAAATCCATATCTCACTGGACAAATCCCTTCACAGTTAGGCCTACTCACCAACCTCACCACTTTTGGTGCAGCTGCCACGGGACTTTCTGGTGCCATTCCCTCTACATTCGGTAACTTGATCAATCTACAGACTCTAGCACTTTATGATACTGAAATTTCTGGCTCAATGCCACCAGAGCTTGGGTTGTGTTCTGAGCTGAGAAATCTGTATCTGCACATGAATAAGCTCACTGGTTCTATCCCTCCACAATTGAGCAAGTTGCAAAAACTTACTAGCTTGCTACTTTGGGGCAATGCCTTAACTGGTCCAATCCCAGCAGAGCTTTCCAACTGTTCATCACTTGTTATATTTGATGTCTCTTCTAATGACCTCTCTGGGGAAATACCGGGGGACTTTGGGAAGCTGGTGGTTCTGGAACAGCTTCATCTATCTGATAATTCACTCACAGGTAAAATACCATGGCAGTTGAGCAACTGTACCAGCCTTTCTACTGTTCAGCTCGACAAGAATCAGTTATCAGGTACTATTCCCTGGGAGTTAGGTAAATTAAAGGTTCTACAGAGCTTTTTCTTATGGGGTAATCTAGTGTCTGGAACCATACCATCATCCTTTGGAAACTGCACAGAGCTCTACGCACTTGATCTTTCAAGGAATAAGCTAACAGGTTCTATACCAGAAGAGATTTTCGGCTTGAAGAAGCTGAGTAAGCTTCTGCTTCTGGGCAATTCATTAACAGGAGGATTGCCACCAAGTGTTGCAAATTGCCAGTCTTTGGTGAGGTTGAGGGTTGGAGAGAACCAGCTCAGAGGCCAGATTCCTAAAGAGATAGGTCAATTGCAGAATCTGGTGTTTCTCGACCTGTACATGAATCATTTCTCTGGAAGCATACCAGTGGAGATTGCTAATATCACAGTTCTTGAGCTGTTAGATGTTCACAACAACTACCTCACTGGGGAAATTCCATCTGTGATGGGGGAGCTTGAAAATTTGGAGCAGCTTGATCTCAGTAGAAACAGTTTGACAGGAGAAATTCCTTGGAGCTTCGGAAACTTCAGCTATTTGAACAAGCTCATCCTCAACAATAACGTACTGACAGGACCAATCCCAAAATCCATTAGAAATTTGCAGAAGTTAACTCTTCTGGATTTGAGTTACAATAGCCTCTCTGGTGGAATACCCCCAGAGATTGGTCATGTTACAAGCTTAACCATCAGCTTGGACTTGAGCTACAATTCATTTACAGGAGAAATCCCAGAATCAGTGTCTGCTTTGACACAGTTACAATCACTTGATCTTTCTCATAACATGCTTTATGGAGAAATCAAGGTTCTGGGGTCTCTCACTAGCCTCACCTCTCTCAATATCTCCTACAACAATTTCTCAGGTCCTATCCCAGTAACTCCATTCTTCAGAACACTATCCTCCAATTCATATATCCAGAACCCTGAGCTTTGTCAGTCCATTGATGGGGCTACCTGTTCTTCTAGTCTGATTCGAAAAAATGGTTTGAAATCTGCAAAAACCATTGCTTTGATCACAGTCATTCTAGCCTCGGTTACAATAATTCTCATTGCTTCCTGGATTCTAGTAACTCGTAATCATGGATACAAGGTTGAAAAAACATTGGGGGCATCAACTTCCACATCAGGAACTGAAGATTTCTCTTACCCTTGGACTTTCATCCCATTTCAGAAAGTAAACTTCAGCATCGGTAATATCTTGGATTGCTTGAAGGATGAAAATGTGATTGGAAAGGGCTGCTCAGGTGTTGTGTACAAGGCTGAGATGCCAAATGGGGAGTTGATTGCTGTAAAGAAGCTTTGGAAAGCAAGCAAAGCAGATGAAATAGTGGATTCTTTTGCTGCAGAGATACAGATTCTTGGATACATTCGGCATAGGAACATAGTGAGGCTCATAGGTTATTGTTCTAACAGGAGCGTTAATCTTCTTCTCTATAACTACATCCCAAATGGTAATCTGCGACAGCTTTTACAAGGGAACAGGAACTTAGACTGGGAAACAAGATACAAGATTGCTGTCGGATCAGCTCAAGGTCTAGCTTACCTTCATCATGATTGCGTACCTGCAATTCTCCATAGAGATGTCAAGTGCAATAACATACTTCTAGACTCCAAATTTGAGGCATATCTGGCAGATTTTGGTCTTGCAAAGCTAATGCATTCGCCAAATTATCATCATGCAATGTCCAGAGTTGCTGGTTCCTATGGTTATATTGCCCCAGGTAAGTCCGTTTAGCTTGCTTTACTTTCTCGAACCTTTCTTACATCCTTTACATAATTGATAAAACCAACGCCCTTAATACTTAGGCTATTGGTTTAAATGTAGAAAAAATGTGCACACATTCAATTGAAGCCCAGGAATATATGGACATCCATATTTTATCATTTAGTGGTGCTATTGGTTTAAAACTAACCATGTTTTTATCACTAACGCAGAATATGGCTACTCCATGAACATAACAGAGAAGAGTGATGTCTATAGTTATGGGGTGGTTTTGCTAGAGATTCTAAGTGGTCGCAGTGCTGTCGAATCCCATGTTGGAGATGGGCAACACATAGTGGAATGGGTGAAGAGGAAGATGGGAAGCTTTGAACCAGTTATATCAATACTAGACACAAAGCTGCAAGGTCTACCAGATCAAATGGTGCAAGAGATGCTTCAAACACTTGGAATTGCTATGTTTTGTGTGAACTCTTCCCCATCAGAGCGCCCCACAATGAAGGAAGTGGTTGCACTACTAATGGAGGTGAAGAGCCAGCCTGAGGAGATGGGCAAGACCTCTCAACCTCTAATAAAACAGTCCTTAAATCAAAACTGATTCCACCCCTTTATTTTTTCTGTGTTTTTTACTTCTAAACTCCAATGGTTAGTGTGATTGATTTTCATCTCATCGGAGAAGGAAACGATGGTGCTGCTAACGTGGAAATTCGAGAGTAGGGAGCTATAGAGGAACTAATGTTTCGCTGAAACGGCCATTGTTGTACAGTTTTAGAAATACAGATGTCAGTTATCCACATCACGAGATCGTGAAGCAGTACTATTTGTGTTTCGACACCATTTACGTGCTTGTTGAATGGTACCAGTTTATCTGCTTGAAATTCTTCGGATAATTTCTTCAACCAATTGGTTTTAAGGTAGGAACCAACTTTTTGTTTTTTTTTTTCAAACACCCTTATTCTTGTT
This sequence comes from Vigna umbellata, assembly GCF_029865625.1. Lineage (NCBI taxonomy): Eukaryota > Viridiplantae > Streptophyta > Magnoliopsida > Fabales > Fabaceae > Vigna > Vigna umbellata. Next base: position 40,798,189 of record NC_142172.1, on the reverse strand, counting down.
GCTGTATAAAATCCACATGTTAACTTTTGTAAAATTCACTTTATTCTTTTTCCTTGCAGAAAGACAGAAGATATGAGTTAAAAATAACTAAAATGAATGATTTTTTTCTTTTACAAAGCTGAGAATTATAGAGTTAAAGCTTCCGATCACAAGAATCTACAAGGTTTTTACTTTGATTTAAGCGGCAAATAGGCCCGTTTTCATTGAGCACTGTCTCAAGTTCTTGTAGACATAGAAATCAAGCACTTAAAACTTGACTGAATTTATCTGCCTCCACTTTGATCTGTCTATGTCGCTTCCAATTCCAAGTCTCCCACATCGAAGCTTAAACACGCACTTAATCATTTATTTTAAAAAATATTTTAGATCTGATTCTGATTCTACATAAATAATTTCTTTGGCGACATTAGTTTTCGCATCAACAAAAGGGTACAAGAGACCAGAGAGAGCCGAAAGGTGTGAGGTGACCTAATAGGAAAATTCGGAACCTTAGGTCCCATTGGCTCAGAAATTTCTTGAGCAATAATAATGGCTACAGACAAAGGGCATGCTTTTCTGCAGAGAAAATTAAAGCTTCAATAATGAAAGAACTGATTTTTTTAAGTTTACACATCTTGTCATCGCATTTGCTGAATTTCATTCAATTATTTTCTTTAACGAAGTACTATTCCAATGGTGAACAAGTGATGACTGTAAAGTTTTCTGAATGTAAGACGAGACGGGTCTTGATATTTATCATGGACGAGACGCAAAGGCCTTCAATGGCTCGAGACATCTTGGAGTTGGAATGGTTATCAGATCATGAAGTAGGAAGTAGAATAATAGAAGCCTTATTTTTTACTTTGGAGAATCGACTTTTAGGGTCATTACAGAGGCAGGACCCATATGGAGAGGCTTAGGTGTGGGGGCCAAGATAACAGCGTGTAAGGAGACAAAAGGAAACAAAGTCTTGCTTTCCCCTCCTTCTTCCATGTCTTATCAGACACACTACATTGCGCGTTCATTTGTCAGACAATGTTCGTCAAAAGGCAGAATCGTCATGCTCGTCAGTTTCCTCTCTGAATCTCCCTTAATTCTCATTGCATTCATCCCTCCAAGGACCTCCATCTTTTTTGTATGATAGCAAATTTTGTCAACAGTAAAAAGTGTTATTTTAGATTTCTTTTTCTGTTTTCTTTCACTACAACACTGTTATTGCAAATTGTGTCTCAGCTGGTTTCTTTGGATTGTTCTGTAAGACTGTATTTGGTTGAGTATCCATTGTATTCCTCATCAATAATGTAACCTTTGTCTTTTACAAAAAAGAAGTAATATGGTCCTGAATTTTGCCCGTGATTGTTGAAATTTAATCCAGGTCCTTCAAAAATGTTTTCATTCACGAGCTTGGGACTATGTGTCAATTTTCATGTTGCGATAATTTTCCCTGCTAATCTTGAACTTATCAAGAAGTTGGCATCTCATAATTATGCGTAATACCATGTCTGAAGTCTTTAACATTTGTTCCTTGATTCTTTGACCATAAGGTAACTGTATAGAACAATACTGATTTAAGAAAATGGATTCTTACAGGAGCTAACACAAGGATTACTTTCCAATTTTTATACCTTCATTCTCTATCAGTGGAACTGCGATGATCACGGAAACCTCCTCTAAATTTTCTGATTCGAGAATCCTTACAATAATATTTCCTCCTAACTGTAGTTTAAAAGAAATATCTTTAGTTCTAAAATTTCACCTTGTCATTTCATATTAGCATCACTTGGTCATTACCGAATTCACAATCTTTTGAATGACACAAGTATATTCGTTATTATATTTTCCATTTGCTACTACAAGCTTTCCTCTTATATATTAACCGTAGAACAACCTAGAATTATTATCTAAGACAGACCATACGGCAGGACAAATGGTTTCTTAATGGGTCTTCAGAAAGGACCAAACTTGGGAGTAAGACTCCAAAATTACAAATTATTGTTTCCATGTTACACGTATTTTCCATGTTCAGCTATTAACATTGTTAAAAAATGTAGGAATGACAAGCACATGGACACTCAATTAGTCTTTATGTAAAAAACCACACAATTAGAATTATTGTATCTTTAAAAGAAGGAAAATGATAATTATTACTATATATATTTACACACACGTATTTGTGTTTTGTATGTAAGAACCGACACCAAACACATGAAATTACGCTAAAGAAAAAAGTTGACAACCACTAATAATCCATAATTTAAGTCAGTTGAACTAGTATTGCCAAAATCAACCGAAATCAGATACAAGAACACCTTTGGCCATAAAGCCTATCTGTAGTAAGCAGCTGAGGTTTATTCACTTTATTGCTTCAGGGAATGTCAACTCAAGCGAGATTAAGATTTCATGTTAGTCACACCTGTCTTTCTGTATCATAATATTATGGGACTAACTAAACCTTATAAAGAGTGCAGAGATGTCTATAAGTTAAGCTATGCCTAAAAGAATAGAACCATCCTAACAATTTTTGTAAATAAAGACAATTCGTGCACTTCCACAGTCTATAGACTTAAATATGTTAATCATCACATTGAATCAGTTATGCAGCAACAAACTCAACAGCTACAAGTGGAAGTGTGAATTGAAGTCTTTAGGCTTGAAAAATGTTTGGCTATTTATTAGTAGTAATATGTAATTTCCCATTTTCTAAAATTGTTAAAAAATTACATTAGAATGGTACAAAATATAAAATACCGATATGTTCTAAATTGGAAGCAGAGTATCCAAATTTTCATCCCACAGCTAAAATAAACAGAACAACAAGTATCTCGCAGAGGATGAGAGAAGTGCAAACAACAGCAAGAGTTATTATCATTACTAAAATAAGTTTATTGATTGTTAGTTGCAGGTTCCTAATATCTTATAAGCACCTCAATAAACTAGTTTCCTGGCACTATCACAAAAATCCAATAGTTTGTATCACAAAACGAACATGCCTTTAAATGAAAAGAACAACAATAGTCAGTCCTCGCAAATAAGTGATGAACCGTTGGCTTGGCTTCCAATGCGTTCATTATTCAAAACTACAGCCAATGAAACACCTTAAAAATATTCAACTAGCCACTCATGGTTAAAAAATGTTGGGCACAAGTCACAACCATCAAATACCAAAATCTTACTCATCCAATTGTGCAACTTCAGCCTTCAATTGTTCAATCTTGAGACCCATAGACCTCTGCAAAGCCCCTCTTTCTTTCTCCGGCAACTTGGCCAACAACTTCTCGAACATGCCCAAAACCTCATTGACGGCGTCGCGTGCACACTCGGCTTCCTCGTTGAAATAAACGGTGTCTTTGGACTCCAACGCCATCTCTATCTCTTCCCTCGCCTCGGCAAACTTAAGGTTGATGGTGTCCACCTCCTTGGTGTGGTCTAACTCGGCCGACCCACCACTGAAACTCCTTGGATTGTGCCGAATCGCGTAGTGGGTGCTGGGGATTGAGGAAAAAGAGTGGAACTTCGAGGTGCACGCAGGGTGGGTCGATGAAGTGAAGGGGGCAATTGGGAATTGGCGAAAAGGGTGTCGGGTTCTGAAGAATGCGTAGAAGAGGGAAAACCTCCATCGGCCACTCATTCTGCTTTTGGTGACAACAAAAGTTGAGGTTCCAGCTGCAGCGGCGACAAAGAGACACAGAGTGGCGCTTAAACCTGAAAGTGGAAGAATAAGAACCACAGTCTGCAATGGAACCACAACACGATTCTGCCAGAGATCAAGGATCCCTGGCTCCTTTTCAAGATTAAATTAAATTAATAAAGCTCAGCCTTTGTTTTTGTTTTTATTTTTTACTTTTTTTTAGGGTTTGTTCGTTTTAACTTTTACTTTTTAGTGTTAATAAGGTTGTTTATTAGATTGTATGACTTTAATACGAACAAATTTAGTTAACTTTTTTCAGTCGGATTAAATTCAACTCAAACTAATTTAGCTTAATTTTGAACTTTTCTTGATCCGAATGAAATAATTAAATAATAATAATAACCATATAATTATTATTTCATTTACTTTATTATATATTTTAACTACTAAATAATATAACTTATTTTTTACCGATATTTTAAAATGAAAATTTAGAATAAATCATAACATATGACACACCCATCTAGGAATAAATTAAGTTAAATTGTATTTAACAAAAAGTACAAAAACTTTACTTAATTCAACTTACTTGTTTTTTATGTTGAAAGATGGGTTTGCTAAATTTCTTTATTGATGTTAATAGTTAGTAATTTTTTTAATTAATAATGACAAAAACTACGTTTTTTTTTCTTTTATCATGTCAGTCAGGATTTTTTTATTGATGTCAATGAAATTGTTTTTTTATTTGATGAGTTAAAGTATTCATACTGATTAAAAATGATTAATCATTATACTCATTAAATAAACATACTATTTTATAAATTAAAAGTTATTACTATCTAAACTAATATATATTATTAATAAAAATGTATAATATAATTAGACATTAAAGTTTTTGGAACTAATAATCGTAAAAATTATTTACTTATTGAAAGATAATTTTTTTAGTCACTCACTAACATATAATTGGAAACGTTTTTTTAGTCACTTTTATCTTAGAGACTAATTTTTTTATCAATAAAAACTAATTGTTTGGTTTGTAATTTTCACACCACTAGAAACTTAAATTTTGAGTCAATATATTATGTAGATCTAGATTTTGTTTATGAAATAATTAATAATTAAACATTATACAATTATAAACTTTTTTTTTATTGCATAGAAGAACCTGACGAATAGTAAGTGGAAAGAGAATCACCTGAGGAGAGATATATGATACGGAGATTCTTGCATGCCACGCTTACTTTTTTTTCCAAATTCTGCAAGAAGACCAAACAATCTCAGAGCTCTCAGGGCTTGCCATTTGAGTCTTAGGGTTTGTCTCCTCTCTTACATTTCTCTCAGTTTTCTCTTCCATTTAACTTCAATACATCTCTTCTTAATAACAAATTACCTATTCATTGCTTTTAATTTCACATTGGCGCAAATCGGTGAAGGTACTGGAGGAAGATTCGGGGGGAAGGCGTTATTTGCGTTCGTGGTAATATTGTGAAAGTGATTTATTAAATCTCATTTTGTATCATCGACTGAACCATTTCAAGCTGTGTTTTGAAGAGTGTCGTTTTTGCTCTGTTTACTACCTTTCCAGGTATTTTGCTCTGTTTACTACCGTTCCTTACCATATATATATGTGAGGTTTGCTCTGTTTGAATGTTATATGTTATAGCACCAGTTGTGGAAAACAGGTCTTGATTGGTTCATAGGAAGCACTCTGCTGGTCCTTCCCTAAATTGGGAAGTGAATTCTAAACTAGACAAGCATGTTTTTAAAAACTAATTCTGGAGAAAATCATGTCACAATGTACCTATTATGCGAAGCTATTAATTATAGCGTCTAGCAGACGTGAGACAGAAGCAAATGCACTTTTAAAGTCAATAATTCCAGATATATTATCGTTTAGATAACCGACGGTAGTCAGATAATGAATATCATTTAATTTGTTGATAATTTACAGTAATTAACATTGTGGAATAATTTGTTCATGTTACTCGCTGAAAGTGATTTGTGATACGAAATTGATCATAGTGGTGAAAATTAAATTAAAATATTTAAATTTGAATTTGTAATGAATAATTTAAATTATAGTAAAAAGTAAATTTTAGTTATTGATAATTTATTTTAAAATTGTTGAAATTAAATTTAGAAATAAATAAAAAATATGAAAGATTAGGTAGATAAAATAACAAGAAAATATTTTAAAACAAATTATCATTATTTAGAGACCAATATAGTGACCATCTTTTGATCTTTATATATTTGGTTGCTAAATTGGTTTTTATATATTTGCTTGCTAAAATAGTTTTGATATAATTGGTTGCTAAATTAATTTCTATGCAATTAGTTGCTAAATTAGTTTCTATTTGGTCACAAAATTAGTTTCTAAATTAGAAGCTAAATTGGTGTCTAGCATTAGCTACCAAAGTTTAGCTACTTATGACTATTAGAATCTAAATTGGTCTCAACTTGAATTAGTGACTAATTTGATCATTTTAGAGACTAATAATTTGGTTTCTAAAACCAAATTTTCTTGTAGTGCATGAATCCCTTTCCTTCAATTCCATGCAGTTCTTATCAGACAAATTTGATATGAAAAGAAATAGTTATAGGAATAGGTATACTGGAAGAACACGAAATATGGAGCCCTAGAGAAGAAAGAGTTCAGAAACTGTATTAGAGAAGAAAAGTAACAACAGTAGATTCAATGAGATATGGTTAGAACAACACTATTATATGTCTGTGATCTCCAAGACTACAGAAAACTACGTAAGTGTTATAGATAAAGTTTATGCGCAGTTCACTGCTACTGTTGTGATTTAGTTATTGTTGCGCATTTTATTTATTGGAATAGCTAAAATTTAAGATGTAGTTGGACACTCTGATAGTAATTAGTAACGAAATCAATGTTTTTCACTTTTTATTTGTTTGAGTTAATTTGAAAATAACTAAAAATTTTATCAGCAGATTTATTTTTTGCTATCCAGAATGTTTAGAAGACTCTCAAACAGTGGAGCTATTTGAAACTTTGGTAACCATTAGTACTAGCAGTTGGGAAGAGAAAAGCTGAATGCGATGCTTAAATGCTTTATTTCTAATGTAATAGTACTGTTATCACAAATACGACATGGTACAATACAGAAATGCCGCATAGATGAAAACCAATCGTACATGGCCAATTAATCTAGGAACAAATAAATTAAAAGTGTACTATATTTTTCACTTTCACTTGTCATTTACATTTCAAATTTCTCTTGTTCTGAGCTGTGAGGCATTTAAACACAACAAGATTGGAACGTGCAAGACGACCGTCAAACAGATAGAATCAATCGGGTCTGAATCACGAGTATAGAAGTGCAGAGATGACACACAACTTCAGACTTTTATTCAAAAAACTTAAATAGGAAGGTAGATCACTTGGCTCTAAATGGAGATTGTCTTTATTCCTCAATGAAAACAAGAATCTGTAAGAAATTAAATAGTAACTTTTATTACAAAAATTTATGCATATACCGGTAATGATTTTTTTTATTTCTTTCTGAGTGTAAGGAAGAAAGGATCGTAAACTTACGTGATTTATCATGAGTGGTGCTTTCGCATTCGCAACTTATTTGTAGATAGGTGGAGGTGGGGAAGCATAGGTGTAAGCTGGAGGTGGAGGCGATTTTACTGGTGGAGGAGGACTTTGATAGTAATAAGGAGGGGGTGGTGATGGGGATGGTGGGGGAGGGGATTTGTAATGGTAAGGAGGTGGCGGTGATGGAGATGGTGGTGGGGGTGATCTATAGTAATAGGGAGGTGGTGGAGATGGAGAGGGAGGTGGAGGGGATTTGTAGTAGTATGGAGGTGGTGGTGATGGGGATGGTGGTGGCGGGGATTTGTAGTAGTATGGAGGTGGTGGTGATGGAGATGGTGGTGGTGGTGATTTGTAGTAGTATGGAGGTGGTGGTGATGGGGATGGTGGTGGAGGAGATTTGTAATAGTAAGGAGGTGGCGGTGATGGAGATGGTGGTGGAGGTGATTTATAGTAATAGGGAGGTGGTGGAGATGGAGAAGGAGGTGGAGGGGATGTGTAGTAGTATGGAGGAGGTGGTGATGGGGATGGTGGCGGTGGGGATTTGTAGTAGTATGGAGGTGGTGGTGATGGGGATGGTGGTGGAGGAGATTTGTAATAGTAAGGAGGTGGTGGTGATGGAGATGGTGGTGGAGGTGATTTATAGTAATAGGGAGGTGGTGGAGATGGAGAGGGAGGTGGAGGGGATTTGTAGTAGTATGGAGGTGGTGGTGATGGGGATGGTGGTGGCGGGGATTTGTAGTAGTATGGAGGTGGTGGTGATGGAGATGGTGGTGGTGGTGATTTGTAGTAGTATGGAGGTGGTGGTGATGGGGATGGTGGTGGAGGAGATTTGTAATAGTAAGGAGGTGGCGGTGATGGAGATGGTGGTGGAGGTGATTTATAGTAATAGGGAGGTGGTGGAGATGGAGAAGGAGGTGGAGGGGATGTGTAGTAGTATGGAGGAGGTGGTGATGGGGATGGTGGCGGTGGGGATTTGTAGTAGTATGGAGGTGGTGGTGATGGGGATGGTGGTGGAGGAGATTTGTAATAGTAAGGAGGTGGTGGTGATGGAGATGGTGGTGGAGGTGATTTATAGTAATAGGGAGGTGGTGGAGATGGAGATGGAGGTGGAGGGGACTTGTAGTAGTATGGAGGTGGTGGTGATGGGGATGCTTGTGGTGGGGATTTGTAATAGTAAGGAGGTGGTGGTGATGGGGATGGTGGTGGAGGGGATTTGTAATAATAAGGAGGTGGTGGTGATGGAGATGGTGGTGGAGGTGACTTGTAATAGTATGGAGGAGGAGGGGATGGTGAAGGTGGGGGTGGTGATTTATAGTAGTATGATGGTGTAGGTTTTGGTGATGGTGGAGGTGGAGAGTTGTATTTGTAAACGGGAGTTGGAGGAGGAGGTGACTTATAGTAGTAAGGAGTGGGTGAAGGCTTTTCACATTCTTTAAAATACTTCTTTGAAGCATAAGCAAATGGCTTAGCCTTAAGCACCACTTCATACTTGTCCTTAGATTTCACCTTCAACTTGGTTTCTTCGTTGAATTGAGTAGGTGTGTTGAAGGGGGAGTGTTTAGGTGGAGCATAAAGCTTGGCCTTGCACACTGTGGGTCCATACTTGACATAGTCAAAATCCTTAACTGTGATACTGTACTTTCCATTGCTCTTAGTTTCACCATAGGCCTTGATCACTTTCGACCCTGCTTTGCATTCGACCTCCACAACAGCACCTACATTCCCCCACAAAACGATTAATTACCACACATAAACATACTTGTACATGTTAATAAATTAAACTATTCTTATAAGAAAGTACACTATATTGGTCAACATTATAATATTATGATAATTACCTTTCTCTCAATTCAACTGTTTTCTTTATCTATTAATTATATATAGGTTTTAGCCTCTTCTAATCAAATTATATATTATTGCTTATTTTCTTCTTTTTATGTATACAACTTTGGAGATGACACAAAATAAGAATTTCAATTAAAATCTTTATTTATTTTAAATTTTTTAATAAATTATCTACCATTATTAGTTTTTTATTTTTAAAACATTTAAGATTTTAACTAAGATAAAATAGGATTAAGAATATAATAATTGACATATAAATGGACAAACATTTTAAGGTATTAAAAATGTAATAATCAATATTCTCTTTTAAGTGTAAAATGACAAAAAAATGTGCTAGTAAGATGTTGAGTATATAAATTTTTTTCTTGATTAGTCATATTTTCTAGCCATAACAAAACTATATATCTAAACAAAAAGATAATGAAATGAATATGATGTACCTTTGAGGTGTTTCTTGTTATGGGACTTCTCGGGATGGTTCCAGTCATAGCACTTATAGCTGTAAACTTTACCTACTACCTTAACAATCAATGCGTGGTGGTAATGATGTGGGTACGGGTGTGGGGGATATACAACTGGTGGAGGAGGAGAGTTATAATAGTATGGAGGTGGTGGAGAATTGTAGTAGTAAGGAGTTGGAGATGGTGGTGGAGGAGATTTGTAGTAATATGGAGTTGGAGATGGAGACTTTTCAGGCGGAGGTGGAGACTTGTAATAGTAGGGTGGTGGAGGAGGTGGTGAAGGTGGTGGTGGGGAGTTGTAATAGTAAGGAGGAGGCGGTGAGGGAGAGGGTGGAGGAGGGGACTTGTAGTAGTATGGAGGAGGTGGTGAGGGAGAGGGTGGAGGAGGGGACTTGTAGTAGTATGGAGGAGGTGGTGAGGGAGAGGGTGGTGGAGGGGACTTGTAGTAGTATGGAGGAGGTGGTGAGGGAGAGGGTGGTGGAGGGGACTTGTAGTAGTATGGAGGAGGTGGGGAGGGAGAGGGTGGTGGAGGGGACTTGTAGTAGTATGGAGGAGGTGGGGAGGGAGAGGGTGGTGGAGGAGACTTGTAGTAGTATGGAGGAGGTGGTGAGGGAGAGGGTGGAGGAGGGGACTTGTAGTAGTATGGAGGAGGTGGTGAGGGAGAGGGTGGTGGAGGGGACTTGTAGTAGTATGGAGGAGGTGGTGAGGGAGAGGGTGGTGGAGGGGACTTGTAATAGTATGGAGGAGGTGGGGAGGGAGAGGGTGGTGGAGGGGACTTGTAGTAGTATGGAGGAGGTGGAGAGGGAGAGGGTGGTGGAGGAGACTTGTAGTAGTATGGAGGAGGTGGTGAGGGAGAGGGTGGTGGAGGAGACTTGTAATAGTATGGAGGAGGTGGTGAGGGAGAGGGTGGAGGAGGGGACTTATAGTAGTATGGAGGAGGCGGGGAGGGAGAGGGTGGAGGAGGAGACTTGTAGTAGTATGGAGGAGGAGGCGATGGAGAAGGTGGTGGAGGAGACTTGTAATAGTAGGGAGGTGGTGGTGATGGGGAAGGAGGGGGAGGTGACTTGTACTCATAAGGAGGTGGTGGTGATGATGATGGAGGAGGTGGTGACTTGTACTCATAAGGAGGAGGAGGTGATGGTGAAGGTGGAGGTGGTGACTTGTATTCATAAGTTGGAGGAGGTGGTGGTGGTGAAGAATAGGAAGGGTAACCATCAGCATGGACAGAAACTACAGTAGTAGAAATCAAAGCAATGGCCATTGCCATGATCATGTGTGGCCAAAGACGACCCCTTTTGGGGTCGGTGCCCCTAGCAGTCATGTGTAGAAGAAAAAAACTTATCACCTCTGCCCAATGCTGCTGAGATCCTCAATGATAGATATTGTTGTTGGGAGTGCAGAGAGGAGAGGGAAGAGGTTTGGTGTTAGTGAGTGTTGAGAAAAGCTGCATGCATGAAATATTTATAGTGAGAGTGAGTCGTTAAAAGGGAGCTGTGATGAGAGACCTCAAATTATTCAATTGGTTTCATTTTGATTTTGATTCTTTAAATTAAGAGAGTCCCTAGCTGGCCTTGTGAACTTTCGAAAGCACTCTTTTTGTAAACTCATGTTTTCCTCCACATGGCCAGAATCGGGCTCCATTCAAATCCCCAACAACTAATTAACATATAAATCATCATTCCTTCCTACTTCCCCTTCTCTCAGTTGCCTATCTTGACCAAAGGTAACTCCAAAAAATGGTGTATATCCATAATTATTCATTTGTAATGAATTTGGACGAATATGACAAACACGGAGAATGAGAATGAGAATGAGAAGGGAACAATTTCACCAACAACTTTGTTTCACTTTACTACATTCTTTTTCTTTCTTCAATATTTTTATCAGTCATGTGGTTCATCAATGATGAGTTTTAACATGCGATGTTGTCAAACCGGCATCAAGTTCAAGTTGCCGCATAATTTTTTGCGCGAGAAGCGTAGTTGGCAACTAAGCATTCGCCAATTATAGATAAAATAATATTTATTGGTTTAAGCAATTGATCAAAGTCAGCTTCTAACACTTTTTTTTCACATCAATAATCAATAATTGTAACATGAAAGAAACGTGGACACTATTGCTCCCTTATGAAATTTCGTTGGGCCTGTTTGATAATACAATATAATTCGACAACTAAGCGTTTCCCAACTAAATTAGCTCCAGTCCCAAGCTGAGGAAGCACTTATATTCCTCTATTGTAGCTAGTTGATTAGCTGTGTTCATAAACGTTATTCTGGAGTGACACGAAATTTCTAATAGCCACCCACATTCTCATTCCACTACATAATCGTTTATAGTTGTCAATGCCGTGTAGTAGATTGAGGTGTAAATAGAATATCAAATTCGTGATAGTTGCTGAATTAAGGGAATAAAAATGACTTTGACTTGATTATAAAAATTTAAGGGTAAATTGGATATTGAAAGCTAGAAACAGAGAAGGTTTGTCTGGAAGAAAATTATTAATCAAATAGAGAAAACATAATTTAGTAATGATTGGAGTAAATGAGTAAAAAGAAAACCTTTCCTTTAAGAGCATCTAATTGAATTAAAGTTGTTTAAAGCTAGAGTCATCACCAACCACTTTTGTTTCTAAGGTTTAGGTAGGGAACAGGTTGTTACAATTCTTCGGAATGAAGTTATCTTCATATAATTAATTAAGGCTGTTACAAAGTTTTCCCTTTATATTCTGTTATTTTCCTAGATATGAGATCAGAAATTCCGACTTTGCTTTTATGTTTTCTTATTAGAGAAAAATGGTTTATGTATAATGCCAAATTGATTGGTATTACAAATTATTTTCGTACATTTGCATATTTGGTCAATCTTGTAAACTTCTCTCTTATTCTGATATGTTAGATTTAAAACTGAGAAGGTGAAGTAAAATTTGGGTTTTTCAGAAGAGACATTGACTAATGGTGTGAAGGAGTATTAGAATATCAAAACTAAATGCTTAATAATTGTTTTGTTTGGTCTTTCAATAATTAAGCAGGGAAGTCTGGGCCAGTATGTATAAAGCATGTGCAACACGAAACTTAAGGGTGATTAGCTGTAGCAGGATTGATGAGACCATTAAACTTTTATGAGTCTAAGCTAGAATGACAACATAGGGCATACTATTGAAGGATTTGATAGATATTGGGATATGCATGTCAATAAAAAGTAGTGGTTGACCAAAGTAGATTAAAGCTAAAATCTAAAAGGGAGGCAATGCATTGGATCGAATTTACCATACAAGAACTAACTCGTCTTGTTCAGTGGGTTTAGCTATATATATATATATATATATATATAGATAATTCAATAGGTATAATTGACCCTTTTGATACTTCTAACAAAAAAAAAAAAAGACAGATCAAGATGGAGAAATGTTGCGAGTTGAAGTTCTAACTCAATAGATAAACGCAGTGCAAAAACAATATTTCAATCTCTGTATATACTAATGGTGTTGTTTCTGAAATCATATATTCCTAAGGAAAATGACACTTGAACAACCATTTTTGACAACATTTAGACACGCGCACACGTGTCTAAATTTGAGTGGTCCATTTTCATTTAATTTTTTCAACTGGATCACTCAAATTTAGACACGTGTGCGCGTGTCTAAATGTTGTTAAAAATGATTGTTCAAGTATCATTTTCCTATTCCTAAATATGACATTCAATGTTTATTTTGACAAGTTTATCTGTTAAATTTATTTATTTATTGTTACTTTGTATAGAACTATTAGATTTTAGGTTTAATAGCTGTTTTGACTCAAAAAAACTTTGTCGAAATAATTCAATGCAATAATTTAATCTTGTTGGCTTAATATAATATTATTTTTTAAAAAAAAATCAATATGATATCTTTTTATTAAATTGGAGTTGATATTATTTATAAAATGATGACGTGATGGACAGGGTAAATAATGTCGTGTGGTTAGGATTATCTAACTTGACATTAAGGTGTCTGGAATGTGTCATTTAAGTCATATCATTACTCTTAAAAAAAATATTAATATCAATTTAATGAAAGTTATCATATTTACTTTTTTTTATGAAGATAAAACCTGCATTAGGACGAAAAAGAAAATGAAGAATTGCATGTCATAACTTCAAAAAAATAGGATAAAAACCTGTATTTTATACAATAAAAAAATGTAGATAAATATTCATTCTCATCTTTTGTATATGCTTTTTGATTTGAACTAAAACACATAAATTACATATATAGCTCAAAGTAGAACATGACTACATAATAAGACAAATAAAGTTATATTCATTGACAGAAACTAGTTTCTTGTATATTTAATACTATCTGAAACAAAATTTCATTGTGGAAGAACTGTAACAATCCCATCGTTAATATGGTAAAATAAATAATACAAGAACAAATAATTAATATAATCTCCTCAAAATCATTTCCATGCACACACCTACATTATATATATACTACAATGCACACACCTACATTATATATATACTACAAGGAAATTTGTAATTGATGACAATTTTATTTATGAAAATAATTTTGTGAATGAAACCAAAGTTTCTTATTGATTTTATTGGCATATACTAAACTTTTAATTATCAATATAAACATTTATTCTTAATAAAGTTGTCAATAAAATTCATTGATAACTTCCGTTTATAAATTAAAATTTATAAAAGGAAGATGAATAAAAATAGAAAGAGAGGAGAAAAGGAGGAGGACTCGGAGGCAATTGAAGTGAGGATGATGAGAATGGAAACACAACCGTGATCGAGGTGGAAGAAGAAGAAAAAAAAAAGGAAAAAGAAAAAAAACAAGAAAAAAATATATCTAATCGTAATATTTGTCAATGGACAAAATCATCGATAAATATTTACCATTATTTGTGACCATTGTTAGTTATAGATGAATTTACCAATTATCGATAAATTCATGATGATAGATGTATCAATAATGAATTTATCAGTAAATTTATTGATAAACTTAAATTACCGATAAACTCTTATTATTAATAATAAATTTTGTTCTCGATAATTAAACATTTTATTTAATAATGTGTATACCTCAATCCTTAACATTAATAAGAAAAAAATCTATACGTTTTCTACGAGGTCATTGATAAAATCTCAAATGTCATAAATTTTTCATAACTCAATAATAATGTTAGACTTATGAAGTTAAATTACATAATGGGTAACTACTCTAATAATAAGATCTTTAGCTTTAATACATTACAATTATTAAATACATTAACAAATTTATTCAGTCCCATATGAAATTTTTATTTCAAGAATAAAGATGTGATAGTCCTACATATACCTATATATCAGAAATAACTTGAAATAATATCCTCTCAATATTCACCTTATATTTTGTTTAAGCTAGTTTATCTCCAAAATTTTATTGAACTTATATCCAAGAAGGCAATATATCTCGATTCAAAAAGCTGTAAATGCAGAGACACAATTTATTTATTTTGATTTTAACAAAATTATATATATATATATATATATATATATATATATATAAGTTATTACTAAATCACTTTCCTATTTCATTTAACCATCCAATATTAAATAACTCCAAAAATTTATGTAAAGTTCTCAAGTTTTTGGACATATCATTTAGAGTGAATCCAAAAGTCAAAAATTGAACGACGAAACAGAAGAGGGCATGTGTAATTAAATTCTGAAATTCTCAATCATCAAGCTTTACTAAGACCACTAAAAAACTAAGACTTGACCTTAGCTCATCAATTCTCAAAGATTTAGAGAATATAGTAAATTTTTATCAATCAAAACTTTCGTTTGCAAGAATTTCCCTCGTATAAATCTAAATTAAAATTGAAATGAAAACTAGTTTGTTGGACATCTACTTGGGTGAACATTGGGCCTTGGTTTTTTGTTAACTTAAGTGGTCAAAAATTCTATTCTACTTGATCAAAAAACTACAAGACCCAAAAATAATCAGGACTAGAAGGTATGTTATCACTTACTCAATGATACAATCCAGAATTGGTGTTACATTATTAGGTTAGGCAAGAAGTAGGAGGAAGAATGAAAGGAGAGGTTTGTTCGAGGATAACCTTTCTCATTACACGCAGTATTAACCTTTCTCATCCTTTTTCAGCCCAACCCGGTTTTTCTATACTTAATACTTCCGATAACTACTGAAATCTAGAAAAAGCTTACTTTCATCACATCCATATACCTTAAATTAATTAAAATTTAATTATCATTTTTTAATTTATTTACAGAAGACAGAGAACCAATATACTTCTACAACAGAAATAACTATATTGACCATAATGCAATCCTTACAATACACAATACTCATAAAGTACTTGATTTTATCTTGTATAGGCAATCATTTCCTTCCATTAACTATTCCCGTGAGACACCACTATTCTACACTTGTATGCTAACGTGATATTTGAATTATTCCAAATAAGTAAACATCTTTACCTGTGCTTCATCTAAGAGTCACTTCGCGCATTTAAACAGAAAAAGAAAAAAGAATAAACGACAATGCTAGTTTTCAAGTACACTGTATAATAATATAATGGTGTGCACAATTCTGTAAAGCTCCGAAACAGTTTATTTTGTGATAAACATGGAAACCAGAAAGCAGATTCATTTCTTCTATTTTCCGTTCTATCTGTGAATCAAGTGTACCGTGTTAAACACTCTTAAGGTTCCATTTGGGACAAGTGCTCGATCACTCGTAAAGTTCAGGCTTCAAAACACCAATGTAAGGCAAATTTCTATACTGTTCGGCAAAATCCATTCCATAACCAACAACAAAACAGTCTGGGCACTGCATACAACACCAATGTAGACAGAATCAGTAGATATCACTCCCAACTCATTCTGCTTCGTAATTAGACCATACCACTTCATGTCAGTGCCATAAGTGCAGTCACTATTTCTGCTTAGAGCATAATATCCAAACTCGTGCTAAAATTATCTAGGGATTTAAAGAATCAGCTACAGCAAAAAAATTGAAAACAAAATTTATCATAACTGCTACATATCTATAATACATTTCCACCCTAAAGGTAACTGGCCATTGATACTAGAACAAGGTAAACTTTTGGATAAATTTCCCAAAAAGCACTTAAAATGAGAATATATGTTAAAATAAAATACTTGATAAGTTTATCCAAGTCAGTCTCAATAGAAGTTAAGAACATTGTGTTTATGTTCAACAGCTATATGATATATATGAAGCTCATTGGCATGTATTGGTGTGCGAAAAAAATCTATACTTGTAAAAACCCAAAAACATGCATCATACCTCAAATCCACGGTAGAATTTTCCTTCACCCACCAGCTGAACATTTACTTTTCTCCTTGCAGGTTTATCAAGAAAAGTGCACACAGAAACAGAGGATGCTCCTTTTGATTTCAAGTGCTTAATGACTCTAGATAAGGTATGACCAGTATCTACAATGTCTTCAACCTAATTATCAATCCATGATTAAAACATGTATAACAATTTAGAGTAATTTCTCCGCAGTCTCTTGATAATCAAAGAAAAATGGAAAAAAAAAATTATAACTAATTTGTAAAAAAAAAATTGTTGTATAGCTTTTTGATTCTCCATTTAAGCTCGTACAACCTTGTATAATATAAAAAGTACCATAGGGGATTTGAGTTCGAAGAAAAAAAAATACACTATCAAACAACAGAAAAAGAAATTTAGCTCGGACGTGGACTAACTAATTACTCTCATTTGAAAATACAATGTATTAGTTTTATTTCAATTTGAAAACAGTGACATTGAGGGGTGAGAGGAGGAAAAAAGAGGAATACCAAGATGACATGACGAGCGTTGATGTCGACCTTCAAATCCAAGGAAATGGTGGGTGCGCCATTGGACTCTGTTCCTGAACCGTAGGATTCAGCTCGGACGAAATCAACGGATACTGAGAAGTCGATTTTGCGAACAAAATCTGCCAAGAAGAGGAAGGCACCCGTGGCAACACCCACGACTATGGGCGCTCGAGAACAACCAGCAAAGTCAGCGGAAACTTCGGCGGCAAGCTCCGAGACACGGCGAGAAATTTGGTCCTCGCTCCACAGAATTGTCTCAATGTGGGAATGCATGGTCGTGTTCATTAGAGAGGGTGTATGGGATGTTTTACAACTGCTAGGGTTTTTCAGATTCTCTACCGTTTCCTCTTTCTATTTGAAGAAAGTTAGGTATCTTTTTCAACCTTCTTTTCTATAATTTATTAGAATTTTATTAAAATAATCAACCTACCCAATAATAAAAAATTACTATTATTTATTTATTTATTCATTACTTAATTTAGAATAAATTCAATTATTTCACAAATTACAACAAATGTTACTTTGTTTGTTGACTAATACTCAAACCACTTTTTTACTCTATTGAATTTAATATTGCTTAAATAAATATTCCTGCTTTCTAATTTAAGAAATGTGCGTGCTGTATTGCACTTTAGAAATATAATTTGGTCTATATAACTTAAACCTAGTAGATAGTGTTATTTAAAAGATTTTTTTTCTGCAAATTATATCAAAATTTTAATGTACCAAAATTACACATAAGTCTTGGTTTACTCCCTCAATATTCTATACTTTCTCTTTTCGTAAATGCATTAATGTTACATTTCTTACAAATGGTTAATGTAGAAAATATTCTTCCATTTTAAAATAATAGTATTTTGTGAAGATTAAGAAAATGTGTATAATGGTAGGAATAAATTTTGTATAATTGAAATTCGTACGAAATTTATCTAGGACAATTATTTGTATAATATGTGAAGATTTAATAAATGGATAACTATAAAATTATAAAAGATCTAA
This sequence comes from Vigna umbellata, assembly GCF_029865625.1. Lineage (NCBI taxonomy): Eukaryota > Viridiplantae > Streptophyta > Magnoliopsida > Fabales > Fabaceae > Vigna > Vigna umbellata. The sequence continues at coordinate 40,779,861 of NC_142172.1, read as the reverse complement.
TAAAACGACAAATATATTTTATTAATAAAAGATCAAACTATAAATAAGTTTGATTATAAAGATTTCAAATAGAAATTTTTATTCATCTCTTTTAAGACTTTTTTTTTTCTTAATCTTCTTTAACTTTTTCTTTTAAGTTTTTATGTTTGTGCTAGCGGTAAATTAGTATTGGACGTTGTTATGTGCTCTTATACATATATATTAATTATGTTAGATTGTATGAAGTTATGACTTTCTGAGTATATATTTGAAATTCTCGAAAAATAGTGAAATAATAGATGATTTATGTGTGAAATGTATTGATAAAATAACTTAAATTAGATTATTTTAACTTTACTAAATTTTAAATTTACATTAGAAAAAAAATTCTTAAAGTAAGAGTTAAAATTCGTTATTATTGATTAATTTCATGCTTAAAAACTACTTATAAATTATTTATCTTTGTATATGAGACTGAGATATGATAATGAGATGTTAATTAGTATTCTTAAAAAAGGAATACAAGTGAGTATAACGATTACAAAGTTTTATAATATTCAAATGAATAATGATACTTTGACAATCTTTTTTTTGAGAACATTTTAACATTTACGTGTCATTTTGTGATTGGTTCATGTTAGTGTTTATGATTATTATTGATTATGGAATAATTTTTGAACCAATCACAAAATGACAAATAATGTTAAAACGTTGTCAAAAAAATATTGTTAAAGTAATATTATCCTATTTAAATTCGTATTCCGTACATATAATTTTATATGTATAAAGAATATAGAAAATATATTTTGTATCTATTTATATTTTGAAAAACTATTATTATTTTGTAAAAGTGAATAAATATACATCTTTTTGTGCAAGTGAATATATAAGATTTTGGGTCGTTACATATCTTTTTTGTTTGTTCAAAGACAATGACTTTTTTTGGATGAGTTTTAGCAATATGTAAATAAAAAGTTAAGAGTATATTTCTATTAAATTTGTATCACAAAAATATTTCTGAACCATTGTACTCTAACGTTAAAAAGACTATTATTTTCCAACTGAAAAAGTAAATATTTTAAGAATAGAGAATAATAAAATGGTTATCAAAATTTTGGGAAAGTTTCATAGAAGGCCTGATGTCAAAATCAATACAGAAATGTGTTTGACTGAAAATGTTATAAAAATAAGATGATTTAGCACTACATTTTAAAAAATAAATGCATAAAAATCTCAAAATTTAATTTTCTGGTAAAAATACTATAATACAGTATTAATTCTCCGAAGAAGCATTTTAAACCAAATTGTGTAATAGTCACACCAATTGAGTTCAGTAAAGCCTTTGGAATGCTTATTACAGCATTTTGATTGAAAGTTTCTTATAAATAAAAACATCATTTTAATATAATAATTATTTAAATATTTAAAAAATAACCCTATTAAAAAAAATTACTTTAATAAATAGCTCTCTGCACTTTATATACGTGCAGGGTCTATATTAAAATATATTCTATATATAAAGAACTATTTCAAATAACTCATTAAAAGTGTTCTTAAAGTAAGAACTCACAATTTTCGTAAACATAAAATTTTTCTAACAAATAAATCTACATTAAACAATTTATTTTGAATATGCAATTTAATCCATAAAAATTAAAAAAAAAACAGAACAATTCATATTTATTGTCATTTAAAAGCACGTCTATATAATTTTATTCACATGAATGTCAACTTACTAATATATTTGTTCATCTAAATAATCTAATTAACTTTATTCTAAAAGACTGGTTTTATTCTAGAGTAAACTTAAAACCAACTTAAACCAAACTGTACAATGAGAGCTGCTGTTTGACTTTAACAATTAAGAAGATTGAGACTAACACCATCCATTACATTGCTATTGCAGAAAAAGTTAAAAACCCAAAAACCACAAACAAATAGTAATGACAAATCCATATAAACCATTGATGCTATAATTCAACCTTAGACAGATATATTCCAACAAAGAAAATTAATAACTTAAGAAATTAAATGAGTGAAGAATGTGTCTACCAAAATCCGAAATCAAATGTCTAAAAATCCAAAATTGATTCCAAAGCTAATAAACCGATTACTCTAATGTAAACTCAGTCCTAAATAAAATAGAATGATAAAAAAGTCGAAAAATACTGAAACAATTGCTAAAAAAATCTACCAAAAGAAATCCTTCAGCCCCTCCGTATCATCATCACCCTCTATATCATCTCATAAATTAGTAATTCCGCAAAAGAATGATATCATATTGGTGAAAACTTTTGACACCTGCTTCATTCATTTACGGATAACGATCCAATCTGATCAGCAACTCCAGATTCAGGTGTAGCCTCATATAATACCTGCATAGCCTCAGACACCTTTGTCTTCAGGTCCTCAGGAGATTCGATGAGATTGATTACTTCGGACTGGTCCATTTCCAGTAGCATCCCAGTCACCTTTGCTGTGTATTGGTTTAATGTGAGACGCTCCACAAGAGGATACAGATGTTCACCCAACATCTGTTCAGGTTCAACCATTTAAACCAATGATTACACTTACTAAACAAGTATTATTACAAATAATTATAGCTATAAATTAGATAACAGGTCAATTTCATTGTAACCTTATCCATTCAAGGCAAACAAAAGATTATTAAATCCTAAAAAATGTTCAGTGAATTATGAAATATGTTATTTTCATACATGCGTCTATAGGCAGCTCTTTAATTCAAAGTTAGTTCATGTTAAGATGAACTGAATTCCAATCCTAAATTTAATACTAGATTTAACTTGTGTGTGATTAAACTAAAGATACAGTTTATACATACCATGCGCTGATTTTCTGGAGTGGCAGACGCAAGAGCCGATGCAAGTGTAGTAGACAATGCTCCAGAACGCTGACCATCATTAGGTGCTGCATTAATTCCAGAACCATCAAAGTGCATGGGCATAGTTGGACCATTTCGACCATTAGGCAAGTATCGAAACCCTTGGTTGGAATTACGATGTATCATCATCTGCTTTGAAACATTGAATTGTTTTCAACATTGAGAATATAAATGGATTAAAAAAACTATTTAGTTCCAAACCTAGAATTATAGAATAATCACCTGGCTCTGCTGCATTGGTTGAAGATTTCCATTTCGTCGAACTCCAGTCCTGTGTCCAGACTGAGCCTGCCTTTGAAGGGGATAAGGAGTAATGAAATTGGGGGCAAACCCAGGCCTCATTCCAGGCAAAATTTGCTGCTGGAATGAATATCCAGCAGGCTGTGGGGGCATGAAGCCAGGGTTGCCTTGACCAAAATATAATTGTTGAGGAGCAAGTCTTGGTGCCCCTGGATGATGATAAACAGGAATGCCAGCAGGCAGAGGTGTCATTCCACCCGATGTTCGGATTTGAGCAAAATGAGCCTGAACAAGGTCAATTTGTTATCATACCATCAAATTCAGGAAAAAAATGCACAGATGAGTATAAAAGGAAGAATATTTTTGAGGATACAACATGCAAATTCAAAATAAGAATGACAGCAAAACGGAGAAACTCAAATAACCCCCAAAAGATTATCCTTAATCTACAAATAAAGCACATATACATCATAAGACGCATACATCATAAAGCACAGATGAATATCTCAACAAATACGATTAAAGAAAAGCCAGTCAACTACGAGTACCATTTACTTAATAGAAAGTATTTAAGATTTATATCATACAAGAATAATTAACAATAAGATTAAAGAAAAGCATCACCTGTAAATGAGCTTTCCTCTCTTCTTTGCGCTGGGCCACAGCAACGTAAAGAGGCTTTCGTCCAATCAACTTGCCATTCATTTCATTCAACTATATAAAACACGATAAAAAAAGTCATCCATTCAATAAGAAAAAAAAAATAACAGGTAGCCCCTAATATATATGCTAGATCTTTTTATCCATACAAAATTAAGACTTACAGCTTTACTTGCTTCCTCTGGTGTAGAAAAAGCCACAAAACCAGATCCCTTGCTATGTCCATTTGAGTCGACAGTCACCTAACATATTCAATTCAATGTAGAATCACTAAGTATTTCATACATGACCATTCACTATAATTAAAAGTTAATTGGATGCATGAGATATATTCAAATAAGGATGAACAAAAATGTAGTGATAGTTACTGCACAAATAAGACATACAATGCAAATATTTTTCATATCTTACATACCTTGCAAGATGTTATAGTCCCAAACTCAGAAAAAAGATCTTTCAATTTTTCATTACTGAAGTTGTCATCAAGATTTTTCAAATACAAATTAGCACCTTGTAACTTTTCATATCTACTTATTCTTTCCTGCTCAATTTTGGCTTTCAATTCAGCCTCTCTTTCTGCTTTCTTCTGAGCCCTCCCCACATATAAAACCTTATCATCAATGGCGGTACCATTTAGTCTTTCCACTGCAGTTGCGGCTGAATCTGGATTTTGAAAATTTACAAAACCAAAACATCTAGATTTCCCATTCATATCTTTCATGATAGTTGCACTAGTTATGGTACCGTAAGAGCCAAACAACTTACTGAGATCCTCGTCTGTGAATGCTTCAGAAAAATTTTTCACATACACATTAGTAAATTTAGGTGATCCATTTGTCCGAGCCTGACGCCGGATAAAGAGTCCAACGTAAACTTGCTTGTCATTGATCAACATGCCATTCAACTGTTTGATTGCATTCTGGGCAGAATCTTCATTATCAAACTGAACAAAACCATACCCTTTTGGCAGACCAGTATTGTTATCAGTAGCCACCTTACAAGAAAGTACAGTGCCAAAAGCAGCAAAAGTGTCATGCAATGCTTTGTTATCAATTGATGTATCCAGGTTCTTGATGAACACGTTGCCTTGTCCACTTTTCCGAATGCTTGGATCACGTTGAGAAAACATAATTCGAATTGGTTTTCCATTGACAGGAGTGAAGTTCAAAAGTTCCATAGCATTGGTTGCTGTGATAAAATGTCAAAAAGTTAGACAGCCACAGGATCAAAAGTGCAAAATAAGAAAGAAAAAATAACAGCACAGGCAAACCATCAACAGCCAGCCAATGTTCTCACACAGTTACAGCTATTCTATCAGTTGCTCTAATGATATGAATCTTCTATCCTATAAAAGATCGACTCCCCAAAGACATCGACTTTCCTTCCGATTGTAGTGTATAAAATTATTTTTTTAACGATAAAAAGATCCAACATTAATTTTCTTTTATATTACACACAATACAAACATATTACACATTACTACCACATCCAATAGTCTCAAATAGCTTACTACACCAATCGTTTCACATAGAGTTCACGATAAGGCATACAATACCTCATAACACATTAAATATTAAATTGCACTTTACCTAAACTGAGATGGAAACTATGGATTTGATAAGAACGCATATTAAATATTAAATGATTTACATTTTTAAACTTTCTGAATATATACATTATTAAATTCAAGGCAAACAAATCAATTCCCCTCAACACCGATCATAATAAAAACATGATCATAATAAAAACATCTAAACATAGAAGGAATTCACATATTACACGAAAAATCATGAAAAAAATAAAATAAAAGTTTAGAATAAACCAACCGTCCTGAGCGTTAGAAAAATTGACATAAGCGTAACCAAGAGAGGATCGCTTGCTCTGATCCCTGCAAACCCTAATTGAAACAATCTGAGCAACTTGACTGAAAAGATCATAAAGTTGCTCCTCGTTTACATTTCCGTCGAGATCGCCCACATACAGCGAGGCATTTGAAAATGGTCCTCCGCCCAATGCAGTTACGGGAGCCGCTGTTGCAGTCACAGACTGAGTCATCGGTGAAGAAACCGCTGCTGCCATTCACTATTCTTTCACACAAAGAATAACTGATACTCAATGGAAAGAAAACAAAAATAAGGAATAACAACTGTTGAAATGAAAATATATAAGAAAAAAATAATATAAATCAATCCTAGTTGTTATAATATGGAGATATCATTCTCCTTTTGATTCTTTTTCTTCTCCTGAAAATAGAGAACTGAGGAAGAGAAAGAAGTTAGGAAGGAAGATTTGGCTTTTATAGAACGTTACACCTGTTTCTTCTGTTTTGCATAGTAATTTAAAATCATTTTTTAAAAGTTAAATAATTATTTAAGATATAAAAAGTTATTTTTTAAAATTATTATTATTATTATTATTAATTCTTAATTGTCCTAAAATATATATAAATATTAAATAATTAATTACGCTAAATAGATAGTAAAATAAAATTATAAATTAAGGATATCTTTGATGGTATATCGAATATTTTCCACTGATTTTGTATTTTTATGATTTCATTTTAAAATATTTAGTAATTTTATTCTACTTATTGTCAATTAAGTTTTAAATCGAAAAATAAAAGAAAAAAGGCATTAAAACAATATCCTATATTTAAGATTGTGACATTAATATTAATTTTATGTAACACTAACACAAAATCATAGAGGTTATCATAGAGTTTTTGCTGTTATAACCGTCTAACGAACAAAATCAAATTACAATTTATATAATTTTAAAAATCATCTTCTCTTCTAAAAAAATCTTGAAACTTCTGTTACATGTCAATTGCATATAATTTATAGTGAGAAAATATGGGTGGTTACAAAAAGATTTTATGAAGATTATCTTTTATTTTTATTAATTGTGATTACATTTCACTATGCTTGTATGCTTTTATGAAGATTATTTCTTATATTAGAACTATGATACTCGCTTTTATCTCTTGTAATCATTGACAAAAGTAGAACATATAAGTAATATAAAATGGTTTCACATTATTTATAATTTTGATTTCTAAATTTTCTTTTCACAGATTTGATTATTATTAACGTTGTTCAAATTATATTAAATCATTATCAAATTATATTTTTGTGATAATAAATTTACATAATATCTCTTCCAAACATCGAATATTGTATTTATTATAAAGTTTATTAAATAACTTTATTAGGTAATTTATATTGTATGTAAGCTGATAAAGGGTAAAAAAAAATTTCCAGTTTTTATCCTAATGCAACAATCTTATAAGATTCATTTTTGGTTAATGTTTTGTTCATTTATTGAAAAAATGTTTTAAAAATATATTTGTTTGTATTAATATAAATTAAGTTTCTAAATTTTAAGATGCGTATGATCCTCAAATACAGATGTATTTAAAATAAAAAATAAATAATTAAGTTGAAATAAAATCATAAATTTAATTATCAAAACTGTATAAAATGAAATTGAAGACTAAAAAATACAGATAATTAAAATTAAAAAAAAAACAGAATAAAAATAAAGACATTATCCATGGTAAACTACATGTACTCAAATTAAAATTAATGAAAAGATTAAAATTTTGTTAAGAACCAAAGTATATTTCACAAACATAATTAAAAAAATGATAAAAGTCTTAAAAGATTGAACTTGATTTCTAATTCGTGAAATTAAAATAGTAAAACATACAATAAATTTATTTTTATCATATATTTACTAGTAAAAATGCATGTATCACTTTTGTCATCAACTATTTTAATTATAATTAAAATAATTTTTTTTATTAAATTTACAAAAAATATATTTTCATAAAAAAATTAAAAAAACAGTGACAAAATATAAATGATAAAATAATTGATAAGATAGTTTATAAAGCAAAATAGATAATGAAATATGTAAAAAGAAAAACAATCACTTAAATGTACGCTAATTTGTGTAGGGCTGTTTTTCAGTTGTTACATTTTAGTAATGTGTACGAATTTTAGTAGACCAAAATACCCTCGTATATTATAGATTCTAAATTTTAAGGTCAATTTGAATCATTTTCATTCACACAAAAAAAACAAGAAACTCTTAAACCCTTACTCACCTCTCTCATTCCTTTCAACCATTTTTCTTTGATCTCTCTTACTCCAACATTTTCTCTACGCATGTTAAACAATCTTACAAAAAATGATTTTATAATGAGTTTTCATTTTATAATTTTTTTCTTATCTAATTTTCACAAGCTTAATGACATGAAGGAATTCGAAATTGACCTAGAAAAAAATCACAAATACTCGTTGTTAAACAATTTGTTACAAAAAAATGATTTTATAATGAGTTTTCATTTTATAATTTGTCTTATATAATTTTATCTAATTTTCACAAGCATAATGACATCAAAGTAACTCTGTCAAAATTGGTTGTAACCCGTGAGCCAACCCTTTGGCTCATCACGGGTTTAAGCCGGGTTGGGTTTGAAAAACATGTAATTTTTTTATGTGGGCTAGTTTCCAACCCGACTCACCCGTGGTGAGCCAGCCCACATAATTTAATTTAATTATTTAGTATTTTGTGTTTCAATATTATTAGTTAGCATTTTTTTATTATATTGTAGATGAGGATAAAAATATGTTTCAAGAGAGAGAAATATTATAGATTTTGTTCGCCTTTTGTGCTTTTGGATTACACTTAGATTGTATGATATATATACTTTTACTTTGAATTGTCTCTGGAATTGAACATCATTTTAGAGTGAAATTTATTTAGATTTGAGTTAAAAAAATTGTAATTTTTTATTTATTTTAAAAACAACTTATAATTAAGTGAGCTAGTGAGCCAACTAGTTTAACCCACCAACCTGTGGTAGGTCGAGCCGAGTTCGAATTTTTTCGGCTCGCTAATAAATGAGTCGGGTTGGGTTGGTTCACTAAGTGACCAACCTGTGGTGGCACTAGTGTAGAAAAGGCCTTTAATGTCACCATTTAGACATCCGACCCTCGAATATCCAACGTAAAAAATGACCGGTGACATTTTCCGTAAATAAAACAAACATATAGACGTCTGTTCTTGACGGAACAGACGTCTAAAGCCATATAGACGTGTGATGTGGGGAAGAGACTTCTATATACTCATTTTTTAAATCTAAAAAGTCACTTTTTGACTCCATTTAGACGTCAGATCCCGCCAATCCGACTTCTACAGCCATATAGACATCCGATGTGGAAGGAACCGACTTCTATATACTCATTTTTGAAATTTAAAAAGTCATTTTTTAACTCCATTTAGACGTCTGGTCCCGCCAATCTGACTTCTATAGTCATATAGACGTCCGATTTGGGGGCAACCGACTTCTATATACTCATTTTTTAAATCTAAAAAGTCATTTTTTAACTCCATTTAGACGTTCGTTCCTGCCAATCTGACTTCTACAGCTATATAAACGTCTGATGTGGGGGGAACCAACTTCTGTATGCTCATTTTTGAAATCTAAAAAGTCACTTTTTAACTCCATTTAGACATCCGATCCCGCCAATCCGACTTCTACAGCCATATAGACGTTCGTTGTGGGGGAACCGACTTCTATATACTCACTTTTGAAATCTAAAAATTCACTTTTTAACTCCGTTTAGACGTCCGATCCCGCCAATCCGACTTCTACAGCCATATTGACGTTCGATGTAGGGGGAACCGACTTCTATATACTCATTTTTGAAATCTAAAAAGTTACTTTTTAACTCCATTTAGACGTCTGATCCCGCGAATCCGACTTCTACAGTCATATAGACGTATGATGTGGGGAAACCGACTTCTATATGGCTGCATTAAAACACCGCGAACGTGAGACAACAATTACACGCACTTAATGTTCATCATCTTCCTCGCGTTTTCTCTTTACGGGTTACATTTTTCAGGTTCGTTTTCTCACTTTTGCACCGTTTTAAATTAAGTTTACTTCGATTACATCACTCTTTGATGCATTATCTTTCATTCGAACCGATTAAAATGCATTTTCGTTGGGTTTTGGTGCAGTTTTTCTCGTGTCCTTGGGCGGCGATTTCTTGTATTTTGCACTCCTCCAATTCTCTCCACTACGTTTTTAAAACCATCCAATACAAAAAAAAACGTACAATACATTCTCTTCAACTAAAATATAAAGTTGAAAACTCGAATCACCATGAGTCAGGAGAAACCCGAGAGGCCTCAAGCAGAAAAAGATGCAATCAAATACGACAACGTTTTAGACGTCTGATCTATAGTGTCAAACGTCTATATAGACGTCTGACCTATTGGGTCCCACGTCTCATTAATGTCACCCATATAGACGTCAGACAAAGATCAGACGTTAAAAGCCCAAAATAACATACGTCTAAAGTTCTTTCTGCACTAGTGTGGGTCGGGTCAGGTCGGGTTACTCGTTTTGACAACTCTACATCAAAGAAATTAGTAATTGACCTGGAAAAAAAAATCAGAAACACTCGTCATTAAACCATTTCTTACAAAAAATGATTTTATAATGAATTTTCATTTTATAATTTTTGTCTTATCTAATTTTATCTAATTTTCACAAGCACAATAACATCCGAAGAAATTGGTAATTGGCCTAAAGAGTTTTTTTTAGAGATGATAATTCAATATATGTAGATGATGAAATTAGAGAGGTTAGTGAAGATGATGAAATTGAAGAGATCATGAATGAACCTTTGCGTGAAGGTGAATATGTCAATGACTCAATTCTTTACAAAGACAAATTGTTTAACCGTGAGTGTTTCTGATTGATTTTTTCACTTGGGACTACCGTAGGGATGATAGAGAAAATGTTAGAATGAGAGAGATAAAAGAGAAATGGTGAAGAGAAATAAGGGAGGTAAGTAAGAGTTTCAGGGTTTCTTGTTTTTTCTTTTAGTTTTGGGAATAAAATTATTCAAATACTAACCTTAAAACTTAGAATCCATAATATATGAGAGTATTTTTGTCTACTAAAACCTGGTACACATTGCTAAAATGTACCAACTTAAAAACAGGCGTACAAAGTTAGCAAACCCATATATATATATATATATATATATATATATATATATATATATATATATATATATATATATATATATATATATATATATATATATATATATATATATATATATATATATATATATATAATAAATATTTAAAATAAAATTACAAAAAGAAATATGAAATAAATTAAAATTTAATTTAATAAAATATAATTTAATTTTAATTTTAATTAAACTTAATTTAATAAAATATAAATTAAATTTTAAAATTTATCGAAGATAAAAAATTTTTTGAATCGTATTACTTGCGTTATTAATAATTATGTATATGATGTATATGTTTAAACGAACAAAAAAATAATATAAATCAATCGTATTTGTTATCATTCTCCTTATGTATTATTTCTCTTCTCTCCTGAAAATAGTGAACTGAAAAAAGAAAAGTTGGAAAGGAAGATTTGACTTTTATATGACGTTACACCTGTTTCTTCTGTTTTGCATAGTTATTTAAAATCAAGTTTAGGAATTTTGTATAAATTATATTTATTAATTAAGATGAAGAAATTATTGCTTGTTTCATATATTTTTTAAAACTTTATCTATTAATCATTTCTTAAATTTAAATAGTTATTTAAGATATAAAAAGTTACTTTTTAATACTTTTTTTTATGAATTTAAATAATTTTTAATAAAAAATATTTAAATAGTAGAAAAGTGTACAAATTACTTATTTGTATGATTATTTTAATTAAACAAAAATTAATTTATAATTTAATAAATTTTTTATACAATAAAAAATTGATATACATGCATTTTTTCTAGTTATATATAATAATATAATAATGATAGATAATAATACATAGAGATAAAAGAGTAGATAATAGGAAAAAAATTATAAGAACAACAATTTAGAAATAAAATAATTAAATAAGTTAGTTGTTGTTATTATTATAATAAGATAATAAATTAATTCATTTAATTATTGCAAAAATAAAACTTGAACAGATGCAAGATTGTATAATTATAATAATAATATTTTTGTAATTTTAAATCACAATTTTAATTTTATTTCAACATCTTTTTTACTATTTATATTTAATTTTATAATCCATTTATCCTTAAATGTAAAATAGTAATTATCTAATTTTATTAATTAAAATATTTTTTAACTTATTATACTCCTATACGCAAACTTTTATAAACTTTTTTTTGAATTATTTCATTTATGTCTTGAAATTTCTTAATCCAAATAATACCACAATCTCCTTTTTATCCCTTCAAATCTATTTATTCGATCTCGTTCAAATTTTTTTTCTAATTCAAACACTACCTAAATTTATTTAATTATCTTCGTCTTCTACAAAGGTAGAATTAATTATTCCAAACCAAATCCAAAATCATGTAACTTTGTATAATAATTATCTTTAAAAGTTGTTTACTAATTAATTGAGATTATGAGAAAATTCATTGAGAATGTATTAAAATTAAAATGCATTCATTGTCCTAGCATATTCCTTTTAAACGTTGAACTTAGGCATTAGAATTCACTAACAAATAGTAATGATACCAAGACACACTTTTACATTCATTTAACACATACTACAAGGGTAAAATGATCCTAAAAGTGTAAACTTTTGTATTGTCTCAAGAAAGAAAGAATAAAAAGTAAATAAGGATAATGTCAAATGAATGAAAAATATTTAGGTGTGTCAAAGAATCTTTACCCGTCCACAAAACATTTGATGTCAGAACTTGTTCTCCAACTTCGTTTCCAGCTGTATCCAGACCAGTTCGAACATGATTTCTTAGTATTTCTTTGACTAAAATTGGAAATCCAAAGAAAATACAACAACAACTCCTAATGAAACCTTTGAAATGGTTTGGTTTTGGAGTTTGAGATAACTTTGTCATCCTTATTTACCTAAGAGTTTGAAGGGAACCGAAACAAGATAAAATCATGCACTAATTAGTATATTCCACTTAATTGTAATTTAATCAAGTATCAAGAGTTTAAGCTTATTCAGAAGGAGGAATCAAATGTGACTGCGTAAACAGTATTTACAATGTGTTATGATAAGACTGAATCAGATAACAAAATAACTGATCCAAAGGCTGACACCCTCATTGGTACTAAGGCGTACCCATAACTCATCCATATGTTGAACTAACTAACAAAATGCTACACAACATAATTATTAGATTATTATATACAGGAGTCATGTCCCTTCCAAGTATTTTCACGATCCAACTAATCCCTTATTGCGAGCATAGGCTGTAATTATGACAAACATCACAGCAGAAAGTACTCCTGAGACAATAACTACCTGCAACAAACCATAATCGTTTTTATTCCTTAATCACACATCAACTCCAAAATGTTACATGCTCTTAAAAAGAAATAGGTATCTGATAGCAAACTCCACAAGTATTCACTAACATATACTTCCTTGCTTTTTTAACATGTATTTTAAGATAACCTTGATTGCAACTTGCTAATAAATTCTTTTTCTAAGAAAACAAATAGCTGCAATTTAGCAAATTCCATATTATATATAGGCACATGTTCAATGAGTAATCATTTGCATACCCATTTGAACATGTAATCATGGTTGTCGTTCCAAGTGTATGGGATATTCATGCCAAATATAGCAGTCACCAAAGAGTAGAAAGATAGGCAAACAGTTCCAGAACTAAGAAAGAGTTCTAACTGCATAAGAGTTGAAGACCATTTAGCAATTTCACTAACAAAAACATAACAGAATACTGGCAGATATTTCATGCAAGTGCAGAAATACGGAAAGCACCTGAATGAGCTGATTACGATGGTTGTCAAGCTGCCAAATGGAAAATTGTCATTTGAATTTTCGTGTCATTAAACATATACTCAGATATCTTCAGTAAATTGATAGCTACTTACTTGAATATTAATATAATCTTCAGTATCATCAATGTACTCTCGCAGCTTTAAATGAAAAAAGAGAAGAAATAGTTAGGTAAAAGTAAAGCTATCCTAAACAGCACATTCAGAGTTTGAGTAAAATTAGACAAGTAAATAACACAGGCTTTTAAAGAGACCAAACAAATATGAAAACAGTAAACTAGTTTTCAGTCCGGTTTTAGAAAAGTCTAATCTAATTCGCTTAGAGTCTCTTAAATCATCACCCCACAAAATTCAGGAATCTTGACAACGTGAACTAGGCATAGAATCAGAATTATCATAATATTTAATTTCAAAGGCAAAACTGGTACAGCAAAGACCCAAGTATGGTCTACTTAAACCAAAAGGAAAAATAGCACAAATCACTCAATCTCACTCAAGAAGTAATCCAACAAAGACTACATCTCACAAGTTCTTAAAACTAATGTGGAGAATTTTAAAAATTTGCACAAAATACTTCCAAATCAAGATTTTGAACATAAACCACAAAGTTCAACTTTAAAACAGCAGCAGATGGAAGAAGGAAGAGAGCAAAATGAAAATCCGTTTTGTTAATGAAAAATTTCCCAAACTGTTGTATTTGCCAAACATTAACAAGCTTACTAGTATGGAACTAAAAGTCTCTACCCAAAGGGCAAGGCCATGAGTTAACTGTCTAATAATTAGAAGACTAAACAAATAATGGGTTATAAATTAATAAGAAACAAATTTTTTTTTTTATATATTTACAAAGAAACAATCTTCCCAAACACTTTCTATCTAACATGTACCCTCTATGTCTGAAATTTAACATTTACGGCTCCTTACTGCACATGTTTTACACATACGTGATACTTACTGTGGTTAATTTGTTCAACGTATGATCAATTTCACTAAAATAAGCCTGCAAAATGGATAAACACCATTAATAACAACTTTTCCTCATTAAAATAATGGAATATTTTTTCCTACTATTCTTTAAAGCAAGTACAGTTTATAACCTCAAGTAACATTTCAAGCTCTTCCACATCATTTTCATCTAAACGGACTGTTGCTAGACTTGCTCTACTTGCCCTAGATATCCTTGATCCTAAGGTGGGGGAGGAAGCAAACCAATTTGAAGCACCTATTCCACTGACTGGTGATGATGAACCAGCTTTTCTTGACAGGTATAGGTCAGCCATATCATCATCATCATCCAGCAATTGTTCCAGCTCATCTCTGACCTGTTCCAGATATCAAGAATTGGTGATGGAAGAGGAAAAAGGGATGTAAGTGAAATTTTTTCAAAGGCTTAACAGAAAAACTTGACTTACCTTTTGTACTCTAGCCGTCAGCCTTGTCATTGCGCTCTTCAGTTTACGAACTCTGTCCAAATTACGACTACTAATCTGCAGATTACAATAATCCAAGGTTCATGACAAAACCAAAAAAGTCAAGAAATAAAAGGGAGACAGGGAAGTAGAGTATCCACATTTCAAGTCAGACAGAAAAAGAAAATCATTTAAAAATCAGGCATAACTAGAAAAAACACCTCAGCATGATAAGTTATAACAAATGAAAAGGATAGTAACTAAAATGAAGGAAATAAATTTTCCCTTAGCCACTTTCAAGCAGCTTCATAATGTGTTAGCTTATGTTATATATAATGCATCAAGAAATAGACTTTAAACTTAACTCAATCTTAGAAAACCAGTTCTTAAGGTGAAGATTGTCTTTTCCAATATAATGAAAGGATACGTAAACATGAAGAGAAAAAATTAAATGATATATATACCTTGGAGGTAAGTTCATCTAGTGCAGGATAAGCAGCCATCTCCAATTCTGTTGTACGTGCAGCAAGAAAACTGCAAATGGCTTCTAAAGCAACTTCCAGGGCCCGGAATTCAAAGGGTGACTCTACATTGCATAATTTAGATCACTCAGATAACAAGGGCAAGAGATAATGCAAATAAAAAGACATATTTATAAGAATAGATGCAATCATTGAGTTTACTGATTACTTATGGTTCACCATTAGTATAGCATACCATCATCTTCAGCTGCTTCAGCATCATTTTGGCCACCAAGATACTCTTTACCTTGAAGACCGGCACTTGATTGAGGCAACCGCCTTTGCAGTTCCTCGACAACAGGGATCACATTTTCATCTGTTGGATCTCTCAACAATACCTATACCATAATTTAGATACAATCAAGAATTCAGGATGCGGAAGCAATGCCATTGCAATTTCTAGAAACAATTAAGCACTCTACGAAGGACCAAAGGTTTGATACAGGAATTCACAAATATGAAAACCACGTTAGAGAGATAGTTAATGAACCTATTGAGGCTGCTTCTGCAATATTCTACTTATATGAGAAAATGTCCTGTGCTGAGATATTCTTGTAGAAGCCATGTAAGGTATATTCTTTCGCAAGTCATTTAAGGTATATTCTTGTACAAGAGCCACTACGTTAATTAAGCACGGAAAAAGAAGCCAACAAGTAGTTTATTGTCTTCCTACCCATTTTATTCAATGAACTTGACAATAAAAAAAAAAAATTCAATCCATCCTCAGATTAGCCATGACATTAAATACAAGAACGGGATAAAATGCTCAGAGAACAAACCCCCTCTTATCATCCCTCCTATTCTCTTATCTCAATCAGTCAAATGTCAAATGTTAAATCTTGTTCCCAAAACCAGTTTCATGTTCTAATTCATGTTCTCTATTTCCGCCCTCGAGAGATAGAAGTATTGAAGGATAGAAAGTTGACTAACCTCTTCAGCGGTGATAATTGCCTTGATATGCTAAAACACGGAATCAGAAAAAACAAAAAACAAAATTAGAAACAAATTGTAACAAAACATTAAACAATCAAAACTGAGTATATGGCGGACCTCCAAGTTAAGAACAATGGCCTTCTCACGACCGAGAATAGTGGAAGGGTAAGAAAGCAAGGGATCAAGGATTCTGAGATCACGCGCATGAATCTGAACCCGATGCATGATTGCATATTTGTCCGCGTCGAGCAATGAACCCTGCCCTGTAGCATCAAACATAATCCAACTTCTCGACGACTGTGTCTTCTTCTTCACAACTGCCTGCGGATCCGCAGGGACGACGCTCCCATCCCGCGCCATCCCTTACCCGTTTCCACCTCCAACTCCAATCACATGCCCCGATACCAGACTCAATTCAATTCAACAATACCCACCCATGACACCACAATCAAATTTTCTCACACCCCTCTTGCACATTTGATCAACACACCAACTCTCAATTTTTTTTTTTCAAAACCACTCTGAAGAATCAGATTCCCAGAAGAAACAAATATAAGATACCACAAAAAAGGAACTTTTGCCTCTTTTTTTTCCTTCTCCTGGAAAGGTGAAACAGACAAAACTATGTTTGTTAGTTAATTTGTATTAATTTGCGTCTGTCTTTAATGATCTGTGGTTTATACGAAGAGGCGTGAGAAGGCATGAAATACGGGTGAAGAAATAACTGAAATAAGCTGAGAGGAGAATTGAACCACTTCAAAAAACAAACAGCTCCGTTTATATAGAATGTGGTGAGGGCCCACGCCGATGAGGTGACATCAGGGAAAATGTTGTAGAGACATTCCTCTTGGAATATTGTTAAAAAAATAATCCTCTTACTTTAATTAAAATCAATATTAAAATGATTTCATTTATAATGTTATGTTTTAAAAGAATTTATATAAACCTACAAAATTATTTCAAAACTGTTTTAATTCAAAATTAATTTTGAATTAAGAATCAATTTTTCAATATATTAATGTTAATATGTAAATATTTAAAAATCATATGAACTAATATGTCAAAATAAACTAAACAATATTAGTCTTGTTTCCACATTTGAATTGTATTTTTATTTCATTTTAAACTTTAATAATAAAAATTAGAAAAAATACGTGGTTCAATATTCAGAATTTTTCATTTTACTATTTCTTATAATAAAAATATCATATTAACTAATATGTCAAAATAAACTAAACAATATTAGCCTTGTTTCCACATTTGAATTGTATTTTTATTTCATTTTAAACTTTAATAATAAAAATTAGAAAAAATACGTGGTTCAATAAAAATATTGTAACATAACGGAAATAATAATGCAAACGTTGTATTCTTTAAAATAAATTTTCTAAGTAAAATAACTACAGAAAAATAAAAGTTTAAATAAATTATTAAAAGTATTTATTATGAATTATAAATAAAACATTTGTTAAAAGTGGATTTCTGGACACTTGAATGTAAAAGTTCATTATCTATATTAAATATTAGTGAAAAACATATGTATCCATTTTTCTTTTACTACAACTTAACTTTTAATTATTGAAATAAAGTATACTAATAAATTATAAAATACTTTTTGTAACATCCGAGATATATAGTAGCATATAATATAGTAAGTCCACATTATAATAAAGGAGAACAATGAGAGTAGACTGTAAATAAAGTCGATAAGCTTACAGTCATCCCAAATATGGTCGGAATTTAAAACTTTAACATATTAGGGTATTTCAAAATACAGGAAGGAACTAAGAAAGTCCTATGAAGACTAAGTAGCGGCATCATCTTCTTCCAAGGCTTGCTCCAGAGGCACCTCATCCATCTCTGCTCACATCCAAGTGGATGATCATTGCAAAAGAAAGCATACCCAAGCAAACACAAATACACAAACAAGGGTGAGCTAGATATAAAAAAATCATGTTATACCAATCACACACAATATGCAATTAAAGGCAGATATAATAGACCACGCAACATAACTTCTTACACTTTACACTTGACTCGTCTGGACTAGAATGATTGCCGAGCTACGGCGGGTTATGCACTCGTGGTGGTCTCTACTGCTTTGCAAAGCCATTGCCAATGGGTTTCACCCTACCACACTCACGAGGTTAGTCCGTTATCACTCACCTTGGGCCATACTGGAAGCACCCAAGACTAGGACCTCCTGTTACTCCTTACCACATGGATCAATCCTCTCTACTTGAGAATGAAAGACCATTGGAGCGTCAGGAAAACCCCCAAAACTGAGCTACCATGCAATCATTCCAAACACAGAGGGCACCACCATGAATCCTCACCTTGAGGCCATGGAATTACGTCCATTACACATAGGACACCACCATGTGACCTCCCTTGAGATCCATGAAATTACGTCCATTACACATACTTGTTACATTCAACCACCAAACATGTCTCACACATTCACATACTTTCAGTATAATAACATTACCACGATCATACTATGCATCTCAATCATCCCACACACTTAATTCAACCCAAAACAAGAGCAAAAGAGACTGGAACCGAACACTATGAGCTTTGGCCGAACGCTTAGGGCCTTGACCGAACACCTAGAGCCTTGGCCGAACGCTATCAAGACCACCACTAAGACCGAACGTTACCAAGACCACCCACTAAGACCAAACGTTACCAAGACCACCCACTAAGACCGAACGTTACCAAGACCACCCACTAAGACCGAACGTTACCAAGACCACCCATTAAGACTGAATGTTACCAAGACCACCCACTAAGACCAAACGTTACCAAGATCGAGCACCATCAAGACCGAACGCTCAACTGCAGCGTTCTGCATAATTCTGCAGAATCATGACAAAACTTCCCTTGACCATTTTTATCAACTTCTAACACCCTTAATTCTTGTTTTAGACTTAATTAAACTTATCCAAATGATTTTAAACATTCCTACTCCCATTTTCAAGTGATTAAAGTTCAATTTTAACTCTAAAACACTAATTTCAACAACTTATGGACCCAAATCCGATTCTACTACTTGGCACATGTTTTAGACCACTTTTATGCTTCTAACAAGTCACAATGAACTTGTCTAGGCTGCCCCAACAGTCCAAGAACACTGCAGCCCTCATTTACTCAAAATCACTACCTCACTTCCTCTCAAAATGACCTAAAAACTACTAAAACCCCAAATTTTCTACCCAATTAAAGTATACCATATTTTCACACTTAAATCACTTCGAATTGGTCAATTATAGCAATTCAAACCCATCCAAATCAATTCCAAACAACTCAACACAGTTTCATGGATTTCACATATCAACACATACAATACAACATACTCAATACGCAAAAACACAACTCCAAACAGAGCACAAAGTCAAAATCCAATATACATACACTTCATGTAAGAAATTTAAAGAAGTATTCTACCTCCCCTTACCTTAGGGTTTCATAGCTAAGCTCACAACTTGATTCAAGAGTGCCCAACTCAAAGAGAACCCAATCAAACCCTACAAACCACCCAATGGGTGATGGAACAACTCTTTAGAGCTAAGTTTGACAAAAATATGAAGGAAAAGGCTTCTAGGCACATGCCCTAAGTTCCCAAAAGAGGAGGAAAAAGGGGAAACAACTTACCCGTTGAAGAACGAGAATCTAATCGAATGGTTACGAAGCTCTCAACTCCATGAACGAAAGAACACCATCTATTTATCAATGCAACTGTTGAAATTTGTGTAAGGGTAGAAAGAAGGTAGAGCAAGGTTAGGGAAAATAAGAGTTCTATAAAGAGAAGGGAAAATTGGCTACTGAATTCAGATTTTTGAAAGGTCCTGTTTAAGGTCATGATGTCCTTAGTTTCATGGGTCAGACTGCTTCAACATAAGGCCTAACTGCCCTATATTCTTAGGCCCTTACAGTTTTTATAATTATAAAAATAAATAACTTTTATAATTTTATTATAAGTTTTTTTTGTGTAAACAATTTTTTAATTATGAGTAATTATTTAAATTCAAAATAATAATATTTAAAAAATAAAAGTAAAAAATGTTTTTTAATAATTATTTAAATTAAAAAACAGTTACTAAAAAAGTAAAATTATAAGTAAATTGTGTAAAACAAATGAATATCAATATTGATAAATCAGTTTAGAAAAAATGTAAGCAAATCTTATTATATGATATGTTCCAATAATTATTAGTTAATAGTATAAAAAGTCTGTAAGATGGCAGCATGTAACAATCCAGAGTATCCGAATTTCCAGAGTTTCTAGTAATGGCGGCTCTCGCAAAGACCTACAAGATGGAGGTGGTGGAGTGATAAGAAACAAATCTTTTTCAAAAAGTTGAGTATGGGTAAAAAGATACCACCACAGAAGATAAACTTAACCATCGTCCATGTTTATAATTATTATTATCATATTGACCTTTATAATTATTATTATTAATCGTCAAATAATTTTGGCTATAAAAAAAATATTGTAAAGTATTATTATTCTTTTGTACAGTATCTGTAGGGATGCAAAAGATTGATAGAACCCTTTGGTTGGTGATGACAAACCAACCAATTTTCGAAAACCAATAACCAAGAAAAGTTCAGGGAACGTAAGAATCAAAGAAAGATGAATGATAAAAAGTATGACAAGACAGAAAGCAATGACACATGGGTATAGGAAGGCCTTTTTCACAACAGAGAATCAAGCCTCAAAGCCATCCAATGAAAATGAATACTCAACATATTAGTTCAGTAGAAACTTATTGGAGGATCAATATGCACTGATGGTGCCTTGTTCATGTGTCTTTTTATTTTCCTGTTAAGAATTGAGAAATTCTGGAAGGAGTTGGATCATTTACAAAGGGCATTTCTTATTGCATGAACGGTAGAATGACCATATGGTCAACAGCAAATTGATGATAGGAAATTAAGATTTTTCATGATTTGCACACACATTTAAATTGCATAGAGATCTCACTGGAACCCTTGTCTACATCTAATCCAACTTCTCTCCATTTCAATATTTTTTTTAACCTAAACTCCACCTTTGTAGGTTCAATTCGTTTTTTTGTAATCTACAGGAGTTTATGAATTAATCAGTTATTATTTTATGGAAGTATCAATTTATTTCAAATTTTAATTTTGTTATGGGAGTAATGTTTTTCTTTTCTTTTTGGTATATATATCATATTCCTTTAGTTTAACTTAAAATTTAATATTATCCAACAAAACAAATTCCTACAAATATTTAAAACATTAACCACTCCAATTTTATACATTATTGTTCTAACTCATTTATGTGAAAGGCTACTTGTCCCAGGAAAGAAAAAACATGATTCAGAGTAGAGACAATTATAGAAATGTTGAATCTGATGTGAAAATCGTCAATATATTGGACAGTATCTATAGGCAATTTTCTTTATTTCTTTTCAAAAACTTTCCTACCAGTTTAGCTGTTAATTTCTAACTCGCCATAAGTTATTATATAAATCCCAAGTTAGACCTTCATTAATCACTATTGTCGTTGTCCATCAGAAAAAGAAAAGCTGATAAGTAAATATCTTATTGAGGTGAAGTGACTATCAAGTTAAGGCTTATCTAGTTTAGGTGAGATGGTTGTCATGTCAAGATATTTAAGGAGGGACTTGACAATGAATATAACCATTGGTCTGGACAATAAATCGACATCTATTAAGAAATGACCTATTGATCCATATAATCATCTGAACAAAGATAATTTCATACACATGACTGCACAGTTACAGTCTAAATTAAAGATATGGATACTCCTGCAATTAACAAAAGAATAGGTAACTTTCCTCTGATTCTGACATTTCAACTTTATAATTAGTTACAGCTACAGTGTTATACAGAGGAAAAAAATTCAATTTTTTAAGAAAGTACAAGTCTGCAGTTACTGCTAGAAGAACGACATCGTCCACCCGACAGTAGCGTTGACAGAAGTTGTGATCTCCAAACTAAATCTACTACAGTACTAAAGTAATTTAATTTTGTCTTCTGGTATTACCATATCTGTTCAGAGATTATCCCAAACCTTTTTTAATTTCCTGCAATTATGAAACAAAGTAAATGCCGGAGGGTAAGCCTCATGGCAATCCACTCACATTTGCAAGAACATACCACATGAGAGTCTTACATGCCTTTGGTTCATGAACACCATTGCTATGTTGTCTCACCAGAAATCCCCTTATATTTGTTTTCTGACCTATTATAAAAATAATTATTAACATTTCTGAGTAACTACAAAAAGTGAGAGAAAGATAGAGGTTATGCAACTAGAGGTGACCTTCATTCTTCTCTTGTTACCTGATAAACTTAACCAGAGATAACAGTCTCGGGAGACAAAACACTAACTTCTTAACAGTTAAAGGATTTTGCAACCCTAAGTATTACTTCATGCCTGCTCAAGTCCCAATACAAATGTTCAAAAATCAAAAGGAAAGAGTGTTAAATGCTTGCTTGCCTGTCCCCATGTTGCACTAAAACAAGGTAAGCAGGATCTTGAGCAGATATCTGAAACAGCTGCCGTGCGATGTAGAAGCAAGTAGTAATGCTGAAAATTTTGGAAAGTGAATCAAATGTCAACCACAAAATTTATCCGTCTATATGCATGCGTTGTTAACTGGCATAAACACTAACTCTGCTCTTGCAAGTAAGAAGTAATCAGTTCTACCATAATCTTAACAAGAAAAATATAAATCAATCTTTTCTTATTCTGTGTATTTTCTGGAATATCCCAGTAATAAGCTTTAACACAGTGTACAATCACATTTCTGTTAAAATATATAAATTATACATAATTTTCTCTAAAAGACTAAATTTGATATCCAAATCAATGTATAATTAAAAACTAAACAGTTGTTCATTGGCAACTGGAATCTGTCATAAAACTATAGCTAGTCAAAGTTCTTGAAAGGTATTTCCTGATTATAACTAGTTTTAATCACCAACCAATGAACAAAATTAAAATTGTGAGAACAAACCTGCCAAAACATATTAATAGAATTATCCAGAAGACTGCAGAAACCCAACTAGATTCTTTGTAGGCAACCCAGACCTGATATTGCATGAATAGTTAGGAATAGGATACCTAAACTGATCCAAAACAATATTAATGAAATTAAACTTCAGCATTATAGAATTGAACATAACTTTGCATGAAAAAACATTTTGACGTTGATTATCTCAACATTTTTAGAGGCTCAAATAGATCATTTTCACAACTATTGCCAATGAAAACTACTATTCCTTGACTTAATAAAGTCTTTCTGCTATAGCTCCAAAACGCAATTGGTAGCACAAACATCTAGACGGCTGGCTTCTCTGGTAGGCATTAAATGACCCAAATAGAAACCCCATTGCAGGTAATTTTATATAATCAAATGGCCTCAAATTAGGAAATCAAAACAAATTTCTTTCCCCACAATTAACTTATGGTTTCTGGAAGAAAAGAACCACTTCCTTTCATTCTCTTGAATCTTGTCCCATCTTACTACGACAAACAGCATGCAGAAAATCAAATAACGAGTTGGGAACGTTTGATAATTAAATGCTCAGCATGGATAAAACCAATTAACTAGAATACGTCTAACAGAATGTAACACCAATACGATGCCTTGAATGTGAAAGTAATTAAGAGTCATTTAAAAGATCTTTTAGACTAATTCTCTAGAACAACATTTTTTTAATCAGTTAACAAAGAAAATACACCTACTTTAACTTTAGAGGGGCATAAATGCTTCTAACCAACAAGAATTTTATAAGTGACATGTGATTTTAGTAACAGGGAGGCCAAACATCTATTTTTTCAACAATAAATTTTTTCATATAGAATTTTAGACTTTTACATTATAAAATATGTGATTCCAAGCATATCGATATAAATATTATTAAAAATTGTTTTGCCATTGAATCTTAATCATCCATTTTATGAAATAAGTTTACATTTGTATGATTTAGAGCTGCTAAGATAAAAAAAGTAGACATACTGCTAGAGCCACCACATTGATGTAGAAGTCAATTAGTGTTGCTATCAACCACCTGCAAACATTTTGGAGTTTATCATATTCACTTAAACGAAAAATAACTGGGGTAAGCTGAAATTTCAAAGAAAACTTTCTAACATGAGCGTGCAAATGCACAAAATGTAAATACCTTCTTGAATGAAACGCAGCAAGTACAAGCATTGGTCTTGGTGAATATTTAACTTCGGAAAATGAAGGCTAAAAGTACATGCTAGATTTGCATAATTTAAAATAATGTAGTCCGCACTACACTCTTTGCACAAGAGTTAAAATGTTTATCAACAGATACATTGCTTACTACATGAGCAAGTAAATTATTAGTGCTTTATTATCAGTATTTGGATTGTGCTGAGATCAAGTTAACACTGATAGCTGCGCATTTGGGCACTAAACTCAAATAATGAAGATTGCCACACATCAAGAAATATATCTTCAGCTTCTTCAAAAACTGTTTTTTCTAAGGCTTGACAAGGTTCTTGTTGCATGACCATAAACTTTCTTTAATTTGAAGCCATTACATTAAAATTGAAAACAAAATAACTTGGTCAATGCAGAAGATAACACAAATAAAGTGATAGGTAATAAGGTAATCCACTTTTTCCTAATTAAATAAGTAAAATAAATGAAAAAAAGAATGTTCCATCTGGCGACAAATACAGAAAATTGATACATATCTCATCTATGCAGCTTGAGCTTATATAGGAAGGTTCAATCGTTCTTGTGTTGACAACAAGGATAGTAACAGCAAATAATGCTAATAATAACAAGTATGGAGATCTTACGGAGTAAAAACCTCCATTCGGAAAGGAGAACCATCAGTGACAAGAGTGTACACCAAAGTTCCAAGCATGACAACCCCCAAAATGCTGAAAAGTATTCTTAGGGTCATGACCGAAAAATGCTTTCTCTGTGGTGTTGTGCCATTCCTATATAAATGTGAGTCAATTAGAACCGATGTTGAAAATGTAGAGATTATACACAAAAATCACACAGCTAAGGAGACCGTAAAACTGGATTCTATATATATATCATCCAGTCCCTTTTATTCATATGTCTATTGATATTATTCATATGTATATGGATAGTTTACGCGGCATGGAACAATTTACTTTAGCAACAGGAAAAAAAAGAAAAACCTGTATCGTTTTTTTGACTTTCCAAACTGTTAATCAAACTCAAGAAAGCTGACTATCCGCACATTGATTAAAGGAAGAAAATGAATATATTATTTTCAGAATTAAAAGACTATCCAAGAAGATTGATTGTTCAGAAATTATAAGCATAAGCTGGATGACAGTAGACTTAGAGTGACACCATTAAGCATTGATCAAGAAAATATAGAAGATTTTAGAAAGAATGAAAAATATTGAGAGAACACGACTCTGTAGTAGTGATTCTGTAGATTTACTTGTTCGGATGTCGCAACAGAACATAATACATTGGATCCTGTGAAGATTCTTGAGATGACAGCTTCAAAAATTGCACGACAATATAGGCAGATGTAGCGATGCTGATGAAACAATAGAAAAACATACCAGAAAAACAGTGAAATAAATTAGCACTTCTGAGATTCTTTTGAACGATCATAAACAAGATACAAGATAAGAAACAACTCAAACTAATAATTAATCTGAGATTTTATACATAGGAAAGGAACCCTTACATTTTATATGTAATATGAAATCAGAGTATTGTTGCCAGCTTTCTCCATAGGTGTAATAAATGATAGGAAAACATAAAAAGAAAAAAATTGAATCTAGTAGACAATCCTTCTATCCTCAGGAAGAAATTAAGAAATGTGAAGAGATAACTACAATGTGACTTACTATCAGTTTAGCACAAATAACCAAGATTAACTATAATCTTTACAGGAGTCATGAGAAAAAAGTTATGACGCATTAGGTAATTTCATTTCAAAGATCAAAAAATTTGCTTTATCTATCAGATCCTTAAACCACTTGTTCCACACACAATTATAAGGCACTGAGAGCTATATTTAAAAAAGTAAGAAACAATGACATCTAATTGGATTTTTATTTTGTGTGACACATATAGCTGAACAAGGTAATAGAGTTGGGAAAAAATCATAGAAAAAGTAGAGATCATCTTGTTCAAAAGTTTTTGTTCATAGCTCCGGTAATATGATCTACATATTAATACTTGCCTCGATAAATTAATATTACATATAATCATTCAATCAAAATAACATCAAATAATGAATAACATCAAATAATGACAGAAAACTATACCTTCCAAGGCAAACAAGCAAAATAATCCACAGAATTGAGCTAATCAAGTTTGATTCCTTGTAAGCAACCCAGATCTGATGATGTGATCGACAATGCATGTCAGAGCTTATGAAACTTCGCTCGAGAAGTGATTGTAACATAATATCAAAATTAGGCAATATTCTTTTAAGTATTACCCATGTATTAGAGTGATTTTAAGTCCACATTTGGTTCACCGTATTTTAGAGAAACGATCATAGACTTTTGTCAACTTTATGAGACATTTTGAAAACTAAGTGATCATTTCTCCAAAAACAACCCAACACATGCACATAATTTGAAAATTGCAAGTCAGTTGTTGTACACATAAGTAACATAATATACAAAAAAGAAGTAGGAAAGGAATTATAAAGGTCTCCTCAACTTGACTTGTATTCCTATGAAAAATTATAAGGGCACACAGCACAAGAGATGAGTTTCCAGTGGAATACTGCACTGAAATTTTCAGAGGAAGTTGTGCAATTGAAATTTCACATTAGAACAATTAAACCAAGACAAGAAGTGTCAACTTTATTTCTCACTCCAAGATACGACAAAGATCAGTCTACTGACAAATCCAGTGCAGCACGTGTATTTTAATGTAGAATCTAATAACTTTTCTTTCAAAAAGCTTATCATTGATCATGTCCCTTTCTCTATCTAAAACTGATGTCGGTATCTTAGCATCACTAAATATATTTGTTTATTCTGTCACTAATCACATAAAATAATGTATAGATTCCCCATGAGATAAAATATCACAAGTTTCAATTAAAATTATAAATGCAATACGAGTTGTCACCAGCAGTCTATATAAAATACTGAAGCAATTAACGAAGTCAAGTAGTATGTTGACTTACACCCAAAGCTACAACGTTGATATAGAAATCAACCAAAGTTGCTCCCATCCACCTGAACCAAATAAAATTTGGGAAAAATTTGTTTATGGCGAGAGAAAGCAGTGAACTAAAATACAGAAAAAAAGTACAGATTGGATAACCTTTCCCACTGACACTCACAACAAAAAGTAAAATTAAACAAACTCCGTCTAATTCTAAAAAACTAAGATTCATAAATTGATTTTAATTTATCATGAAAAAATAAGTCTATGATGACGTAAGTGAGACTGAATGCAGTAAGAGATAGAGAGAAGTTACGGTGTGAGAAGTTCTTTACGAAACGGAAGACCATCGGTGAAGAGAGTGTAAAGAAGGGTAGCAAGCATGAGAAGTCCCACAACAGTGAAGAGAGTTCTCAAAGCGGTTGCCACTGAAATTTTCGCCATTGAGATTGAGAGAAAGAAGCAATAGCAAATTGCAGTGAAGAAAATTAAGAACAATGATGCAGTTTGTGGTTTATATGTGACCACCAACACAGGCGTGAAGACACAGTAAAGTTATATCAGTTGAATTTGACTCGTGTAATGTGGATGGAAATTTATGAATATTTTAAATTATAAAAATATAATATAATGAATACGGAAGTGTAATGAAAATTGTCTTCGTTGTTAATATTAAAATAAATCTGAAAATTTGAATTTATCTAAGAAAATTCAGGTGATTAGTTATTTGTAAAAGAAAAGTATGAAATAAATAAATATTTAAGCGATTTATTATAGATGAAAATAGGATGTTCAATCCTTAAATTCAATTAACTCAATTTGGTTTTAGCTTAGTGCGTTTACTTTTAGTACATCTATAACAGTTCCAAATTCATAAAATCAAATAAATTAAATAACATATAATAAAAACAATTCTTAATGATGAATAATTATTTTAATATCTAATTTTCTTATTCTGCGTGAGTAATTATAGAAAGTATCGAAACAATAATAGCTTATTCAATAAGTGGCAATATATTTTTTTTTTAGAATAACGATGTTTTCTGATAACATTTTTTTTATAATATTTTAAATCATACGTATCATTTTATTATTGGTTTATTTTTGTGTTTATATTTATTATTATTGATTTGGAATAATTTTGGATAATGTTAAGATATTGTCAAAAAATATTTTCAAAGTATATTTTTTTAATTTTAACATTTTTTCAATTACTTAATTGAATTATCAGTTGAATTAAAATCAGATGTGGTGTCTAAAGCAGTAAACTCAACCCAACTCTGAGAATCACGTAGGTTTGGATTGTGAATAGGAATAAATTCAACATAATTTGGAATTAATTTGTTAGCTAAAATCAATCTCATTTTTTATGTTCATTTTTCGTTCTTATAAATAGCTTTTTTCTTTACTGTTAGTGTTTTTAACGATGGTGGTGTTCGTTTTTCATTACCTTACAAATAGATTTTCCCTTCCTATTAGTATTGTTAATCATAGATCTTTCTAGAAGTTTTTATCACGAGTAATTCAATTTTTATATTGTTGTTTTTATTAAAAAAAAAACTTTTGATAGAAAAACTTTCGATATAGATAATCATCACATTTAAGAATTTTTTTCATATTATATTTGTCTGATCGATTTTAACATTAATATGCATTTTGCTTGAAACTCTTATTAGGAAAAAAATTTATAGAAAAAATCATTATATTATAAATCTTTATTTGTATTGTATTTATTTGAACTGGTTACTAAAAAAACATTATCAACTTTATCAATAATGTTGAGAATGTTTTATTAGAGAAATTAAACAGAAATTTCACACAAACTCAAATAACTTCAAACTCTATTGCGTTTCATTTTCTTTTATAACTCTCAATAGAGGTGTCAATTTAATCCATGGTCCCAGGCCAACTCAACCCATTATTGAAAAAGTCCAATTTTAAGAAGCTCCTCAAGTAGAGGGTAAAAAAAAAAGCATCAATCCCTAAAACTCCCTCTCAAGTGGGTTAGGATCAGAGTTAAAGTGGGTTCCTCACTGCATAACTTTAACTAAATTTTAGAAACAATATAATTTATATATACATAATTTATTGTAATTTTGTTCTCTCTCTTATATATTATATTATATATATTAAATATTGATATAAAAAATGAGGTTTTATGTAATAAACTTGTTGATATAAAAAATTAATATTGAAAATTTACATTTTAATCTTATAAACAGTCAGTACAGAAATATGTTAATTAATTATAAAAAATTCATTTAATGTCTATCAGTTTTTCATTAATAATTTTTAGTTTATTCTTACATTTTTACTTATTTCTAAACTACTCATACAACATGTTCTATTGGTGGTATTCTTTGACTAACGTGAATACTTATATATATACCTATAAAATAGAGAAGTAAATTTTTTTCATAAATTAAAATTAGCTTAAACGTTATTACATTATTAAATATATATTTTAATTAAAATAATTATCTTATTAATTTCGTTCGGTTGGTAATATTTTGTAAATTAAATGTTATTATTTATTTAATTATTTCTAAAACTTACTATTTTTTGATAAACTAAAATAATTATTTATAACAAAAAATTATTTACAAAATTAATAAAAATTATTTATATTCATTACAATATGAGTTTCATGGATGATAGATATAATTATTTTCTATAAATACATTTTTCTTATAGTAAATGATAAGTTGTAATTCAAATAAAGATCTCTAATATGAATTTGATGATTTCTAGTCTTAATTTGGCTTGTACAAATGCTTTTTTTATTTGCTTTGCTAATGATATAAGATAATTCTTATGACAATTTTTTTTTCTCGCAAAATATAAAATAAATTGAAAGAATTTAATTAGTAGTTACTTAAATTATTGGAGTTTTCTATTCATTTGCCTTTCAACATGAGTTTTCTTTGAATTTCTGTTTTTTTACGTTATCTTTCTTTATTCCTATTTCTTTGTCTTTCAAGGAGGACTAAAATGTACCTTACTTTGAAAGAGAGACTAAAAACAAATTCGCTTGATAGTTTAGGGACTAAAAACATATTTAACCCTTAATTATTTGTTTAACTTTTGCCAGAAGAAATCTAGATTATTATAGGTGTGAAGCAGTGTATGTGGAAAAATGGAATTGTTGTCGAAGATTAGAACTTCTAAAAAAATGAAATATTAAATCATAATTTAAATTCAATATATAGTTTATATATTGAATTTAAATTAGGTAATTTTGGTCTATCAAATATAATTAGATCAGTTTTAGAAATTATAACACTTATTGCAACAAATTAGAATTAATTACACTTTTCTTGTATTTAAAATGAAAAAAATTCTAAAAAAAAGACTTATGTGTAGGCCATAACCCACAGGGTTTTTATAGATATTTTGGTCCTATGGACTTTTTCTATGAAGGACTTTTTGCCCCTGTGAGCTTTTCTGACTCCAACCCACGTAGATCAAAACCAAACCATATTAGAGGAGCCAAATTCACGAGTCTAACTTTGAAGTTCTTTTCTCTCTCATATCTTAAATCTTTTTCAATTACTTATAGCTTCAAACTCCTTCAATCTTAAATTTTGATAAAAGTCACATAAAAAATATATATTTTAAATATATCAAAATTAATATACCTAACTATATAAAAACAATAAAAATTGTATACTATACAGCGGGTCATATAATTAATCAAAATAGGATAAACGTAATATCATTACTGAGAATTCATATTCAGAATATGCGTCTTGATCTAATGGCTAATATTTTTAATATATTTGGAATCACTAAAAACAGAAATAAATTAATTTGACTATATTTACTTTTAAAACGAAATAAATTTATAATCTTTAATAAAATATATTATCTGCATATTAAACTTGATAACTATAAAATTATATTAAAACACGTTTTCTATTACATGTACCATTTTGAGTGAGAATTTCTTATGACATATTTATCAAACTTCAAGTTTAGTTAATTATTTTTATCCTCGAGAACTTCGTTCAAGATAGTTCAACTTTTCTTATGCAACATAAAATTTAAATTACGAAATAGATTTAATATGAGAGTGATTTTAACATTTGTTGGATGATATAGTTATTATTTATGTCTTACAAATAGTGTTTGAATAGAGTTACAAATTGTTATTAATTTTTTATATATTTTTCTAATTTTCCGGAAATATAGTTAGAAAAACATTGTCAATTTACCACATAAAAAAAAAAGTTTTACTGAAAAAAAAGTGATTTTCAATAAGTTATTTAATGTAATAATGAATTAAAAAAGTTGTTTCAATAAGTTGGTGAAAATAGTTGTTTTTACCTTCTAAATAACGTGTATGGATATTTTAGTAATATTTTTACCAACGCGACAAAATTGAAAAAACATATGAACTCCATTGACAAGAAGAGTACACGTGATAATCCTTGCTAAATTATGCTTCAAGTGTCTAAGTCTCGGGAAAACACGCCATCTCATTCCTTTAAACCACTTTTTCACCAAATTTTGTTCTATGTATCTCATGTTCTGGTTAGGTAGGAAAGCAAGTTACTGTTATCTTATCCCCCTAGAACTGTTGGGTAATAATACTGGGTGTTGTCATCAAGCATTTTTGGTACAAGTGGATCTTTTAGATATGATCTAAAATAAAATTTTTAAAACTGCAGTGACCCTATTGAGTGTTACTGTTTTAATCTGATCATCTGTTGCTTTTTTTCAAATACAGACTCCGACCATTAAAATCTCTTCAAACAACTTACTCCTCTACCACCATTGTGCCGCTGTGGTGTTCCTCTCTGTTCCCCCGACCAAAGATCACCTCTGCCATGTCATGTGTCAACCATGTTCGACCTTCCGAACATAGCAAATTCTAAGCGTAATGGTAAGGGTGGAGATTAAATAATGCATGTTAATAACAAACATCGTATGCTCCAAACACAAGCCCGTTTTGCAAAGGAAACAAAAGCCACATCATTCAAACACAGTATAGACATTCGGAGGTCCATGCCACATCTCAATTTGACAATGAACGGGAAAAAAAAAGTTCAAAAATTATTTAAACATTCCATGGTTCATGCCGCATCTAGCAGGCTATAGTTTATCAACTGAACATGGTTTACCTGCAAGTGCAACACTCTGAAGCTCGTCCTTCCTAAAACAGGACTACAATAAATGATACAATGTATCAAAATGGCAACCTCAAGGTACACAGTTTACTCTCACAATCAAGGCATACAGTATGCACTGAATGACCAAAAAGAATTTGAAGAGTTTGAACTACAGCAACAAGGGGAGTTCAGAAAATTATTCAGTATCTCCATATCAGCATGCACATCCACTCCTCTGTTCATTTTCTGGAACTGCTGCCTCAGGAATCCCTTGAAAATATCTGCAATTGAAATTGAAATAAAATAGTTCGGAAATCAGTTAACAGCTATCTCCCAATAAATCAATCTGGAAATAAAAAAATGCCAAACAGAATATGGCATGGGACTCCAAAGAAGGATTAATATGCATATTCAAAATAGCCAATGAAGCGATGTAAAAAATAGAAAACGTAACTATGTTTTATGGGATCAGGAAAAGTGCATAAAAAAGTGGGTGGTGATATCTATCAGCAGATGCGAAGGAGGCTTTCTCACACTGGCTCTCACCACCGCTACCATCCCTGTTCCAACCTTGTAGTTCGGGAAATGGTCTAACAGTACAAAGCTTCCTTTCCATTATCCCCCAAAACAGAAACAATGCAGTAAGATATTCATCAACTTGTGTTAATATTTATATACTCGACCTCCTTGGCTAACAGTACTAGGCACTTTGCATGTATATATACATACTTACATGCCTTTTCCCTATAGTTAAAAATTATGAATATCACACTAAACTAAAGACTGTTGTTTTCGTTTTTCAAAATGGAAAAGCTAAATACATAAACAGGATGTGTAATATTGAGGAGCAAACTCCAACTATCTCCTACCCCTTTGTTCTATATGATTTTCATTTCAAACTGAATAAAAATATATATAACACTGACAATAACTCACAATCTATATAAAAGAAAATATTACTATAAGAATAAAGTTAAAAGCAGAATGTCATGCCCAAACATTCATAACATCTCATAAGAATACGGTTTTTTTAAGCATAATAAACTATTAGCTACAAAAGAAATATGTGAGAAATTCATATTTTTAACCAGACAAAGAAATCATGGAGCAGGAAAATGTTTGAAGACTCTCTACTAGACATTAAGACTCCATAAAAGACCTGATAATTTGGACAATCTATTTATCACAACATTAAAAATCTGTTTGCTTCAATAACTGAACATCGAACTCAAAATTGCATCTAGTAAATTGAACATCAAACTTCCTCAAGTATTAATTGAATTTAACATTTATTGACAATGGAAATTTGAACACCAAAAGAAGCTTTATTGAAATGAGTATCATTTCCATAGCAACAAGATAATTTCTTAGTTTAATTGTGCCTACGGCATTGATACAAAGTATTGTTAGTATGTTGGAAATGAACCAGTCATGATAGGTTAATATCAAGCGACAGCAGTGTGTCATCAAGATAAGTGAAAGGGATCAAATATTGACCGTTGGACATTATATGAACTGTCAAAGTTATAAGTTTACAACTTAAGGGTCAAATGTTCACGAGAAAAAGTTGCATGACTTTAACTTCTGATCTTAACCGCACATGTTCTTTTCCTAAAAACAATTTCGGAACAGAAGACCATGGCGGGATATAAATGGTGACCTGATTAGCTGCAATAAAAAATAGAGCCACCAAGAACATTTGGCTCCTATAAATGATTATCAAACAAGTATTGCATTTTTACATCTTGAAAGTGGAACATCTATCTTAAGCATCAACAGAACTGAACATTTACTTTATTTGTTTCAGAATCTTCATAACTTTTTATCGGTATTGACATTTGACAGCAGGTTTTAGGTTGCTTCTGCTTTAGATGAATCCTAGCATTTTCTTCATTGCGTTTTATCTTGAACAACTTCACTACCATTTTTTTGTAATAAGAGTCTTCCTCACAATTACTTTCTCTCTGAACACTAGACACATATGATTTGAATGAAAATTTACTGAAGATCATTGGGTTTTTTTCACAATAGCTATCATTCCATAAATGGGTTTCATGTCTTGAAATTAGTAATATCAATGACGTCAATGCTTCAATGAATACTTTGAATCTGTTCATCAACCTTTGTTTTTCAACCTCACCTTTTCTTCCAAACTCCAAAAATTTCAAAGTGGTGGTATATTACAATTTTTCATAGCTTTCACTAGAGACGGCAAAAACATGATGGAACCAACAAGTCAACTCATTTAATGCACCTTTTCTACCCCAGATTTGGAGGAAGGTGAAAACTCGTAACTTGGAACACAAGATGCTATGATTTGACCTAAAATGCAAAATTACACTTATATATAATATATATGAATAAAAACAACATAATTTGAGAACATTACCTCTACATCACAATATTTAAAACAAATTTAAATTGAAAAATCGTAATCATAATGTCATAATATCCAGATATATATTAATAATGTCATAATGTTCTAACAGTATAATCATAATGTCAAGTTAACCTATGTGGGTGACTCATCAATACAAAGGCAATACTTCTCATAATGCTCAAACACTTCTTCTCCTAGTTTCGTTTCCCAATACAAAGGCAATACAAGTTGATAGTTTAAGATGCAACTATATAGTTGCATGAATAAGATGCAGTTATTGGTTCACAAATTAAGAGTGCAAAAGAAAATGGGTAAAGGTCAAAAGCATTGAATTTTTCTATCCATTATTTCTACTAGTTTCAATACTACTACTTCAATATAAAATTTTCAATTAAAAAAAAGAAAAATGACATAATCTACTTTCAATTAGTATGATACACACAAGAAGAAATGTCATTGTCTTTAGCCAATTCCTTAACAAAGAATCTGCAACTAGAAGAGAATATCAAAGAGAACTAAGAATAAAAAAGATTATCAAGAGAAACGGCTTCCATTGCATATGCCAACAATGGAGGAGTTTGGACATTGCAGAAGCTATGCACAATAATAGCAACTCAAAACATGTCATCAACATGGAAGTTGTTGTGAAAAACTGAAATTCTAAAAGAGAAAGCCTTAGATGGAGATATTCTTTCCGATGCTCTAGGTTTTAATGTGGCTAATCAATTTCTCATGAGATCATTTATTGCCTTTAATGAACACAACCTTTTAAAGAAAATGGATGAGTTTAGATATTGCCTGCATCAATGCCAAAAGCAAATCTAAGATGTAGTCTTGTGATTGCCCATGAGCAATTAGGATTGACTTGTACAAATACAAGCCACTAATGTTTGGAAGAAGGGAGCAGATTTGGGAATTTCTTTATAAGAAACAGTAATAAAATTCACATTAAATAAAGAACTTAGGCCAAAAACAGAAATATGAGACATGAAACGCATACCAGTGAACCATTTTCTATTTCTATCACTTCATTGACATTCCAACAGTGATAGTCTGTAGATATGCCTTAATGCATAGTAATTGTATATTAAATCTTAAACTGCAAGTGGTACTAACATCATTGACAATAGTTGGTACATGTCCGGTACAGTTATATAGTAGTACAACCTATATTCATGTGTATCTGCATGACAATCGAGAGTGAAACTTACATGTCTTGTTCGTGCTCATTGGCAAGAGCAGCCTTGGCAATACACAGGAATGCAGCATCAACATTGAAATCTTCTTTTGCGGATGTTTCAAAGTAGGGAATATTCCCTTTTGAAGCACACCAATCCTTTGCTTTCTTCTCAGAAACCTGCATGTGAGATAAATAAACATTTTACACTCAGAGATAAAGTG
This sequence comes from Vigna umbellata, assembly GCF_029865625.1. Classification (NCBI taxonomy): domain Eukaryota; kingdom Viridiplantae; phylum Streptophyta; class Magnoliopsida; order Fabales; family Fabaceae; genus Vigna; species Vigna umbellata. The sequence continues at coordinate 40,743,323 of NC_142172.1, read as the reverse complement.
AGAAAATGTCAAAGTGTAATAATATTTGCCTACCACTCGACTATTCCCGCCATCAATATCAATCTTGTTTCCAAGCAAAATAAATGGAAATGACCTTGGATCGGGTGGGTTTGCCTGCATCACAAAGATACAACGAGAACATAAATCTGAACAGAAAGCTTATCCAGCAAATTCCAACATTGGTAGGTTATAAATTAGGGTTAGACAATCTGTGAATGTTGTGAGGACACACTAGCTAATAGATGCATTTGTCCATGTGAAAAAACACCACACCCTAGACAATAGTCGAAGCAGCAAGAGATAAAGCATTTTGAAAAGGACAATAATTACCTGTTTGAGAAACTCCTCATGCCAGTTGTCAAGGGTATCGAAAGATTTCATCACATTAACATCATACGCAAGAACACAGCAATCCGCGCCTCTATAAAATGCAACCCCGAGACTTTGGAATCTCTCTTGCCCAGCAGTATCCCATATCTATCAATCAGACACAGAAAATAAACACATTGGAACACAACACAATCTTCACTACAAGCCTAAAACAGAAAAATTCAAAAGAACACTGAAATACCGTTGGAATAGGAAACGAAACCCACTTGTAGAGTGACAAGTCTGTCGTCAATCTGAAGCTCTTTAGTGACAAAATCAGCACCAATGGTAGCTTTGTATTGCTGACTAAACTTCTTGTGCACGTATCTAGACAGTTAGTTAAGGTCCACACAGCTAAATTCCAAAAAAAAAAATTAAGGGACGTAAAGAATTGTCAATAACTATAAAAAATATCATCAAAATAACCAAAAACACAAATCTGATAAACTTTACAGATGCACTGGCTATGATTACAATTACAATTATAATAAATCATTGTAAACCAAAGTGAATCCGAAAAGCGGTGAAAAAACTGCGACACGCGGCGCGTGAGGATACTGATTCATCAACGAGGTCTTTCCCACTCTGGCAATGGCAAAAAACGAATCAGATAAAGCGTTTTCAAAAGCGGTGTTGCGGGAAAAACACCAAGAACGTACCCGCTATCGCCGAGAACAATGACCTTGAGCAAGGTTCGCCTGCGCAACGACATAGCTGCTTACGGTGGGGGCGCAACGCACTCGATTGTTCCTTCCTTCGCTTCTTTATCGAGGGATTTGATTTAGAGGTCAACTACGAGCACAAAAGGGGAAAACAAACGCCATTTTCGATCGCTTTCTGCACTGTTCTTGTACTAGACAGATTTCGCCAAAAACAAAAAAAAAAAAGGAAAAAGGGAAAAAAGGGAAAATTAATTTTCCTTCAATGAATAAATTTCATGGACTAAAAAAATAACCGAAATAAAGTTTCTTCCTTACAGGATATTGGTATATCTCTCTTTATGTGGATGTTTAAAATTTAACTACGACAAGTTAATTATGGAATTTTTCTTATGGAAAGTTAATATATGGGGTGTCCTAAATTAAATTAAATAGATTAAAAAGGTAATTAAGTGAAAAATAATTCAAGTATAATTATAAGAGAGGTGTTGCGAGATAAAGTTACGAAGCGTGCATGAATGATGGCACATTGTGGGTGATCTATCAGATCCAATAATATCGCCCTGAGTTGTTTGGGAGAGAGAAGAAAAGGTATCATCAAAATACGATACACCTAGAAGATTCCATCCTAATTATTTACGTCAGAATTGAAATGGACTATTCAATCAAAAAATAATTAACAAATCCAGTATTTCAATTATTAAAATTACAAAATCGACTTCTCATTGAATTGATAAATCGGTGTAAATATTATTAAAAGCCACTTAAAAGTTATTTATAAATTTAAAAATTTATAAACATTAATATTTTCTTTAAAGTAAAAAATATATATTTTTTTATTGTTATATAGTACTGGACCTTCATGATGAGGTGAGTATAAAACAACATCGTCGTGGGCAAGCACACAAAACACATTATTATGCTAAGACAGCTTAAATAAAATTAATCAAGGATTAGCATATATAAGACTTAATCAACCAATGTCGATCCACGTAAGCCTTATTAACGTAAGTCACATTTCACAATATACACATGGTTCATTGATTATTATTCTATTTACAGTGTCCTGCGATACGTTTTGCTAATTTAACTTTGAAATGTTTTACAAACACTCTTAGTATCTTAACTTGAGGAGGACGAGTATCAAAAATGGTATTATCTTGGTTTTGAAACTAAGGATTACGAAAATAAATATATCATAAGTACATATTGACCCTCATAGAACAATTATATTTAATATATATATATATATATATATATATATATATATATATATATATATATATATATATATATATATATATATATTCGTCTTAATAAAAATAGTTCTCTCTTTTTTATGATCAATATATCACTCAAATAACTCATTATAAGTTTGACTAAGATAAACTGAAAAATAAGTTATGTTTTATTTAAATTCGTAGCTTGTGGACAATTTGTTGATAAAATATTTAAGTGAAATAATTTCTCATAATATTATGTTTTTGTTTAGTATGTTTTTGGAATAATATTGTTAAGTAATAACATCTCACTCATTATAGTATATTAAGTGATTTGATTTTGAGATATATATGGTAAATGTTAAAGATGTAAGAGTGAGTCGATGTAATTCATTAGGATTGGCTCACCACAAAATATTTAACTTAACCTGTTTATTTTTGGTAAATCAAAAATTTTGTAATTGAGCTGGATCCACTTGTTAGTTGATTGGTAAAACGGTGTGAATTAATGGATTGACCGAATATTTTGTTTTTTCAATTTATTTTATATATTTCGTTACATTAAAATTAAAGTTTTCACCTAATTTTTTAAATAATATAAAGATAAATTAAAATATCAATATATATAAATTGATAAACAAAAAAGTTTAAACATAAAAAACTATTCAAATATTATTGAATAATATTTGAGTACTTGAAATAATCAAATTGTAAACTTATATGATTAGAAGTAATAAATAATTTTAATAAAAAATAATAAATAAAAATACTAATAAAACAAAGTATTGTTGTTGATAAGTTATTGATAAATCTCTACATTCAATCTGACTTAAACTCATTTAATCTTCATTTAATCTTTAAGTTAAGTAAGTCAAACTACCTTAACCCACATAAAAAATTAATTATTTTTCAACCAACTCAACTCAAACTTATGATAAGTGGATGGTTTGCAAATTAAAACTCATTTTAAAAGGTTTAGTTAATGTTGAGTTAAAGATTTATTAACTGTAGTTTTATTAAAAGCAACATCATATAAATGATTAAATCAAGCAATAAAAAATTAATTAAAAAAATTGTTATATAGTTAAATGATGTGTGTTTTTTAATACACTTTATAAACCCAATAATGAATTACACATATCTAACTAATTTTGCCATAATAAAAAAGTGATAAATTTAATATTATATTAGAAAAGCGAATTTTAAGTTTAATACAGTCTAAAGAACATTCAGTGCTCATATCCAATACGTCCATTATAAGAATAAAGAAAAACCAATCAGTTAATAAACTTTTATCACGTCTCAAAATATTATTCTTATCTTAATAGATTTAAATTTAAGTTTAAACAAAAGTCACAAAATCATCTTAATATAAAATATGTATCTTTCTTATATTATGATTTTTGTCATATATTACTAAGGATATGTGAAATCATATTAATGACACATTATATATTGTATTAATAAAATTAAGATGGCGATCAGGTATTCAATCAAACTCTCTCACATTAAAAGTCCTGATTTATGTAAAATAAATTTAAAATATAAAAATTAAATATTCAATTAGACATTTTCACATTAGAATATAATAAATTTACATTAAAATCTGAATGAGATAAACTCATAAAATGAAAAAAAAAACGTGCTTAAAAGACAAAATAATTAGGAAATAATTAGAATTTCAAAACATAAAGTCGTTTTTAGTGGTAAGTTTTAACTATACGAGGTTATGCAATCCTTGTCTAGTTAATGGCATTTCTATGAAAATAATATGCAGAACTTTAAACAAGATTGAATATTTATTTAAAAGGTTTTGGAACATGGTAAAACATTTCATTGAAAATCTTATATCGATATTATTTTATCAATTAGTGTAATATAAAGAATAATTGATATTTTTCAACTACTTTTAAAAGAATTCACCATACAAATTAAAGTATTACAATACAAATACAGAAATTAAAACATAAATTATATTATAATTAATATAAAAACATTTCAATAACAATTTTCAAATAATATGTATAATATAAACTAGGTATGTAGGCAAATCGATGGTGTAAGACTCAAAGAATAAATATGGTCTTAAAAATAAAGTTTGATTATTTTATTGTCTCTCTAATATTATTTGTTTTTCTTTCACTTTTTCTTAAAATTACGGTGATCTACCACATTGTTTGATGATAAGAGAATATCATAGAACTTACGGTGTTGAGATTATAATTTTATTCGATTAATTTTTTAAGCAAAGTTAATATTTTGTCATTTTTTATGTGTAACATTTAAAGACTCATGATGAATATTTATTTAGTTAAAATTATTAGAATGTGACGGAATTTTTTGATCAGTTATAATGGTAACAAAATAGTTTGGTAAAAAAAGGTGTACCATTCATATTCTTTTGTTTGATAGAGGGTGTTGCTCCCTCCACCACCACATCTTTCTCCCTCCACCTTTCCAATTTATTTTAATTCCAATTATATCCTCAGATTAAAATTTTTTACTTTTACTATTTTAATTTATTTCAAATCTAGCTCTCCTACTTTACTCCTGCACCCAATCTTTCCATCTCTCATTTTCGTTTAATAATTTGTCTTTCGTTTTACTCTGCAATCCAATTTGTCTTCTCTGTTTCACTTCTCCTCCTCCGTTTCTTTCTTCTTCATTTTCTTTACATTATTAAAATACATTAAAAATATATTAAAAAATAATAAATCAAAACATTTAAGAATAAACTAATAAAAGAAACCCTAAAATAAAAAACGTAACTTTTAAACGGAGGTGACATCCTTCAACGGATGTCAACATTCGTTGAAGGAAAAACGGATGTCAACATCCGTTTAAGGTAAAACGGATGTCGACATCCGTTTTACCTTAAACGGACGTTGACATCCGTTGAAGGATTTTGACATCCGTTGAAGGATGTCTTAAAGATTACGTTTTTTATTTAGGGTTTTATTTGAAGGTTTATTTGAATACGCAGCTTGAGGAAGCAACACACTGCACCACTCCACACACTACACTACACTACCAGAGCGACACTGCACCACGAGAGAGACTGTTTGATCATTCTTTTCACCACCACCAACCTTTGCAACTTGTAAAAAAAAAAAGGAAGAAATATAATGTTAAAATGAAAGAAAAATATTTTACTCATGTACTAGAAAAGGTTATTAGTGGAATAGGTTGTAAATGGATAAAATTAAAAAATAATCCTAAAAATAAAATTTTACTTAAGGACAAAATAATAAATGGAAGGTGGAGGGAGAGAGGTGTGGTGGTGGAGGGAGCAACACCCTGTACATTATTGTTTAACCTAATCTAAAAATTCATTTTTGTAATACAAATTAGAAAAAAAAACGTTTCAATTCCTGATTAAAGGTATCGGTGAGTTTCATTTTTTCTTCTAAATCCAATGAACTATATTAATAATTATCGGTAACTTGTTTTAGAGACTAATTTATAAATTAATTATAATTTTAATTTTCAATAATGATTATTTTAATATTTAATAATTTTTAGTTATATAAATGGATATCTAATTTTTATAATGATTTTTGTCATATCTAAGGTTAGTTTTTTTCTTTTTGCAGTGAAATAACTCAAAACTAAATAAAACCTAATTATCTTGAATCGAATGGTATCGTAGGTTATTTTCCTAGAAAGGATTCCATTAATCGGATCATTAATCCACAATAAGCTCTGTAATTAATAAGTTAATATGTAGCACCGATTTGAGGTTTGAAAAACTGCACCGAACTGCAATACAGTGTTTGTTCGTGTCTTGACCATGGCGACTCAACCGAGCGATGCAGAACTCATAGTCAGCTTGCAAGCCAGGGTCAAGGTATTTTCCATTCAATTTCAGCCAATTGTCGATGTTTTTCTTTCTTAGCCTGTAGAGTTATTTTTATTTTCTGCTATTCGGTCTGCGTTTGCATCAATATATCCTAAATTGCTTTTGTTGTTGTTTGTCTGTTTCTGGAAGCTCAGATAATCTTGAATAGGAAAACCAGTCACAGTGTTTTGTTAGGTTTAGGTGGTTTTGTCTTGCATTGCACCTTTGACATGTTTTTTCCTACTGATTTGTGTTTCATACTATCAGGAGCTAGAAACTGAGAATGCAAAGCTGTTGGCTCAACTTGCTGATTGCCACAGTCATGAGGTTAGCTGGTAGACTATTTCATATTTTTGTTTGTATTTTATATTTTGACAATACTGGAGCACAGTTATTCTGGAAAAATTAACCATGAAAAGGAAAGATATACGGGGGGAAGCTGCTGTCTTCAATGAAATTTGTTTGAATCTGTGATGCAGATGGAGGAAAAATTACATGGCCCTGACGGGAAAGACAGGGAATCAAAAGAAGGCAACAGGAAATTCGAAAAGAAGATAGAGAAAAAAGAGTCAGGTTCCGTTCTGGACACTTTCTTTAGGGGAGTAGCTGTGGCACCTGTGACATGGGTCCTAAGAGATTTTTTTTTAATAAATAATGTCACGATAAATTTCTGTCTTTGCCCCCTTATGTTTTTTTGTCAAAATTATATTAAAATTTAAGTTATAAGTTCCACTTTCTGATCTTCAGTAGAATCTCTGTACTGTGTTTGATGGTTGTCTTAACTTCTTGATCTCAGTGGTTTTTTACGTGTATATCTTGTTTCTGTTTTTCAGTTCCAATGGTGTTTTACTTTTAAATTGTTTCTTACCTGTGTATACGTGTTTCCTTTCTTTGGTGTAGCTACTATTAATTTTGTAAAAAAGATCTACAAATTTAAATCAGCTTTTACATCATGAAACAGGTTATGACACAGGGTTTATGAGCCATCACAGCAAGAGACACGTAGCTTTAAAAGTCATGTACTTTGGAAAAAGGTATATGCTATCACTGTAATATTTGCCTATGTTTTCTGTCTTAACAATTTGCCTCATAGCTACCGTCTTAGCTGTCCAGAGGTTGAGAGTCAAACCTTTTTCACCTCAGCCTATATCCCCCACCGCACCCAGTTGGAGCTAGGAAAGGATTTGCTGTTGTTTTCCATCTTATCAATTTCTGCTGAGATGCTGATCTATATTGAATTTTTTTTTATTCCTTATTATTTTGCTTTTTCGGTTCTTTAAACTTCTGGTGTATATTGAATTAAATTCAACATTATAATTAATATCAAGGTCTTCTAACAACCTGTGGATTTCAGGTTTTATGGTTTTGCGTCAGAGGCACAAATGCAACCAACTGTTGAGGTTTGTTTTTTCAGAAACCCAAGCCAATAAATTTCAATCTGCATAAATTGATCATGCATACCACGAAGCTGAATTTTCAATGTAATCACATTATTATTTGTTCCGGAAGAAGTATTCTTGTTGTCAACTGTGGGGATAATTTGGTAAAACCATTGCATATGCTGTATGTGAATACCTCTGTTTATTTATCATTTGTCATTTTTCTTGCAGTCTGAACTTTTTAAAGCTTTTGAGAAAACAAGGCTATTAATTGGCAATAAGAAGGAGTCACAGTATTCAAGATGTGGTAGAACAGATAAAGGGGTTTCCTCTGTTGGACAAGTAAGTACAGGCGTGGAAGAGTAAAAAAGAATAGAAAGGAAGTGTTGTCTATTATGATACATAACTTGATTAGGAAAAGATAATACAACAAGTTGATCTTTTCCATTTCTGTATTAGGACATCCCCCAATAACAATCTTTGTGCTTCTTAAGAGTAAAGGCCTATATGGAAAATGCAATGCTAGAAAAGATAAGATACTTTTGTTGAGTGCCTCAACAGAGATAGAGAGGAAACTTCTAAACTAGTAAAAACATTATAATTATTATCGAGACTCTTTATCTTTGGGTAAGACCTATGTATGGGGATTTATACTTTGCTGATTCTCAATTGACTTTATTCCCTTCCACTCTATCACATGCAAGGTTCCATAATTTCTTGGGACCTTTATTTTTCTTGAAACCTGGATTAAGAGAAGTAACTGACTTGGAGTTTCTGTTATTGTTGCTAGACTCAATTCACTTGTATTCTTTAAATGGTAAAAATAGTTTGGAGCCTTTCTTCTGGGGTGTATATATGTAGGTTATTTATCCAATTTCCCATCAAGTCCCCAAACCATGAGAAGTTATCTTTAAATAACCCTTTGGAAATCTACACTTCCTTGAAAGGTTTAAAGTCTTGAAGCTGGACAGAATTTCTTAGTAAGACGAATAGTATACTGTATCACTGAAAGTATGTAGCAGCTTCATTGACTGAATTTGGATTTATCTACTAGTTAGTGTGGCTGTGCTATTGTGGGGTTGAAATGAAAAAGAAATATTTATGCCCATTGTAGAGTTCCCACTTCAAATAGAGATAAAACCATCATAGTCCTTATAAATATTGGGTAGTCCTCTCCTTACTAGCTGCATGTAGAGTTTAGTTAGGTCCAACTAAGCCTAAATTAGAGGAAGTTATTTAGGACCTCTTAATTTGGGGCCTCCTATTAGGTTATGGTTTGGAGAATATGTATTCTTCCTGTCTCTAGGAAATTGTGTTCATCTAACTAAAACAATAAAACCTGAAAACGACAATGTAAGTGTTCCACAATCCTTAATATATTATTGTTTATAATCTGTTCATAGTAAATCAATTACAAGGTTGTTTTGTTGTTTGAGGAAGTTGGAGGAAAGGGAGAGGGAGAGCAAGAAGGACATTTGAGGAATTTGTAAGAGGGATCTCATGGCAAACAATATCTCTTAATATTTAGCCTTTAACCAAGCTTAATGGTGTACATGACCTTAACACTTTTGTAGTTGTATTTATTGTACGAGGTCACTGACGTGTGTAGGTTAAAAGCTAGTGCCAAATTTCTAATTGTTATATTCCACTATTTTACTGTTGATAACTGGAACTTCGTATAATCTGCCAGTTCATTGTTTAATTGGTTCTGATGATAGCAACATCTTGAAGCAGGTGATAGCTCTTTTCCTAAGATCAAACCTCAAGTTATCTGCAATAAATAATGGAAATTCTGGAGAAGTTGTTTTGGATGAGAAACATGGTTAGTAGAATAACTTTTTAAAAACAAAAATTCTTTGTTGCTTCTGATTTTCATAATTTTTTAGTTGACTTAATCTCGTTTGATTTTCTTATTTTGTTCGCTTTTGCATCATAAAGTGAATCTGGTAGAGCATTGACACTTGGGTGATATAAGAGAAGAAAGGAGGGTGAACCCAGTGAGATTTGGGTAGGGGTGGAAGAGGCGGGATGGGGGGCGATGTGAAGGGCGTCACATGAGGGAAGAGGAGCCCAGAGAAAAGGTTATGGAAAAATTGTATAGGTTTTGAGGGTAGACCGCACCGCTGTATTGTCTTTTTTTTTTGTTGCTTCAAATGTTCTATTTCCAGTCCTTTAACTTTGTGTAAGGAGCCTTTTCTCTCTTTGTTTAGAGCTAACACTAAGAATTTTCAGTTTATATCAGAGTCACATTTAATCAATGAAGCGAGTTAATGCTTGTGAAATTAGATTTGTAATGTTGAATCTGATATTGCCATTAATAATTACTTTCTTAATTTTGCTACAAAATTTTATGTAATAAATTTACAACTAAAATTCAAGTGACCAAACACTATAAATATGTGTACGGTCAAGGGTAGTTTGTGTTGCTGTATTGGTGACTGGATTTTATTTCCTGCATTCTCTTTTCTCTCCTATGAAAGATTAAATTTATAAATAACACCAACACCAATTACTTATTCTGAATTCCACACCATCAGTAGGAATGTCCTTCTCTTACGTAATAATAATCATCTTTTTTCTTCCCCAGCTGGAGAAGGTTAATTCAGTGATGTAAGGAAAGTTGAGTTTTTCATGATATTTTAATCCTTATTTCTTGTAGTATTAGTTTTAAAGTTTTAGAACCCGACTTTAAGTAGAACAGGATGTGGGGATCTATGATTGATGGTCATCTATCTTACTATTATGAATTGAAAATGTCACGTAGAGGTTTATTAAGTTTTATTATATGGTAATGTTAGTGACAGCTATCATGTTTAGTACTGACCACTGACACCTTTTTTATGTAGAAGGGGAAATAGATTATGTTAGGGTGCTAAATCGAGTCCTTCCAAATGACATTCGAATTTTGGGCTGGTGTCCTGCTCCTGTTGATTTCCATGCAAGGTTTGTATCTATTCTTTAAAATTTTGGCTTCAATAGTTATTAGTTATTTATTTTATAATTATGTTTTGCTTGTTTTGAATTTTTTTTTTGTTTCTTAAAACTTAAAAGCAATGGATATATTTATGTTTTTTGATCAATTTATTATGTGGAATTTAAATTCAGATTAGTGTTTTGTTGCTATGTTTTAAGTTATGAAATAACACTTTGTTGAACTAAAATGAAGGTAATAGGTTTGAGTATCATTACCCAAGTAACCCATCAGGTATCGGAATGGATGCTAAAGTTAACATCCACATGCTTATGCTTTAACAAAAGGTTTTACCAGAATTAGATTACCGATCCCTTGCATAAGCACAGTGGGCAAAGATAAAGGGAAACAATTTCAATGCAAATATAATAATAAATCTAAAAGATAAAAGTAGGTGGGGAAAAATTAAAGCAGAGATGGGCACTTGTCTGGGTAGTTTTATTATATATTTGGATGGGCTGAATCAAACATGAACATTTTTCTTACGTTATTCCAGTTGATGTTGCAAATCAGCCTAGTGACAACTGAAGTTCATTTTAGTGATCTGTAACTATAACATTAGTGAGTTAGAATTTCCATTTTGGAGGGAGGAGGGTTGCGCTTTTTAATATTGTGGTGGTTAATATTGTATTTTGATAATAAATTATTTTCAAAAGCCCATAATCTTGTTCGGGACTGCCAGACAAATGCACTTGGAACTCGGCTCATTTTAGAGTTTTTCTTTCATGGGCAAGTGGATTATCTATTTTAATTAGATCAGAAATAGAGAATTTTTCATTTCACTTTACACCGTAAGTTGATACAGATGGGGAGGTGAGGTTTGCACCTCACTTATATATTATAATTTGACCTTATATCTAGTCGATGTGGGACTTCCAACACACCCCTTTACGCCGAGGTATAGACATCTCGAGCGTGAGAGTAGAATTAATGGGTGATCGATAGTGGCCCGACAACGGGTGGAACATAATACCCACATAGATCTCGCTAGGATAGGCTCCAACCTGGCTCTGATACCATATTGAAAATATGACTGATTTTATTATTCTCAATCATGAAAAATACATTCTCATATCCTCTATTTGTAATAATCTAATTCTCCTAAAAAGGGAAATAGGGAAACTAGGTAAACAAAATAAAATAGAAGATTATATATCTATTTTCTCTAATTAGGAAGATTCTAAAGATATCTTCTCTAATTACAACACTCCCCCTCAAGTTGGTAAGTGAATATCAATCATTCCCAACTTGCCTACAAGATTTTGAAATCTACTCGGAGGAAACCCTTTTGTAAAAATATCTGCTATTTGAAGTTTTGTAGGAACATGAGTTGTAATCACAAAGCCTATGTCAAGATTATCTTTGATGAAATGTCTGTCAATCTTAATGTGTTTGGTTCTGTCATGTTGACTGGATTATGGGCTATGCTCATAGCAAACTTATTGTCATAGTGTAGTTGCACCGGGTTCTCCACTTTGACTTTAAGATCATCCAAAATGATTTTCATCTAGAGTCCTTCATACATTCCTTGAGCAAGACCTCGAAATTCAGCTTCTGCACTAGAATGGGATACTCTATCTTGCTTTTTGCTTCTCCATGTTACCAGACTATCTCCAAGAAACACACAATACCCAGAAGTAGATTTTCTGTCAGTAATAGAACCTGCATAGTCAGCATCAGTATATATCTTCATAGTCAATGTGTCTTCCCTTTTGAATAATAGCCCCTTTCCTGGACTTGACTTCAAGTATTGGAGAATTTTGTCAACTGCTTGTATGTGTCTCTCTCTTGGATCATGCATAAATTGGCTCACTACACTAACTGCATAAGCAATGTCTAGTCTTGTGTGTGATAGATAAATCAATTTTCCTACCAATCTTTGATATTGGGTCTTCTCTACATGAGCACTTTCTTCACTTCCAATTCTGTGATTATGTTCTATAGGAACTGTTGAGGTTCTACATCCCAACTTTCCTGTTTCTTTGAGGAGATCAAGTACATATTTCCTTTGACCAATAGTATTGAGACAAATCTTACCTTTTATGGACAGAGTACATGATCCAGAGGGCTTACTCATTGATTCAACCATTGCTTTCAAGTGCTCGAGATCCTTTAATGAAAAAGTACTCTATAAATCATCCCATATTTCTTTTGCAGAAGAATGAAACATATAATTTCTACTTATCTTAGGAATCATGGATTGCCACATCCAAGTCATAATTAATGAATCTTCATTGTCCCAAATTGAAAAATGAGCGTCGTCTGGTCCTGGCCCTCCTCCATCTATGTGATCAAGTCTTGAATGACCCTTGAGAGCCCTTCAAATAAATTGGCTCCATTGTAAGAAATTCTGACCATCCAACCGACAGGTAGCCCCTATATTTGGTAGGTCATTAGGATCCAAAGGTATAATTTTTACTTCAGACATCCCGTAGAACGCAACCAGGAGTCTCCAGTGACCTTTTCCGAGACGACGGCGGCGTTTGGGTCACACTGAGAAAAGGAGCAAAACTTAAAACTCAGATCTACTCAAATATAGGCTGGGTCGTCACCGACCCTAGGAACAGACTCAGGAGGCTCCGACGACCCTATCTATTGCAGCGGCAGCAAGTGGGTCTTGTCAGAGGTGGGCGCGTGGGCTACACGAACTAGCGACGGTGGCGGCGCGTGACGGCTTCTCTCACGGAGTGTCTTCCGGTGTTGTGGTCGCAGTGTTGGGCGCATCTTTCTGCCCTATCAACGACCCCAATTGGCGACGGCGGCAGCGGCGGTGGTCAGACAGCTGCGGCAGCGCAACTGTGCAGCGGAACGGAGCTCCAAGATCGGGATCTCTGACACCAAGTTAAGAAGTGGGCTTTAAGCCTAACTCAAGCCCACAAAACCGGCTTGTAAGGTGAGGTTTGTACCTCACTTATATATTATAATTTGGCCTTATCTCTAGTCGATATGGGACTTCCAACAGGTAGGATTGTGACTCAGGCTGGATTGTCTTTATTTACTGACACTAACCTTCATCTTGTGAAGATCTTGCAATAAATAATTTAACTCTTTGCTTAATGAAGCTTCATATATTGAATTATTCTATTTCGTTTTCCTGTTCCATCCATGTGTGCTTTGTCAGGTTCAGTTGCTTAAGCAGGGAGTATAAATATTTCTTCTGGAAAGAAAAATTGAACATCCCGGTAGGAAATCAATTTTTCTATTCAATTCTCTAATTTCTTGAACCTTGTTTTGTTTTTCTTTTTCTGTTTTCTGTTTGCAATCATTTCAAAGATTTTAGAAGCACGTGAACTGTAACACTTCTCATCTATTCATGTCCCATTAGGCTATGGAGAGTGCTGGAAACAAACTTGTTGGAGAGCATGACTTTAGAAACTTCTGTAAAATGGATGCAGCAAATGTGCACAACTACAGGCGGCACATCACATTGTTTGAGATTTCTCCTACCGATGTGAGGTTAAGATTGGTAGACATTTTTCTTACTCTCATCCTTGTGTTTCTTCGGGTGCATTTTTACTGGCAAGAAGTATGTAGGAAACAACACTTAAAATTATATAAATTGGATGTTGCAAATGTGCACCACTGGTGTTAGCTTATCTTAATATTCAATATATTTTGTTAGGCTAAGATTAATGGAAATTTAACAAGGTTTTTTGATTGAAGTCAATGTTTTTTTCCCCATTTACCTGCAGGTACAATGGTAATCAACTTTGGGTGATTAAAATAAAAGGCAGTGCTTTTCTATGGCATCAGGTTCGCTGCATGGTTGCTGTTCTATTCATGGTTGGCAAAGGTCTTGAATCTCCAAATGTGTGTACTTGACACCCTCTTATATAAATCAATTTTAAAATTTTAGTTGTTTCTTTATTGATTCTGTAGAATTTAAAAGTGTAGATAATTTTGTTTGATTGTCACAATAATGAATCTTGGCTCTTCTAACATTATTGTAGATGAATGTGGCAATCAAACAAAACCATGTAATTCTGTTGTGTAAAACTAGAGTTGGTGTTAGGCATGTAAATAATGAGGAAGAGTGGAATAGGTATTATAGAAGGAATGATAAGATACGGAAGGTTTATTGTAGAAGGAAAAGTAAAAGGAAGCGGTGAATAAAGGAAGGAACAGAAAAGTGGATGCAGTGATGTCCGTTGGGAGTTGGTCTATTATAATTAGACCCATCATTCCCTTGGAGGGGAGGACGATAATTTTGTAGTTTGAGCTTTAGCTCTTTGTGAAGGAGAAACCCTTGGAGGAAAGGGTGATTTCCTATTTTGTGTTCTTTTCTGTCTATTCAATAAATAAAGAATATTACTCTTATTTTGGGTTCCCATCAAATTAGTCCGACCTACCAGATTCAAAAAGAAGGGGTAAGTTTGGAAAGTTTGGCCAGCAAGCAAGGAAGAGTTATGGCAGAGATGAAAACAAGTTTGTCTATTACCAAAGAGATCCTACCGGACTTGAGGGAGATTAAAGAACTTCTTCAAGATATCAAGAAAGAAAAGAAAAAGGTAAAGACTGGTTTGGGTATTGTGAAAGATGGCTTGCAGGAAATAAAAGAGATCAAAGATCTTCCTCCAGACGGAGGAGACAATTCAACCGAGCAGGAAAAGCAAAGAGCAGAGGATGCCTTTGACAATAATGGACTTAATAATGGTGAGAAAGAACCACTTTGCCCTGGGGTTTAAAGGGTGGAGTAGCCCACATTGGAAGGGAATGACCCCCAAGGTCAGATTGCAAGGACAGTGTTTTGGAAGTTCAAAAAAATCAAAGGATCAATAAAAGTACATCCAACCCTTATCAACATGGAAGAAAATGCAGTCCAGTGGATAATCTGGCAACAAAAAATCAAGAAATTTTCCAAATGTGGGGAGAATTCAGGGAATGTAGAAGAGAAGGAAGAACTGTGGCAAGATCTCAAGAAAAGCAAGAAACTATCCAAAGGGGGAGAAACTCAATTAATGTTGAAGAAAAGATGGAAGTAAGCTGTGTACATGGTAATAGATCAAATGAGGATGGAGAAAAAATGCTAAAGCCCTGGACTACAAGAGCCGAGAAATATTTTGAGGTTCAAAAGATCACCTCAAGGAAAAAACTGGGTTTGGCTTCCATCAGCATGGAGGAAAATGCAATGATAAATTTTGAGGGTGATGATAAAGTAGATAAGAACAAGGAACCAGAAGCAGGGGATGAATCACATGATTTATGTTTACCAAAAAGAAGTTCTGACTCGGGTGATAAATCTGATGATCAAGAATTTGAATTCTTTACCTGTAAGAAAAAAATTCATTGCAAGCATTTTGCCTTCTGAGATATATGAAGACGCTCTTGTAGGGGTTACTTATCAACATTCTGCAAATTTGACTCGTGTGGAGGCTGGTGGATATGGGTGATGGATATGGGTTTTTATAGGTAGTGAGTAAAGGTACTGATATTGAAGTATGTGAGTTTGGAAAAAAACTATTGTAGCACCTATGTTAACCTACTCGATGTTATCCTCAGTTCCTCAGTGTCACCTTGTCTCTTTAATATATATATATAAAGAGTCATTGCATTACATTGCAATATTAAATCCTAGGAAAATTTATCTCTACATATGGATTTCTTATTTTGCAGTTTAAGATAACAAGTTTCCATGCTTAAACTTGAAGGTGATTGATATGCTACTCGACACTACTAGGATCGTAAGGAAACCCCAGTATACTATGGCTTCAGAGGTTCCGTTGGTTCTTCAGTGCTGTGAATTTGATGACATTAAGTTTATATGTTCATCAGGTATTTCTGATTTGTAAGATTTGAATATGGTGGCTTATTGGTTGGTTGGATTCCTTTCCGCAGATTTTACACTACTTAGTTAACATATTAATGCCATAAACTTTGGTTGAATATATTTAATTGATTGCATATCTAGATGCTGGAGATGCTTTGCGGTCACACTTGGTGAATGAATGCCAAATTTACCAGCTTCAAACTACAATCTTTCACGAAGCTCTTCTTAACTGTGTGCCTCTTTCAAATGGTGCTGCAAATGCGTTAGCAAATTACTTTTTAATTTCTTTTATTTATCGTGAATCCATGATCTATTTTGCTTATAACCCTTCATTTTCCAGATCAAAGCTTGCTGCCTTTTCAGGCAACCAAGAAGAAAGTTTCCCATGTTCCTCTTATGTCACGTCCTACTGAGCGTGAGTTCTGTATCCTGAAATATTTTTTAAAATTATTTAAAAATTACTTAATGCATGTTATAAATGGAATATGAATGATTTGTTTTCTTCCAAGCTCCATACCAAATTTTTTTCACGAATATACTTCTTGGCTCCTCTGATCTGACTGCTTTCTTGTTTAATTAAATCTAGCATCATATGAAGAACGCCGTGCCAAACTCAACACAGTTGCATGAAGATTTCGTTGGTGAACTTTGTTATATAATGTGTTTGGGTGAGCATTTGCATACTTAATTTTGTATGGCTTTTTAATTTTGTAAAATTATTTTTTGGTTAAAACTTATAACTGAGTTTGAAGGGTGTAATTTTAGTATAATGTTATTTAATACTTTGGTAAAAATAATTTTTAGATGCGTAAATTGTCAAAAAAGGGTATCTATACACTATTAAAGTAATTATAATATTCAATTATGGGATTACTTTTATCCATGCAAGCACTATGGGATTTTTTCCACTGCAAAAGTAACAACGTGCTTCCATCAAAACCATGATTTGGAATGCTGAATTGATTCTGCACAATTTTATCGAACACGGCAAAATGAACAAGGTATATTTGCACGTGGTGAGTAAATTTTACGTTTTTCCAGGCTCGGATCTGGATCGTTCAAAGTGAGTAATTTACTGTTTTGTTTTATTCTTAGAGGGTAGAGTAAAAATTCTGCCCAATTGAGTGCTAAAACATTTTTTGAAATTTAAAATGACCTTGTAAAACGGGAATAAAACCGTTTATGCTCAATTTATAATGGGTCAAAGAAAAGTGTTTAATATGTTTCCATTTTTAAAAAAAAAAATCACTTTAAAGATTTTTTTTATTCTATATGTAAATATCTTATTCTTAATGACGATTGATACGTATTGTTGGAACTTAGACTCGTGTACTGTAGTATATTTGTCAGACCATATATAAGTGAACTAAAGAACTCATGTACAAGGTTAATCAAAACGTGAGTAGATTTTAATTAATTTTATTGTATTTAATGATATCTGTTCTAAAGTAATTTTCATTTAATTGATGTTTCAGTTTCTAAATTGCACGGATTTCTTCCTTTTGTTTTTCCAATTCTACTAAATGTGGTAGTAATATATGAATTTATTTTATTAAAGAGTAAAAATCAAATTTGGTACATGAAAAGCTGAGAAAAATGTAAATGGGTTTCTAATTAAATATTTCATGTAAATAGTTTTTTAAATATTATTTTTGTTTGCATGCTAGTCATTCTAATGGATGAATGATGTGTGTCAAGGAGCAAAGTTTTCTCTAACTTAAGTGACAACATATTACATCTAATTTAGTTATGTAAAAAAATCTGGGCTTTTAGAGTAAATACCTGATTGGGTGTCTGAAAAATTAAGGTAGTGACCAAGAGGTCTTTGAATAGGATTTGTAATATAAATGAGTTTTTGTATATTAACAATATTGACTCGTTAGTTGTTCCATTAATAAAAGAACAATTAATAGCACATAAATGGATGAAAGATCCGGCAAGGAAGAGAGTTTCTTTTTCTCTTATATGCTTGATGAACTCTTATATTAATGGAGTTTTTACATTTGTTGAAGTAAAAGTTCCTCTAGTTTATATGATCTAGTTTTACTAATACATGGTGTTTTTTACTAGAGATGGTTCTGAATCCAAGTGTAAGTCTAAGTCTCACATTAGATAAAAATGAGAAAGTAGAGCACCTTATAAAGGTGAAAGACCCATTAACTCATTGTCTTAAGGTTTTGGGTAAAGAGTGATGTCGATCCTTTATATAGTTGGTTTAGATGTTATTGGTGTTTATGTAACCTACAGGAAACTTATTTAAGTATGTAAGTAAAGAATTCTAACAAACTTATACTACAACAAATCAACAACAATAACGGTTAACTAAATAGACCATATAATGCGATGACCTCAAATTAATTATAATATTTAACACACCTTAATAATAGAAAATGATTTCAAAATCAAATTGAAAATCCATTTTTCCTTAATGCGTTTCACACATTTGTCATAGTTTGTGAAGCGAATTGAAAATGATATGATAGAGAAATTGGCATAATTGTGAGGTGAAAAAATAATTAGAATGGTTGTGGAGGTGGGATGACTTAGGTAAAACAGACAAAAGCTAGTTCCCAATAGTTTGCTTGTCCATGTCTCCAATGTTGGGTGCCTTCAAGCTAACTCCTAATCTGGCAATCACCATGTGGCAAACCCTTTTCATTCCACTTTCTCGCTGATGGCGGGTTAATCATGGCCCTATGCTTGCTATCAAATGGAAATCCATTATACCATTCTTTCAATAATGATTCCTCAGTGGAACCCATTTCCACCCTAAAGTTTCATATTACCGTCATTTCTAAAATACCTAAAGTCAATAACTTATCTTAACAAATTTCTTTACATCAATATGTTTATTAGCTTTCAATTTCGATTATATAAAATAAAATATGTATGTTCTATAGCCTTCAAACCAAGATACTCGTATTAGTATATTGGATTTCTTAAACAAATACTATATTTTTCGGTCCAGGTAAATATTTATAAGGAAATTATATTATATTATATTCTTTTGATGCAAGTAGAGAGAGAAGGGGATAGAGGAAAATTCGGATAATAATAAAAATAAAAAAGCGAAAACAAACTTAAAATCTCTTTACACGAATTGTCGCGGACTGTGATATGATATGCATGTTTGCGTTGTGTAAGGTCTGAATTTGAAAGAAGAGAGAGACATGGAAGCCGCGATGGGACTGATGCGGAGGATTCCGCCAAAACACACGGAAACTGCTCTCTCTGCACTTCTCAGCCTTATGCCTAACAACTCCTCCGATCTCCTCGCTCAAGTCGATCAGCCTCTCCAGGTCTCTCTCTCTTCAATCTTTATCCCAATTTCTGCAATTCACGAAATGCCATTTCTGGAACCATAAATAATTCAATTACGATATTTGCTCTTTCTTTAAATAGGGTTAAGGATATTTTTTGGGTGGAGTATGAATGTTGTGTCGCGATTTGCTTTCCCAACTTCTTTTTTTATTAAATTGTTGATGACAAAAGCAGGTTCTTTGCGATGTGGAATGCGGGAAGGAGTTCATTTTGTGTGAATACAACAGAGATGCAGACTCTTACAGGTTATTTTTTTCATAAACATCGCTATATCTGATTTCTGCTGGATTCAATATGCTTAGTGTGTGTTTTCAGGCATCTTTCTCTCTCTCTCTCTCTCTCTCTCTCTCTCTCTCTCTCTCTCTCTTTTGTGTGCGTGTGTGTCTACTTGATCGAGTAGCTTTTGTTTCCTCTGAAGCTAAATTGGGTGTGACCTTTATTTAGTCATTCTTTTGGTTGGACTCATAGCTAGGAGCTTGTACTGAGGGAATGTTACATCTAGTATGCCTCAACTTAGTTTGCTATAGCGTTTAAACATTTTTCTTTTAAAAGGGATTTAGCTCTATTTATGTCGATGTAAAGATATAGAAAATTGGTGGTGTCTGGAATCAGAGAACGAGAGGGGAAATGAAAGAAATTAATTTTCTTTCGTGAATGGTATATTGTTAATTTTGTGATTTTTTAAATATAAGGAAAAGACCATTGAATGCATTTACTGGCCTTTTGATGAATGTGGCTGTGTAGTAGAAAAACAACAGAATATTTTATGGAAAACTCGTTCTTCAAATGGAGACCGGTACAAATGTTTAATTGTGTGTTGCTAACTAGTTAAGTTCCTACCCCATAGACAGATCTGTAATTTATTTCTCTTGATTGTTCCCCCAAATTTTCCTTTTTAACGTGTTTACTATTTACGCACGGTTTAAACTTATTGTTGACTGAATGTCTCTACAGATCACCTTGGTCAAATATATACCATCCACCATTAGAAGATGGGTCCCTTCCTTCTTTAAGGCTGCGGGAGCTGGAAGTTGAAGCAAATGACATATTTGCAATATATCGTGACCAGTGAGGTCCTTTACTTACCTCATCTTTAGAGCTTATGTGCTGTTTTTAGATGTCTTTTTAAGAAATCTTTTGTCCGTAGTAACTTATTTCCTAAGTTTGTGTGTTCTTGCTGTCTATCTGAATACAATTATTTAGCTATTTTGTTTTAAAACAATATGCACCATTAATGGATAATGTCATAGGTATTATGAAGGAGGCATTTCGTCAGTTTACATGTGGGAAGATGATAATGAAGGTTTCGTAGCATGCTTTTTAATAAAGAAAGGTGGGCCTGTTATTTGAGTAAACTCTAATGGAAGACACTGCTTACACTTGTGACCTTGTTTCTGATGTGATTTTTTTGCAATTCCATGATTAAAGATGGCTCAAAGACTGGGCAGGGTAGACGGGGATATTTAGAGGAAGGAGCATGGGATGCTATACATGTTATAGAGGTAAAGTATCATTCCATCGAACACTAAGCACTGACAAATACAGCTGTATAACAACTTTTAATGCAATGAGGAACTATAACATCCCTATTTAGCTCTAAATTTTCAGAATATTTTCAGTAATTCTTAGCCCTACTTTTTTTGTTAATTTAGGTGGGACCAGAGGATGAAAACAACAATTATCGTTTGACCAGCACAGTTATGCTGACTCTGACTACAGATAACGAGTCATCTGGAACTTTCAGTTTATCTGGATCAATTAGACGTCAGGCATGTTCAATCAGAATTAGCTCGTGTTGCATGTTGGCAATTAGATCATTTAATTATCAGCTGTATGCTAATTTTCCTTTTTCCTTTCTTGAGAAGCCACGTCATGAACAATGTACCCTGATTGAATTACACGGTTTTTGTTTGATTAATGAAGAGTGCTAATATTCTTTCTTGCCATTAGCTCGAGTCATCTTTTTTTCTTTAGTTCTAATCCTAAATTAGTTCTCCTTATATTTAGATGAATATGAGACTATCAGTTGCCGATGGACATCTTTCTAACATGGGAAGGATGATTGAAGAAATGGAGAGTAAACTGAGGAACTCACTAGATCAGGTAATTTTTTTATTATAGAATTCAAGCCTCAACTGCATACTTGTATTTGAGATTTTCTTTTTCCTGTTCTGTTACTGTTCTTTGGTAGGGGAAGAAGGATTTGGGTATTTGTAAATTGCAGGTATCCGTATGTTAATAATACACGTTACAGGTGTACTTTGGGAAAACAAGAGAAATGGTTTGCACACTGAGACCACCTTCTGAAGTGTCCCAGATGAGAATGCCCGAGAGCTGATGTGCCGTTGCATGGTGTAACAGAGAGAAATTACTGTTTCCTTCGTATGTTTTGGGTTATTGGCTGGTAACTTGTGTCACAATATTTGCAGTAGGTAGTTTTACTACGGTTGGTGGTTCGGATGGCCATCTTTTTGTAGAGGTAGTTGTGTGTGTTGTTTGAGTGCCAATTGTTGCTTCTGTAGTGGATAAGCATCATGTTTGTTGTTGATACTTGAATGTTCAACGAAACAGTGAAATCCCCAAACTTGTTCTCACGAGAAATGCCCCATATGATGGATTATTTTATCATTGTTGGTATTATTAACCAGAAGTAACATATGACCGTGGGAATGAAAACGAATACCAGCCCGAGTAAGGTAACATCGTCCAGAATCATCATGGGCACGGCCAATTTTGATACCAATATATATTCAATAGATTTGTAATACTTAGATATACTAATTGCTTATATTCAAGTAGATGAAATGTGTTTTTTATTTTGTATTTTTCTTCAATGTTATCCGAATTAGAACAAATCGATTGGATTGACTAGGAATCAATCACTGGACTAACCTCCCTATTCGGTTATCTTGTAAAGAAGTGTAAAATCAGTTTGGTAGATTCCCATCTGGGCATAATTAGTTCTACTGGCTTAGTGGAAAAAAAAAATTATTTAAATTTAAGCCGTTTAACTGCTTTTACATTGTTTTCGTTGCATCGGTCGCCCATTTGAAAATCCTAACATTTTTATTAACTAATACTTCAGTAATATTTTTCATTCAATTAATTATAAAATTAATAAAGTTCGTTAATATATTTTAACTTTTTCTAAAGTTCTGTTTTAAACTATTTTATGCTAGAAAACCTCCTTATTCATCACATTTTAGCGGGATATCCATTAGAATTACATTTTTTCATCCATGATACTCAAATTTAAGTAATTTCTTAATATGATCAAGTTCAATATCACTTAATCAATTAATAGTTGGTCTTAAAAGTGTACTTGAGAGCATTTATGTGTCAAAGATTAATATATTTTTTTTAGAAGTAATATTAAAATATTTAATTTATTGATCTGTTCGATATTAAGACGAAAAGTAAAATATATTTATATTCTGAAAGTTGGGTTTTGCTCACTTAAAAGAAGAAACTTTAATTTTATTTCTTCTTCCTTCAGAGACTATTATCTTTCTATCCCTTACAATAAGGCGATAATAATTATTTCTAAACCTATTAACATAACTTCTCACTAGCATAAAAGGGAACAGATTGAATGTTCTTAACTAAAACAATTGCCGTCTACTTTTTGCTACAATTCTTATATATAATATATATACACTATAATATAGAAAAACAAATATATATAACAATCATATTATGATAATATAATAATATGAATTCACGATTCATCAATTAAAAGAAATTATGATAATTATATAATTAAAATAAGCTATATAGGTTTAATTTGCGAGGGAATTCGGTCCACCACGAGTTTGAGCTAGGTTGTGGTTGAAAAAAATGTAATGCTTTTCTGCGGATTAGTTTTCAACCCGACTCACTTAGAACCTGACTCACTTAGAATCCAACTCATTCTATAGTGAGTCGAGTTGGTCCACCAACCCACCTAATTTAATTTAATTTAATTATTTATTATTTTGTGTTTCAATATTATTAGTTGGCATTTTTTTTATTATATTGCACATGAGAAAAAAATGTTTCAAGAGAAAAAAAATATATCAGATTTATCTATTCAAAACTTTAATATTATGGATAGACAAGTGATACAAAAATTATCAATATTAAAAACTTATTTGTTCGCCTTTTGTGTTTGTTTTTATATTACGCTTGAATTGTATGATATTTTTTATTTATTTTGAATTATCTTTAGAGTTAGAGTGAAATTTATTTAGATTTAAATTAGAAAAAAATATAATTTAAAAAAACTTATAATTAAGTAAGTTAACCGTGGTTAGTCAGACCGGGTTCGAAGTTTTTCAGCTGATAAGTGAGCCGGATTGGGTTGGTTCACTAAGTTACCAACCCTTGATAGGCTGGATCGGATCAAGCCTAATTATCTATTTTGACAGCTCTAATTTATAGCTAGCAGGCTGATTTTATGGTATAAATAAGTAGAAAGTAAAATCAATGGAGGATTCAAAGCTTTGTGGATAAAAAAATAACCTATTAATAACACACATTGAATAATAAAATTTTATATTAGTGAGACCTGGTGGTGTTCATCTTTGACATTTCCTTTTGAATAAATGCATGTATTCATGCAAGCTACCTTATTATTGCTAAAACATCTACTGCATAAAAAATATACAGTCAAACCATTTTTTTTTTCAATACAATAGTTTTTTTTTTAATATTTATCTTTTACTTATAACAGAGATTAATAGGAAATAAAGATTTGATGAATTTGATAGAAAAATAGGGGGAAATGAATAATAAAAAAATGAAAAGTTATTATAAAAATAGTATAACCCGAGTAAAATATTTTTCTGTCATAAAACCAGCGATTAATTAGTCTTAATTATAAACTATGGGTATCTTTTGTAAAATATAAACTATTTGAGTCAAATAGAATAATTATAGTAATTTGAGACTGGTGATTAAATTTAAATAATTCTATGTCAATTGATATACTTAATGGTAATGATTGATTAGTCTTACTATATTTTTTAATAAAAGAAGCCTTAGGAAGACAAATTCGTACTTAGCTTGTCCTTTAACTTGAATTTTAATAACATTTTGTTTTTTTGTTCTACTGATCATTAGGTTTTGAATTATGATAATAAATACTGTTATGAACTAGATTTGACAATGATAAGATATTATCATTTCAATCTGTTATTATAGCAAGAATTCAATTGTTTCTCAACTAATACCAGTGTTTTTTATTATTTAATAGATTTTTTTTCAACTATATTTTTTGGTTCGGCCCCTCACCACATGGCATAATTTCATTTGCATCAATTATAAATTTTTGTAGTGGTTAATTATTCAAATTATACTTTAAATAAAGTTTCAAGTTTATTTTTTTTCATGTATTGAATTCAGAGCAGCCTTGAAAGGTAGAGTTGGCGAATTCGTTTTAGTCAAAACTGTGAAACTATGAAATCAAAATTGTTAAATTAATAAGAACGCCAACGCACAAGAGTCTCTTTCAAAGAAGCTAATCATAATAAAATAATATAATGAACTGGATTTGACAATAAAATAATATAATGTCCTGGTTAAATGTGTTTTAGTATTTGAATTTCATTCATACTTAATATCTTTTCCAATGAAATTTAAGTTTTAACTTCAAAATGTTATTTATGACAAAATTTTCTCCAATACCATATACCATATTTTACTGAACATCCCAAAAATATAACACACAACTATATACAGGTGCAACATTTAATAATATGATAGAACAGTTACTACAATAAAAAAGTCAAACTTACAGTTATTACAAAAATAACCATAAAATTTTTCGAACTTTACAAGAGCTTCCTATACTACTACTGAACGTTCATCATATAACCGAACGGTTATATTTACAGAACAAAAATAGTGAACGGTCGGTTCACGAAAACTATCTATACTATATGACCGAACGTTCATCTCCTATTCAGCAGGAGTCTCACCGTCTAGCTCCTATTCCAACATAAGCCCTTCCCCTTCTGCTCACATCCAAAAAGGATGATCATTGCAATAGAAAACCAAACAACAACATGGATAAAAACATAAAATAAGGGTAAGCTACTATAATTCAATTAAGCATGCATTCGTACATGAAATAAAACTACAAATCATTACAGACCGAACGCTATAGCATACAAAAGCCAACGTAGATATCACACATAACTTGAATATCATAATTCACGTACGACTGACACTTGACTTGACCATCCGGATTGTATGAATATGTAGCTTGAGGTCGTTCGTGCACTCGGGTGGTGTAGCAACTGGAAAACCATCAGCTGCCACCCGAGATTAGTCCGTTATAACTCACCCAAAAACCTATGGGCTAGGACCTCCTGCCATTTTCACACAATGACTTACTCATCTCTACTTGAGAACTGGTAATCATCAGAATATCAGGATGAACTCCGTGAATTTCACTATCCGTATTCATACTTTACCACAACATTATCCTTACACTGAGACATTCCTCCCCAGAATTCTCTTCCACATTACTTGAAACATAAACTTTTACTTGAATACCAATAATATTTCCCATACATAATAGATCATTGTTATAATAAGCAACCAGCACCAATCCATAACATCAGCATTGAAAGATCAAACCACATTTCATATCAGAAGATCAAACGCTCAAATAACACCACCCGTAATTACAAACTAACGGAAAGGATCTAAACAACAGACGAATATAACCGAACGTTTATTTAATAGATATGACTTTGACATGAGCCGAACACAGCTTAAGAATAGAACACTCTAATTAAACCAAATACTTAATATAAGACCAAACCATATTTAACTATCCTCAATACTAGAACGAACGGTATTTCACTATCCTCAAAGTAATAACGAATGATATTCTACTATTCTCAAAACAAGAATGAACGCTATTTCACTATCTGACAAAACCGAACGCTTAAAGCTTATACTGAACACTTATAATTACTCTTACAAACTATTCATCAAACCTAATACTTTTAAGGAAACCGAACGTTAATACATTTTAGCTGAAATACACATAAACTGGTATTCGATCATAAACGAACGTATTTTAAGCCTAGTCCAAGTACGAAGTTTACTAATAATAATATATGAGCTATCACAAACTAAAATACCTAATCCAATAAGACTGATTATAAATGTATATAACCATCAACACTTGATATATTAATCACTTCCTATAAACCGAACTATTATACCCTGGTAAGGCTAAAATGCTAACTCTATTGATAATTTATTCTCTGACCATAACCGAACGGTTGAGACCGAACACCTAACTATTCTACACAATTTTTCAGAATCCTTATAGACTTATACAGAACCACCAAAAACCCAGAAACATGCATTTCATACACTCATATACAAATCATCAATCAACTCATTCCATATATACACAAAATCATGACATGCATAATTAAATTTAATAGCTTCTCTTACCTCTTAACAGACTGATCGCTCACAATACCGACTTTGCACCACGACCAACACTCAATAACCAAGATTCACTGTTTTAAAAAAACGAACCAACCCAAGGACCAAAAATATGATCAGATTTGAAGGAAAGAAGAAGACAACTACATGCAACCAGAAACTAAACTTGCATGTACCCAAAAACTAGATTTTCTTAGAAGTAAAAGAACCTACCAGTTCAAACCACTAAACGATCGGTTGAAAGGAGGATCCTTGCCACCAGCAACCTTACATACACTCTGATGAATGATCAGATGGAAGAAAACCTGAGAATTAATGGAGGAAAAGATGATAATTTTAGAGAGAAGGAGGAGAAACGAGTTCAGAAGGTTTGGAGGAGAAGATTGCATGCAGAAAGTGGAACCAACTTTTAAAATTTTAGCTTATATATTCCCTCCGTAAACCGATCGTCCACTCTCCTGCAGCCACCTGTCTTCCACTTCCTGAGTCTCATTCCCCTCTTGCAGACACACGTTTTCCACTAAGATGAGGAATTTAATGGTTTTGACATTACACATGATGTATTGTTTTTTTAGGTTAGAAATGATTTTTTTTTTCAAAAATAGTACATTTGAAAATTCTTTTTCCTTAAATAAAATGGTTTATTGTAGTAATTTAGAATTTAGTTTACAAAAATATAAATTTACAATGTAATTAAATATATTTTTGTCCCCAAAAAAAGTTTAGGATTCGGTCCCAATGTTGAGCTGAGTTTTAGTTTTTTTTCATTTAAAAAGGAATAAAAGAAAATTTATAATTTTTAGTTTTAAAAATTAATTATTTAAAAAACATATATTGCAAAAAATAAAGAAAATATGTAAATGAAAAATATATTAATAAAATTAATATTTACAAATTTTGAAAATAATTTACTTTTCTAAGTTTTATTACAGATAAAATTGTTCGTAAATTAGACCGATTAAGTCACAATCGTTAATAATAAGGATTTGAGTCAACAATTTTGATTTAAAAAATTTCATAAAGAAAACAAAGATAAAACGTAAAAACTAGTAAAAAGTGTTTTACATAATTTAAATAATTTAATTGTGAATACGAATATAATAGTCAAAATATTTATAAATGTAGTATTTAATCTTTAAATGATTATTTAAAATATTAATATTAAAAAAAAGAGAACAATATCTCTATATTTTTCCATATTTTTATTATCATAATTATGTTAATAATTAAGTGTATGATTGAAAACAAATTTTAAAATTGTATAAATAAATAAAAATTTAAAATTTATATATATATATATATATATATATATATATATATATATATATATCGTGTAAAATTAAAAATTTGTTTGTTAACTTTTCTTAATTAAATTATCACTTGTAACAAGTTTAAATAAACTAATTATAAACAAGTAGAAAATAAAACTTTTTTTTAATGAATTGAAGTATAGACCAAAGTATTTTATATTTTCTTGTTGTGTTGTTCAATCATGAATTAATGTATTATAAATAATTTTTTTATGATTATATATTAAATGAATCAATTACTGCAAAATACTAATATAAGTACATCAAAGCATATTAAACTTAACTATAATTCATATAAAATATAACAAAAAACATACTATCATAACTTTAAACTCTACAAATAAACTTGTCTATAAAATTTATAAGAATAGTTTTTAATGGTGTTACAAATAGTGTTGTTAGTAAAGATAAAATAGGTGTAGGCTTTATTTTTTCAGTTTTAAAAGTTTAGACAAACATAATCAATTTGTTACAAATTTCTAACAATCAAATTTTAACACCAACTTAGAAACTTTCAGTGGTTGACATGTTAAGTTGGATTTTCGTATTATTTTTAGTCACAATTTAGTTTTGTATAATTAAATTATTTTCAGTAATAATATATAAAAGATATTAAAGATATTATATGTTAATTTGTTATTTTTATTAATCTTTATTTTAAAAAAATCACATATCACTTTAAAATTATATTACAATTACATAATATTATTAATTTAGTCTCTATATTTATTTATTTTTATTTAATATAATCTCAATTTTTATATTAAAATAAAATTTATTTTTTATATACATCTTAAGTGATATTTTTTAAATATTTTTAAAATTGAATTTAAAATCAACTCTAATATTTTTATATATAATTTCGTTGATTAAAATAGTGTTTTATTTATTTAAAATTATTTAATTAAATATTATATGTGTAAATTTTTATATATAATTTTATCTATATTAATAAATTTAATCATTTTCGTATACTTAACATATTTTAACTAAAATTAGAATGAAAAGACTGATTTAACATTAATAAAAATTTGTTTAAAATAATTTATTTAAATGTAATCTACGTTAAAATTAGTTTAAAAATATTTTTAGAAATATTTAATAAAAAGTAACAAATAAAATTTATACAAAATTAAATTTAATCTCAATTTAAAAAAAATTACATTATTGCATTTTAGAAAAATGACTTAATCACGTAACTGACAATATCAATCACAAATTAAAACATGACATTGCCTTTAAGACTATTTATATAATACTAAAAAAAAGAACTTAATTACATCATTTTTTATAAACTAGAACCAAATTAAGACTAAAGAAACCTGAAAGACCAACCTGACATTTTTTAACCAAAACTGAGACAAAAAAATAATTAAACCTATATATTTAATCTTTAACCATTGAAAAGTAAATGAACTACATAATGATATCTTCAACCCAATGGTGTTCTGGATAACAATAAAAATTCATAATAAATGAAATGATACAGGTGAACCGGTAGTAGCAGGAATAACAAATAATGACAGCGTAAAAATCTAGTACTCTTTTAGCAACTTACACCTTCAAAAATTGTTTTAAGTACATAATAATAAATAATGAAAAAAAACTCCTTAATCACATCATCATAGTTATGCTACACAAGGTGGGTTGGCAAAACCTACAGTAACAAGATGAACTGAAAAAAAACAACTAAGCTCCAATCAACTTGAGAAATGCCTATAATAAACCTCTGGTCTGGTCCTAAAGAAAAAATATGCCTTGTGATGTGAGTTTGAACAATTACAATGTGACTATTCCTTGGCTAGCCTTGCCTCAAACCCCCCTCCAGGCCTCTTTACAAGATTGAAAGGCATGTATGTCCCAAGAAGTCTGTCCCATATGGAAAAGAATGGCTGAGAATAATTGTACTTCAGCCCTTGTAGTTGATGATGAATGTCATGGTAAGCTGTGTTGTTCTGGAAAAGCAAATGGAAGATGTTGCCAGGTAACCACAGTCCACAGTGATCATCAACAGTTTTCACCACGCGAAGCAGAAGAATATAACTGCTGTTCTTGCAGTCATCCCTGAGACAAGAAATGAGATGGCACCACCTACAGTGTCAAGTAGAAGACCCTCAATAGGGTGATTGTAAAGGGCTCCTATTGCATAAGGAACAACCAGTCTGTGATGCTGGGAGTGGATATGGCGATATAAAAACTTGTTCTGATGCATGTACCTATGCACAAAGTACTGCCATGTATCCATCACAAACATCGCAATAACGATCTGCAAGATTTGCTTGGGCATAGAAGGCTGCACTATAACCCCAGATGCATTCGTCGTTGTAGTCAACTGCAAAGTTGCAGGATGCGTATCATCAGACACTCTACCAGAAACAGCTAAAGAATTTGTCTACAGAAAACTGTTTAATTTCTAGCACACCATAGGTAATTTCTCTCTCTCCAGACATTTAGTATGATAGGTCCACTATAATTTTTATGAGCTATCTAGAAACTCCTAAGAGTTTGTTTGATTATTTAACATACATATACTTTGGAAGTTAACTATTTAACTATTTATTATGGTCATTAATTATTTAACATACATATACATTGCTATTACTTCTTTGAGTTTCTAGATATGTATATGTTAATTATTTTACATATACTTATCTACTAATATAATAGCCACTATACTTCAATTCCTTAGAATTCCTTCAAGCATTAGAGGCCTGGGTTATCAATAACTGGTTTACATGGTATCTTCATCAGGTTGCCAAACCAAACAGGAAAGCCTAGAGTAAAAAAAACCAATGAAAATGAAATAAGATCTGCTCAACTGACACTCTATAAATCTATAAAGATGACCAATCTTTACCCTACTAGATGATAAAACTTAAAGATAGATCCACAATGTTTTTAACAGAACACAAAAACTCGCTAGTCAGAGTTATAGCTAGAGCAAATCTTGGGGTCCGTTAAATTTTATTATGAAGGAAGTTGTCAAGAGGGATCTCACGGTAAATACATCTCCAAAAAAATCGGTCCGTAACCATTTAATGGCGTTGGGAAATCCATGCAGCCAACTTCACCTAGTGGGATAAGGCTTTGGCAGTGGTGGTGGTGTTGTTCCTACACTATCTCCAAATGTGATTTCTCTTTCTTCCTTATAATATCTCTTCTTTTGCCAGGGCTCGAAAAGTTTATTACAAACTCAGATTAAATTTTAGACTTAGGTGGAACCTAAACTCCCATGAATGAAAAGGCCGAAGGCAGAGTCTCAACTGAAAGCCAAACCTAATTCACAAGAAAATATTCAACTAAAAATTATAATGTAGATTGATTCTTCCAAATAATCAAGTATTATATAGCATGGAACAAAAAGACCGAAAGAAAGAGGGAAGAGAGAAGAAGAATAAAACAGAAAGTACAAATATAAGAGAAACAAAGAGAGCAGGTGCCAAATACGGCACTTCCGTTATTGTTTCAGCCTGCCCTATATACAACAGTCCTACTTTTTTTATAAGCAGATAATCAACAACTATGAAATCATATCTAACAGTAGATTACTAACTAATATTCTTTTCTTATTTATATTTTTATATCACACCTTCACTGTTGATATGCCACCTAACATGTCTAGATGGAAGCTCATATCTAAACATCAAACCATTCACATATCAAGCAATTGGACAGACCACTCCATGAACAAGCCACACCATGCAATTTGTTAGATCCCATATAGAGACACGTGACACCCTGCCAAGCTGAAAATATATTTTACCCAATAAAGAGCTTATATTTGAAGCTGATCAATTCATGAAAAACAAGGATGGATCACTCTTAATGTTAGCAAAAGACTATTGTTTTGTGATGGACAAATCAAACTCGTTACATGGTGGGAAATGACTACATAAAAATTAATTCAGAGTTTTCACGCTAAAAAAATTGTGTGAGAGCATGAGAGAGCAACAAAAACAGAAATGGATGAAAACGATAAAGAAGCAACTACCTAATTGAAGTCGTTAATCGCTCTTTCGTATTCCCAAGCATTATGCTTGAAAATATATGTTATCAAAATCACTTTGCACTAATAGAAGAGTCACTTGTCCTCTTTTACTTTTCGGGCTCGGTTTTCCTAATATTAACTCTTTCATTGGTCTAATTTTGGGTATTGAAATTTTTAATCAATTAATTGAGCCAAAGGTATTTTATGAAGCGCCTTCTCGTTTAATGCAGAAGGTGTAGCTTCGACATAAATAATGCCATATCATTTTGCAAACCAATCAAAGAGGCTCTTCTTATCCTTTCAAGATGGGAAGAGAGGCTATGAGAAACATCAAGGGTCATTTGTCCAAAAAACAAAGTAGATGAAAGCAACAAAGGAACAATTAGAAGTAGGGATAATCAAACTAAACCGAAACTAGAAAATGGAATGACAGAGTTATTTTAAAAATGCTATTAACAACAACGAGAAGAAAAGCATCAGCAAGAAACAGTGCTGAAACTTGAATAGTTCTTTCAACTAAAATACTATGTTAACAACAAATGCTATTTGTAGAAATTAACTGAAATGTAGAAGAACTGACCAAGAATAGAGCAACAATTGCCTGAACAAGCTGCTGAAGCAAAACACCCTTCACAACTGTTGAAAAGGGAACCAAATTCTTCTTTTCCTCGTCTTTCATAGTATGCAAGCGATACTTCTCTAAAGGTGGGAGCAAATGATAAAATCCAGCATATACCCAATAAAGCACAATAGGGGCAAACGTGCCCATCAATTCATCGCTCACATATCCTTCCCAGAAAACCATTGTACAGATCCAAACGTGGAAACAAGTCAATTTCCAGCAAAAACAAACCAACCCAGAAACAAACTCGGCAAGTCAAAGCTGCATTACAGCTAAAGATCTTAACTTGGACAAGCTCCTTCACTCCCTGAAAATAAAATTCAGAACTGTTCACTTGATAAGCAGACACAAGAAGAAACAAGAATAACTAACAGCTTCACATATGTTTGTTTACATTATACTAATACTTCGAAAAAACCAAAATAAAGAAAAACAAAAAGAGAAACAGAGATTTTCGTTAAACGGCGTTGAATTCCAAAAACCTGAAATTGTGAAGATTTTGAAACTTCCCCACAAGTTCTCAGAAACCAAGTTCAAAGCAAAAAGCTTTCCAACAACACAGAAAAAGATAACCCATAATAGATTCTAGAACGATAGCTTACCCGGATACCCAGACGCTATAAATGTTTTCAGCACATTGCTCGATCAGATCTAGGGCATAATCCGAACGGGATAAACAATGGTGACAGTTGTGAGATTCCGAAGATCTCCAAAAGTTTGAATTTTTATTTCAAACTTGAGCTAATTTTATTGTTTTTTTGCACTTTATCTTCTCTCCCTTCTCTGTACCTTCTCCCTTCAGAGAGAAAAGAAACGTTTTTGGGAGACGCGAAAATGATTGATGCATTTTCTTTTTCGCCCCTTCGAGACCTAATTTTGATGCTAGGAAATGAGAGAAATAGTGTTGGATCCACGTGTTGCAAGCCCGTGATCCCGATCAAGCTTCCTTCCATCACGAACGTTCGAAAAGAGGTTTTTGCCATTTTTCGTAATTGGACAAACAACAACACGTTTTCTTACTTAGTTTGTACTGTCACTTAAAATTTTCGTAAGATTAAAATGTATATATAATAATAACATGATAAATTACGGAAACCATATGTTTAGGGTTGACGAACGGATTTTTAACGAGAGTTCAGTTTGTTTTTAAAATTACCAATATAAATTTTTTAGAATTTTTTTTTATGAAGGGTTAAGTCCTGCTATAGAAATAAATTTTTATTACGAAGAAGTTATGTTGTGGGTAACTTTAAAATATAAAAAAGAATTCGTTAAAGGGAATGATGGTTTTTCATAAACTAAAGTAATAATTTACCTAAAATTTTAGGTCGATTTGATCAATTATTTTTCAAAAGATGATGCAAACTAAAAAAGGATAGTGGTGTATGTGTTGCAATTCTCTAATCCACTAATTTGATGGTGCCTCACAAATTAGAAGAGGCGTTATCTGTATTCATAAATCTGTCCTGAGTTTTGATTGAACAATTTAAAGTCTCTTTAATTAATTTTTAGTTGAAATTTCATGTTAAACAATACTATTCTATTAAAAAATCTCAAAATCATTACAATTAACATACACAAACCATAAAACTCATGATTTTAATACATCACAATATATAAGAAAAACATGCATCTAAAACATATTCAGTTTATATCACATTAAATTCTAATTCAAATATATATATATATATATATATATATATATATATATATATATATATATATATATATATATATATATATCCAAACAATTTAACTTAAAACAAGTATAATTATCTTTTTTTATATGTGAAAACAATATTTAACAATTCTAAGTGTCTAAAACACATTTTATTAGTTCTGTCTATATATAAAAACATCAAAAAAAGAATATAATCTATTATAAAGATCACTGCTTAGCAAAGATCGTATTGATGATTCAAATAACGCATGCAAGCAAGAAAAAACTACATGCAAAACAAAAAAAAAATAAAAATGGTCTTACAAAATAAAGAAAAATAGATTTAATCAGACATCCCTATTTTTGCAGAAACGTTTCAAACAGGTCATCGTATTTAAATGTTCTCAATTAGGTCTCTTATTGTGGAAAATTGCATCAATTTAGACATTACCGTTAGTTATGTACTAACACCGTTAAAGGAGGTGACACGTGTCAGTTCATGTTTTTTTTTACTATTTGAATTATTATTTTTTTATTATTTCATTTTATATTTATTTTTAATTTAAAAAAAAATAAAAATGTCACGTGTCAAACTGATATTATGCCACGTGGCAATGACAGCGTGACATAGCAATGACAGTGCCATGTGGCATTGTCAGGCCATGTGTCATTGATTAGTCTCAATTTGGTCCCTGTATTTTTATTTTGTCTAAATTTGATTTTTTGTATTTTTATTTTGTCTAATTTAGTCTTAATTTTAAAAATTAAACAAATTTTGTCCCTCCTCAAATTCAAACAAAATTTAAATTGTATATAAATATTAACAAATACTTTTAACAAGATTAAGTTTAATTATATTTATATTACTTATGTTAATTATGTTATTTAAATATACCTATAAGGGTTTAAAAAAGAGTGACATAACATGCATGTGTGAATTTTCGTGGAGAAAGTTTTCATAGAAAATCATGAAAGAAGAAACTACCTTTAATTACCGTTTTCCCGAAAACATTCTCCAATTTTTATCTCTTATAAGTATATTTAAACAACATAATTAACATTTATATATTTAATTAAATAAAAATATAATTAAACTTCTTGTTAAAAATATTTAATAAAAATATCAATTTTATTAAAAATATTTGTTTAAATTTATATACAAATTAAATTTTGTTTGAATTTGGAGAGGGACAAAATTGTTTAATTTTTAAAATTAAGACTAAATATAGACAAAATAAAAATATAGAGATCAAATTGAGACACAATAAAAATATAGGGACTAAATTGAGATTAATGAAATGACATGTGGCCTGATGACACGTGGTATTGTTAGTGTCATGTCACAGTGTCATTGTCACGTGGCACAATATCAGTTTGACACGTGACATTTTAAAAAAATAAAAATAAATAAATAATGAAATCATAATAATTAAAAAAAAAACTACAAATTGACACATGTCACCTCCTTTAAGGATGTTAGTAGGAAACTAACGAGGTATAAATTGATTCATTTTTTCACAATAAAGATTGAGAGCATTTACAATACAATGATCTCAGACAATCCTACATAGATAAGAATGTCCAAAATGATTAAAAAAAAATAATAACTTACTAATTCAAATAAATTAATAGATTCAAATTAAATAACTCGTCTTAAGAATATTTTTATAATATATTTTAAAATAATGATCCATTTATACTAAATACTTTTTAAGAATAAAAGTAAAAAATATATATAAAAATTCAAACAAATCAAAACCTAAAATATAGAATCTAAATTACTAATTAAACTACTGTATTTATTCTTAAAAAAAATATTTTTTATGTGTGATTTTTTAAATTTAAAATATATTTTTTTGTGATTTTATTTTTATTTTCATTTTTTTATGCATTGAAAATTATTTGAAGAAAAAAACTGAAAATGATATATAAATAACTTATTTAAACTTTTGTTGAAAATAAAAATAAAAATATCTTCACTAAATTGAGTGAAGGAACTTTAAATAATCATTACATACTAAAAATAGAGTAACAGTTAATAAATATTACTCCCCCGAGGTTCTTCGGAGAAATAAAGCAATAAATAGGTTTTATTGGATAAATTATGTGTAAAAGATTTTTTTAATTATCATAAAAAACTATTAACAGATTAACAGTCACAATTAATAGTCAAAAAGGGTATGAGATAAGAAAAGTATGACTTGTGTATGATTCCCAATCAGAATGTTCACACCCAATATCCCAATCCCATACACCCCGATTATTGTGTGACCGGTACACCTTTGACCCCAATGCTCTAATCACTGCACATCACCGAACTGTTGAATCTTGAGACACACGCAGTCGCATCACGTGGATGATCTCACACTCTCACTACCTCACTCAAGGGCACTTGATCTGCCTCAGAGGAAGGTTCCTCCAACCACTGATATCAGCTTCCTTCTTTGACCGCAACACTATCCCAAACCGAAACGAAAACCTCTCACAATTTTCCCAATTCACGCGTTTCTTTCCTTTTCTAACACCCTTGGCTTAGGTTTTTCGTTCCGCAGCTCGGTCTTCGAATCCTCTCACCCAGAGGTTCGATTCGTACCATGTAATTGTGGGATTTTTGCTTAGCCACTTCTTTATTCCCAAATTTTTGTTCTCTATTTCCCCGGTTAGGCTTTTTCATTCCAGGATTCGATCGCCGGTTTCGAGTACACGAGGCTTGGGTCGTGTCATATTGTTGGGGTTTTGGTTTTGATCTTGAAAGTGGTAGTTTTTGCTGTGGGTGATCGACGTTGTTTGGTTTTTGCTCACGATCGAGAATGGGTGAAGCTTCAGGAGATGGTTCCGCTGATTGTTTCAGCCAGATGATGTCGTCGATGCCGGGCTTTCGCTTCCATCCTACGGATGAGGAGTTGGTGATGTACTATCTGAAGCGGAAGATTTGTGGGAAGAGGCTGAAGCTCAACGTTATTCGTGAAACCGATGTGTATAAGTGGGATCCTGATGAGTTGCCTGGTATTTGATCGCTCCTCTTTATACTTCATGATTTTTTTTAGTCGATGATTGACTGATTGTTATGACGTTGACTTGGGTTTGTGTTTCTTTTCATTTGGTTGTTTTTGTTGTTCGATTAGAAGTTGATGTGGGGATGGGTATTCAGATCTTCATGTTGTAAATATTTGTTATGACTGGTCTTAGTATTTTGATGAAGTGATGCTTTGGGTGCGATTTTTTTGGTGCAGTACCAATCGTTGACTTGGGTTTACTTCGATGAGTGTTATTTGGTGTTTCATTTTTAGCTCTAATAAGCGGTTCAGGTTATATTTGTGTTGCTGTGAATATGTGCTGTTTTTTATGTTAGGATGCTCACAGGGGTTTTGTTTTCCTTAGCTTTGTAGACTGATGATTTCATTTACGACAGCTCTAGCTATGTTCTCTCTTTTTTTTATATATATTCGGGGGGTGGTTCGAGATCTCTTCATTGATATGGTGGGTATTTCATAGGAATCAATGTTTCAATATTGTGAATGCTTTGTAGTTCTAAAGTTTTGGCTTATCTTACACAAAAATTATATAGATTTTGATATTATGTGCATATATACTTATCTTTCATATTCAGTCTCAATATTTCTTTAATCTGATTCATAAAATTTTGTCTGCCATTCAGTTTATTCTTGTTTCGATACTAGCTAATTAATGGCTTATAATATTTTGCAGGGCAATCCATACTGAAAACTGGAGATAGGCAGTGGTTCTTTTTCTGTCACAGAGATAGGAAATATCCTAATGGTGCAAGGTCTAATCGAGCCACCAGACATGGATACTGGAAGGCAACAGGAAAGGATCGTAATGTGATATGCAATTCTAGGGCAGTTGGAGTGAAAAAAACCCTGGTTTTCTACATAGGCAGAGCTCCTAGTGGAACGCGGACTGATTGGGTTATGCACGAATACACCATGGATGAAGAGGAGCTTAAGAGATGCCAAGGTGTTAAGGTACCATTTTAAGTACCCATTTTGCTTCAAACTTTTTTATTTGTTTTCCTTGTTGTTTTGATGATGGTAAGAGTAAATGTACTGACTTTCAGTTTTTATATAAATTCATTATCAGGACTACTATGCACTTTATAAGGTTTTCAAGAAAAGTGGACCTGGTCCTAAAAATGGTGAACAGTATGGTGCACCATTTAATGAACAAGAGTGGGCAGCGGATGATGACATTGTGGATTTTAATAATAACATAACTGATCAGGAGGATCCAAATGTTGTCCATGAGAATGGGAGTGCACTGCTTCCTTTGCTTGATGATGAAATCAATGACATCATTAGAGAAATTTTGGATGATGAGCTTGTCCTTGATCAGCAGCATGTGAATGGTTATCTTGACTTTCCTCAGGTCTGTAATCTTCTCATTTTTTCTTACTTGATTTATATCCACCTTCATTTCCTTTTTGTTTATGATGTGGGTAGGGTGAAGGGGTAGGAAACCTTTAGGAGCATATACTATATATGTAATTATTTATACTTTTCCAAGTTCTGATCTTTTTGTCTATAAACTGATTTTCCTTACCTGAGGGGATAAAGATTATTGTTGACGTTGTTGGTGATAAACTGGCTTCTGATATGACTGCAAAAATTTGTGAAAAGCTGCTATATGTTGTGGTTTTGGATTTGTGAATGCTGAAAAATAATACATTTTGAATATCTCTACTGAAATAAAGAAACTAGAAGGCAGTCTCATTTATTTTGTTGATTGTAATGTTGGTCTTCCTTTCTACCTTTATCAGATTTTTCCTAGCTACTGATGATTCGTTGCCCTTTTAATTTCTACTTGTCATTTCTGAAAGTCATTTACTGATGTTTGTCCTAAAATTGTGTAGGTTGTTACTGAAGAAACACAAAGTACTGTTGTGGATCAGTTCTCTGAGGTGCTTATGTACCGTGAGACAACCGATCCTAGCTGTCAATATTTTGATGTGCAGCCCAGCTTTGACTTCAACCAGCCAGTTACTTCTCATTTACAAGTTTCTGAAGCTTCTGAGGTTTCTTCTGCCTCCAACATCCAAAGAAAGGGGCTTGACTTGGATAAGGTTGGCTTTTTGGAAATTAATGATCTCATTGATAATGATCCTGCTTTGGCAAATGTGGAAAATCCGGTGGAGTACCCGCATTTTGAAGATGGGTTAAGTGAACTTGATCTGTACCAAGATGCAGAGATGTTTCTTCGTGACCTGGGGCCAATAATTCACGAAACAGATTCACATGCATATACAAATGCCCTTGTCAGCAACAATATCGAAAGTCAAAGTTACCAGTTGCAATCCGGTTCTGAGGATGCCAACCAAACTGTTGGTGAATTCTGGATGCACGATGAAAGAAACACCCTGATTCCATCAGAAGAAGGCTTTGTCGATTCTTTCTCACTATCATCCCCAGGTATAGCCAACAGCACACGATACAGTGTTGCTCCCCTGCCAAAAAATGATTTTACTCTTTGATTCGGATGGAGATGCAAGCTTCCCATCTCATTTGTTCTGAGCTCTTCACAGTTTAATGCTCTTGATTGACATGCCAGCTTATATGCATGGCAGGAACTTTTCTGGAGTATAAAATTTGTGCCATTTTGATAGCTTTTAAAACTCAAATTAAGTTTTCTGATTTTATGTTCTCTCTGGAAAAATGAGAGCCGAGCCAGTTTCAAGTGTCTGTTTTGTAAAATCTAAAACAAATGTCTTAGGCTATCCCCTGATATATGCTAGTTGTTGTTTTTTTTGGTCATGTTTTAGGTGTTGTATGTGAATCTCTCAGCTTTCCTACGGAAGGCAATTACAGTCAAAGTAGCACCGTGGAAGATGTTTCTACAAGTAGCTTCTCCTCTTCTCTCTGGGCCTTTGTTGAGTCAATACCTACTACTCCTGCATCAGCTGCTGAAAGTGCTTTGGTGAATCGAGCTTTGAATCGAATGTCTAGCTTCAGCCGGGTAAAGATCAGGCACACAAACATTACTGCAGGTAAAGACACTGCAACTACGAAGAAAGCAGGCAGAAAGGGATTTTCATTCCTTTTCTTCCCTATTCTTATTGCTTTATGTGCTTTTTTGTGGGTTTTTGTTGGAAACTTAAGATCATTAGGGAGATGTATCTCTCCTTGATTATTATATACCATGTAAATCCAAAGTTTTGCTGCTAGGTATATATTGTCTGGGATCTCCCAGTTGTCTGGTACCTCCCGTAACTGCCAAGCAGTGCTGTTCTAACATATTCTCAAAAATAAAAAAATATATAGTTATCTTTGTGAATATTGAGGTCATTATAAGGCGTAGGGTAAGCCTGATGAACCTTAATTGAAGAGATGGCAATGTACAGGAGTTTGCAGGGTGATATGGTAGCCAAGTTTTCAAACTCGTCTAATCTTATTTTTTTATTGGTTTATAAAGTTTTTTTGGGCCCATGTAAATCTTGTTTTTATTAACCTGGACAACATTTTATTTTGGAGATTGATTGTTCATGGATAATATCTCATTTTGTGGAATGTGTCTTTGGATTTGTGATTATCTTTGTTGGTTATAACGCCTCATTATCATTAGATTGTTATTGTTTAAAAAATAACCGGTCTGCAACTAAGTCTGAGAATCTGGATGGTTGGACAGAACAGGTTTGTTCATTAAACCTGAGCAGATCATGAAACTTAGTCAATGGATCAGGAATCGTCTAAAATTGGTCCAATCATTGGATGGTTTCATTAAAATTAGTTTGAATTGCTTTTATTTCCTTAAAAGTGTTTCTTGTATTTTTTAGACCATTTCATTACTTTCATTAAACCAGTGTTTATATTTGAAATTTATCAGTTATTTATTTATTTTGTTGTTAAAATACAAGTATTTTTGGTAAGATAAAATTAGTTAATAAATAAATTAAATATAATAATTTATAAAAGTTGTGCTCTAATTTTTTGTAAATTACTTTATTAAAAAATTAAAAGTAGTTTAGAGACAAGGTTGTAATGTTTTTATTATAATTTAAAGTGTTTATTAAAAAGCTTATTTAAATAAAGTCACTATTAGTACATTTTGTTTACTCAATACTGAGCGTGGAGATGTTATTCGAATGTAAATTTTATACAATGCTTTTAAGTTTATTAACTTTATTATTGAACGTGCAATCTTAAAGATATGTATTTATTTGTTTTAATTAATTATATTATTGATGAATTAATGAAAACACGTGCGTCTAAGTATGTTTATTCTTTATGATAATAAAAATAATAAAACTATTGTAATTATA
Organism: Vigna umbellata; assembly: GCF_029865625.1. Lineage (NCBI taxonomy): Eukaryota > Viridiplantae > Streptophyta > Magnoliopsida > Fabales > Fabaceae > Vigna > Vigna umbellata. Next base: position 40,701,497 of record NC_142172.1, on the reverse strand, counting down.
AAGTCAAATATAAATAATTTTTATATTTTATTATAAGGAATTTTTATTTTGTAAGTAATTTTTTAAATAAAAAATGTTTAAATTTAAAAGAACGATTTAAAATTTTAATTTTAAAAAATATTTAAAGAATAAAATTAGAAATTAACTATGGATATAAAAAAGAGGAATCATCTTATACATAAATATAAATTATCGAAAGTATATTTTATTTAGTGGATACATCTAAACTCTGGATCAAACAATTGTTTCTCGACCTTGTGACGGGGAGTGACTAAAGTTTGTGTTTTAATTTGGTTTACATTCTTTAATTTTTAAATTATTGTTCTTAGCCACTCAGTTTTTCTTTTAGAAAATCAAACTGTTAATTACTTTTTGTTTATTGAAAATGGGATCAAAATAACAAGTGCATCGGTGAGGTGACAAAAGTCATTCGATCATATGGAAGTTAATAGTTTAATCAAAATATTTTTTGCATAACTATTTTTATACCAAAGCGTTATATTTTTCAGTTCATGTTTACCAAAGTTGTAGTAAAACATTCAAATGTTTTCGTTTTTTTTTCGTTAATCAATTGATATATTTTCTGCGCACAGTGTTTCGTCTCATTTTAATGTGTCAAGATAATATTACATTACTACCAAATATTTCTAAGTTATTATTCATTTAATATCTTAGTTTAGTTTGACTGCTCGAATTTTCCTCAATTTTTCTGTACTTGTGTACTGTATTGACGGTGTGTAATGCAATATTGGATTGGTTTATCTGTGTTATCTTTTAAGCAAGAGCTTATTTATTAATATAAGTACATTTGTGTTTTTTATGTATTTGTTTAGTTTATTTATTTTAAAAGTAAATAATTGTTTTATTTTATTTCAAAAAATAATCCTTTTTATTTCTTAAATTGGTGATTATGTTAGTAAGTGTTTATTTCGAAAACACTTGTTTTAAGTTTAAACAGAATCATCCTTATTATAATAACAATGTTTTGACCACACTGTTTTATTCAAGTTAATTTCATATACTCATGCGCATGGATTATATTCCTTTTTTAAAATTTATTTTGCATACAGCTTTTATGTGCATAAGTTGATGCATATAAATCATTTGAGTGTGAATATTCTAAGGGCTTGTAAAATTAATAAAGGGACCTTTGGACCTTATGTGGGACATCTAGACCTATCAGATCAAAGGCATATGACCTTAGCAAGGTCTTTCTCCTAAGTCAGCTTTTCACTCTGTCAATTTTTTTCTTCTCTCTAAAACTCATCTTCTAGCTTTCTTCCTAAAATATCATCCTGTTGAACCGTTCAATTTTTGAATAGGTGGTGCTCAAACGTTTACCGCGTCAAGGGCTCCGTAACGGACCGAATGAGTTCTTGTTCCAACAGGTAAGTCATTTTCTCCTTTACTCCACCGTTTCTATCACCTAGGGCATTGTTATTTTACTTAATGCATGCCACTAGAAGTGTTCTACTTCAAATTTGTGGTAATTTCTAGCCTAAAAAGCTAATTCTATCACCATTGGGTGATTTATAGGGTGTCTTTGAATTTTGTTGTGAGAAGCACTATTTAGATCATCCCTGTCAAGTAAACTGTGAAGGGAGCTAATTATTTTTGTATGACTTTATTTGATACAAATATATGCAGGTTGAATGTTGAACTGGTGTGTTCTTGTGAAGTTGTTCTACGATGTTAATTTTTATTGGATAATTATAATTGAGACTATGGAATTGTGCTTAAATAATTTATGCTTTGGTGTTGAACTGGTACATGTGGCAATTATGTTTGTAAGTGTCTCTGTTGAAATTAATCTGTTTTGGTTGAAATTGTTCTGGTGTGAGGGTTTGGAGTAAGGGCTCTGTGATAGCATGTAGTTAGTGTGAGGGGAAGGGTGATATATATAATTGGGTATTTGATGTCTAGAACACTATAGGACAGTTTTAATAACTTAGATAATTAAATCATAACTTGTTAAAAGCCTTTTTTGTTGGTAGGATAGAGGGGACTTAAAAACCTGAGTTGGCACATCCCTGATCATAGAGCAGCCCTGGTCTAGTCCAGTACGTTGTGACTAGTCATATGTGCTAGCGCCGAAGGTGAGTCTGATGCGTTCAGACATCTGAACCCTCTTCGGTGACCAATTGGGGAAAAGTAAGATCTCTACTATGATGAAAATTAGACAAGTAGTTTACCAAATAAGAACCATGATATTATATATATATATATATATATATATGAACGTAAACTGGTGCATGGAGGGGATCTCACTCCTTTTTCTTCTTCTGTTTGGATTGATTGATGTTGTTTGACTGCCAGGATGTATGTATGGTGTTGTTGAGTGGTTGTAAAGCATATGAATGTGAACTACAATGATGTAATTGAGTATGAAGTGGACATCTCAGGATGAGATGATTGAAAGAGATGTGTGGGGTGTTGTTGTTGTTTTGTATAACTGTATGGAGCTTTGAAATGATATGTATATCCCTACACTCGAAGCACTGTTCATGCTTAAATATAGGAGAGTAGTGTAAGTGGTGAGAGTAGAGGGAGGTTCTCGTCTATAGTCTTAGAGTTTAGACATAGACAGATGGAGGATTTACCTTGCATAGTGTTGGGGAGTGCCAGCTGAACTACGCAAGTGCAAAGACGACCAATAGTTCGACAGTTATACCAATGAGTCGTGTGAGTGTTTGAGTCATGGTTTAAAGTGATATGCCTCGATTGTTCTTTATATGTAGCTAAGCACGATGATATTTATTGATTGAACTATATGATTACTGCTTGTTTATCTTCTTTGTTGTGTGCTGCTTGTGTATGTTTCCTTTGCGATGATCATCCACTTGGATGGGAGCAGAAATTGTTGAGGAGGTTCCTTGGAGCAAGAGTTGGAGGATGCTGATGATGCAGTATAGTATTTTTAGGATTTCTAATTTTAAGTTGGTGTTATTTTGAAATACTCTAAACCGTTTAAGTTTACTATTCTACTTTGACTGTTCTCTTTATTGAAATGTGGACACTTAAGTTATATGATTGTGATTATTATATATTTGGGATGCCACAAATATCATATATTTTGTAATAAAATTTCACCATGTAGTGTTACTTCTTCAAGCTATCTATAGTGTTTGTCACTTAATTTCTCCTTTTGTCATAAATTTATTCTTTATTTAGCAATGATTATTAAATTTATTCAATTAAAACTATTTACAAATGTTTAATTGATTAAGCAATATTTGCAAACAAAACTAAATGTCGAAATAAAAATATTATTAAGTACGAAATACTTTTTAGATGTATATTTTAAATTTTAGTATATCCTGTTAGGGTTCTATTTAAATAAGTTCCAATAAATAATATCAAAAATGAAAAAGAAAAAGAACTTTTTATAATCTAAAAATAATGTATAAATAAAATAAAATTTCCAATGCAGCTTGATGTGGGAATTTATCCAATGTTAAAAGCATACCTAGTTTTAGACCTAGATCTTAGAGTTTGAAGTTTTGTTGAATAAATGATGTTAATAAGTGTTTATGTTTTCATTGAGACGGTGCAGGAAGAACTCTTTTTGAATGACACATGTTCCAATCAAGAAACTCAAACAACACTTCAAGAACTACAGTAACATGTTGTTAGATGTATTACCTCAAAATAAAATGTGTTAATGTTAGCAATATTTTTGTAACATCAACCATATATGTGTCTATTATCACACTCCAGTAAATTAGTTGAATATATGTAACTAAATATAAAAATTTTATTATATTTTGACGCATATAATACTAGCTAATAAATGACTCGAAAAATATTTTATTAATCTCAAGAATGTTAAATGAAAAGTAAATTGTGATAGAAACAAACACACACACACACATATATATATATATATATATATATATATATATATATATATATATATATATATATATATTTTAGTTTAGTATTATTTTATCGTTATTATTATGATATTGAAAATACATTCTAATTTAGTTTAATCTAAATTTGAAATAATTTTTTGAAATGTTAAATTTCAACCAAAGATACTTTATAAACTTATGAAAAAACAACAACTCAAAAAACGAAAAAAAAGAGAGGAAAGGAAGTTAATAACTCCGAACAATTTGCATAAAAAATCCTAGGACATTATACTATGTTTTTTTTTTCATAGGAATTATAACCACGAGTGAATTGTAAAAATCTATAAATAACAATAATCACAAAAGACACTACAACTATTTTTAACATAAAAAATATTCTCTTAATATGAGAAATAAAAATATATCGATACAGGCCATTAAATCAATTACTATTGGGATCAAATACGAATAAAAAAAAGTAAAATTAAAAATACACACAAATGTCTATAATCAGGTATGAAAGTAATTTTGTTTTCAAATATGAAAAATAAAGAAATATAAATTTAAATAGAGTAACAATGTAAGATTGATTTCTCTAATCCCAAATCTCTAATGACAATTTAAATGGTCATAATAAAAAATTATATTCTACGAATCTTTATCAAAATTTCAACCCAATGTAACCATGAACGGAGAAGAAACCATAATTTTATCCACTTTGTGAATATGTTAACAATATTTTTTTCTTTTTACAAAAATAACACTTCTCTTGATTAATCTCAAATCCTTTATCCATTTAATTTAAGTGAGAGACATAGACTTTATTATATTTAACTTTTTAGACACAAAGTATAGAGTCCAATCCAAAACGAACATATTTATCTAAAACTTTTATAAAGAAAAAGTTCAATACAAAAAATTCATTAAATTTAGGATTTATCATCTTTTATGGTGTGTTTATCCAAACTAGTTATCAAAACCATTAATTTGGTACTATTATTAAGTTTTTTTTAAATATATTAAAGAGATTTAACACCAATTAATCACGAGAAAAGTCAAATAAAAAAATCAACAACACCATTTTCAATATTTTTTCTTATATATCACTTAATTTGTCTATTATTGACTAATATGAGACTTCTAATTTGCACTTTGAATCTTAACTAATTCAAATGTTAAAGATAAAATTGTTCTTTGATTATGAAATGATTCATGTTATTTGGTAACTTTGATTAGTTGTGTTTATACTTCATAATATTTAATGTATGCAAACTCTCCCTATGTCACATTATACATGTTTCGATCTTTTGACAATAATTTACATATCACTATTTTATTGATGCGTTTGAATTTATTTGAAAAAAATATTTGAAACTAACAAATCACAAACCATCATTGTAAAAGAATTAAAAAAAAGTTGTAAAAAACATTTTTCTTTTTTTTTCTCTTCTTTCACACAAATGAGCTATACATGGGTGACTACATGTTTATACTCTTTCGTATGTTTTGCACTGTATTTGAAGAGGGTGACACTTCATAATGAAGCAGTTTTGATTCAAGTAACAATGATACCAAAGTTATCAAACTTGTTAAATTTTAATAATATCATACAATGACAGACTTTCAGTGATGTCAAATAAGCTTATATGTGTTATTTTTAAAATTGTCAAAATAAACTTGAACCAAAAGAAATTACAAAATGGGTCTCAAACTGAAAAATTGTGAATTAAATTAAATCAACCAATGTTTTACCTATTAGTTTGACTCTCAGTTAACTTAAGTAGAGTTGACAGTTTAAAAAAATAACAATAATAAATAAGTTTTAAAAAAAATAAAAGTAATATTTATTTAAGAAGTTTGTTAACTTAATGTAACTTCTATATCATATTTTAATTAAAAAAAATCTCATATATGAATTATAAATTTTAAAATTAAAAATATTTGAATAATTTTTGATTTTTTTTATTTAAACACGTATATGCATCATAATTTATATTTATTTATATAAAATAATTACATCTAAAATTTAAATTCAGAAATATAACTAATTTTTGAAATAAATAGTTACTTTTCATTTTTTATACTTTTTAAGTGGACAAAAAAGTTCATTAAACTGTAATAAGGTTAGACCAAGTCAACAATATAAATATTTATTTATTTATCGAAGCACCGTATCTTGATGTAACTCTCATAAAGTTGTTGAAGTTGGAACTGAAATACCCAGAGTTAGAAGAATTCCTTTAAGAAATTTTTTTTTATAAGAGATTGATATAGTTAGAAAAAATATGTACATAAATTTTTTAGGAGTTAGTAATTTGAGAAATAAAAAAGTTGACTGATAATTATTAAATAAAAACTAAGTAAAATAAATACTACACAATCAAAATATATAAGGTTCTCACACAATACTCGAAAAAATAAAAATAATAAATGCCTGATAATATGATATTTAGAACTTGGAATACTGAAATACGTCTGTATAACTTAACAGCAAATAATTCATCAGTCATTTTGTTTTTCTTATGAAAACAAACCCTCACACACTTTTACACTTTCATTTTTTTTCACCCATATTAAATTTTAGTACAAAATTATCAAGAACAAAATATTAAATTTTAGTTTCTTTAACAAACTTTTTATTTAGATTTTTTATCTTATAATACTTACTTTGGAATTTACTCTTTTTAAAGTGTCATATAAGTTAAACAAAAACAACAACAGGAAAGTATGATTCCAGATATTTTTATTTTAAATTTAATTACAACTTAACAACAAAAATTACGATTGAAATATTTTATCTGCAAATAAAAGTTACAATTTTTTTTTATAATTTATTGATCATTATAATGGCATTGAAATTTAATTAAAAGTTTTATGGATTTTTTTTAGGCGGAATAGAAATAAATAAATAAAAAAAAGCTGTTCCCCGTCTCACAAAATCTCTATTAAAATTAGAACCAAAATGGGTTGCGAATATTAGTATTAGTCATAAAGAACGGTGTGCCAGAGTTTTTATTTATCATTTATATATTTATAAAACAAAAACAAAAACCCTTTCACTAACACAACAATAGTGTCTTTGCCAAAGAAGAAGAAGATTGAATCGAAACGCGGAGTTTCTTTGTCTCTCCCCAACAAATTATGGTTCTGAAGAGGAAGAAGATGGAGCAGCGCTTCACCTTCTTCTTCTGCTGTTGATTTCATGGCCACCTCCCAGTCCCAGCATCGCTGCGTTTTCGGTATCCCCTCCCTCTCCTTCTTCGTGTTTTTCTGGTTATTGACCATTTGGGTGTTAAAGAAATGGGAAATCGAATTAGTTTCATCTTTAAATTTTCTATCTTTGTGGCTTCTTGTTATTGCAACCTTGGATGCTGTCAATTTCAATCAGATTGGAATTTTTGTAATTCATGCACGTTGGTTGTTGGGTTATGACAATTGTTGTGATTTTATTGTAGTTGGGAATATACCGTATGATGCCACAGAGGAACAGCTTGTCGAAATCTGTCAGGAGGTTGGCCCAGTAGTGTCATTCAGGTAACTTTGAAAAAAGTTCTTAGCTGTTCATGAGTTTTTTTTTTTTCAGGTTTATTTTTTTTGTTATAACAATTCGTATTTTCTCCCACCCTGGAAATAGGGCATTAGTTTCTTATAAGCACTTACAGTAGAGAAAAATGGTGAGAAAAAATGAAATGAGTTTATCCCACAATTTGAGGTGTATAAGCTTCTCTTCTTATAAGATCTTATGAAGAAGTTTATGCAAGAAAATCAATAGTTGTGGCTAGAAGTTGCTTTCCAAGTCTGTTTTAAGGGACAAGTTTCATTATGAGATTTTTCTGTAATTTTTTGGAATTTCCTTTTTGCTTCTTGACCAATGTTTTATTTGGTTGAAGACTTGAAGCTTTCCCATCTTTTATCTGCAGATTAGTTATTGACAGGGAAACCGGGAAACCGAAAGGTTATGGATTCTGTGAGTATAAGGATGAAGAAACAGCTTTAAGCGCTCGACGAAATCTTCAGGGTTATGAAATTAATGGCCGGCAATTGCGTGTTGATTTTGCCGAAAATGACAAAGGGACTGACAGAAATAGAGAACAGGTATATTATCAAATTTTTTTGAAATAGTGACTAGTTATTCTTCCGAATCTTTGTCATGTTTACTATAAAGATAGCACCGAGTCACCATTGATATGGCATGCACCCATACACTCACGAATAATTGGACATTCGTTGTCTTCTTTATATTTATATTTTTCAAAATGCAAAGTTTAATCAATGTGAAACTAAAAGGGAAATACATATTAACTCATACAAGTATTTCGCTCACATTGTTCAATTTCTTTTACTTGATAGTTTCATTTTTGACCAATTAAATCATGTCACGCATAAGCAAGTACTGGATGTTGGTTTATTACAGATTAAATTGTTTATTTTTCTTTTTTGTCACAGGGTCGTGGTGGGCCTGGAATGACAACAAATGTTGGTTAGTTGTTTTCCTCTTGCTATTATTTTATGCTGTACTAAATAATTTTGCACATTTAATCACTGCATTGCCTTTTTTATCCTGTGTTTTTCATTTTCTCCTCTGTATTAAAGACCCTCAGAAACAAGTTGGTGGCCCAGCTGGGGAAGCTGTTCAGCATCAGCCTATTGGTCTTCATATTGCCATAACAGCTGCAACTGTCATGACAGCAGCTCTAGGCGGTGCTCAGTTTGGCATCCAGTCAAATCAAAATAGTTTGCAGAGTCAGTCAGCATTGGCACATGATCCTTTAACCCTGCATCTGGCCAAAATGTCCAGGAGTCAGCTTACGGAGATGATATCTGAACTCAAGGTAACTATTGGTTATGGGTACCTTCACTTCCCTAGAAAACTTTCTCTTTGGTTGATCATTTCGTTTCTTGTTATGATTGCAGGGAATGGCTACACAAAACAAGGATCTGGCTCGCCAGCTGTTGCTTTCAAGGCCACAATTGCCCAAGGCTCTTTTCCAGGTGTGTACTATTTCTCCTATATCAATTCCCCTGTGAATTTGTTCTACCACAGCATTCTTTTATGACAAACTTGTCTCTTTTTAGTTTCTACATGTGCTCATATGATATAGATATTCATTATGGTGGCTATACCAGAAAGTTCATTGATCTGACCACATGTGACTGTTAGAAATGAACTAACGAGATCATGCAAAATAAGATAGTTGAGTAGTAGAGACTGGAGAACAGTTTACATCTGACTGATACACTTTTGTATATAAAATGACTTTTTGGATGACCTTTTCTCATTTTTCAATTTAAATGCAGCTGAACTATGAGTTTTTTTTTGGGGTATTATACTTGATTCATAGCAGTTTTGTAAAATCTGTCTGCTTCATGGAACTGGATCATGGCATGTCTGGTAGGGAGATACATAACTTTTTCTATCTTTTGCTACAACTTTTTGGAGGAGGGAAGGTATAGTTTTTGTTTTGCACTAATTGGGAGGCCAATCCATTTGGTGACTAGAGTTCAACAGGACATAGTTCGTGTAATACACATGCTGCTTTTGCATGATTTGCTAGTTTTGTGGCCTTTTTCTTGTCATTTTACACATTCCGTAAGTTGGAAAAGTCAGCCTACTATTTACCTCCAAAATCATGATTCATAATAGAGTTAGTCATGGCTGTGTAGGTCATGGTTACATGGTATGTTAATAGTACTTGACTCCTGCTATCAACCTCTTTCATTCTGTTTTCTTTTGAAGTATTCCTTAATCCTTATCCTTGACTTGTTATTTCTCTTTCCATAGAATTACAGTCTAAAAAAAATATATCAATGTTCATTGTGTGGGCTGTAATTTAGAATCTTTCAATTTTGTGTGCTACTTTATCTTTATTTTGACAATTAACGTCTAGCTGATCACTCTTTCCTTCGATTATACTTTGTGATGTGTTCTATACCATCCAAAATATTTTCAACTCGCAAAAAATTTACCTTTGGGGGTTTTTGTGGATCTATTTATTTGTATATGATTTGGATAATTTCTTTGATCATTATGTTCACAATTTTATATGCAGGCTCAAATAATGCTAGGAATGGTGTCTTCCCAAGTGGTTTGTTTCACTATCTTTCTGCTTGATGTTCATTTGTTTTATATTTTATGCCAAATCTTTGTCATTTGGGACTTATAATTTGATTTAGGTTGCTATAAATCCCAACTTCCAAGGCTGTGAACTGAGCCTTTTAACTTGTAGATTACAGCTAGTGTGTTCTGGGACAGTTGGAAACAACTAACAGCTATTTTTTTTTTTAATTTTTTTTATACTATTTTATATATTGCCTTGTGGAGAACAATATGTTTAGGCAGACTGAGAAAGAGAAAGGGAATAGACTTTATTAAGCAATTGATTATCTTTCTTGTCTAGGTAGTCGGAGTTATCTGGAATTGATTTCATGGAAGCTGTATACGCCAATTGTATTTGTGGATCAGACAAAATTTGGGTAGCAAATATTCCGAAACTGGAGGTCTCAAGATTAATAACTTACCCTTAATAAATAAAGCTCAAATAACTAAAACAACTTAGGGAAAAGACATGGAAGCTCAGTTGCTGACAAGCTTTAAAATACTTAATTATAAAATTAATAAGATGACTCTAGGACTTATATGACATCAACAGAAGCAAAACCAAATAGCCCTAAACCTAAATATGATCATTCAGGGTTTATGTTATATCAAATTAGCGTTAAATTTATATTAGACTACTTAGACTTTTGTTCCTTAAACTTGCTCCTTCTAGATCACTAATTTTTTTTGTCATGATAATTATTGCAGTTACAAATGCCAAACCTTAGGCTGGTTTCAGATCAACCCTCACAGTCTTTAATGAATGAAGGTCAGCTGGCTCAGCCACCATTGGTTCAAACTCTGCCAGGCCTTCCTCCTCATGGGCAGAGCAAATTGCAGTCTGGTTTGACACCTTATGCTCAAGAAGGCCAAGTCAACACCATACTTCATAATCCTCTGGCTCCTAATCAATTAACTGCTCATCCAAAGCCTCCAGTGCAGCCCCGAATTCCCGTTCAACAACATCCAAACAACCCTGTACTGCCTGGAACTTTGTCAGGGCAGCCTAATTTATTACTTCCTTCTTTGCGCCCAGGTCTGGGAAGTTTGTCTGTCAGGCCTCCAATTCAACCGACAACTTCAACTGCTCTAAACCAGCAAATGCATGTCTCTTTGCTACAAAATTCTGCACATGTTGGAAACTCAACTGTCGGACATAATATTCAAATGGTTCGTCCAGATGCCAACTTTCAGGTGCCAAGTTTTGCTTGTTTTTTAATTCTTTTATGTTGAGATATGTTTTTCTTTAAAAAAAAAAATCCATGCATTAAAAGTTAATATTAGGACGTACCATGCTGGTTTAGCCCCACCTTTCTTTTCATGGGATGATTATTCTTGCTTTCTGCACTTTGTTATTGCTTTTTATTATTTTAGTTGCCTTTTGTAGTAGAGAAAGAAAGTAGATGTCCGTAGCACAGGATATCAGAAATACAAAAACTAGACAATAGGAGAAACCCACATTAAAGCTTTCCGTTCCTGCAATTCTGTCAAAGAAGAAACGTCTTTTTAGCACCATAAGGAGGCCTGATATATCTCTATACCCCATCAAAGTGCAGATAGAATATTTATACTTTTTGGCCAATATGGGAAATATTTCTGCAGCAATGTGGAAAATTGAGTTTGTCCGCTACCAGCTCATTCTACCCATGATAGACTGATTTTCCTAACAAGTTGGCTTGTTTTTCAACCCTAAACTCTCTCAACTAAGCTAACTTGTGAGTTTAACAAACAACACTGATTTAAAGTATTACCAATCAAGCCAAACACTTAACCTTTGAGGGAGCTATATCCTTCCTAAGTTGCTAGAGCAGGGTTGATTTTAAAATGAAAATATTAAAGAGTCTAAATTCAGTACCCCTTTTGTATTTTTTGTTATAAATAGGTGGGTACATCCCTTTAGTTTTTTTTCCTTTCTTATTTGCTTTAGTTTGTGAGGACTTTCTTTCCTCTTGCATTTGTATATTAATGAAGAAAAAAACATCGAAGAACTTACTATTGAAACATCATTGACATTTTGTAGTATTTTCACATTATTTACCGTACATAGAAATGTCCAGTCATTGGTTGAGCATCCCTTTGTGCTCTCAAATTGAGATGCTATGTAGCTGATAGTGTGCAGAAGTTTATTTTCTCGTCACTTCTGCGTAGCTGGCTACAATTTCTATATTTATATGCTCATATTTTTAAATAATGTATTTACCTTTATTTATTGAAACAGCCTGGTCCCTCCATATCGGTGTCTACTTCTCAGTTATTGAGTAAAGGTGATAAATCTTCTAATATAACGTATTCAAACATGCCTTTGGGAGTAGAGAAAAAAAACAATGTTCGTGATTCTTCAGAATCTTTTTCTCGCCCATCAAAGCTCATGAAATTGGATGAGGGAAGGAGTACACCCCTTTCTACTGGGATGTCAGACGTGCCTGTCACTGATGGACCGTCTCATACCCTTGGAAGAAGCTCATTGCCTGTACTTGCTACTCCTAAAGCAGAAGGGCAATACTCTGAGCTACAATCTTCTCAGGTATGTATGTGACTTGGTGATTCATTGATGAGATGTGAAGGTGAATTATTGTCTTATGAATTTATCGAAACATTCATTGTTATTTTTTGACTTTGGATGCAAAAGTTGTTGTAAGGTCATCTCTTTTGAGATTCAGTATTTTGAATAGTCTTTCATTTGGTTGCTAAAAAAGATAGTCTAACCTTTAAAAAGGGTTCCTAGAATACTTCGGAATTGTGTAATGTTGCCTGTTTTCTTAAATGAAGTTTGAAATTTACATAAGATTATCTGCAAATGGTCAGGTACATTTAATTGGGGTGCATCTAGTAGGAACTGAACTTTCAGATTTGTCAATTATTTGACTTACGCAATCAGTATTTATGCTGTGAAGTTTCCTTATCTTTTATTTTGAACTTTGAAATATCATAAGCAAAAAAACTATGCTCTGTTTACGCCACGAGTCTTAACCATCTTTTAGATCACTAGTCTGGTAACCACTAATTGGCGTGGAACTAGAGATTAGTATAACGGATCATGTGTGTACTTTAGGGATCATGATGACATGACTCTGCCATGGTTACAAGCTTATATAGTCTGTAGTAATCTGAATTCCATATTAGGAGAGGGATTTTATGCATGGTTAGTGCAAAACGCATCTTATACCTTTTATTCAAATGATCGAATATTTAGTCCCTACCTTTTAGGCTAGCAAACTTTGCCTGAAAACAATGCTTTTAAATGTTTCATATTTACATTTACGTTACTTTTACTGTTTCGAATGTTTTGTTTTAATTCTTTTTACCACAATGGACCCTTATCTTGTTTGGTTATAGTAACCGATCGTACTGGATATATATTCATTATTTTGTTTTCATTACGCATCCCAGCTTCCTCCTGATGTGGAGTCTGTTTTGCTGCAACAAGTATTGAATCTGACACCAGAGCAATTGAGTTCCTTACCACCAGAGCAGCAACAACAGGTAATTCAGCTCCAGCAGGCTCTTCGGCGAGATCAGATGCAGCCCTCATAACAAAGAGAGACTCATGAACAGTTCAGATAGCAACAACTTATTGTATACTAGCATTTGCTGTAGATTAGATTCAGAATATTAAAATTCTTTCTACTACTATTGCTTCTTTTGTAATTTGTTTTCTAGTTCATTGCCCAAATAGTTGATGTAGCATTGAGGAGATCCACATGGGCGCTTCTTTAATCCCTTAGAAGAGATATATTGTACAATAATAATTTTGGCGATAATTTTTTTTTTGCTGTTGGCAAATCTCTAGTGTGGGCTGAATAACTTTGCCTTGTCGTTGGAGCTATTGTAAGCATGCATATGCTTGAATATGTTGTCTGCACTATGTATTATCGCTGATCCCCCTCAATTTAGACAATAAAATGTCTAAGCTCAATATCCAGCATATTAATTCTCATTTCAATAATTTTCCTTGTTTTCGTTTTCTTTACCATTCACATCATACAATACACAGTACAGAGCAATTGCCAGGTCTGAGATCTTATATGAGTGCTTTGTTTCGTTCAACTATCTGGAGCATTGTGACCGGAAATGGTTGGGTTGTCATACAATACACAGTACAGAGCAATTGCCAGGTCTGAGATCTTATATGAGTGCTTCGTTTCGTTCAACATAGTGCCCACAAATATCTGGAGCATTGTGACCGGAAATGGTTGGGTTGTCATTGACAACAGTGAACAATATTGTACTAGAAAGAAATGCATCCCTTTTCTTACGGAATAAAGAAGAAATCAATTTGAAGGCATGAATTTTTATGAAATGGTTTATTTTCCGTGGCACTGAAATATGCTTTGATTTTATTTCTATAAGATTAGTGAGCAGTGACATTTGTTCTTTATACTAAAACGATGACAAACTAATTAGTTTATTTTAAGATCTTTGATTACCCTATCAATTGTCTTTCCTTTCCTTTTCCCGCACAAATAATTTTGTATGTATGTACTCCAACAAAATGAGGTAGAACTAGTAATCCCTGTGGTCTAGGAATATTTTGTTAAGAAAACTGATGAATCCAAACCACACCAGAATCGTTTTGCGAGTAGAAATGAAGAGTGACTTAGTGGGAGCAGAGGCTATTATACATGAAAAATTTCCCAGTGGGAGTTTTGGCTACCAAGATAAAAGAGAAAACCAAACATTGAGAGGAAGGAACCTAGAAACCAAGTGCCCAACTTTGCAGTTGCAGGGTAGATCAGCAAAAACCATCTTGTCATCAGATCTTCGGAAACATCTGAAGTTTCAGGTATGCGTTCTTTGAAATGAATTTGTGAAGAGAAAAGGAAGAAGATTTGCGAGTTTTTTGATTTTGGCTCAAAAGAAAAGATTTACCGTGAAAAGCCAATATTACCTTTCAAAAATAATTTAAAACGATACAATCACGAAGAAGTTTATTCGATTCTAACACAAGCTTATATCCATAAAATAATATATTTTAAAAATAATTATTTCGTTTCATTTAAATACAATTTTTTTTTCATTTTAAAAAATAACTTTTATTTTTTTATAATAATTTTTACAATTATATATTATTAACAATTATATTTTATATCGTTTTTATTATATTAGTTTTGCAAACATTTTAATAATTTTTAATTTCTATCTATTAAAATATTTTTTTTATTAAATCGTTTTTCTTCTATGTCACATTGATAAATTCTATTATAATTTTTTATAACTTTATTTTCAAATCCAATATCCAAATCCAATAGAGCCTAAGGGTATTCAAGAAAAGATCTGAATTAAGAGATATCTTGCAATGCCTTCAGATTCTACAACCACTTGAGAATTGTCATTTCCTTTAGAGGGACACTTTGTACTTTTCTGCAGCAATTATAATCTGAAATTAAGCGGACCTAACATAATATTTTGCAGTGTGGAAGAAAATACATGATTTTAAAGAGAAAAGGGATAATGGAAATTTGGAGACACTTTCAAATCCAGGCAGTAGTCAATAAAACCGTCATTAGCTTCAATTAGGAGTGACAATGAGTAGATATCCTAATATTTTTAAACCACCTGACTCAAAACAGAATAAACTACCCTAAATCTGAATCCTCAAATAACTAGAAATAAATTTACATGTGCCCACTTAATCCTAAATACTGGAAACATCCATTCAATAAGCTGCTGCAATGGATCTTTGATTGAAATTCCAATTTTCTGCCCTGACAGTTAAATGTGTCGTATTCTGTATTAAAACTAAATGTGTGCAACCGAGAAATGATCCCGCAGTAAAATAATCCACATTATGATGATTGAATAATTTTAGAAATACTCTCGTGTTGGTAGAGCAACATCAAACAAGAGCCTAATATGTTCAATCTTGTCCTTTGAACTATAAAAATCAAACACTCCCGTTGGAAGAACATTATCAAACAAAGGCCTAATATGTTATGAAATGACAATATCTCATCACATTCATCTAACTATGAGTCCATGGGTGAATAAAGGGACCCCATTCCCTTCTGAATTATCTCTCTACAGCCACAAGCAACATAAACACAAGAGACACAAGTATGAGTTTGGCATGGATCCTTTAGATTCTTAGAAAGGAACACAGTTAAAAATCACCTTAAATTTAACTCATTATTTTTTATTATGGTCATCAATTCCAACAAACAATTATATATAGAAACTGCATTCGAATTAAATTCACAACAAGGTGCATCACCACCAATGAAGAAAGTCATGGAATTACAACAATAATAACAACAATGGCAATAATCATACATACAATACAAGAATAGCCGTGTGGTTAATTTACAAAAGAACCTCAAAGAATTGAAAAAAAAACCAAAACCATAACACCGTCTCTGATGGTGGAAGATACATACACAAACCCCGTCAAACTAAAAAAGACCGAACAAGACGGAGAACCCCAACAAGATGAGCCAAACAATGTGCACCAAGAGGAGAGCCTGTCCAGGAATCGGTGCCGATCCCCCATTCCCCTCTACACAGTGACCCATTCTCTCAACCTCCACGCCGGCGCACGCTGCCTCAGCACAACCGCACCAGTAAGTTACGCCGTCCGCGCCGCACACCGGGTCGGCGACGAAGCACTTAACGGGGCACGACGACGGCGTCGATTGGATGCACAATTTTAGCGGTGGCTGCTGACTCGCCATCGAAATGGGTAGAATCATGCAAAGTGCAACGACGGTGATCGCGGCTGCGAGGAACCGGTGGCGAGAGGGTGGGAATTTCCACATGGCCATTGTCGGAGATCGCGAGCCGCGAGAGCTCGCCGTGTCAGATTTGAGGACTCTGTTAGAGGGGAAGTTTTGGGATTTGGAGGATTGGAAGAATGGAAGGTTTCGGAATTGAAATTGGAGTGAACCCTAATTGAGGGAATTTGGGGTTTTGTTTTCCGTGTTAGCGAGGATAAAGGGAAAGAAATAATCTTTTGTCTGTGGGAGAATAGGTATGGTATTTACAACTAATTTAGGAAAACTTTTGAAAATGAAATTGTTATATTGTATGTATGCAAGAGTTTTCGAAGGTGAAAATAGTAAATTGCTTTGAAATTGGGCTCATGATCATAGAGTCCGTTATGTGGCTTTAGCATTACTGAATCTACCTCCAAGATCTCATCCTGCACCTCCAAAAATTTCATTTTTAACCTTCTGACATTTCATCATTATCCTACACCTTTAACTTTATAGAAAATTTTATTTTTAATTTTAATAAATATATTCTTATTTTTTTCTTTTTCTTATTAAAAAGATTCTATATCACCTTAATAATAACTAAATTTAAAATTCAAATATTATTTAATATAATTTTATATTTTAATAATTATTAAAATATGATTTATGTTATAATAATAATTATATTAAAAATATAAAAATAAAATAATTAAAAATAAAAATAATAACAAAAAAGTAAATTATATTAAATAAAATATTTAATATATTTAAATATATTAAATTATATTAAAATATTAAATTAAATTAAATAATTATTAAAATTTAAATAATAAACAAAATTTTAAAACAGTTATTTATCAAATAATAAATAAAATTATATTAAATAAAATATTTAAATATACTAAATTATATTAAAATATTAAATTAAATTAAATAATTATTAAAATTTATATATAAAATAAAATTTTAAAAACATTCTTTATCGGATATGGACATCCGATTTATAACTTATCGGATCCGATTAACAAATTTTTCAAAATTTTGTTTTTTTAAAATTTTAATAATTATTAAATTTAATTTAATATTTTAATATAATTTAATATATTTAAATATATTAAATATGATTTTAAGTATTGTTTTTATTTTTATTTTTATTCTTATTTTAGTTATTATTTTTTAATTTTCTTAATAGAACTATTTTAAAAATATAAATTATATTTTATTAATTATTAAAATATAAAAATATAATAAATAATATTATAATTTTTATTTAAGTTTAATATTTATTAAATTTTAAATAAAAATCAAAGTATTAACATATTTTATAGATTTTAATATATAAATAAGCTTTTTAAAATTTTTATTTTTATTTAAAATTTAATAATTATTTAATTTATTTTTAATATTTTATTATAATTTAATACATTTGAATATATTAACTCAAATTTATTTTTATTATTATTTATTATTATTACTATTTTTATTATTTTATTTTTATGTTTTTAATATAATTATTATTATAATATAAATTATACTTTAATAATTATTAAAATACAAAATTATTTTAAATAATATTTAAATTTTAAAATAAATTAAATTAAATTATTATTAAGGTAGTGAAGATTGTTTTTAATAAAAAAGAAAAGAAAATGAAAAAATATTTATTAAAGTTAAAAATAAAATTTTAAAAAAGTTAGAGGTGCATGATGATGATGAGATGTCAGAAAGATAAAATTGGAATTTTTGGAGGTGTAGGATGAGATCTTGGAGGTGTAGGATGAAACACTCATCAGTAAATGTTTGTTAAAATGTCACAATAATGTTTAAAGGTACAAATATGCCTTTTGAGCGGCTTCATCTTTCTCTAAAGCATTTTGGAGTCTTGTCTTTTATTTGTTTTAGTATATTTAAGTCGGTCCATCCTGAAATTTAAGAACTAACCTGTTTTAAAAATGAATGCTTTTATTTAAAATACTTGTATAATAGGTTATATTTATTTATATATGAAATAATTGTACATAAAATATAAATTCAATGACGTGATTTAAATTTTAAAAATATATACTTACTCTTTATCCAAATTTATTTGTTTTTTATTTTTTAATATTTTAAATCGGGGCTGAATAATCCATTAGTCTAATTTACGGTTGCCAAACAAAAAATAGCATCTGTTTCAAAAATTGACCGGATCTCTCTCATGTAATTTTTTTTAAGTGATATAGTAGGTCAGACCGAGTCAAGTCAATGTGTTTGACAACTCAAAGTTTAATGTTTGTTGTGAGATGTTGGTGTATTTTTCGGTTTTTGATTTGTAAAATGTATATTTTACTGAGTCATGATGTGGTCATATAATGTATATTTGGTGTAGGTTAGAGTAAAAAGAGTATGGTATTTATTTATTCATTTTATCGTTTTGGGTTGGTCATACATTGTTTGTTATCTTTTTGGTCTTATTAAAATCTAAATTTCGGATGGAAAGTGCACCACAATAGACAATGTGTGTGTGAAGTCCTCAACAAGGCTTTTACTTCCTGCCCCCACAATTTTTTTCCTGTACCCCTCAAAACTTTCAAAATGAACATTTTATTCTCCAGAAAAGTGATTTCCGAATCATGAAAATTTTTCGGAAGAAACTTTTTGGAATTTCCGAAACGATGTTTCTGGAACAAAATTTGTACAACGTGATTTTCTGAACAAAATTTCCGAAACATATGAAATGTATTTCCGAATAAATTTTCTGAAATAGAATTTTCAGAAAAATCCTTTTCGAACCGAAGTTTTTTTTCTGCATTTTTCTCCTCTTTTTCCTGTGCAGCTTTCTTCCTCTCTTCTTCTTCCTCTGCAGCAACGGTGAAGCACGGTGGTAATTGTGGAAGCGGTGACATTGGTGGTATGGTGTATGAAATATACCGGTGTGATTAATTTTATAACATGTTCTCCAACAAAATGAGGAAGAAATTACGTCATTCATAAATTTCAAATGTGTAAGCTAATTGACTTGCTGGGAAAGGAGAACTAGTAATCCTTGTGGCCCTACTAATATTTCGTTAAGAAAACTTAGCAATCCAAACCACACCACAGGAGTCACGTCCACACCAGCAAGAGGAGGAATCACTTTGCGGGTAGGAATGAGGAGTGGCTCAGTGGGAGCATACGCTATTACATATGGAAATTTTCCCACTGGGAGTTTTGGGTACCAAGACATGACTATTCTCAAGATAAAGAGAAAACCAAACACCGAGAGGAAGGGCCCTAGGAACGCAATGGCCAATTTTGCTGTTGCAGGGTCCAGATCACCAAGAACCAATCTTGTCATTGGATCTTTGGAACCATGTGAAGTTTCTGGTATGCTCAGCCTGAGAGTTTTCAATAGTAGATCTGAATTAAGAGATATCTTCGTGGTAACTGCATCCGATAGTGATGATATTGCTACGCCTGCAGATTCTCCAGCTTCTGTGTATTGTGAGCAACATTCCACGACTGGAGAGTTGCCATTTCTTTTAGTGGGATACTTTGAACTTTTCTGCAACGATTAGAATCTCAAAATTAGGCTGACATAACATGATATTTTCCAGAGTGGAAGAAAATACAGGCGTTTCAAAATGGAAAGGCGATCATTGAAATCTTGAGACACATTCAAATCTAGCCAGTAGCCAATATAAACCGCCGTTAGCTTCAACTAGGAGTCAATCGGTAGATACCCTTATATTTTCAGCCTATTGACTCCAAACAGAAGAAACTACCCAACATCTGGATCCTCAAATAGCTTGAAATAAACTTATATTTTCCCACTTAATCCTAAATACTGGAAGCATCCATTCAATAAGCTACTGCAATGGGAATTTGATTGGCATTCCAATTTTCTTCACTGACAGTAATAAAACGTGCCGTAAACTGTATAAAACATAAAAGTGTGCAACAGAGAAATGAATAAGTATGACCCAATTTTGGAAATACTCTCATGTTGGTAGAGCATCATCAAACAAAGGCCTAATATGTTTAATGGTGTCCTTTGAACTTTAAAAATAAAATTCCTCACTTTGCTTATTATGCACACCTTCAAAGTAAAAAACAATATAACAGAGAGCAATTTCAACGTTTCTTTCCAAACTCTTCAAAATAAATCAATAACAAGCAAAGGACCCCGATTACATGACTATTTGTTGCTAAACCAATCAACATATCACTTAGCAAAAACCAATCTACCATAACTGAAACACCAATTCCTATCACATGGCTTCTCTTCTGGCTCTTCTTACAAAATGGTTTAGGCCTAACAATCCTACAAAGCCGGGTTGTAGGTGATGATTACTCTCACTTAAAAGTACTATCTCCAGTAGGCGTTGGATTTGAGGTTTTCTTCTAATAATTCTTTCTAAATTGAAGTAAAACATAACATGTATATTTACACCTCAATTTTTTATCCACTTTTGATATCATTTAAAACAAACATATTTGACAACAGGATCCTTAAATTAGTATTGCCATAAATGGATGAATTCTATGGCATAGAATATTCAGCCATTTGAACCATATTTTTCTATTCATGCTATATTATCCTGAAAACACTATCTACTGAATATTCATATCAAACATTATTTTTCCCTATTTTTCCTACCATTCCTAGTTAAATCAATTTGTATCATTCATATTGCACCACAAATCCATCCCTAAAGGAACTTTGCTAACACAACAAATTCATATTGCATCAATTTGTATCCCTTAATTGTAGCACAATTGGAACAGCCCAGTCTCCAAGAGTACAAGGCCACAATGATGGTGTGGATTTGTCATCCACTAACCCACCTATCCCTCTCCTTGTCTCAGGCACTTGCACTTCAATCTACCAACTAACGAAGGGCTTCTACTGGTTCTAGATTCTTGGTTTCGATTGAGGCTAAACATTGTTTTATTTATTTGGTTACTATGCAGAGATAAAGAAAAACCACTCGAATTCGCTACCTATCCCTCCTGACCTTCTATTATTACCGCCAAACTGATCTTATATCTATCATCTCACAATATCATATATGTGTGCACGATTAATTCAACATTGAAAGTTGTTAAAAGTGATATAGAAGGAACTTTCAATTTAATACATCGTCCTCAAATTGCAACGCTAAACTGAATTCCCAAATATCTAGAATTTCAAAAGAGATTTGAGCTCTCAGAGCCAACATCAATGTAAACACCCATTTTTCCTTCCAATTATTTTGGCCACACTTACAGTTGAATTCTTTTACTTTATTTCAGTGACATGTTTTGGTATAGTACAGCATAGGGGATGAAGGGATATTGTTATAATAAGAAATATAAAGAACTCCTTATTTAATTATTTACAATTGTTCAGACAATAAAACCACTGTTCTGCAGGTTCTAGAACTCCCCTGAAATCCTGGGTATGACTGCGTTTTTTTTAAAGGATTCAAGAAAACAGAGGTCAAACGAAATCAAAACGGTAACAATAATCTAAGAATTCCAAGCTAGCTCTTGTTTAACACAAAGTAAGGATCTCTCTGTTTTATTAAATCTTACGTGTTACTGAATTCAGGAGCAAACGTTAGGCCTTATAGCCTTACATCAATCCAAAAAAAGGAAAACAATTTCAGCACCCACTAACAGCAAGCAATATTTCGTGGGTGGTTTCCTAAACTCATGGGCTAGATTTTTGCACCACATCCCTTAATATCTGACCACTCTATCTGAACAGAATATAAATACATTTAATTGAAACAGAAACTAACTTAACCTTTAAAATTGCTAACAGCTCTTTCACGCATGTCATTTCCTCTTTCTTCGGCAAAGCGATCAAAATCACTAACCCAGTTCTAAATTCTATACGGAAGGAAATATGAACACGAATTGAAGTAAACTCAGAAAAATCTCAAATTGGTATGCCAAACTTAGCCAATGAAGCATTCCCACGAGAAATTTACAGATAGTAATGCTTACCCAGACGCCAAAGCGAAAATTGTTTGGTTTGAATATTGAAGATTTGCATTGCCGTCCTACAAAATTGTAAAATTTGAAACAACAAAAAGCGTGAAGCGCAGGCTTTGGTAGAATGAAAAGCATACGAGAGTTGAATACTTACCTCTGATTGCAGCATCAACATGAAAAGTGTTCAGACTCAGAAGATAAGATTGCGTTGCCATTGTGGCTCGCTGGAACCTACTAAAAATAAATCCACCAATTTATATTTCTCAGTTTTAAGCCACGTATTCACCTCTAATGCTTTATTTTTACTCCATTTACCCTTCAAAAAGGTTTATTTTTTATTTAATTAAAACTAAAATTAACTTTAAAAAATGTAAATAAAATATATTTTTCTAATACGTTTCTTTATGGCTCAATCATACGGTGGATAAAATGTAGAGTATTTTTCATTTCAAAAATAAGTGATCTACTAATATAAGAAGAGTTTAATTCGTATGTGCACTAAGAATAAAGTTTAAAATATTAATGAGTGATGAAAAAGATTTGATCGATGTTCAACTTTTATTCTGTAGCCAGCATTCTTTTAGTTTATCCTAGCTTTTATGTTCAACTTGTTTGGTTATAAGTTGCAACTGATGTTTTATTTCATAAGTTTATTAAACTATTGTGTCCACATAATGAATCATAGGACTTATGTTGACTATATATATAAGAACTTTATATTGGATATATAGAATTTCTATAATAATTCATACATAGAAATTAATTTTATCTCGTAAATTTTTTTTCTATCCGATCACTCCTAAATAATAATAACAATTAATCGATTGATAATAATAAAGATTTCCATTAAACATTCAAGCAAAAGAACAATTATTGCAGTAGTTTTGATTTTTTTTTTTTGAGGACAATAATAGTCCAATCCGACAAATTTTAAATCAGCTCACTAGTGTGTTACAATACAACTTAGTCTCACTTTTTTGCTGTCTTTCATCACTGATCTGTTAACCTGGCATTGACCGAAAATGGCGGAGACTCTTATCCAGATCGGCATTGTTGGCTGCGCAGACATAGCCAGGAAGGTCTCCCGCGCCATCAATCTCGCCCCCAACGCCACCATTTGCGCCGTCTCCAGCCGCTCCCAGGAAAAGGCCGCCGCATTCGCCGCCGCCAACGGCCTCCCTCTCTCGGCCAAAGTGTACGGCTCGTACGAGGCCATTCTGGAGGATCCTGAGGTGGACGCCGTGTACATGCCACTCCCCACGAGTCTCCATCTGAAGTGGGCCGTGCTAGCGGCTCAGAACAAGAAGCACTTGCTACTGGAAAAGCCCGTGGCCCTCGACGTGGCCCAATTCGACCGCATTCTGGAGGCCTGCGAATCGAGTGGGGTGCAGTTCATGGATAACACAATGTGGGTTCATAACCCCAGGACTGCGGCCATGGCCAACTTCCTCAACGATACGCAGCGTTTTGGTAACCTAAAATCGGTATTCACTCCGTTCTTTATTCTTTGCATAATTGCGTTGCAATGCAACTGCTTTTTTTTTTTTTTTTGCTTTCTTCAATTCTATTTTAATAATCGTCCTGGTTGGAAAAATGGTTAGAGACTTTTATAACAAGGATTTTACTAAGAATCAATGTTTTGATGATTCAGCGAGTGAATGAGGGGCTGAATGAAGGAATTTTTATTGATATTTTTGGTCGGGGAATGCAGAGAAAAATAGAGCCTTTATTTAAGAGAAGGTGGAGAAAGATAGTGACTTAATTTCAATCTAGTCTTTTCTTTTTGTAAACAACAAGATCGGTTCCTTATTTTTTTAGAGTTTTAGTCTTTTGGGTTTAGAAAAAATGTAACTTTGTTCTACTTATTATGTATTTTTTATATTTTATTTTGGTTTTAATGGAATCATAAACTGAATATATTCGTTAAAGTTATTATTGAAAATAGTTTAACTAATTAGAATATGAAAATAAAAAATAAACAGGCAAGATTAAATATTTAACTACAGAAAATTTTGTAAAATTTAGAGACTAAAATCATCAAAAAAATAACAAGATGTGAATGAGGATTTAAGCACTAAAATTTTAAGAAGTAAATTTGATTTAATATAAATTTTAGAGTGTATGTCATAAAACATATATTCATTGGCTACTTTTTATGTTGTTTTTAAACAGAATTAAAAGTCATTACCTTATGTTAATAATTAATGTCAACTTTAGTACACGAATTTGCCAGAATTAAACCACACGTGTGTGTGCATATACATGTATATCCTTTCCCCATGCTTTTTACCAAGACAAATTTCAAGTTTTGCTGATAAAAGTTACCACAGCTGAAATCTACATCTTTCTGAAATGGAGCAAACTAATGAATTTCTGTATTTTGGCATTTTAAGCGAAGGAGATGTATGTTTTGACAGATAGATGAGTAGTGTTGTGTTGTTCGTTGTACAGGTTCGCACCTGCTTTACATCTGCAGCCGATTCAGATTATCTGAGCAGAAACATTCGTGTAAAGCCTGATCTTGATGCACTTGGTGCTCTGGGTGATCACGGGTGGTACTGCATTAGAGCAATCCTGTTGGCTGCGAACTATGAATTACCTAAAAGAGCGGTTGCTTCATATGAACCTGTGGTGAACAAAGATGGTGTGATATTAGAATGTGGAGCTTCTCTCTACTGGGAAGATGGGAAAGTGGCAACCTTCCATTGCTCTTTCTTGGGAAACTTAACAATGGACATAACAGCTATTGGGACAAGAGGAACTCTACATGTGCATGACTTCATCATCCCTTATCATGAAAAGGAGTCGTCATTTCTCGCCGGTACAGAAACCACCTTTGATGATCTTGTCACAGGCTGGGCTAAACAGCCAATCAAGCATACAATAAGCACTGATCTCCCTCAGGAAGCGCTTTTGGTTAAAGAATTTGCTCGCTTGGTGTCCGAAATCAAATTCAAAAACTCTAAGCCTGAAAAGAAGTGGCCAACAATTAGTAGGAAAACCCAACTGGTATTGGATGCTGTTAAGACTTCCATTGAAAGGGGTTTTGAGACTGTTCATATTTACGAGTAAACAGCTCTCTACTAAATCTTGTTCTTTGTCTTCCAGAAGTTAGATTTTCTGTTCTTCATTGAAATAAAAGTTCCTCGTGCAGTTCATTTCTATAATATTAATTTCGTTTTTTTATAGAATATTAATTATTAATATATGTATGCAGTTACTTTTCACAATATCTTCAAGATCTTCCAAATTTTAATTTATCACAAATTTTCATTTATTTTAGAAGTGGAGGGGGAGTTCAATTTTTATGTTTGAAAAAAGTGGTGAAGAAACTTTTTATGGTAAGCCAATGGTTGGGATATCTATTCCTTAATATTCATCTTCAAATAACTTGTTAGGTTATTTTCGTTAGGTTTATTTTATTTTAGAAATTCTGATTGTCTTATTAGTTTTAAGATTTTTTTTGTAACTTCTGCTGTAATATTATGGTTTTATAAGTTTGAATATGTTTGTGTACCTTTTGCTATGATATAAGAACCTTGAATGGTTTAAATATGTTATTAAATTTCCAAAAATGTTGCCACTATTCTTTTATCTTCAAATTACACATTTTTATTTTTTTAATCCTTAAATTTTGCAATTATTTCCTCATTTAAGAATGATATAGTATACTGGATTGTGCTTCCATTGTTAAGCATTATTACTACGTATCAACAATACTAAAATTAAATTATTAAGGCGAGTGATTGTAATTAAATTTAAAGTTAAATATATATTTTTGTTATCAAATTATTATTAAAATTTACATAAATTTTTTCGTCGTACGTGAACTTGATTTCTTTTGTGGATTATAATATAACTTTTATGCATATATTTTTTTATATATTGTTGGTTAGGGAAAAAAAATTACGTGATTTTCTTAAAATAGGTACTAGATACAATTTTTATTTTTATTTTTACTTTTATCTTTTAAGTTAAACCTTCTAGAAAAATGTGGAACTCTTTAATTAATGTTGGTACAGTTATTTGTTTAAGATTTAGTTTTAATAGAACAAACTTATATAAAAGACAATTATTTATAAATGGATTTCAATTTGCAACCATACAAACCTTTTAACATCTAATTATATTTAACTTTTAATACACGAGTAATTTAATCACTTTTAAATATACTAATATACTTCTATCATATCAATGAAATTAATCTGAATTTATTTACTTATTTATTTTCACATTTTCTTAATTAAAAAACTCTACTGTTTACATTTTTTTCATATTTTTACTGTCTGGCTTTTCACTTTCTAACTAAGACAAATGGCAAATGAATTTATAACTCCAAAAAACAATTAGTGATATCTCTATTCCAAACAAATAATAAACTAATGTATAACGTCTAAACAACCTTTGCCATGTCAAAGACTGTGTTTATTGGTTCATTGAAATTTTTGGATTAATTTAACTTTTGTCTATAATTGAGGTGAACATACAATTCTTTGAATGATTGAATCGAAAGTGGTGCGTTCAATTAATGGCATTTATCATTGACAAAGTGG
Source organism: Vigna umbellata (assembly GCF_029865625.1). Classification (NCBI taxonomy): domain Eukaryota; kingdom Viridiplantae; phylum Streptophyta; class Magnoliopsida; order Fabales; family Fabaceae; genus Vigna; species Vigna umbellata. Next base: position 40,674,364 of record NC_142172.1, on the reverse strand, counting down.
TAACGTGGTTATTAGAGCATACACTTTTGTATTTGAGAAAAAAAAAGCAGAGGAAAAAAAAGTAAAATAACGGATACAGAATGATATAAAAAGTTAATGGATGTCAAAATATATTGAACGATTGTGCAACCAAAATGTAATAAACATATACACCATCACATGATTAAAATAATTCATGAAGAATTTTAAATAAGTTTAAGATATTGCCAATCATGTTTTGGTAAGGTTTAGGTAAGGTAGCGAAAACGTGTCAATAATCCATCTTAGTGTCAATAATCCATCTTAGTAAGTCTTTCTTTTTTTTAATTTATATAAAGAAAGTTAGGAATACATCCCTTTCGGTTTTTTAATAATGATTTCAACCTCTTAATCCACTACATGAAGAAAGACAAATCTGACCAATAATTTAAAAAAAATAAAAAATAATATATTAAAATTTTATATATTTAATTATTGTTATTTAATTATATGATTGTCTAGTCAGTTACATTCCAAACAGTTTATCATAACTTCAGTGATTAATCAAAGAGTTCGACTAGTCGTTAACCAAGTCTTTCAGTCATGTATCAACCCAAATGATTATCCCACAATCCGAAACATAAACTAGTGAGTTTAACCAAACACTAAATAAGTCGGTTGGTCATATGTCGGTCCTAATAAACATCCATAACTTAGAGTGTGCGTTCCACAATGTAGAGTGTAAGTTACCAAGGCCGATTGACCACCAAACAGGTTGGCACCCATGTACCATCTATGATAGTAATTGAGGATAACGAGATGACCATCAAATATATTAGCTAACTATGAATTGGATTGATCGAGATGAACAATGTCATAATAGATTAACCTTAAAGCTAAACAGAATAAAGTATAATTACTCACAATTAGGTCGTAATTATGCAAACTTTAATAAAAAGTTCATCACGAAATATATAAATAAAGGTTTGAAGTAAGAAAGTATGTTATCTACATTAAACTGTTGCATTAATTGTTATTTGTCACATATTTAGCGAACTTTGACATTAGAGTGTCTTTTACAAAATAATCTTTACTGATTTTGACATACAAGAGACTTCTTACTATATAATATTTGAACTTTACAACACAACGCAAGTGAGACCATTAATCTTAACATCACACCGAAAAAAGTTATCAATATATAATTTATTATATTTTTAATTATAAAATAAATTACACATATAAATTATTGTCATTAGTTACTTCGTATTTTTTAACTCATCAGTACTTAAATTATAAGTAAAATTTCCAGTTTTTTTTATTTCAATATAAATAATCGTGTGAGCAAAAGAAAATCGTTTTCCATTTTATTTCTCAATCTTGTTTTCATAATCTTCAATGTAAAAAATATATCTCTATTATAATTGTAAAAATAGGAAAAATTAAATTAAGACAAATTAAATTATCATTCATTGTTTTTGTGGTTCTTATCAAATATTGACGTAATTCAAACATGATTAATAAATTCTTAAAATTTGGATGATTAAAAACATCAACATAAAATGTTGGAGTTGAAATTTTAAACTAATACTCTCTTGTTTAATATAAAAGTTTAAAAAACAATTTATCATAACATAATAAAAAATTCAAAATACATAATTACTTAAAGAAAAAAATTATAATAATCAAGCCATAATTAAAAATCAATTATAGATAATATATTACTATTTTTTTATATTCATAAAAAATAATATAAAAAGACTCATAAAATACAAAAAATATTACTAACTATTAAACTAATATTTCACAATTGATTTAAAAAAGAGTTACATTTTTGTAGAGAACATATGAGAAATGAAAACAAAAATAATGAGAAAAAAAAACATGTGAGAAAATAGAAGATAAGTACAAGTCAATAAAAAACATGTGAGAAAATAGAAGATAAGTACAAGTCAATAAAAAACATTTTAATAAACATTTTTATTTTTTACTATATTTAATTTTATATTTTATTATTTATTAACATTAAATATTTTACTTTATAAAGAAATAAAAATATATGTAATTTAATTTCCATCAATTTTTAATATATATAACGTATAATTTAAAGTTTAAAAAAAAAACGTTGATATTCTCAATATAAAAACTTAAAAAGTTTGAAAAAATTTGGGTGACGATGTCACCTGCCCTTAAAAGATCCGCAGTTGATTACATTACGATACTAAATAAAGCCTAGAAAACAATGGTTATCATATTCGAATCCATTCATTAACTACCCTACTTTTATCTTTATATTCTTATACCTAAATGTCAAATAATGGGATACAAAATTACACAAAGAACCAGTAATACACGATAGTCGATATTTGGTTGAGTTCTTGTTATTTTTCCACACAATAAAAAAGAGCACCAACCATTTATTTTCATATAGTCTCAATTAAATACATAATAATAAAAGTAATCACTTATTAGCACTTTATATATTGAGTTCATTTCAATTTTTTCTCTATTAAGTTATATTTCATAAGGATGAGTATAGTAGTTGTTTTAATTAGTTAAATTTTTATTTTATGAGGAAGTATTAATGTTTGAAATATTCAGAGTTGAGAAGAAAGACATTTTATCATTTTTCTTTCATTTCATTTTTCCTTCACAATTAAATAATAATAATAATAATACATAAACACTTAGCAATATACAAATTAATATATGCTCATATGAGTTGTTAGTTATAACTCTCTTACAACTCATATATATGGGATATAGCTTGACAGAACATGGACCAATTATGTTAGTAGGTTTGAATCACGTCACGAGAAAAAAAAACTAACAAATTCTATAATGGACCATTTCATCTTCCTGGTACTCCTTATACTGTTTCTCATCACCATCAGGTTCATTCTCAACCGCCGCGTTAAGAAAAACCAAGCCCCCGGTCCAACCGGCTTCCCCATAATCGGAAACCTCCACCAACTGGGCCCCAAGCCCCACTGCGCCCTCTCCTCTCTGGCCCAAACCTACGGCCCAATCATGTCCCTCCGTCTGGGCTCAGTCACCGTGGCCGTGGCCTCTTCTCCAGCCGTGGCCCAAGAAATCCTCCAAAAGAACGACCAAGCCTTCGCCAGCCGCCCCATCCCAGAATCCGTGGCGGCCCAGCCCAACGTGGGAGACACCCTAGCCTGGGCCCCCGCCGACTCACGGTGGCGCAACCGCCGCCGCGTCTGCACGACTCAGATTTTTACCGCCCAACGCCTGGACCTGCTACAGCACCTCCGGCACGGGAAAGTACAGGAACTGGTTGAGCACCTTCGGAAGCAAGGTTCGAATGGAAAAGGTGTTCCAATTGGAGATTTGGCATTCGCGACGATGCTGAACCTGGTATCGAACACGGTGTTTTCGGAGGATTTGGTAGATCCGGAGTTCGAGAGTGCGGGGGAGTTTAAGGAGCTGGTGTGGAGGATCATGGAGGATGCAGGGAGGGTTAACCTCTCAGACTACTTTCCTTTGCTGAAACTGTTTGACTTGCAGGGCGTTAAGGGACATGTGGCGGTTTCATACGTCAGGTTGCATGATATTTTCGACCGCATGATTCGGAAACGTGTTGCAGAAAGAGAGGGTCCACGTGTCGCCAAGGGGGATTTCTTGGATGTGTTGCTTGATCAGTGTGAACTAGGTGAGGAGTCCCATTTCACCGTTGAAAGCATTAAGCCGTTGATTCTGGTAACACCGTCCTCTTCCATCATTAACTCTTTTTCTTTTAATCCGTAAATTAAAATTATCTCATATAAAAAATAAGTAATTTTAATTTTTTTTAACTTTTTAATTTTTTACGTGTTAAATTGTAATTCATATTATTATTTGAAATTAAATATATAAAATAGAAGGTTAGTATAATTGAATTAAAATGTTTTTGTTTTTAATTTTAGTGACTAAAATGTAAACTGGAAACATTCAAGGTGTCTTTTGAAGTTTGTTTGTAAAGATTAAAATAGTTATTCTTCACCTTATTACTTATTAGTTAGAAATAGTCGAGTAATAATATTGTTATTAATTTTTTTTTATTCTAAATGGATTACAAACTTAATATTTAAATCTAAATAATATCAACTTATTATACTTTCTTTTATCATCAGAACCCCAATTATTAATTAAAAGTTAATATATAAGAGCATTTTTAGCATTGATACTTTGACAACAATATTTTTCATTTGGCACTCAAATAAATTAATATTTTACTATAAATTAATATTTTATTAAGAATAATAAATGTCAAATCTTTTGAAATTAATGTATTTTTACATAATTTTTTATCAGTAACAAAATTAATTAATTAATATAATATAATAAAACACTTATGAAGGGTTATAACCCTAAAAAGATATAATAACTTTATATATAAAGGATGCAAGAAATTAACATAACGAGATTCAACCAAAATTAAATACGATAACCGAATCATTATCCATCTTGGATACAGGATAATAAGTACATGAAGGACTAACATCTTAAATTTCTGACTAACATCATAAATTCCAAAGAAATTTTAACCCTTGTCCACCTGAATACGAAACAAACTCACATACATATTCAAAGTGTAAATATGAAAGTTATATTATTACCACGTCCTTCATTAATAATTTTATACTAAAAAAAGTGATATCGATAAGAATAAATAAAGATATAAATAAAATATTTAAAACACGGTTAAAAGATGAATAGTAGTTTTTGTTAGAATAATGTGTTTGTTTTTAGAAGCTTGGAAGGCGGTTGTAAGGTTGAGTTATTGAGTGTGAGCAGGATTTGTTCATAGCGGGGAGTGACACATCAGGATCAACAACAGAGTGGGCAATGGCAGAGCTTCTACGGAACCCAGAAGTAATGCAGAAAGCAAGAGGGGAACTGATGGAAGTGATTGGATCGTCGAATGTTGAAATAACAGAATCAGACATCCCTAGACTTCCGTACATGAGAGCAATAGTGAAAGAAACCCTTCGGCTTCATCCACCTGTTCCCCTTCTCTTGCCGTACGTTGCAGGACACGATGTTGAAGTAAGTGGGTACACCATTCACAAAGGGAACCAAGTTCTCATCAATGCATGGTCCATTGGGAGGAACCCCCAGTTTTGGGATGACCCATTGTCGTTTCAGCCCGAAAGGTTTCTGAGATCCAACATAGATTTCAAAGGCAGGGATTTCGAGTATTTGCCTTTTGGTGCTGGTAGGAGAATTTGCCCTGGCTTGCCACTTGCTAATCGGATGATCACTTTGATGTTGGCTGCGTTTCTGCACTCTTTCCGCTGGGAGCTTCCTCCGGGTGTCACTCCTCAGACCCTTGACATGACTGAGCAGTATGGAATCACCTTGAAGAAGCTTTCTCCTCTTTCTGCTATTCCCATTCCACTCTCAAATTCCCTCTAGTTTAACCTTCTCTTCGGTAAAAGCTCAATGTAATAAGTTTCGTGATTAATATTGCATAATAATACGGGTTAAATATGTTTTTAGTCCCTGAACTATCAAGCGTTTTTATTTTTCGTCCCTATTTCAAACTTTGCACGATTAGATCCCTGTCCTTAAGGAAACTATTATTTTTGGTCCTCCAATACAAACGGCGTTAAAATTCGGGTGATGTGGCTAACGTATAGGCATGTGGGATGACATTTATCGTTTGTAACATTTGCCACGTGTGTTTACATTTTAAATTGAAATTGATTAGTGATTAAATGAGCTGACGGAGATAAGGGCTTATATACTTACTAAGGGACTGGATCTTCTTAAGTAAATCAAAGACGAGGGTTGATAAGCACATAATTTCAGCTGGGAAGAAGGTTTCGGTGAACCGCAAAAGGTTGGATTTCATCTTCTTCAACATTGGTGTAAATGGTCACGTAAGTTGATTTTCGTCTTTCGTTTCGTCTGAATGGATGGATTTGGGATATAGGGTTTTTGTTGGGAGTAGTCGAAGTTGATTTACTTTGGAAATTACTGTATCAGGGAAATGGAAGCTGACAGAGGAGGAAATGGTTGCACGCGAAGGAGTATTGGTTCTGGAATGTCCCAAACATGTGGATCCTCCTCTGACTTAGCTGCAAGAAATTGTGGTTGTGGGGAAAGATTGTTGCTGTTGAAGGCAACTACATTGAAGAACAAAGGGAGACTGTTTTATAGATGTAGAAATTGGGCAGTAAGTGAGATAATGTTTTACTTATTGTGATGAAGTTTGTATTCGTGATTTGTAATTTCTTTTGCAGAGTAATTCAAGTTGTAACTACTTTGAATGGGTTGATGAAGGAGACTCGAAAATTGAAGGAAGCTTACAAAGGAGGAGTGAAGAAGTTGAAGTCTGTATTGAAAATGTTGTGTTGGATCTAAGGAAGAAGAAGGACAAGTTGAAGAGGAAATTAGAGCAAGAGAGAAAAAAGTTCAAAATGATGTTGGTCTTGTTTGTATTGTCATTATGGGCATTAACAGTGATGTTTTGTTTTATGTTTGTGCTGAAGATAAATTGTAATTAGATTGGTAATGTTGTGTTGTGGATGTACTTTCAAGTTTTAAATTGAATAAAATGTGGACATCATACGTGATTACGTTGTGTTATGTGCATTTCTGTTATGTGATTATAGTTGTTATTTTAAATCAAAGAGTTTTATAGCATAGTTTATAAAAATCAGTTACACTCAAAATGTCAACTAGTAAAAGCATTATACTGGTATGCGTAATTGAGCCAGTAAAAGCATTATAAAAATGAAGTCTTGTACCAGTAAAAGCATTATAAAAATGAAGTTGCCAAGACATGTGAATGAAGTCTTGAACCAGTAAAAGCATTATAAAGAATGACCAAGTATCATTGGATGTGGATGGTTTATATAAAAATGTGACAAAAATACTTATCACATCAGAAAGCACAATGTGACAGCAGAAAGCACCAGTGTTGAACCTGATAAGGTTTTTGACTTATAACATCAATCTTGCAAGATTATTATGAGATGCCAACACCCTACTGCTTTGAAAAAAACTAATCCAACAAGTAATTTAAAGCACAATGACTGAAATGGACAGGGGACAATGAAGAGTAAAATGTCATCCAAGTTAAGGCATTGCATTCAACAAAACAACACAAGAAATTACAGAAGTGGTCCCCGAGCAGTTTAATTAACACAAGAAGTGGTCCCCTAGTACTTTAATTAACATTGGATGTGGTACACTATATGACAAACAAGTTGTCCAAAAAATACTGTGCCCATTACAAATGGTCTCCCGAAGTGGGTCCCAATCAGTACATTATAGCATTAAAAAAAGTCTGTGGATGTCAATTGCAACTGGCTTGAGACCCTAGAAATTGTGCAGCCAATCTTGAGGATGTTCTTCTTCCCCCTTGACGCATATGTGCAGCCCCTCTAAGTTGTGATGTTCTTTGACCTTGTGAGGTTGATGCAGATGGTTCAGCAGCCGTTGCAGTTCTTCTTGCAGATCCTCCCCTTGCAGTTGATGCAGATCCTCCCCTTGCAGTTGATGCAGATCCTCCCCTTGCAGTTGATAAAGATCCTCCCCTTCCACCTGATGCACTTCTTGTTGCAGATTTATTCCTTCCAGTTGTTGCAGATCCTCCCATTGTAGATGTGCCTCTTGTGTCCTGTGAAAGGCTTAAGGTAGTTAGATTTGACATAAATATAAATAAATGAACTTGTAAATAACATGTTCAGGAGGAAATACCTTGCTTTTCTGCCCCTTTTTACAACTTCTTACATTGTGTCCATATGCATTACAACTGCTACACTTCATACCAATATTTTTCTTGGACAACTTTGAATGGCTGACATATTCATCAGCTTCTCTTCTTCTTAACTTTTTAGGCCTTCCAGGAGGTGTTTTATAAGTGGGTGGTAGTAGTGGGGCAGTGTCGGATGTAGGCCAAAGTTGTTGTCCATTGATTGGAATTATTTCAGGTGCATAACAAGTGTTATAAGCATGTTTCTTGTAATATGGATGAACATAATCTTCTGGGTTTTCTAATTTATAATGTATGGCAGCAACAGCATGTCTACAAGGTATTCCAACCAAATCCCAAAAGTAACAACTACAACTATGATTACTTAGATCAACTACAAGCTTGTCCATTGTAAAGCCATGAGTGACCTTAAATTTAGCACCCCCTGCCCAAACTGGAAGCCAATTCCCACTCTTTTCAACTTCCTTATCAAGTCTTTTTCTCGGTTTAGGCATAACATCACCAGGATAGTTGATCACTTTTTCTCTAAGTGTTGCAAACCTACTCATAATATATGACCTAATCCATTCCATCATAGTAATTATAGGTTTGTCTCTTGCCAGCAAAATAGTACTATTAAATGACTCAGACAAATTATTGATCAACACATCACATCTAGGATAAGCACTAAATGCATGTTTACACCAAGATTTAGTTGGAATTGTCATTAACCAATTATAAGCATCACAATTCACAGTCTTCAACTCACCCATTTTTTTTTCCCAGTCTTGAAAGTATGTTGCCTTGGCAGCCCCCATCATAAGGTCTCTAATGAGTAGTCCTCCACCAAATTTCTTCTTATAGTTGTTGTACAAATGCCTTAAACACAGCCTGTGCTCCACCCCATTCAAAATCTCATCAAATACTGCCATTAATCCCTGCCAACAAATGCCAACAGCCTTTACTAAAGTAACTTAACAATTTGAATAAAAGAGGGAATAAAAAACATATTGATGTATAAAGTAACTTACCTTTTGCTGATCCGAAATAAAGATCCACCGTTGACAATCTATTCCCCCAATATCACCCAGCAGCAGGCTCAAAAACCATCTCCATGTCTCTTTGCATTCATTTTCAACCACAGCAAAAGCTAGGGGGAAATATTGGTCATTAGGGTCTCTTGCCACTGCCACTAACAACTGACCTCCATATGTTGTCTTCAAATGACAACCATCTACCCCAATGAATGGCCTGCAACTACCTAAGAACCCCTCTTTACAACCCTCTAAACACATGTAAAATGCCCCAAACCGTGGTGGCAAAGTGGGTTGGGGTTGATTGACCTTAATCTTGAATGTTCCAGCCTTTACCCTTAGCAACTCAGCCACATAATCATACAAACGTCCATACTGTCATTCTCCATCACCCACTAAAGAATCCATAGCAATTTCCTTTGCTCTTCCTGCTTTCCAAGGAGTAATTCCAACACTAAAGGACTTTTTGATTTCATCTATGATTTGGTTCACTGTCATGCCTCCCACATTCACAAATCTGTCTACCAATACTTGTGCAATCCATTGCACACTTGCACTTTTGTTACTAAAAACCCTTCCACACTTGTGACGTCCAACGAGAGTTTTCACTCTAAAAGTTTCCCTTCCTCCTACCTTGCTAGCCATAATTACAAAACCACATCCCTTTTTACAAACTGCCCTCACTCTCTTCAAATCATTCTTAACAAACTTCACTTCTTTGCCATTTAATACGCCATGCTCCTGTAGGGCACTTTTAAAATCTTTCAATGACTTAAACTCCATCCCCAATGTAAATTTGAAACTCTTAGTCATTTCATCTGCTCTGTACTTTGGAAACTTCCTCCTATTATCACTAATAGCCTCATCACTATCCACATTTGAAGACAATTCATCAGTATTGTAATCTTCATTTATCTCATGCTCATGGTGTCCAACATCTTCGTTAACCACAAATGACCCCTCACCACCACCGTTTCTTCTCCTCACACTTTTCTTCCTCTTTTTCATTGTACTCCACCTCTCTAAAACAGGATTAATATTTCTTCTTTCTTCCTCCACCCTCTGATCCTCCATCCCAAACCCATCATCATCATTTTCCATTCTGTTCTCTTCACTATCATCCACATTTTCCACCACTTCTTCCTCAACCACATTGCCCTCTTCCTCACCCCTCTGTACATATTCGTCCTCAACATTCCCCTCTTCTTCTTCGTAATCCATTAGGACATCTTCTACTTCCACATTCCCCTCCACCTCACCAACATAACCATCTTCTTTATCAACTGTATCATCTTCTTCAGCCACATAAGCATGTGCTTCACCAACATAACCATCTTCTTTATCCACTGCATCATCTTCTTCAGCCACATAAGCATGTGGTTCACCAACATAACCAACTTCTTTATCCACTGCATGATCTTCTTCATCCACATAAGCATGTGCTTCACCAACATAACCAACTTCTTCATCCACAATAGCATCTTCTTCAACAACATATGCATGTATATCTTCCACCTCTTCTTCCATATTTACCTCTTCCTCCGTCTCCTGTACTGCCTCTTCACCAAAACACAAAAACTTAACTTCATCTGGCTGACTAGGTTGTACATGTTGGACATAGATTTCAACCTCATCATTATTTGCCTCTGCATAGTTAGCCAAGAACAGTGCTTCCCTGTCATCACTGAGTAATCTCAGGTTGTTCATCGCCTTTTGTTTTGCCCCCTTCCACCATAGCTTGAACTCTGCATCATACTTGAATTCTTTAACATATCCCACTGCTTCAAAGTAAGACCACCTGTCCGGATCAATTCCTTTTATAACATGTATTTCTCCTCCCACATATTCTATTCCCTTATTCTTCACGAACTTCCCCATGTGATGCAGAGAAAAATCAAAAACCATTGCTAATCCTACATTGTAAAATGCAAATTTTACTCACACAATGCACAACAAGCAATGGAGTGACAGTAAACATAAACGAAAATAACAAAATTACCTTCTTCGAATCGCCTTCCTGACACACACAATGCAAACGAACACTGGAGCAACAAAGTTATCAACCCTAATCGCGACTCACGTTCAAGATAAAACAAAGTTATCAACCCTCGTCTTTGATTCACTTAAGAAGATCCAATCCCTTAGTAAGTATATAAGCCCTTATCTCCGTCAGCTCATTTAATCACTAATCAATTTCAATTTAAAATGTAAACACACGTGGCAAATGTTACAAACGATACATGTCATCCCACGTGCCTATACGTTAGCCACATCACCCGAATTTTAACGCCGTTTGTATTGGAGGACCAAAAATAATGGTTTCCTTAAGGACAGGGATCTAATCGTGCAAAGTTTGAAATAGGGACGAAAAATAAAAACGCTTGATAGTTCAGGGACTAAAAACATATTTAACCCTAATAATATTTACTTTTGTTCTTACAATTTGATCCAAAGTTAAAATTTTTACAAAAATATCATTCCACAACCTTTTTTTTTCTAAATAATTTTTTAATTTTTTTACTTTCCTAATTCAATTTCCGAAAATTACTCTATCTTTAATTCTTACCAAATTATTATGGTTAGATATCAACTACTAGAACAGTTAAATAGCTTACCTTGTAGTAACATATTTATTTGACAATCATAAATATTTTTTTCTTTTGTTAAATTTTCTTAGAACATCTTCTATCAAATTTATTATCTCTAGTTGTCTACAAAAGTAACTTATTTCGGTAAAATGACTTAATGTACAATTATTTCAACAAATTAATTAATTATGAGGATATTTATAGAATTTGGAAGTGCAGGAAGGGTAAGATAAAACACCCTTTAATTAATTAATTATCTCTAGGGAACCGCGGCATATACCCCCTGTAACTTCTGAAATTCTCTGACTGGCAGAGAAGTTGAGACGTTACAGGGGGTATATGCCGCGGTTCCCTAGAGAACCGCGGCATATACCTCCTGTAACTTCTGAAATTCTCTGACCCAGTCAGCACCTGCAATAAATTGGCAGGGTATATGCCGCGGTTCTCTGGGCAACCGCGACATATACTCTGTTATTTAATTTTTTATTCATACGTGGCGTCAAAGGCAATGGTTGACTGGAGTATATGCCGCGGTTGGGAGCAGAACCGCGGCATATATGTTCGATTTATTTACAAAACTGTCACCGCGCACCATTATGCTGCGGTTTTCGTTGAACCGTGGCATAATGTGCGCTGTAAAAACCCAATTTTTTACTAGTGATATTCATTTATACACTCTGTTTCAGGTTGAAAGTGCATATCTCTGTGACACGAAACTTTTATTAAATTTGAAGAGTGATAGAGGGCATTCCCACCCCAATTTTTTTTTAGTATAATCTATATATATATATATATATATATACATCTATCTAGATATTCTCAATAATATTTTTTTACCGATGAGGATATACAATACCATAAAACCTATATAAAACATCGATATATTTTTTCAGTCTATAAAACCTTAAGACCATAAATTTTAACGTTTTTTAATCAACTTTTTTCCTTTTTACTTTATAAACTTTAAATTTACACTTAGAGATAAACTTCTACTTCAAACAGCTAATATATTACTACAAACCACTAATTCAAACAGCTCTTTTATTGTTGACTAGTAACATAATTTATTCACATTTAAAGTAAAATTTATTTTCATTATAAATAATTTCACTATATGCTCTGTCTTCATAAATATTTAACCATAAATGAAGTAGATAAATAAATTGAACGTGAATCATCTGAAATCGACGGGGCAGTGTGATTTCTTCCTATAAAAGTCGGTGGAAACCTATAAATAAATATCTTGTTGTGAAGTATAAGCTTATTGCAAAAGAAAAGTTCGGGACGTAACCTATTCTCTGCTTGTTTGACTGATCGTATATTCTAACTTAAACTTGACCACTAGGGTCGTTAAGAATTGAAGTTACGTTGGATTATTTCGGAATACGATGCATATGTTCTCGAATAGCCCGAAGTCACGTGAGGCGAGGCCTCGAGCAACGTTCACACGTATGTGCAGCCTTGCTTCCCGCCCTACCACACGTCCATGCATGCCTCCCTCTAAAATAAAATCCTGTGCTCCATGATCCGACATTCAAGGGCGCAGTGGCGGTTGCTCCAAATTCCTCCACTATTGTGGCCGCATCTGTGCATGCAATATAGAAAGAAAGACATAAAAAAATCTTAAATAAATGTCTGTAATACGAATGCATAGGTCCTTTCCCACTGCATATTATATGCAGCTGCTAAGGCTACGGCCATTCTAGAAGAGTGTAGAAAGCTATTATGTGTAACAATAAGTAGGAAACCTTATAACCACCAAATTAAGCCACGTATCTCTAACCCCACTTACACGCATCATGACACACTTTTTGTACTTTTAAAATACACGATATCTTCAAACTCACCTAAGCTTCTTGTCCAGTCCATGCAACCACGAAAGCACACCTATTTATACCGAGCCCCTTCCCTGCACTTCACAACCATCCCATCTTCATCACTCTCTTATTGCTTCAAACTCTGTTTCCATTTCCCTCTGCACTGTAATGGGCTTACCTTCCTCATCATCAGACACTAGCTGGTGGGTGTTTACACTTCCAGCCATAGCAGGAACACAAAACTTAACTCACAACCCACTCTTGCTCATAATCCTCACTGCAATTCTTTCCATTGCCCTTCTGGCGTGGGCCTTCCCAAGAGGGGGAGGAGGTCTTGCATGGAGAAACGGAAAGAACCAAATGGGCCGGGTTCCTGTACCCGGGCCCAAAGGAGTCCCTTTCTTCGGCCTCTTGTTTAGCTTAAACCATGCCCTACCTCATCGCACCCTCGCTTCCATTGCTTCAGCCCTATCCGCCACGAAACTCATGGCCTTCAGTTTGGGGTCAAGCCCAGTAGTTGTAACTTCCGACCCTCACGTGGCGCGTGAAATCTTGAACTCGCACCATTTCGCTGACCGTCCCGTTAAACAATCCGCTAAGAGCCTCATGTTCAACCGTGCCATTGGGTTTGCCCCAAACGGTGCGTATTGGCGCTTGCTGCGGAGGGTAGCCTCAACACACCTCTTCTCCCCGCGCCGCATTCTTGCCCACGAGCCAGGTCGCTTGCTAGACTGCGCTGCCATGTTACGGGCTATAGCTCAGGAGCAGTCCAAAAACGGGTTCGTGTGCCTAAGAAAACACCTCCAAGATGCAGCGCTCAATAACGTTATGGGAACTGTCTTTGGAAGAAGGTACCACGACCAAGATGAGTGTTATAATCGGCGTGAGATTGAAGAGGTGCGCGACATTGTGCGGGAAGGTTTTGAACTTTTGGGAGCTTTCAACTGGTCTGATTACGTTCCTTGGATACGCTTCTTTTATGACCCTTTACGTGTTCGAGAACGGTGCTCCGTTCTTGCTCCGAGAGTGAAGAAATTTGTAAAGAGGATTCTGGAGGAGCACCGAATATTGGCTCCATTCAAGGAACTTTCTGATGACTCGGACTTCGTGGACGTGCTGCTCTCTCTAGAAGAACATGACAAGCTCGAAGATGATGACATCATTGCTGTTTTATGGGTTTGTGTTTCTTTCATCCCTACAACGTACGGAAGTTTATTGCCCATGCATGTTTTAACACGTGCATGTGTTTGAAAAACCTACTGTAACTAAAGTATATAAAATCCGGGAATGTGTCGCATGACTCTAATTAAAAAATGATAACCCAAACATAAAAGATTCTCCAAATTTAACTGGGCAGAATGTTATATGTTTTAGAAGATCGATACATTTTTTTATTCATCTGCATTTTCTATTTAGCAAAAGAAATAAAAAAGAAACAAAAAATAGAGACAACCAGATAAATATTTAAGCACACTCCAAGGTGACACTAATGTCACGGTAATCATCTCTTATTAAATAAATTTTATTAGCTTGTAATTAATAATCCGGTAGTGTGGTTGGTATACAAACAACTTATATTAATATTTTTAAAACAACTTGATTGCACGCAGGAGATGATATTTCGTGGCACGGATACAACAGCACTTCTTACTGAGTGGGTCATGGCCGAGCTTATTTTGAATAAGCAAGTGCAAACTAGGCTTCGCAATGAACTCCGCAGGGTTGTGGGAAAGAAGATGGTAGTTACAGATGCTGATGTGATAAAATTGCCATACTTAGAAGCCATATTGAAAGAAACCCTGCGGTTGCATCCAATTGGGCCTCTTCTTTCGTGGGCCCGATTGTCCACGTCAGATGTCCATCTGAGCAATGGAATGGTGGTGCCAGCCAACACCACAGCAATGGTGAACATGTGGGCCATCACTCATGACCCTAGCGTGTGGCACGAGCCACTAGTGTTCAAACCAGAGAGGTTTGTGAAGAGTGAAGGAGGGGTCGAAGTGGATATCAGAGGTGGTGACCTTAGACTCGCACCATTTGGAGCTGGACGAAGGGTTTGCCCCGGTAAAAACCTAGGTCTTGTGACTGTGAGCCTTTGGGTGGCTAACTTGGTTCATCGTTTTCATTGGTTTCAAGACATGGCTAACCCAGTTGACCTAGCCGAGGTTCTGAAACTATCTTGTGAGATGAAGAACCCCCTCAGAGCCCTGGCATCTCCAAGGTTTACTAATTAAACCTCAATAATTATTCTGAGATTTGGTGTGTAAGATATGTGAGGGCAGTGTTATAAATATGTTTTGTATTTCAGGAAAATACTATTTTTCCTATAAAAAAAGTGTCAATAAGTGTGAGGATGTTTTATCTAGCTTTTATACAAGTGAGATAAATATCCTTTTTGTTGTAATAGTAAATCTTTACCAGTTTCTGTACGCAAATATAATTTATATAAGTTGATATTCAGCAGTATATGTCAGCAGAAACAAGTTAGCCATCGAAGAATGAGAAAATTTGCTAAAATTAAGTACACATTAGACTAATCTGATCCTCAATAAGAAAATAAGTGTTATGTCGTAAAAAAAATGTGTTAAATTTTTTTTTTCAAATAAAAAAAATGAGAATTGTACATCGAGAAAACAGTTGGTTAAGCAACATGCTAAAATTGATGACATCGATTTTTTCAATGTGCAAAGCTATAATAGCTACTAACTAGGACGGTTAACGATTTAATCTCCCAAAGACATTACAGAAAAGAGAATTGCAAACACTTCTCACACACACTTCAACCAAGAAGTGCAGTTTTTTGTTTTTTTATTATACTTATTTGACACAGTAACTTAACTTCATTACTCATTAATGTGGTAGTAGGAGACAAATTAGTTGAGGATTAGGTTTGTTTCCTAAGATCAAAATCACGTTAAATATATAATAGTTTAACTCAAAGCACATGGTTCTAAAACTAATATTAGCTTATAAAATGTTTTGTAATTCTTATTATCTCTAATTGCAGCTGTCTTCCTCAAATGGGGCCACTACAAGTAATTAGCTTTTTTTTCTTCAACTGCTGCTCTTCCGATCTATTAAGTGATGCCACACTATTTATATTTTTTATTTATTTAAAATCTATTAGGCAATAATGGTCACCACACCCCCATTTGGTATTGGGGCAAGAAAAAGGGAGGATGTGTTATCATTTGGGATGAATTTAACGCATGTAATGAAAATGTACAATATTAATTAATTTTTTCGTTGTAAGGTATATATATGTCAATTATTTTGTGATAAAAGTGATGTAAGTAAAATTACAATCAAATCGTCATGTTTAAACTCATGTACTGTGTTTAATAGAAAAAGTTGCATCCTACTATAGTCAATATAACTTTATGATGAGTTATTAGTTCATGTTTTTATATTATTTGGATTTAAGAAAATGATTTTTTTTCTTAGTTTTACTGGTTAAAATTGATTTATGGTATGAAGTCAATAAATTACTAGATTTACGAGTATATCCACCACCGCTTGTAATCTTTATAAGAACCATGTAAGTTTTCTTTATAATTTTTCTTTACGATATTTAATATATCTTAATTCAATAGATAGTTGACATTGTAAGTGATTTGTTGACATTGGGGATAGTTTTCTTGAAAAGTATAAATTTAACATCATCAACTAATTATAATAAATCATATACGGAAAAAAAACGTGTGCATTACACAAAGCAGTAAAATAGAAGGCATAACATAATCAGAAGTCAGAATCGGGAAGCGAAGAATAATCGAAAGTTAACACTTTTTTGATTAAGCAATCTTAACTATTCGGAGGATGGAATCTCATTCCAAAGTTAGCCATTTATTATGGGTTTTTAAGTAAAGCTGTTGTTGCAGTGTTTTCGAAGAGGTGCAATACAATCTGTATCATACTCACCAAATAAAGCAGTTTCCAATATGTACGCTACCTTCAACTCAGATTGCTTTTTGACAAATTCCTCTTTAATTTCCTTTACAATTTTCTTACAATTGATTAAATGGCTAGATTGACGTGTTGACTTATACATTAGTGGTAAACATGTGACAATGAAGCCGCACCAATTTTTGAAGAATACAAGTAATTCATGCACACTCAAATCAATAGCATTGTGCATAAAACTTTTTCCTATATATGTAACACTAACTATTACCAATAGCATTGTAGTACGACTTGCATAACCTTTTCTCTTTTGTGAAAATGTCGTGCAGCAAGAATATTTTCATCCAAATTCTGTGGTGTTTTTCCTTGATCACTCTTAGTTCCCAAACACAGAGTCATTACACTTTTGAAGTGAGTAACAGAAAGTGGTGAAATGTTATTCGCCATGGCGTTCATGAATATAAATTTCTGTTCTTTTGTTTACTTTCCCCAGCATAACTCTTCAACACGGATACCTTTTCACAGGAAAACATTTTTTTTTTCTATAAAATTATCATATTTTGCAGGGGAGATTAAATGGGTTTGATTAATCTTGCAGGTTAGAGAAGCCCAGTATACCAGACTTTGTTCCACAAAAAGTATACTGACAGTGAATGGAAACTTTCCAGGACCAACTATCAGAGTCAACAGAGGAGACACAATCTACGTTGATGTTTACAACAAGGGAAACTCCAACATTACTTTACACTGGTAATTTTCTATCTTAAGCAATTTTGAAACCTATGAGTGGATGAAAATTAACCATTACCGATTTATGGACAGGCACGGAGTGAAGCAGCCAAGGAATCCATGGACAGATGGTCCATCATACATCACTCAGTGCCCCATCCAACCTGGTATGAAATTCAGACAAACCTTGATTTTTTCTTTTGAGGAAGGGACCATATGGTGGCATGCTCACAGTGAATGGTTAAGAGCCACTGTCTATGGTGCTATCTATGTCTATCCAACCAAGACTACTCCCTACCCTTTTCCTCAACCCGATGCCGAGATTCCCATCATATTTGGTATGAAAAATTATCCTTAACAGTTTTTTTTTTCTGCAATTCACCAAATATAGCTAGAACATACTGATGCAAGTATGTGGGAAAAATGCAACGTTTTTATTTACTTATGTATATGCAGGAGAGTGGTGGATTAATGATGTCAACGAGGTCTTCAGACAGTCTTCTGAAACCGGAGCAGCCCCAAACATATCTGATGCTCTCACTATAAATGGTCAACCCGGGGATCTCTTGCCTTGCTCAATTCCAGGTACGCATCAATGTTCAAAGTTGATGAAGTTAATGATGAACTTTCAACTTCAAACATTTGTAACTTTGAGGTTTGGCTCTAAACGCCACAATTTCTTGTAATTTTCAGAAACGTTCAAGTTTAATGTAGAACAAGGGAGGACTTATCATCTCCGAGTTATTAACGCGGCACTGAATCTGATTCTCTTCTTCTCCGTTTCCCAACATAACCTCACTGTTGTTGGTTCTGATGCTGTATACACCACGCCATTGACAAGGGATTACATTTGCATATCACCAGGACAAGCAATGGATGTGTTGTTGCACGCCAACCAAGAACCTGGTCATTATTATCTAGCTGCAAGGGCATATTCAACTGGGCTTGGTGTTGCCTTTGATAACACCACAACCACTGCTAGAATAGAGTACAGTGGCAATTACACTCCACCTTCATCTCCTTCATTACCCAACCTCCCCGACTTTAATGATACACAAGCAGCTTTGGACTTCATCACAAACTTGAGAGGCTTGCCTGAGAGATCCCCCAGTCCAGTCCCAACAAACATCACAACTCAAATAGTCACCACTATTTCTGTCAACACTTTGCCATGCCCTAATGGCAGAAACGACTGCCAGGGGCTAAATGGAACCATTTTCTCTGCTAGCATGAACAACATAAGCTTTCAAACCCCCGACATTGACATTCTAAAAGCCTATTACTATCATATCAATGGGATATACGAACCGGGATTTCCCAGATTCCCACCTTTTACATTTAACTTCACTGCAGATCTTTTGCCTATAACGTTGAATACACCAACGAAAGAGACTAGGGTTAATGTGCTGAACTATGGTGCAACAGTTGAAATTGTTTTCCAAGGAACAAACGTTGTTGGAGGGATAGACCATCCTATCCATCTCCATGGGTACAGTTTCCATGTTGTTGGATATGGATTAGGCAATTTTAACCAAAGTCAAGATCCCTTGAATTTCAATCTCGTTGATCCTCCTTACTTGAATACTGTGATTGTGCCAATAAATGGATGGGCTGCCATTAGATTCGTGGCTGTGAATCCTGGTATGTAACACCAAATACGAGTTTATATTTAACTTTTTTTTTTCAAATTTTAAAATGGAGAGCTTATGTAATTTTTCTTACACGAACTGCATGCATGTATTTTCAATTGCAGGGGTATGGTTTATGCACTGCCATCTAGAACGCCACCAATCTTGGGGCATGCAGACAGTTTTTATTGTGAAGAATGGAAACTCTTCAAGTCAAATGTTGCCACCGCCGCCGCCAGACATGCCCCCATGCTGAAGAATATTCTGGACTTTCTCTGTTTAAAGAACTTTACATTGAAAACAATAAGTTAAATGTTTGTTTTACCTTACCTCTCCGGAAGGCATGTGTTCCAAATTTGAGGAAATGAGTTCTCCGAGTGTATTGCTTTTTGTAATAATTCACTTGTTCTTTTATTATTTTTGTTGCAGGGCATTATTAAACGGTCTTTTAATTAAGATTTTCTTTCGGCTATTAATTGCTTGGTGTGTGTAGTCTTTGGTTTTGGTTAAGTGTCACATGACCATCGCCAAGTAAAAATGACAGCAGACTCAAAACATTATCGATTGCTGGCTATATAGAGCTAAGGTGTTGTAATTTTCAAAATCCTCCCATCCAATAACTTATATCGAATTTAAAATTTAGATCTATTTTAACTAATAAATTATGTTAAATCCAAATCAAATAAAATATACTTTTTACCAATAAAAACATTGATTTTGATTTTTTTAATTTAATTTAAATCAAATTAAAACTACTTTATCAATTAGAATGAGTGAGAGACATAATCAATTATGAGATCCAAATTTAACTTGAATGTTAACTTATGTATGTTTTATGTATTGGTTAAACATAAAGTTGCTTAGAATTTAGTCAAATTCGACTTGATTTTGTTTAGTGTGACTAATCCTAATTAGACCAATCACTCAACTTGAAATGAGATTAATCCAACTCATTTTAACACCATCTCAACTTAATGTTTAGGCCCAACACAAATCTATATTGACTTTAGTAGAGTTAGGCAGTCTACTTAAGTCAGACTAGACTCAATTAACTTGAACCTAATTCAATTTAGATTGAACATAACTTTGTCCTGACTTGTGTCAATTTGGTTCCAACCAACTTGATTCAACTTAAAGAAACTCGACTTGAACTTGAATTAACTTAATTCAAGTTATACTTAAGATAACTTAACTCACGTATCAATTTTACTAGACTTGATATAAGTTGGACCAGCTTAACTCAATCTGTATACGAATCTACACGTCTTAATGAATGTTCGAATATGATTAATCTAACATTAAAATAGTTTAATTAAAAAATAAATTTTAAAATTAACAATGAAACGTCTACTTATTGACCTTCATAAGTAGGTCTTAACGAATTTACTTAAATTTTTTACTTGTTTGTGTCGATTGTTTAATATTATATGTGTACGTTTCTTTTAGTGTTAGTTAAAGGGGCAACAACACCCTTGTGACACGAGGAAAGACTTGCTGGTTATCTAAGAAAAGAATTTTGTGTTACTATTTTTTTTTTCTAGTTATGCGATGCAGATTTGGATACTCATAAAAAAGTAATAAAGTAAAAGTAACTCAAAATAATAATACTTGTTATTATACTTATTTATTTTTATGAAAGGGGTCTGAAAATATCCTTTTTCTTTAAGAAATAATGTCCTTCCACCGATCCTTTTCTTTTTTTTTTTCTTTCTGAAAACCTTCCACCAGTTACTACCTGTATATATATTTTGTATTATGTGACTAAAATTACACTGACTGTTCAATAATTTTTAGTTATGCACCAATTAATTTAAGAATAGTTCTTGAGGCAATATGGATCATAGAAAATACATTTTAAATGGAGATTTTCTAGCTTATAAAAAAATGGAAAATTACTGTAACATTTTTTATGTTCTTTTTAAATATTTAGAAATTATATCAATCATCTGTCATGTAAGATTGCTCTAACCATAGTTTTACTAGAATAAATTAGACAATCTCTTTTAAATGACGTTGGTAGCACATTTTTTTGTTGGTGAGAGATACGAATTGAGACATTTCCATGATACAAGTGATATGAATCCCAGGTATAGTGTCGCTCCTATATGGAAATGAAACGTCAATAAGACATATAGAATATCACATATCGAAAAGCAACTCCTTTTGAAGTTGTACTAGTTAAAAAATATGGAGAAAATACGCTGATATGTGCATTTGTAAAATGTACAAAAAGTAGAAAAACATATCATATTGGAGATCCGTTGATAGTTCCAGAAGTGTAGATAGAGGAAGGCTTTGTTGCACTTGAGGTTGAAAAGGCAGTGCAAGAAAATATAGAGCAAAGCGTTGTTGAGACTAGCTAGACAGAAAAGGACTTATTAGTACTGATAATTTGAGTGTTCAGAAATTTGTGTTCATTGGTTCATCGCGTGTACAAACGAAACCCAAACATGTGCAATGAAGATCTTAGGATCTTTGAAGAATATTATGAGGTATTAAAGAAAGGAAAAGAGTAAGTTAGCTTAATATGTTAGAATTTAAGATGAGTATGTTTAGCGCTTCTACTAACTTTGTTTGTTTGAGTTGATGTACTCTTTTATGTAATATATTCTTTATTAATAATATATATATATATATATATATATATATATATATATATATATATATATATATATATATATATATATGGTTTCTTAACTTATGTAACTTTTTTTTAATTGATATATTTTAATAAAAGTATACTAAATTTTAATAAACAAAACTCATTCATTAAAAAGATATACTTTAATTCCTAATCCATTTTTCTTATTTATCTTATTTGTTTTTTTTTTCATTTTCGTCCTATCTTTTCCACATCGCAATTTTTTACTATGTTGTTTATTTGTTTATCACTTTATTAACAAAATAACTAATATTCTCACAATCTCGTATCAATAAAACCAAACTTTCGGCATATACCAAATTTTCAGAAATTATTAGTAATCATGTTTCATTTCCTAATAAAACCAGTGCAACTGTACAGTATGTTAAATAAAATCCAAAATATAAAAGTGATAAAGATAAGCACAAAACACAGTGTCACAGACGTTGGGCAACATGTGTAGTAGCTACAAATTTTGGACAATTCAGTTTGCTCAAATCCTTTTGAAAAAAATTCTTCATTTCCAAGAAAGTGATTGAGAATGATAAGTTCTAAGGTCTCCGTTAGTCTTTGTTCACTTGAATGGGTTTGGGAGAGAATGATTGAGAAGATTTGAAGGTAAAGTTTTGATTGTTTATTTGAGTGAATTTAGAGGTAAGTGAGAGTGAATTTGGAAGTAAATTTTTTAATCTGTCACATCAATCAAATCCTATACTAATTCTCACAAACTTTACTTCCAAATTCACTCTCACTTACCTCCAAATCCACTCAAATAAACAAAAAAATTTACCTTCAAATCCTCTCAAACCTCCTCAATCACTCTTCCCAAAATCCATTCAAGTGAACAAAACTTTACTGAAAACCTTTTTGGAAAAAAGAAAATTATCAGGCAGCAAAGAACCACTCAGAAACTTTTTTTGCTGATTGTTGACATTTTATTGTAAGGAAGAACTTCCAAAATTTTCATTTCCATATTCATGATCTAGATCTCTTGGATTATTGTGACTTTAATAACAAAATAATTGATGATGTTGATTTTTTATTTTTGATTGAAAGGTTGTGTTATATCTTTTCTTTGTTATTAAATTTCGTTTTTGAATTTTAGAATTTTAGAATCATGTTGATTTGCAAAAGAATCGTTACTAGTGTGAAAAATCATTATTCATATTTATTTTATTTTACTATATTTTTAGGTTGGACTTTTCTCTAAATTTTCATAAGCATAATTACATCCCAAGGAAACGGTAATTGGCCTAGAGAGCTTTTTAGAGACGTTTCATGATCTTCGGATGTGTGAGTGAAAGAGAAACAAGTTCGATAAGTGAAGAATGTAATTAGAGTTAGGTGAATGTTTCTGATTTTTTTTTAAATTAAAAATAAAAATTATTAAAATACTTATGTATTTAAAATATGTTTTTTATGAACGATGATTTTTTTTCTACTAAAAAGTTAATACACTTTCATCATCTGAAAAAAAAAACTTAGATGTAAGATATATATATATATATTTGAATTTACTTATAAAAATAAGTTTGTTATCCATTAAAGAAATATACACAGAAGATTTAGTGTATTTATATTTTTGAAATTCATTTGAAACATTGGATGTTGTGCATATGAAAATATAGGGTTGATTTGGTCGAGTTGGATATGGATTGCGAGTTAATTCGGTCCGATTTTTCGAATTACAAATTTATATTAAATTCATTTTTTTAATGAAAAATATATTCTTATTTTGAATAAATGAATCTTTAAACATGTATAATTCTAATAATGATTATTATAATGATTATCATTTTATATAATTACTACTAAATTGGAAAAAAATAATATCATATTAAAAATAAAGTTTAAAATTTAAAATATATTTCCTAATTATCTAATTTACTCAATTTGATTTATCAACATTACTCGTTTATCTAATTTAACTCTAATGTTTAAATTTACTTCGAATTTTTCATAATCGGTGGAAAGGATTTTGTTGTTTTTGGCCTTAAAGTGAAAATGATTTTGTGATGTTTGATTTTTGAGCATTCTCTCACTTTTGACTTCAATTTGTAATATGCGAATATACTATATGCAAGATTAAGATTAGGGACCAAATTAAAGGATACTATTAACATTGAAGTTTGTAAATAACTCAAATGTGCCAAAAATAATAAAACAAAAAATAAACACTTTGACAAATGACAAAACACGGACAATCTTTTTCTTCAAATTTCTAATAAATGACTTCTAGAAAGATAAAGATATGTTGTATTAATTTAAGTATGTTTTTCTACTTTTAAACTGTTGTGGTTTAGATTCTTGTAGAATGTATACATAATAGTCATTTATTCTTTTCATACAGTTAGTAAATAATATTTCTTATCAAAATTTTTTTCTTTGAGTGTGTATCTTCTGTTTTGTCTCCTCTTTGTTTTCTCTCTTTCAAACCAACAATGGTACCTAGAACAAGATTGGTTCTAGATGTCTTAATGGGCTAGTCTGACTCTAATTAATGTGGGGGCAACAATGACGGGAGAGGCATTATTGAGTTTTTGTTCAAGTTTATGGGTGCATCGATCTCCTAGTATAGTAAAAAGCAACAAGTGATAGCTTTATCCACCTATGAGATTGAATATGTAGCTGGATCTTCCGCTGCAAGCCAAGTTGCTTGGTTTGCATCTATTTTGACAACAATAAAGGTGGAATTTAGGAGACCTATCCAGTTGTTTGTAGATAACAAATCAACAATCAATTTGGCTAATAATTCAATGTCACATGAAAGGAACAAACATATAAAGACTAGATTTCATTTTTTGAGGGAACTAGTTAACAATGGAAGATTAAAAATTGATTTAGTGCCTCCACCCACTTACATATTAAACTTATTTTTCCTAAACCTTTGAAGAAGGACAAATTTAATATCCTAATATCTGAGTTAGGCTTGGTTAACTTTAATACTTGAATTAAGGAAAAATGTTATATTAATTCAAGTATGTTTTTCTATCTTTAAATTGTTTTAGTTTAGAATCTTGTACACTCTATAAATAAAAATCATTTATTCTTTTCATACACTTAGTGTAAATAATATTTTTTATCATCAGAATTCTTTTCCTTGAGTGTGTATCATCTGTTTTGCCTTTCCTCTGTTTTGTCTCTTCTCTGTTTTGTTTCTTCTTTGTTTTCTCTCTTTGAAACGAAAAAGATAAGATAAAATAAAAATGTGTTTGTTTTGTGACAAAAAAAATAATTAAGAATAATATTTGAAATGTGCTATTGTTCATGTGAAAAAAATATGTTCAATGTATTATAAGTGGAGAAACCTTAATAGTAAGTCCCCATAAACTCACTATCTTGCATCATATCCCATCTTTGTTGCAAACTTTTAAAGTATTGTTTTTCAGTATAAAAAACACATAATAAATCAAAGGAAAAAAAAATCAATAAACATAAAATATCTTGGATTACTGTGATTTTAATAACAAAATAATTGATGACGTTGATGTTAATTTTTTATTTTTGATTTTTGAATGAAGAGTTGTGTTATATCTTTTCTTTGTTATTAAATTTTGTTTTTAAATTTTAGAATCATTTTGATTTGCAAAAGAATCATTACTAGTGTGAAAAATAAAATTATTACTCATGTTTCTTTTATTTTACTGTATTTTCAGGTTGAACTTTTTTCCAAATTTTCATAAGTATAATTACATGCCAAGAAAATGGTAATTGGCCTAGAGAGTTTTTTTAGAGACGTTTCATCATCTTGGTGTGTGGGTGAGAGAAAAACAAATTTAATAAGTGAAGAATATAACTTAGAACTAGGTGAATAGCTAGGTGAATGTTTCTAATTTTTTGTTTTTAAATTAAAAATAAAATATGTTTTTTATCTTTTATGAATGTTTTTTAAAATATGTTTTTTTTATGAATGATGATTTTTTTTTCTTCTAAAACTTAATACTTTAATCATCTGAAAAAAAAAACTTACATGTAAACCATATATATATATATATATATATATATATATATATATATATATATATATATATATATATATATATATATATATACATTTGAATTTACTTATAAAAATAAGTTTGTTATCCATTAAAGAAATATACACAGAAGATTTAGTGTATTTATATTTTTGAAATTTATTTGGAGCATTGGAGGTTGTGCATATGAAAAGATAGGGTTGATTTGGTCGAGTTGGATATGGGATTGCGAGTTAATTCGGTCCGATTTTTCGAATTACAAATTTATATTAAATTCATTTTTTTAATGAAAAATATATTCTTATTTCGAATAAATGAATCTTTAAACATGTATAATTTTATTATAATTACTATCATTTTATATAATAGTACTAAATTGGAAAAAAATAATATCATATTAAAAATAAAGTTTAAAATTTAAAATATATTTCCTAATTATCTATTTTACTCAATTTGATTTATCAACATTACTCGTTTATCTATTTTAACTCCAATGTTTAAATTTACTTCGAATTTTTCATATTCGGTGGATGGATTTTGTTGCTTTTGGCCTTAAAGTGAAAATGATTTTGTGATGTTTGATTTTTGAGCTTTCTCTCACTTTTGACTTCAATTTGTAATATGCGAATATACTATATGCAAGATTAAGATTAGGGACCAAATTAAAGGATACTATTAACATTGAAGTTTGTAAATAACTCAAATGTGCCAAAAATAATAAAACAACAACTAAACACCTTGACAAATGAAAAAAAATGACAAAACATGGAGAATCTTTTTCTTCAAATTTCTAATAAGTGACTTCTTGAATGACATGTTATATTAATTTAAGTATGTTTTTCTACTTTTAAACTGTTCTAGTTTACATTCTTGTAGACTCTATAAATAAGAGTCATTTATTCTTTTTATACAGTTACTAAATAATATGTCTTACCAATTTTTTTTCTTTGAGTGTGTATATCTTCTGTTTTGTCTCCCCTTTGTTTTCTCTCTTTCAAACCAACAGTGGTACCTAGAACAAGGTTGGTTCTAGATGTCTTGGTCTAACTCTGATTAATGTGGGGACAACAGTGACAGGAAATGCACTATTGAGTTTTTGTTCAAGTTATGGGTGCATCGATCTCCTAGTACAGTAAAAAGCAACAAATGGTAGCTTTATCCACCTATGAGGTAGAATATGTAGCTGGATCTTCCGCTGCAAGCCAAGCTGCGTGGCTTGCATCTATTTTGACAACAATAAAGGTGGAATTTAGGAGACCCATCCAGTTGTTTGTAGATAATAAATCAGCAATCAATTTGGCTAATAATCCAGTGTCGCATGAAAGGAGCAAACATATAACGACTAGATTTCATTTTTTGAGGGAACTAGTTAACAATGGAAGGTTAAAAATTGATTTAGTGCCCCCACCCACTTACGTATTAAACTTATTTTTGCTAAACCTTTGAAGAAGGACAAATTTAATATCCTAATATCTGAGTTAGGCTTGGTTAACTTTAATACTTGAATTAAGGAAAAATGTTATATTAATTCAAGTATGTTTTTCTATCTTTAAATTGTTTTAGTTTAGAATCTTGTACATTCTATAAATAAAAGTCATTTATTCTTTTCATACACTTAGTGTAAATAATATTTTTACCATCAAAATTCTTTTCCTTGAGTGTGTATCCTCTGTTTTGCCTTTTCTCTGTTTTGTCTCTTCTCTGTTTTGTCTCTTTTTTGTTTTCTCTCTTCTTTGTTTTCTCTCTTTCAAACCAACAAGATAAGATAAAACAAAAATGTGTTTCTTTTGTGACAAAAAAAATAATTAAGAATAATATTTGAAATGTGCTATTGTTCATGTGAAAAAAATATAATGTATTACAAGTGGAGAAACTTTAATAGTAACTTTAAAATAAATCCGGAAATAATTGTTACTTTCTTCATTCATCTTTTCTTCTCAAATGAGATAAAGTATACAAACACTCGTACATAAAACTAGGAAACAATTTTATAAAATAAAAAACAACTTATAAAATTAAAATTGAGTCTAACTAAGCGTAACAATAATTTAAATTCAAATTCTATCAACAGTAACTCCCCATAAACTCAGTATCTTTGTGGCAAACTTTTAAAGTATTGTTTTTCAGTATAAAAAACACAGAATAAATCAAAGGGAGAAAAAATCAATAAACATAAAATGCCTAGGATATTCTTCAACATGGGGGCATGTCTGGCGGTGGTGGTGGTAATGTTTCATTTGAAGCCTTTCCATTGTTCACAATAAACACTGTTTCCATGCCCCAAGCTTGGTGGCGTTCTAGATGGCAGTGCATGAACCATACTCCTGTCATTTAAAAGGTACATGAGTTCATGCAACAAAACAGTGTCCGCTAATAAAATTAGAAACGGAGATTAAGAATTATATACACGCACACAAACACAAACGCAGTATCCCACGCCACATACCAGGGTTGCTAGCCACAAACCTAACAGCAGTCCAACCATTAATTGGCACAATAACTGTGTTCAAATAAGGAGGATCAATGAGATTGAAAGTCACGGGATCCTTGCTTTGATTGAAATTGCCTAACCCATATCCAACGACATGGAAACTGAACCCATGGAGATGCATCGGATGGTCTATCCCTGCAACAACGTTTGTTCCTTGGAATACAATTTCAACCGTTGCACCATAGTTCAGCACGTTAACCCTAGTCTCTCGCTTTGGTATATTCAATGTTAAAGGCAAAAAGTCTGCAGTGAAGTTAAATATAAAGGGTGGGAATCTGGGAAATCCCGTTTTGTATATCCCATTGACATGGTAGTAATAGGCTTCTAGTATGTTAATGTTGGGGGTATCGAAACTTATGTTGTTCATGCTAGCAGCAAAAATGGTTCCATTTGGTCCCTGGCAGGTTCTGCCCCCAGGGCATGGCAAAGTATTGACAGAAACAGTGGTCACTGTTTGAGTTGTGATGTTTGTTGGGACCTGGTGGGGGTATCTCTCAGGTAAGCCTCTCAAGCTTGTAATGAAGTCAAAAGCTGCAGTTGTGTCATTAAAGTTGGGAAGGTAAGGTAATGAAAGAGATGAAGATGGAGTGTAATTGCCACTGTATTCAACTCTAGCAGTGGTTGTGGTGTTGTCAAAAGCAACACCAACCCCACTAGAGTATGCCCTTGCCGCCAGATAATAATGATTAGGCTCTTGATTGGCTTGCAATAACACATCCATTGTTTGTCCAGGTGATATGCAAATATAATCCCTTGTCAATGGCTTGGTGAACGAACCATCGGCACCAACAACAGTGAGATTGTGCTGGGAAACAGAAAAGAACAGAATGAGATTCATTGCCGCGTTAACAACACGGAGATGATAAGTCCTGCCTTGCTCTACATGTAGCTTGAACGTTTCTGCAAATTAAAAGAAAACATGGAATTCAAAGCCTGACCTCAAAGATACAAACAGTTGAAAGAAGAAACAGATTACACTATGTTTCTGGACATAATTATAGATTGTATCTTATGATTATCGTTCTATAACCTGTGAGTACCTGTCATTGAGCAAGGAAAGAGATCCCCAGGTTGACCATTTATAGTGAGAGCATCAGATATATTTGGAGCTCCTCCGGTTGCAACAGATTGAGTGAAGACCTCGTTTACATCAGTCTTCCACCATTCTCCTGCATATGAATGAATAACACATATTGTTCCATTTTCAACCATGTTTCCATGCATTTGTTCTGGCAATTTCGATCAAATCAAAACAACTTTTTTCGTACCAAATATGATTGGAATCTCGGCATGAGGTTGCGGAAAAGGGTAGGGGCTATTCTTGGTTGGATAAACAAAGATAGCCCCATGGACAGTGGCTCTTGCCCAGTCACTATGAGCATGCCACCAGACGGTCCCTTCCTCGAAAGAAAAAACCAACTTTTGTCTGAATTTTCTTCCTGGTTGGATGGGGCACTGAGTGATGTATGCAGGACCATCTGTCCATGGGTTCCTTTGTTGCTTCACTCCATGCCTGTGCATAAATGAGTTAGAGTTAGCTATGCATTTTATTAAGCTTTATCCATGGTGTTGTATTTTCCATAGGTCATGAAAATGGTTAAGATTGGAAACTCAATACCAGTGTAAAGTGATGTTGTAGTTTCCCTTGTTATAAACATTAACAAAGATTGTTTCTCCTCTGTGGACTCTGATAGTTGGTCCTGGAAAATTTCCATTCACAGTCAACATGTTTTTTCTGGAACACAGTCTTGTGTGCTGGGCCTCTTTCACCTGCAAGGGAATCAAACTGATCAGTTAATATCCACTGGTTTATTGCTGATTATTTGTGAATAAAATCTGTGCTCAATGCATAAATATATGTTAAATTATAATTTTTTGAAAAATACAATAACACCCTTCTTGAAAAAATAACTTACGGATGAATAAATATTACAATAAAAAATACCATGAAAATAATAATATAGTTTAATAAATTTATCTATATTCTCAACTATATATGATTACAAATTATTATTAGCATAAATTTTAAAAATAAACGAAAAATATATATTTCATTCTATAATTTATAATTGGCAACATAAAAAAGTTTATTTATTATTACATTTATTATTTATTAAAAATATTCACCATTTTAACTGATTAATCATGTATTTATGTTATTATATTATTATAAAATAACATTTTATTATGAAAGTGTTATTTTTGAAAAATATATTCACAAGCGTAATGGTTCGTATAACAGTTTCACCAATTTCTGCAACAGTAATAGGATAGGATGTGAAGGTACTCACAACAAAAGTGTAAGGAGTCGGTGTTTGGGAACTAAGACCTATGAAGGAGAAACACCACAGAACTTGGAGGAACAGTTTCTTGCCAAACGACATTTTCATGAAAAAATCCTAATTATGCTAATAGTTTTTGCTATATGCGGAACTTTTCTGCAGGAAGGGTTTGTATGGGATGCAAGATTTAAATAGAGTTAAAGCCTTCAAATATTGGTGCAACCTCACTGTCAGATAAGAATCTTCCTAAGGCAGTTTGAGCTGAAGAGTTCTTGAAAGCACTGCAATAACAACTTACTTAAGAACCCATAATGAATTACTAATTTAGATGATGCCATAACCACTAATAGTTAAGATGGTTTAATCAAAATAAAATTTGACTTATTATTTTTAATTCTGACTTTTAGTTATGCGTATATTATCATTTATACTCTGTATGTAATTTCATGTAGAGGGTAAATGATCCAATTACTTCTCAATTATTCAACTTTTATATGTCAATTATTGGTTAAATTCAATGAATAAGTTTAAACTTTCGATTAACTTTAATTGTTTAAATGAGTCGAAATTAATTTTTAAAAAATTTAGATTAAGAACTATCAACTAGCTTATATATTGTAAAATTGGTTATCGACCCCGGCATGCACCATATTTGTTATTTTATTTTTTATTTTTTATTTATATATAGATATTTAAAAACATACCTGTTTAAGTTCAGTTTGTTGTATTCTAATTATAATCATTCTTTTCAATTTTAACAATGACTATTTTCAATTCAAACGTCATTGATAGCTACATGTAGTTTATCTCATTGATCACATTATTGTATGGTTTTACTCGATTTTCAAGATCTTCCCTCTCACACATACATCTCAAAAGTATTTGATTTGTAAGAACCTCAATTTTATGTATTTTCATTGTTATATAAACGGATTTAACTAGTGTATTTTTTGCAATTCATTCAACGAATATAACACAATGAGAGGCAGATCAAGTGCAAGATAAAAAAAAAGTTGGCATAGTTGTCGTTCAAGGTTAGTTATTTTTTTTCCAATTATAATTGTGTGATTCGTTGTTTTTCTCTACATATAATTGTGTTGGTATTATGTGATAAATAAACTTACTCATATTAGTTTGACTACTGTGTAATACAATGAATAATAATCATTGTTCGTGTTCGTATTCAAACCGTCGAAAACAAATAAAAAGTTTCCCAAAATAAACTGTAATGAAAGCACTGCAACAACAACTTTCTTAAAAACCCATAATGAATTTCTAATTTAGATGATACTAGAAGTTATGATGGTTTAATCAAAATAAAAGTTGACTGTTTTATTGCTATTTTTAATTCTGAACTTTCATTATGTATATTATGATCTGTACTTTGAATGTACTTTCATGTAGAGGGTAAATGATCCAAATTATTTCTCAATTATTCAAAGTTATATAGGTTAATTATTGGTTAAATTAAATAAATAAGTAAACTTTTTCGATTAAGTTTAATTGTTTAAACGAGCCGAGTTTAAATTTTAAATAATTTGGATTATGAATAATCAAATAACTTGCTTATATATAAAATATGAAAAGTATTATATCACTAAAAAATATCAAATTTTATCACGATTTATTTTTCATATTACCGTTGGTTTTAACATTCAAGTTTATGTTTTATTGATACACCTATTTTAACATTGATCATGTTTTATTAATTAATACTGAGTTGCATTTGAATAAAATAATAACATTTTTTAATGTCTGAATAAATTTTCTAAGAAAAATAAAGTTTATACATATTTATATTAGTAGATTATTATTAAAATAATTTTAAGACGATGTATTAATAAAACTTAAAAAAAAAATACAAAAATATTAGTCAAATTCTAAATGAAATAAAAATGAACAAATTTAAATTTAATATTTTTTAACAAGTCAAATTTAAGCTTCTATTGAACTAGATTGAATAAATAAATCAATTTTAAATAATTATTTGTTTATCATAAATTGAATTGTCTCAACTCACGTACACTCCTATCCACACGATTGCAGTGAAAAAGATTAAATATTTTCCCCTGATGTGGGCCATATGGACGTCGGACTGGACAGGATATGTTTTATATTTTGATTCTTCTTAAAAGTGTTTAGATAACTAAACTAACTTTTATAGTTTTCCAGTTTAGTTGAGATGTCACAGCTTAATTAATTACATCTAATATAAAAGTTAATTAAGATGTTAAAGTTTAAGTAATTATATTTAATTCAAGTTTCATAGAAAAATTTTATTATAATAAAAATCTTATATAATTCTTATTGAATCATTTGATAAAAGAATAAGTATAATGTATTATTCTTCATTTTTAAAATGTATAAATGTTTAGGGGAATATTTATAATTAATCAATCATATTTTAAATATCATAATTATAAGGATGGATTATTTCCTTATATGAAAACACCTTTTTATCAAACACCCCATAAAATAAATTAATACAATGTGCACTAAGATGAGTTTTTTTACTCAAATAATAATGACAATTATATATATATATATATATATATATATATATATATATATATATATATATATATATACGGCATAATTTTATTAGCATCTAAAATATATAATTTTTTATTTAAAATATTTAATAAATAGGCCTACGGGTCTCAACCTCAACCTGTATTTTGTATGGTTGGATAGCTTGTGTACAAATTCCTCCACTCAACCTTAAAAAGGAACATAATATAAAGTCTACATAAATGTTTGCAAATTAGTTTTCAATAACTATATATTATTGCAATTAATTTCATAATGTACCGAACTATATACTTTCTTTTTTGATAGCGCAAATATCATTTGCCAAACGAATTAATGAGAAACCATATGTATATCAATGGATTTCTTACGATGATAACCTCGTTCTCGACCTAGTGTCTTAATAACTAGAGGGACTATAACCTCAATTAAAAGCTTAAATTTAAAATGAAAAAGATTTGTAAGTTTTTTCAAGTAAACAATCAAGGTTATCAGTTCAATTTTGATGAGTCTTTTACGCTTTAAAATGTTGTTTTGTAATTTAAGTCTTTGATTATTTCAATCATCAAATTCGTTCGTCCAAATTGCTTTAAGAATATTTAGAAAAAGTATTACGATGTTAAAGTTAACAAAATATTAATAGTTCAGATATTAATTTTCTTAATTTAAGAATAAATACAAATTATTTATCTTCTTATCTCATATATTTATATGTTTTAAAATACATTTTGATTACAACAACCTAATTATGATTCAATTATAAATAATTATACTTTAACTATAACTTAGTTAATATTAAAATTAATTACATTTAATTACATTGACTCTTTGTTTACCAGTCCTTCAATATAGAAATAAAATATCAATACTCTAACTATACATTTATTTGTAGAATTTTGAGAGGAAAATAATTGGAGAAATCTTCCCCAATGGATCATAAGACAACAAAAAAAACATCATACCACCAATCTAATTAAACTTTAATGCCCTGTTTACTTAAATGGAATGGATTTGGGGAGAGTCATTGACCGAATATTAGAGGATTTGAAAGTAAATTTTTTTTTTGTTTATTTGACTGAATTTGGGGGTAAGTGAAAGTGGATTTGAAAGTAAAGTTTTTTAGAATTGGTGTAGGATTTGATTGACGTGACAAATTAAAAAAATTTACTTCCAAATTCACTCTCATCTACCTAATTCACTTAAATAAACAACAATAAAAATTTTCCTCAAATATTCTCAATCATTTTCCTCCAAATCAGTGAACAAAACCTAAGACCTTTGTAATCCTTTTTACTTTTAAGATTTAATATTTGCAGATTCTGTTTTTCTTATATATGAATTGGATTTTTTCATCAATTTCTATTATGATAAATCGATTATAATAAAACATTCTTGATTCATCCATTTATCTCAAGCACTAAACCAAAACCTTTGTTACATAGCTGCTAAAGCTATTGAAGTGGTGTTGGGTTTAAATTTGACAAAATCACCACTGTCGTTATAGAATCCAGTTTCAATTATAAAAGGATCAAAGAACAATAATATTCCATGTTCATGTATTCTTTTGTTGTCTTTTCCTCCATTGCGTCTTTTCTTCCAGTTAATTTTAAAACCAAAATAATATATCTAAATTAAACATACGTTTAATAATTTCAATATAAAATCATTATAATTCATTCTTCATAAATCAAGGATAATATGTGACAATTTTTTTCCTCTCACACACATTACTTTTCCTGTTATAAATCACTTTTAAATTTTATTAATGTGAGTAGATTATCAGATTTTTTTTTCTAAACTAAACCTTTTTACTATTTACAACTCTCTTTTTTTTTTGTGAAAAACTAAACTCTCATCCCATTTTTTCTAATTTTACAAGTTGTTTGTTACTAAAATTCTGTTTTTAAAGAACGAATTCTTTACAACATCTTTTTCTCGTTTTATAGATTTGTATATTTATTTATAATAATATATTTTATCAAAAAATTATAATTCATGTAAATATACATTTTAAAAATATATTTAATTTAATATTTATAAATTATTTGGAAATAAAAAATTTGAAGAATGAATATAATAAACAAAATTATTCAAATATACTGTAATTATGGTATATAGAAAAGGTATCATAATAAAATATTATAAATATTGTTGTTGTTTTTTAATTAAATTTGATAAGTGTATATTAATTTTTTTTTAAATAATTTATGTAGTAGATTTTTTTGTGTAATAAGTTAAAAAAAGTAAAATTAAATAATAATATGATTGTAGGCGAAAATATTTGACATTTTTGTTTCCACCAAAATTTTAATAAATTAAATTATTTTAACTCTATAAATATCTATTTACCAAATTTAATTCAAATAAATTTCCATAATTCATCTTATTCTTTATTCTTTGTTTACTAGACATCTATTACTATTTTTTTTTTCAAAAAAAAATCTTTATTAATACGTAATTTAGTTTTTCTAATTATTAACTTTATTTTAAATAACTAATAACTTCAACAAATAGTCATCTAATTTGAATTTGAAAATAAATTTTAATTTTTGAATTTTATACCTTTTGTATATTAAATTTTTATAAAATTCTATTGAAAATTTTTATATTTTGATATATTTTAAATTTATATATTTTTTCTAAATAAAAATTTATTAAAAAAATCTATACTTTTTTAATACTTTATTAAAATAATATTTTTTATGAATAAATATATATTTTTCTAAATTCATATTATTGATTTTTAACTTTACATTAAATTTATTTTCAAATATTTCCACCTACAATCGTATCATTATTTTATTTTTCTAACTTATTAAACTCAAAAACATTATTAACTAAATTATTTTAACCGAATAAATATATATTTATCAAAAATAATTTTAGAAAAACAATCATAATTACTATATTTTATTATGATAATTTTCCTATTATCATATTTACAATATATTTAATCATCTTATTTATTCTAATCATGTTCAATTTTTTATTGTTGATTAATTTATAAATATTAAAGTAAATATGTTTTTTAAATTTATATTAACATGAGTTTATAGAAATTTATAAATTTTTAATAAAACAACTTATTATAAATAAATATATAAATGTATAAAAATAGAAAAACACGTTAAGATTTTGTTCCTCAAAAAAGTAAAATTTCCGTAGTAAATAACCTGTCAAATTAGAAAAAACATGACGATAATTTAGTTTTTCATAAAAGGAAATTGTACTTACACAGTTAAGTGGTCTAGTTTGAGAAAAGAAATATATGTTCTACCATCCATAAACAATGTATAAAAACGAAGATTCATAAACCTATTATATTAAATAACATTTTAGATTAAAGATGTGTTATTAGTGTTGTATATTTTTTTATATTTTTTAGAACACGTGATAGTCCTCATAACAAAATTAAGATGTTGAAATTATCTATTCTTTATTAAATTACGTCTCTATAAAACAAATCATCATATATAATATCTGTAAACGAAAAACGATAGAAATTGGTTCTATGAAATAAATTCATTCATTCCAAATAAATTTATGAGGTAAATATGATTTCTCTTTGTTTTTGTCTATTAACTTTTAATAAAAATGAGTTGTTTATATTCACACATTTCCGTTTTAATGTTAAAAAATTTGATTAAAATAATTAAATTTATGAATTTTTGAAGTTGAAAAAATAAATTAAATCAAAATTTTAAAGAAAAATTAATTTAAATTTTTACTTAAAATTGAAAAACTAAAAATATATTTAATTTTAAAGAGCAAATTCTTACAATAGTTTGCATCAAAAGCTTGCTAATTTTTATTTTTATTTTCATTTTCTTGAAGACAGTGTTTAGCAATTATAGGCGTCTAATTTTCCAACTTTGATATCTTAATCGTAAGATCATCACGCGTGGTTAATATTAAACAAAATAAAATTTAACTTTTATGTGCACGAATGGCTCATTGATAAACAAATCCAACTCCGTTTAGATCAACAAAACAAATAATGAACTATAAAATTATATATCCCTTTGCATTATTGTCTAAGAAAACATAGAAGGCTTTGGATATATTAATAAGTAGTTAGTGAGCAATTATAGGATAGTTAACAAATAATGAGTAAAACTACAACCAGCAGCAATATTGAACCATTAATCATGAAAATCTTGATACAAACTCAATCAATTTTAAATAAAACATAAACTATTAAAAATATATAATAACAACTCCATTTTCCATTATGAAGGTACAAAATACATTATGTTTTCTGCCTGCCAAAGAAGTCATCATGATCCACTTTTCAAACATAAACCACAAGTTCAACTTTCCACAAACACAAACCACAAAATCATGCAGGCATGACAAAAAGATCCTATTTTTTATTGTATATATCGGCAACAAGATGGACAGTTTTAATCAACCAGATTTTCTTAAAAAAAACAACTAATTAAATTTGTATAAACTAATTCTTCAATAATCACTCTAGCAAGAACAAATAGAGAGATTAATTGACAAAAGCTGACAATAAATCAGCAGTTGCAGTGATTTACGCATCATGCTGACTCTGATAATGTCATATGCGAGGAAATCAGGGAAATGAAGGAGAATTATGAGAGAAAGAAATTAGCAGTTAATTCTATATTATATATATTTCATGATAGCTTACCTGCCCCACTCCATTATTATATCATATTAACACATAATATTCTTTCTTCTACCATCATTCATTGTTCCATTTTCCACATAAATTTCACCAATTAAACTATAACCTTCTCAATCATTCTATTTATATATACCTTAATTACTACCAGTTATGTAGAAAAAATCAACTGCATCTTTTCTATGTCTGAAACAGCTTCCACGACCAAGCCAATGGAAGATGTTCCTTCACTGATTTACAAAAACCCCATTAGGAGAAACTCTAGGCGATCTACAATGTATCTGGGCGTGAGAAGAAGGCCATGGGGAAGATATGCTGCTGAGATTAGGAACCCTTACACCAAAGAGAGACACTGGCTAGGCACATTTGACACTGCTGAAGAGGCTGCTATTGCCTATGATCTTTCATCTATCAACATTTCTGGTATCAATGCTCGAACCAATTTTCATTACCCTTTTCTGTCTCTTCCGCCACCTCCTATCTCATTGCCTCCTCCGCCGCCGCCACCTACCCCGGAGCTGCATCAAAGTGTTGGAGTTTGTCCGGAGATGAACTCTGCTTTCGATGGCGATGATGAATCTCTGGTTATTGCTTCCATTTTGCAAAGCTTTTCTAACTCTGGTAACTGTTCTTTTTAGTTTTTTATTCCAATGAGACCTGAGAAAAGGTTATAATCAGCATTTGTTATTACTCTATGGCTTCTACACGGAAAATTCTACGTATTCAATCCACCTGCAGCGAACCGCTATTTATTCATGTACATGAAATTGTTTTATTTTTCTAAATTGGGCATTGACTTTTTCTGGTCGATGAATATTGAAGTAATGGAAGAAAAAAAGTAAATACTGACTTACATTTCCAAATTACACATGAAATAATATGATGGAATTCTGTTGGAAATAAAATTTTAATTTATATAATCCGTGTTAAATTCAAATGGTAGAGACTAAAAATTTAAAATGGCAAAATGAAAATGTTATAAAAGTGATTTTCTATTTTGATTTACACATTTTATTTTTATTTTATCGTTTACCA
This sequence comes from Vigna umbellata, assembly GCF_029865625.1. Lineage (NCBI taxonomy): Eukaryota > Viridiplantae > Streptophyta > Magnoliopsida > Fabales > Fabaceae > Vigna > Vigna umbellata. The sequence continues at coordinate 40,635,396 of NC_142172.1, read as the reverse complement.
TTTTTACCTTTTATGTAACTTTATTTTTTCAATCTAAATGTTCTTTTTAATTTAACCACTTTTTTAAACTAAAATAAATATTTAATACAAATAAAATTATAAAGGATATATTTTTTATTTTTTTATAATTATAATAATAATAATTTATTATTTTTATTATAAAAAAGTAAACACACGTCACTAAAATCTATTAAAAAAGAAAATGGTTGGCAAAAAGGAGAAAGCCAATTTGTATGACTTTAGAAATTAACGGGTAATTAAACCTTGTTATCTTTTTAGAATTTAAAATACTCTTTTGCTTTTAATATTTTTTTACTTTGATTCAAATTAAATTGTTTTTATTGTTTAAGGTTACTGTGAGGCTTCTCTATTATGAGTAATATTGATGACTCATTGCATATCACGTCATGTCATATTTGCAGGATTAAATTAAAAACGTAATTTTTGAAATGGTTGACCATAAAACGATAATTTTGTACACAATAAAAATAAACAAAAATAATATATTTTTGGACATTTTGACAAAAAATAACATTTAAAAAAATTGGTAGCTAATGGATAATAATTTAAGGATTTATGTTGTCTTTACTTCTATAAATTTATTATTTGAGAATATGGAAAGAAGATTAATTTTTATGTTTATTTTAATGAATCTAAGAGATATTGGAAAAGAAGAGTCCTTTATGGGAGAGAAGATGAGAATGGATTTACTATTTGTTTTTTATATTCTTACAAAAGTACTCTCATATTTTTTTGAAAACTTTATGATGCAATTGGTATATTTTAGGAAAATATTTTTTTAACAATATTTTTTGACAATTATTTTACAATCGTTTATATGGTAGTTCATGATTAGTCAATTTCAAATATACAGACCAATAAAACAATGACACATAATCTATTGTCAAAAAATTGTTATAAGAAGTTATTAACCTATCATGGTCCTATATTTTAATGTACATAATATTTTTGGTGTGTATGTCTATCATGTTCAAATTCGTTTTCTTATAATTTTATCTTATAATAAATTTATAGTTAAAATTTATCAATAATATTTAATATTTATTTTAATAATAATAATAAGGATAAAAAAGTAATTTTACATTTTAATCTATTAAAATATTTTATTATTTTATAACATTCATTAAATCTTTTATAAATTCTGCTCTGATCTATCCACTTTCACCTCTAAATCATTTAAAAGAAATATAAAAAATTTATTTTCAAATTTACTCACTCATTTTCTCTCAAACTTATATTAAAAAATAACACACTCTTTAAAAAATTGAGAATTATAATGCGAATTTTAAGTAGAAAAGAAGAAAAACAAATACTATTGTAACTCTTAAGCCGTTATTAGAATTGTTATAGTTAAATAGGGTGAAAAGAATGGATAAATTATGCTAATATTAAAAATGATTAGAAAGTGGACTTTTAAGCCTAACTCATCCCTACAAAACCAGCTTGTAAAGTGAGGTTTGCATCCCATTTATATATTATAATTTGGCCTTATTTCTAGTCGATCCCGACAACAGGTGAAATAGAAATGCCCAAAAAACAAGAAATAGGCTCCAACTCCAACTATGACTCTGATACCATATTAGAAAGTGGTTTTAAGCCTAACTCAACTCACAAAACTAGCTTGTACGATGAGGTTTGCACTCCACTTACATATTATAATTTAACATTATATAGTCTCTAGTCGATGTGGAACTTCCAACACACCCCCTTCATGCTGAGATATATACATCTCAAACATGAAAGTAGAATTAATGGGTGGTCCGACAGTGACCCGACAACGGGTGGAACAAAATGTCTATATAGATCCTGCTAGGAAAGACTTCAACTATGACTCTAATATCATATTAGAAAGTGATTTTAAATCTAACTCAACCCCACACAAAACCGATTTATAAAGTGAAGGTTGCACTCCACATATATATTATAGTTTTGAGTTAGCCTTAAAAACTTTTCTAATAAAATAAAGGTGATTAATGCTAACCACAAATACATGACCAAAATTAATATGGAAAAGAAAGTTTAAGCAGTATGAAAGTGGCCTTTTAAGGTAAATTGTCGAAATTGATAAAAAAAATGTTATGGATAATGATTGATATGAATGATTTTTTTTTTCATGTGGACTATATTTATTTATCAATCGATATTAATTATATGCTTCAATATCTTTTTGTAAACGTTGTTTTTTTATATTAGTAATTGTAAATATATTATTCTATTATTTTTAATCTCTATAAATATATTTTTTTTTGTCCCTATAACTATTATTTTTTAACTTCAATATTTTTTATCACCATAAAGTTAAACTAGAAAAATTAACAATGGATACTAAAATTAAAAAAAATGATAAAGATTAAAATTAAAATACTCTGTTTTATGGAATTAAATAATTAATTAATAAAAAACTGGGCGTACACTGAAGAGCTCCTCTTATTCTTCTTCTATAACCTTTTAAAATGAAGTAATTTAGTGTTGTTTTTTTATAAATTTATACGCCAAAATATTGGAAGAGTGAACCAAATTGCTGTTAAGCTAAAAAACCAAGGCTTTAAATAAAAAAAGGTTTGTCACCAAAATACATGACGTAATAAAAATCTAAATGGCATCTGTATCAAAAGCTTCACTCACAACATACACAATTTTATTTTTTTATCAATTATTAATTATGAGATGTTACCATGTTCCTTCGATTTTAATGATAATACTTATAAAAAAACATAATATGTACCATACGATGGATATGTACCATACGATGGATCATGGTCCAGCTCCTTGTTTGACGCACCACGTACTGAAACGTCAGCCATTATTGAATGCATCGTCTTCTGTTTAGGCCCTTCTCTTTGTCGGAAGAATAATGTGACACAATTTATAATATATATATATATATATATATATATATATATATATATATATATACATATATTAAAGTTGACATAGAAAATAAGAAAATGCACAAGGCAGCAAATAAATACTGATACGAAGTTCCAGGTAAGACCCTTCTGTATATCTGAACATCATTTAATTCCCACACACATAAATACAACTCTACATAAAAATGGTAAAGTAGATGCAAGATCAATAAATAGGTAGTGAAAGCAAATCTATGATGACTTGCTTCTGTTTAGATAAACACCGAGAAGGATGCAGAAGGGCTGGTACTAGAGTTACCCTTAAAACTTCCTGCAGAAAAAAGTAACTCCTTGATAATTAACCCGATTACTATAGTTAAAATGCAAAGATTTTGATATCTAGAAAAGAAAAAAGTTAAATGGGGTTTGAGATTTGATAGCATAACATTTTGAACTGGAACAAAACAACCGAGTGCAAAGCCATGGCATATATTAGTTATGCTGAGGGCCGGGTCCATGGGTGATTGGAGACCTTCGACTACCATCACGCCTTGCAAATAAACCTACATTCTGCATAACATATTTCGAGATTTTGGTCACTGCTGCAAAAAAATCAAACGGGGTTTGTCTATATGGTCACAAACAACATATATGTTGAACATTCACCTTATAAAATTAAAAAGTTTTGCTTTTTTTCTCAACAATCTACTTCTGTGGTCTATACAAAAGAATACTAGAGGACATGAAATTGTGGCTTATCTAGTATATGTTTGCTTTGGTGATAAAAAAAACAACAGAGAGAAAGAGAGAGAGGCATACAATATCTCTTACAGATGATGGATCTGCAGCATCTAGAGATGTTTGAGTGTTTGTTGAAGAGTTTATAGTAGGATCTGCAGCAGCATGAGTTTGTGGCGATGAGGTTCTCTCAATACCTAGACACTTGAAAAATGCCCTGAGTGCTTGTTGAAGAAAATAGCATGGATGGTAGACATAGAATGTGGCTGTTCTCTCTTCTTCCTCTTCCATTCTCTTCTGCCTTAACTTCTTCTGCGTCTCTCAATTTTAATGCTTCTGTCAGCTCCCACCACCTGCTCATAAATGCATCCTTCCAAAAAGCTTCTAATTTTGATTCTTTACTGTTCGTATTTCATAATTAGTATTTAGATTGGTGAAAGTGTGTGGCATGCCAATAAAATGAATTGAAGAGTAATGAAAAAAAACACAGTACCTACTGCAGTGAGCATTAACTGAGCGTAAGCAATTTTATGTATCTTCTTGTCCTTATTGCACCTAACCCTCTGATAAAAAAACTGGTCATACAAAGGATTTCTCACGCACGATCACGTGATTACCGAATGTTGTTTCCTGAAACTTCTTTTCTATTTTTAACAAAATATTCAAACAGATACTTTACTCCCCCCATATGGGAATCACTTAATTTCTAAATTTTTCATATATTAAAATAATTAATGTTCAAAATACTTAACAGATATTATACAATAAGACATCGCCGAATATTAAAGCTCACATACTATAAAGAAGACACCACCATATATTAGAGGTTTGGAACTTTTTCGTACCAGAAAATTTGTAATTTTTTATGGTTAATATACTTATTTAGTTCTTATTTTCTTTTAGTTGTGTTAATTTAGTTTTAATACTTTTTTTCAATAAAATTTAATTTTCATTAATTTTATTTAATTTATTCTTTTTTTATTAATACTTTTTAAATAATTAATAGACAATATGTTAAGTGTAAGTTCCTAGTTTCTTATTTTATTTTTTATTTTAAAAATGTTTATTTGTCAAGTTAGTATCATGTTATTACATATTAATGACATGTATCAACGTCAATATTCAATGTAATCACATATTCATTATTATTCTTGTCCAACTTTTTTTAAAAATAAAACAATTTTTTCTCTTTTCAAATTAAGACCTTTAATTTTTTATTTAAATTTTATATAATTTTTATTGAAATATTTTTAATTTAGGGTCAGAGTTGATTTAAAATTATAATGAAAATTTTAGAAGTGGAGACTAAATTTTAAATTTTAAGAGATTAAAAAACAATAAACTATTTAATACTTTTTATATGATTTGTGAGTTGAAAATCAATTAAATAATTTAACCTAAAAATCAACTTAACATTTATATACAAATTAAATTTGATTTTAATTTGAAAATGAACCATGTTTCATTTTAAAAATAATTAGGACTGTATTAAATAAAAATAACAAATATTTTAATGATCAATAAAAATTTTATCTTTTTTGTAATTGATAACGTATTCATTAAGTGAATGGATGAGGTTTCGAGTAAAGCTTATATGTATAAAAAGCTTCTATTTTAGTTTATAACTATATAAAAAGTCAGTGGCTTATTTTTAAAAAGCCTCAGCTAGTTAAAAATAAACTCACTTGATTATTATTTTTTTCTATATTCTTATATATTATGAAATTCGATTTCTTAAAGCTAATAACTATTCCAAATAAAAATAAGAATACATTTATCATTAATTTAAATTTAATTCGATTATATGGTAACATTTTTTTATAAAAACTACAGTTGCAAAAAACTTATGATGTTGAAATAGTCTGGCAGAGCCTAAAGTTCTGCGCATCTAAAGGAGCAGGCCCAATGCACGTAAAACCTCTTTGGGCTTAGATTAACTTGAGGTGAAATGAGACAGGCCCTTCTGAAGGGTTTTGAATTATCTTCCTTTTTGCATTCTTAGTTTGTTCTAAAAAAGTTTGGGTTTTTCTTCCTGCACTTTATTATTACTAACTGTAACCCCATATTAATAAAAATAAAATATTAAAATATTTTTTTCTTCGTACCATTATGGCCGTCACTACCGTCATCGCCATTATGTCATGGTCACTGCACTTGTATTTTCCACTGCACTCTTTGAGAGGAAAAAGAAGAAAGAGAGAGCTCATTTTGAAAAGAAAAAAAAATAAGAAACCCAATTAGAAATATTTTGAAGAGCGGGAAGATTTCTTCTCTTTAGGCTTGGTCTGCTTACTGCTTACTGCTGCAACATACCATCACAAGACATGCACAGTACCGGATTGACATTCACAAATTAAGCACAACTTTGGTGAATCTGTTATGCATCACGGGATCCGGTAGGTAGATGTCAATTTTTGATTCATTAATGCATGTCCGATTATTCAATCTCGAAATCACACTGGATTAGATAATCTGAAATGCATTACGGGATCCGTACTGCATTTCAGATAACTATAAGCATGTGTGGCAGGACATGGATGATGGCATCTATTTCTACGATCAATGTTCTTGTAGCTGCGGTGGTGGATTTTGTTGGAAAAGATGGTGGAGATAGTTTAAGTGATTGGAAGATGATGGTGATACTGCGTCGGCAAAGATGGAGAGAAAACAAAATTAGGGCTTTTAATGCATGTCGATAAAAGTTGAATTTTAAAAGTTCGGGGGTGCAGGAAGAAAAGAGGGGTGCAAGAAAAAAATGGCCTTTGAAACATTGTGTAAGCGTATTTTATTTTAAACTTCATATTAAAAGAAAGGGACAACCTTTTTTAAGGTTGAAGTCGTACGACAACACATTTTATTACACAAACTGCAATTTATTTATTTTTCAGCAGAAAACCGAGATAAAGTTATAACCACAAAATAAGTCTTACTATTTTAACTCTGAAATGTATCTCCAGTAACACAAAAGTTATGATAAATGAATACAAACAAAATTTAAAGAACATGTGGCTAATAAAAAACGAAGGATGAATTAGACGGAAAAGTTTGTTTAAAAAAATAATAAGAAAAAATGCAGAGAGAAGTGTGAAGATATTTGGGTTAGGCCCAAAAATTGAAGGATGTGGAAAAGGCAAAAGGCTTTTTTTGATGGGCCCCTCAGACGAATGTCTGGTGAATGCGACCATTTGGTTTTTTGTATAGAAGAACGGAACATTATTTATTTGCAAAGCAGGAAGTTGGAAAGGAAAAAAGAAAATTTAAAAAAGTGGCACACGTGGGAGTGGGAAAGTACCTCTCTACCAAATCAAGCACTTTCATAAAAGTCCAAAATTAGTGGGTTTGGATATTATTATTTGGTTTGGAATTAAATTGGATGGAGTTAGGGAGAAAAATTTATGGATGTGTACATCTTATGTAACTACGAAAATGTCTTTTTCTTTCAATACCACAAACTTTTCACCTTTCTCATTGTCCTCTTTGCTGGAAACACCCCATAACAACACTTTTTTTATTTCTATTCTCCATTTCTTTTTTCACATTCCTGATTAAATTTAATACATTTTATTACCATCTTAAATAAAAAAACATTCACAAACTTCAAAATTAATTATTCCCAGCTGTGAAATATCAAATGAGTGTAATCTTAGTTGGGCAATCTATAAAAAGAAAAGCAGTCACTCTCCGTTAATTAATTATTGATTAATGAATCTTAATAATGGTTTTTATTGGCAAGGTTTGGCTGTTGTTGCCATCAAGGTTGCTTTTAACTAACAGCTATCTCCCCTCTAAGAAAAGTACTTCTGCAATCATTAATGTCATTACAATCCAACATCATACTCCATCCTAATTTTTCTTTAATGTGTTTGTCAATTTAAACTTTATCAAGATTTCTAACTGATGCCTCATTTAAACTATATTTTATGTCTCCTATTATTTGCATGATTAATCATTTTTAAAAACTTTTATGTAAAATATGTAAATAACTATAATCATAAATGGGACAAAAAAGATGGGAAATTAAATTTCAAATTCCAGAACTTTTAAAATTCGACACGAATTTAATTTTGTTTTTCGCATGTATCAAAAAAGAAAAAAATTAAACATCGAGTATCGTTGTTGTTCAAACTTTTTTAGAATTTTATGTGCAGTTCAAATGTTAAATATATGTAAAATTACTTGTTTATGGCTTATATTTAATTTTATAAAGTTATAATATTATATTTCTTTTATACTTTATATAATATTATTTTAATAATCTTTATTCGATCAGAGATACATTATTAAATATTGACTTATTACCTTAATTGATAAAATAATTGATCCAATATAAAAACAGCGTGGAAGTGATATTTGTCATTCTCATTGTGGGGCTCTAGCTGTCAACTAACATCATAATGTTTTCAGAGTTTATTTTATGATTTAACAGTGAGAACATATAATTATTATTATTATCTAATTAATAATACTTATATACAGGTTTAACATAATTGCTACAAACGTTACTGATTTATTAGCATGATTTGTGATTAATTAATTCTGAAAAGTCGTAATGTTTTTTAATTAAATTTATACTTTTATTCCGTGATTTTTGGGACGTTCCCTTACTATTTAGTGTGTGATTTTATTCATTATTCTATTTAGTTAGTGTTCATCAAGTTACGCAACCTAATAATAAAAATATAATATGCCTGTACTATTTTTAAAAGCTCGAGTTAATTTTCATAATAAATAATTATTGTCCCAGTATTCTTCATACATTTTTGTTTCAAAACATGCTTAATATCGAGTTATTTCTCTCATAGAAAATAAGCGTTTTTTCTGGATTATTTAAGAGTATGTCAGAAAGGAATTAAGAATAAAAGAAAGATGGTGTAAAATAAAAAGATAATCTTAACCTTATACGTGTGTCGTTGTTCTTATGGACATTTATGTTTTTAATAAACACGTTATTCCTTTCTTTACCTTTTATACACTGGCATGGCTAAAACAAACTCTCCCTTCATTTTCTTGAAAGATAAAACTAAACTGCATTCTATCTTATTTTTGTTTTTCTAGTTAAAATATTTTACCATGAAAAAACCTTTTGCATTATATTTTCTTTAAATACTCTGGAAAAAAAACAATTTATAGATAACTTTTCTTGACATCCACATACAAGAAGGGAAATGTTGATTATTTTTTCATGTGTAGCTTTGACAATTTTTCTGGTATAATTTTAAAATGGTGGGAACAAATCCTTCAATTCGTTATACATATATATTGAGCACAATATTTAAGAAAAGGGAAATGAAAAGAAAAAAAGAGAGATATATATATATATATATATATTACAAAAAATAACATGTTAAGTCATAAAGTATCACACAAGTATAATTTAATTATTCATAGAAAAAAAAAACGTAGATCTCTTTGTTAAGTAGACATTTTCTACGTCTTATTTACAAAAGTCAATTATTTTTATTGATTTTCGTATTCCTTAACTGAAATATAAATTTAACTTAATTTACCAACCATGATAAAATCAAACTTATCCTTATAATTTTTAATTTATTCTTTTATAATAAATATATTTTGTATTTATTTTTACAAAAAAGTTGCGTGATTAAATTAGAATAATTCTTTTTGAGTGACATTCACTCTTATAAAATAAGTTAATATGGGAAAATTTTGTTTTAATTGTATATTTTAATTTGATATTATTCTAATAGGTTTTTAGATATATTTGCTTTATGAGACACAATATCAATAAGACATCTCAATCAATTTACATGTGAGATTTAACATGATTTCTAATTCAAAATCTTAAGACAATGAATTTATAAATATTTTTTTTATATATTTTTCTACTTTTTTATTTATATTTAATGTGAAACTTAATCTCACATTTGGATTTCTAACATATCTTTAATCAATGTTAAATTTTTAACACTTTCCTCGTCCATATCATAGAGATATACTAGGAGCAAGAGACCTTTGTCAATGTTTAAATAGGGACTTTTTTTCTTTACATGCATAATTCATCTCTCCAACAAACATTAACACTAATGGATTTGGGGAGAGTGATTGAATGAATTTGAAAGGATTTGAAGGTAAATTTTTTGTTGTTTATTTGAGTGGATTTGGAAGTAAGTGAGAATGAATTTAGAAGTAAATTTTTTTAATATGTCATATCAATGAAATCCTACACTAATTTTCACAAATTTTACTTCCAAATTCATTCTCACTTACCTCCAAATTCACTCAAATAAAAAAAATGTTCTTTTAGAAAGAGTTAAAAAAGTGTATGTGTTTGCATTATTGATTTTGTAAAACAGAGAGTTTGGTGCAAAATGGAAGATAAGAAATGTATTCAAGGAGGAAAGTGAGAAAAGGTGGAAGAATAGAAAGAACATTGTATTGTATGGAAGTGTAGTGATGGAGAGAGATGCAGTGCAATTAGTGTTAGTGCCCCCACTTTGAGACTTTGGGTCACATGGTACAGTACCATCTATTTCACACCAAAAAGATCACCATCCAAATCATTTTTCCCTAGAAAAGATACTTCGCCTGCCCAATTTATAAAGAAAGAAAAGAAAAAATCATTAAAAAGTTGTAGCATGAGAAGAAGCTCACCACAATTTAAGCCCCCAAATAATGGTGAAGAACACTGAAGAAGAATAAAGGATTGTATGACGGAAAGGACACAGTGTTGTTTGCACCTAAACTTTTACTAACGTGGCTGACACAAATTGACATTTGATAAGGATAATTGATATCCTAGTCCCATGTTTTAGGCTTTATAGGACTCCCTTAACACACCAAAACTACAACAAAAACATACTTACTAACTACGTTGTTAACACATCTTACAACGTATCAGGTTTTCCTTGTCGGGTTTCATTATACATTTCTTAAAATCTGAGATTACTTATTTAGTGAAGGTATATATGTGTTGCGTTTTCTTTTACATAATATGAATATATTTTACTGTTCATTTCAAGATGTTTAAATTTACTTGAGTAGATTATAAATTTACTTTATCAAAACTAGACAAAAAAAAAACAATGATTATTATAATCTTTTAAAGACGCTGCTTAAATTGTATCTTATAAATTATCATCTTACTTATTTCATAACCTAATAATTTTATGGTAAAGGAATCATTTCAATTTAAGTACTTTTTATTAGACATGACAAATAAACTTCTTTTGGTTAATATTATTCAAATTTTGTTTTCGTTTTGACATAAAATCATCACATTAAGTATGTATGAATATAGATATGGATAACACACGATTTTTTAAATTAGGTATAAAATGGAGATAAATCTTAGTACTCACATTTAAATTATTAAAGTATCCACAATTATTAATTAACCTAATATATATATATATATATATATATATATATATATATATTATCTCAATCTTTTATTTTATAAACTTTTTTTCTTCCATTATATACTTTTTTCTCTTTTTTATAATTGTTTTTTGTATTCTGTATTAATAAAATTCACTCTCGTATCTAATGTATTTTCACTTTATCATAACTTTTATGTGGTTACACTAAAAGAATGTATTATTATTATAATGAATCAAATAATTTTTTCTTTCATAATTGAATATTTTCATTATTCTTTTTTAATATTTTTATTTATTGTTTATTTCATATAAAAATATTTAACTATCTATTTCAACTTTTCAATCACATAAATCCTTAGTAAGCAATCTAAAAAACATATTCTCTTTATTCTCTTTGATCCCTAATTTTTATTGCAATTGAATAATCGTTGTTTTGTTAAACAATTTTCATTATTTCTTTCGATTAGTTTGATATTAAAAAGTTCTTTTTTTTTTTATCTTGAAGCTACTTTTTATCTTATTATGTTCTTAATTATACAATTTGTTTTTCTTTGTAAGATTTCATGATGTATAAAATTGTTTTTAAGATACATGTTTAATAATTTTTTTACTTTAATACTTTTATTATGTAGAATATTATTTTATTTATTTTTTGTAATTAATTTTATTTTATAACTCATTCATAAGTGTAATTTTATCATCAAAATTGTACAAAAGACATTTTATTTAGTATAATATAATAACTCAATGTCATTATCATAAATTTTGATTATTATTAGTATAGTTTTTTGTTTTTTATACTATTTCATTGGTATATAATAGTTTTTATTAATGTATAAAAAATCTTTTTTGTTAAAATTTAGAGAAAGAAAATATATATACATTTAAAATAACTTTTAACTTCAATTCCTTTTTCTTTTCAATTTTTTTTGTTTTATTAACATTTACAAAATTACTAAATGTTTTAGTTTCGATTAAATTTTAATTAGCATCCTAATATATATAATTATGATTTTTTCTAAATATTTTATATTAAAAAAGAGATAATGTATATTTTAATATTAAATATTTGATAATATCATATTTTCTTTTTACTATGAATTGTTTTTTATAAAAAATAATTAATTAATATTGAAACAGAAAAATACTATATATGAACACCTATACAAGTATTCGTTACAATGAAAATAAAGTTAAGACAAAAATATTATAACTATTAATACTTTAATTAATTTATATTATTTAACTCTTTTTTTGTTGTTTTCCTTTATTTCTTGCCTTTCACCTAATAAAAAATACCACACCAGGTTTTTTTTACTGTAAAAAAATATTAAAATAATAAAAAATACACTGTATTAATTGTTATATTATTTTATTACTCACAAAATATGTCAATACGTGAAAAAAAAGACAAAACAAAATTACAATATCATTTTAATAAAAAATTAAATATCAAATATTTAATTACAAAAATATAAAAATTTGAAAACCCAAAAAAAATTATACCGATAAATAAAAGATATAAAAAAATTAGAATACCTAACACACAGAGAATCTAAATTTACAGTGAAAGTTATTTCAACTAAAGTAGACATGATGTTGTACATCATACATGTATCTAATGATTGAAATTTGTTTAGACACAAATGAACAGTACACTCAACAGTAAACATTCCTTGAAAAATTGTCCACTTTCGAATGTGATGTAACAACTCCTTTCCAAATTCAAAGCCAAACCCTAACACGTTACGAGATTATTTATGTAATGAGAATTTATATACAAAAATCTAGGTCAGCAGTATCACATAATCACTAAAGAAATTAATTTCTGATTCAATAAATTTTAAAAAATTCATAAAAAATAACAAGAACATTCACATAAACACGAAAAAAAACAAAATATCACAGAAATAGTGATTATTTTAGAAACAAGAGGCGTTGAAAATTAAAACTATATAGGTAGTAATTATATAGTAACTTTAAAATAGGTAGTAATTACATAGTAACGTTTTTAATATTTACTGTTTAAATAAAGTCAGTAATATAAATTTATTATTTCCTTCAACGAAGTAATACACCATGGAAGACCTTATTTCTAAAATAATGTGACTTCGTGATTAAGACGTTGAAAAAGTACTCAAATGTTCATTGTATTAAACTTGGTTTTCCAATTCTAGCAAGTCAACTTTATTATTTGGCAAAAGATGTTTTTCACTTCACGGTACTCTTAAATGTTGATCACTAATTACTTTAAATATCATAACTGTTACGGTAATAGGATCAAATTTTACTTAAAATAACTAGTTACATGTTCCAATATGCTATTTTTTCTTCATTCCAGTTACATACTTAAAATAACTGTTAAAGATATTTTATCTCAATAGTACTTTTATCTATGTTTATAGTTTTTTTTCAAAGGATTTTTATTATAGTTGGTCATATTAAAACTTAATTTTGTTTTAATTTGATTACTGATATATTTAAATTAATTAGATAATTAGTTTATTTTAATAGAGATTCATCGATCTATTTCATATTTAGATTATCAATTATATTATTTCAATCGGTATAGTTCGCTTAGTATATATAATACATAGATCTTAAGCCTTAAGCTTGAATAAAAACCACAAATGAAAAAGGTTTATTTCCACTTGGCTCACCTTTAAAAATATGATCATTGGCGAGGATGAGTATGTTATCGTGAACTATGTTAACACCTCACAAACTACGCTATTAATGTTGACACGGAATGCGAAATATTGCATGCCCTTTGTCATCGATAGTGTGAGATCTTATGGTTACAAGAGCACCACATGTACCCAAGATTTTCTATAAATAGGGACTAGATGGTCTGACATTTTCATTATTTTTGCTCACATTCATTTAGGCTCTACTCGATTTCAGATTATTTCCACTTAAGGTAATTAATAATGTTTGTCATTGACATATCTTTAGAAGACAAATTTGTAGACTCATCCAACAAGACAAATTACTCGCTCTGAGTTCCTCTAAAAGGACCTTTGATCAACGAGTAAACGTTTCACCTAGTGAGTAAACATCTCACCCAGCAAGTTGAGCACTGAAACAAAATGCAGATTTATTTGCTTAATGAGAGTAGACTCACCCAACGAGATCTCATCCCTTAACTTTCTGTCAGACTCGAGTTTGACTTTTGTTCTCATTGAACAAGTCGACCTCCCTTTAATGTTTCTCAAACTCAATTTTGGTACTCGCCCAACAAAAAGAAATCTTGCTCTACACTTTTAGATAGTACAATACATTCACAAACATCATCTCATGCTTTCTTTAACACTATAACATATAAATTTTAGTTTATTTATTTCATGATAAGCCATGTAAACCAATTTAAGGTTAGATTAAAAAACTTTGCATCTTAACATCAAATTCTACGTGTATCGCAAATCTCACATTTAAACATATTCACTCACCAAACCAATTTACTCCAAATGTGATTCAATAATCAAAATCAACATACCAATATACCAACCAACCGCAACACAATTCAAAGTACAAGAAATCGAAATTAACTTTCCTTATCTTGACTGAACAACCCTTGGTCTCAAAGATGTTCCCTATAGTTCTATATAATATAGGAAAATCTAATTTGTTAGAAAACTCTAATTAAAAATATAAACATATCATTATAATTATGTAGCAATAAAGATTTACCAAGAACACGAGTCATGTGCATAGTCCTAGAGTCTACATGCAGTGTAAAATACTTCAAAACAACATATACAATACTTACTTTTTTTTTATAGAATGAACACATATAATTCTTTGTCACGATTAATTCTATTGTATTTGATCTTTAAATCTAAACAAAAAAAAATATAGATAAAAATTTGAGAAAAATAACAATGGAAAGTTTATAAAAAAAATTAAAATAATTTGTAATTTTATAAAAATAAACTTCAGTTTAGTAACCATATATTTTATAATGTAACCGTTTATAATTAAAATATTATAATGTTTCTTAAAATCACCACTATCATTAAACTATTTTATAAGTTGTCACGTATTAAGGTTACATAACTTCATATTATCACTCATTCTATATAAAATATTTGATATTTATTCATTTTTTGTAAAATTTAAAATATTAATTTTATTTTAAAATATTTTCTATGAATTGTACAAATTAAGAGATCACTAAAAAAATTAGTGAACATCGGATGTTCAATTACATATTGGAATAAGATATTAGTTAAAAGAAAGACAATTTATTTATCTCTCATATTTTTAACCAATCTAAAACACGGATTACATACCTTATGAAATTTTGATGATAAAACACACGCCATCATTTTCCCATGTACTTAAAATATTCACATGAGCAATGGATACATTAATTAAGTTTATTTTCCATAAATAATATATTATACATCAATTAGAAAAAATCTTAAATATAATTTTTAAATAATATAATGGTTGTTGTATATGCTATTTCACAATCATTTAATAAAATAGATTTATTAATTTGAGCATTTTAATTATATTCATATTAATTTGCACCCAGACTTATTTTCATAATTCTAATAGTCATGGGTTTTATTCAACACCAATCCATAAAGGACAGATATAAAAATACAAAAATATTTATAAGTAAAAATAAGAATGAAAAACAGATTAGAAATGAAAAGGTTAAAGAGTGTAATCATGGCATCTACTTATATATTTTTAACTGTGAATAATGTGAATACATTCATCAAGTAGATGAATTAGACCTTTTGGTGCAGTGATGTAGCAGGGAAACATTTTTTATGGTAAATTGTGTGTTCTCAATCAACAACACATCTTCACACTAATGATTATTATTATTATTATCAAAATATAAGCCAAGCATGATTAAATTTGCATGTTATGTGACTGTCTTAATAGTGTAATTTAACATTTTGGGTTTACAACATTTTCTTGATCATAGAAAGAAAAACACTAAATTTTGCAAAAATATACATTCATATTTTAAACCCAATGAATTTCTATAATTAGTACAGATTTATGTTATAAGGATTGAATCAGACTTTAATAGAAAAAATGATGGACTAGAATCTAAATTTATTTGAACTATAAGATGGTTTAGAAGTAAAATTCTGTTTTACAATTTTTTAAGAAAATATTATTTTAATTATTTCAAATAATAAAATATATTTTTTATTTTCTTTAAATTTTTATTATTTTTAAATGACATTATTATGTATTATTTAATCTTGAAATTAATTATCATGAAATATTTAACTTTTATGTGTAGTTTGAATTTCAAATTCTTATAAATAGAATTTATTAAACTATGATATTATATTTTTTTAACTTTATTTTTTATATAATTTAATTATTAATATTATTGTATTAATGTCAACTCAACCTCCTATTATTTTCGTGTCTTATCTAATTCAAAGATAAAGTTGAATTTAAAATATAATTTCCAATCATTCAAAGAAAATTTGGAACTGATGTTACAATACATAGTAAAAAAACTTATTAAATTTTATAATAATCATTGTACAAATTATCTAAATAAAATTGATAAGAGCATTAAAGTACAAGTTCATTAGTAATATGTAAAAACTGAACTACAAAACAATTTATCCTATTTGAGACAATCTTTCATAGATATGGAAAAGGTGTGCATTTAAATAAAAAAATCGAAGTTATATTTAATGTTTATTAATCAGAAATAACAAAGTGTCCAAAATTAACTGGCACTGCATAAAGAATGCAATAAGTTAAATGGCAAATTTTGGTTGGTTGGGGTCCCTCATCACTCACAAGGTTGATTGAAATTTGTTTCCATAGTTCACATTCTTCATTTCATTCACAACAATTGTTCCCTTCACCCCAAATGTAATTCAAATGCATTTTACTGTTATATATATAAACTCTAAAATTTTATTATGTGTACAATTTTGTACTATTACATATTTTCAAAATTCATATGTAATTTTTTATTTATTTTTTAATTATTTGTCGAAATAAATAAAACTTTGCTTTGTTCTTTAAGTCATACGCATTTGTATTTCAGTTAATAAAAAACACAATAAAATATTTACCATTTAAAAAGAAATTACAAATGAGGATAAAAATAGATTAAATATTTTAAAAAATATATACTGAGTGTTGAAATTGGTATCTAAGGTACCGATATGATTGTATTTATTGTGTTAAAGAGGAAATGAAAATTTGAAGTAATTATTTATAGAAACCTAAAGTACCACGGTGTGTGGTACCTACCATATCATATCATATAATTTCATGTATACACAAGCATGCCTTTGACTAAGCTAGCTATTTTAATGTTTTGTATTTATGTGTAAGAGTGGTCAAATGTGTTATCATCATTCAGTGAAAGAAATACTGTTACAAGCTTTCTAGCTGCTGCAATAAGATCAAATGCCTTAAAGAGATTCCACTCAACTTTCCCCTATTGCTTTTATACACTGTTTAAATTACACAGATTAATAGTTCTCTAATGTTACCCCAAAACTTTAACATAATTAATTCTTTTCTAAAACACTTTTGTTAATGTTAGAAAACTAACACTTTCAAGAATAATTTATTTAAATTGATCCACAAAATTAAGATTAATTAATTTAAATAATATTAACCTATGCTATAATTTTTTAAGGATTTAATCACTACATTATTTTGAATTTGAATTTACGTTTCAAAAATAATTATCAGACAAACCATCAAAATCTTGACTATTTTAATTTTATTAAGACGCATGAAATTGAAATCTCATAAGCCAACACATTTCCAAGATTGTGTAAGTACGTGTAAGTAAGAAACACTATTATTATTATTTGTATTGTTTGGTATTATTCAACATTTGTAATCTAAAGTGAAATTGTACTCCAAACATCTTCACTACAATCATCGTCACTGATATGCAGTAGATAAATTGTCCATTACACATTAACTAAACACATCATTAAAATATTTGTCACATTTATATTTAAAAATACAAGAATAATGTTATGACGATATTTTTAAATATAGCATTATTTAAAAATTGAATGACAATATAAAGAAATACAATAAAATATATACAAATTAAAACAATATACAAAATAAGGTGGGCCCTTAATAAATATAAAATAAAGAAGGTTTGAGTTACTTCTTGGACCCGTGTCCAATTACCCCTTTTATTCAATCAATATCTAATTTTTTCTATTCTAAGTTGATTATTATTCTTCCTAACCTAACAAATCATATATAATAATCTAACTTTGCATCTACCACAAATTAAGCATCTTATTTACCTAAAACAAAATATGCATAGTCATGCCAAACAATTTCAAAGGAAAATTCGATGAGTTTTTTCGTCATTGCTTTCTCGTGATCCTCTGCATGCTCCAATGGCGAATGACAAATGGCAACCATTGAAGCAATAGAAACAGTGATATTAACGGTACCAAATCACGCGTAATACATACAATTGCATGCATTTTTGTTTTCTTCGGGTAAGAAGACAAAATAAATAAATAATTCATAGCAGCAATAAAAAGACACCAGTAATTCAATGAATTGCATTTTGAGTAATTTAATGAATTGCATTTTGTTTTACTCAAAGAAACTATGAAAGAGAAAACAAAGTCGATAAAAACTGAGTCACACATTCATGGCTACAAGCTTTATTAATTCCATTTATTTGAGTTAATTAAGATTTATTGCATTATTAAATGTTAATATAGAATGAGTTAAAATAATCATCCATTGATGTCATTAAAATTACTTGCTCATGCATTTATTAGTCATCAAATATTTGTTCCACACAGTAAAGTTTCCTGGTATAAGCTGTTTACTATTTTAAATTTATGGTTGATATTTAATACTTCATTTAAAATTAAAGAATTAAAATATTTATTTTAACTATATTCAGAACCGATTCAGAAACTTTTAAGCTGAAAACAACAAAAGATGCTGCATGAACCATTCCTAGTGGTAGGGTTAATCAAAGGCACGTTGAAGGGCAGGAATCGATCTTAATGACTGCAAAACCGTGTCAGGTTGGAAAAAAAACAATTCCATCCTCATCAAATTAATTTAAGTTAGAATAAATATTATATTGACTAAAAATAAAATAAATTTATAATATATATGTTAGACTAAAACTCAACTTATAGATTGTTTTTGTAAAATTAAATTACACTTAAAATTTAGTTTTTAATAATTAAAAATATCTATTGTTAAATCAAAGAGAATTAATTCTAAGTGTCTTCAAAATACACATCCATTTAAAAAAGTAACTTACTTTATAAAAAATAAAATAGTATTTAAGTGAGTTTATTAAAGTAATGGTGATGTGGCAGACTCTCAAAACAAAAGTAATGTTGGGCCCAGAAAACTCACTCGCATTTTGACCAAAAAACGGGGTTTTGCCCCTCCATGTTAGAGTCACGTCACTTTCCACGATCTCGCGCGAGAGCGTTTTTGACTGCGTTAGGGCAGGGGGCAGCACCGTTCGGGCAGCTTCATTTTTCTTTTTCTATCCATCTATTTTACACTCTCACTCCACGCCTCACTCAAAAAAGATAACAATCTTACACTCTCACCAGCTGACAGAGATAGAGAGAGAAAGAGAAACAGTATCTGTGTTTTCCTTTCCAAGATAGCTAGAGCGAAAGTGGAAAAAAAAAAGTTTTTTATTTTTTCATATACTTGAAGAGAAGGGAAAATGTTTTGATTCTTTTAGTTTTTGAGAGCTTGTTTTGTGTTTCTGGGTTTGAGTCTCTGGAGTTGTCGAAAATTGGCGTATTTTGGTGAGATCGGGGTGTGGGTGTAGTGTGGCTGGTGGTAATGGCGGAGATTTGAGAGTTAGGGTTTGAGTTCATTTGAGTTTGTATTTATAGTGGTGGTGGCGGAAGAGTGCTGGGGTGTTTTTGTGATGGTGTATTGGTGTGGGAGGTCTTGTTTGGATCTGAAGTTATTGAGTACATAGGTTGATGGAGAGAAAGTTGATGGATTTGAGTTTCATTTGTTGGATATTGTTGATTCATCCACTATGCCTGATTTCTGCTAACATGGAAGGTTTGTAATGCTTGCATGGAGTCAAATTATTCTTTGTTTGATGATTTATTTATGCCTCGTTAAACAAAACCCGAAAGAGGGAGCTGTTTTCAAGCTTCTTTGGACTTTTGATTCTTGCTTCCTTGATTTTATTTAGTTTGGTAAAGAAGATTCCTTTCTTTTTTTGTTTCCTTCTTGGATATGAAGGGGTTTGTGTATTCATGAAGGAGACTCGTCTTGTTTTGGCACTACTCTCTTTGGGTGTTTAATCCATCTTCATTCCCTTAGCTAAGTGACCCTATGGAATCTTTTTTGTCACTGTTTATTTTTGGTATAACAAATCTTCAAAGATTTTTCTCCTCTTAATTGATGAGTGCCATTTTACGACAATGCCTTCTTGCTGGCCCTCTCTTCCCAATTCAAATTAAGTATTGAATTATTACTTCTATGCGTAGTAACAGTATTTATCACGGAATGTGCCCGACCTTTTTGACCTTTATGATTACGTTCACCTCTCTGGTCAATAAAGTCTTAGTTATAATCTACTAGACAGTTTAGAATATATTCTGTGTTATAATCTACCAAACTGACCGAAACGTGTCTGTGTGTGCTGTCTTATTGCGTTAACTCGTGAACTCCTCAATGTTTTTGAGTAGTGTTTTTTGAGCTTTAAAGTGTTTTGCTCCAATCAATAAGATATGTTTTTGAAGTGTGCTTTTTTGGGCGCTCATGTGCCTGTCGTGTGTTGTATTGATATGTGAATTTCTGTATTTTTTAATCCTGTTTTTGTGCTTGAAATGTATTGCTAAATCTATGTGATATGTTCTTGAAGTGTATTTTTATGCACACTCGAGTGCCTGTTAGGTTGTATTAACTAGTGAATTTCTCTGTATTTTTCAATCCTGATTTTGCGCTTTGAAGTGCATTGCTCCAACTCGAACCTAACGCCTATTGCTCCAATCTGTCTACATGCTATCTTATTGCAATGTAATTCCTATGCGCATGTTTGTGCCTGTCCCGATTGTATTTTTCAATCAGGATTTTTGTGTTTGAAGTGTATTTCTCCAACCTATATGGTATGCTCTTGAAGTGTAATTTTTTGTTTACAGGAGTTTGTCGTGTTGCATTAATTAGTGATTGAAGTGTGTTCAATCCTGTTATTTTTGTGTGCGTGACGTGTATTAGTTCAAACTCTGTGGTATAATATTTTTCTTTTGTGCAAATTTCTAACTACATTATCATGCAACTTTACTACTGGAAAAAATCATCTGTGTGGATTTGACACATGTTTATTTTGAACTTTAAAGTACCTGATTGCATGCGCTCGTGCTTTGAAACAGGAGATGCTTTGCATAGTCTGAGGACTAATTTACAGGACCCTAACAATGTTTTGCAAAGTTGGGATCCTACACTCGTCAATCCATGTACATGGTTTCATGTGACATGCAACAATGATAATAGTGTTATCAGAGTGTAAGCTGCTCGTTCCTTGATATCTGTCACATATCTGTCACATATATGTTAATTTTGTCTGAACAGTTTCTGTTAACTGAGGACGACTTCTCTAATGGTTGCTTTTGATCTTTACTTTGTTCTGATGTCAGTGATCTGGGGAATGCTGCTTTGTCTGGTCAACTTGTTCCACAGCTTGGTCAGCTCAAGAATTTGCAGTATTTGTATGTTATCACTTGATTTGATGTTCCAATGATTTTTTATTCTTTTGTAATTTAATTTTGAATGGGCCTTGTTAGTGAAGTGACAACTTTGACTTAACTTTCCTTGTTTAATTTGGACATGTGATTATAAATTATTGAATGTGATTCTCAAGTTGGTTCATGATGTAATGGGGTAGTGGTTATTTGAATCTTCAATATCCAGCTGGATGGTCATGTTGTGTGTTGGCAATAATATGTGGTTTCTGTTCCTTTTCATCTGGTTTTTATAATTCTTTTAGACTGCTAGACTTGGTAATGATGCTTATTTGTGTGCTGCCCCATCCTCACTTAAAATTATCTGTCTTGTTTCAATGGAGTGATTATTCATATGAATATTACTTCGGGGAACATGGTGTTCTAATGTTTAAGTTTGCTATGCAAGTCAACCTAATGGATAGTTTTTTATCTGTTAGGGAAACATGAGAAAACAATAACTTGTTTTACCTTAACTCTATCCTTTACTTATGCAGAATATGGGGTGCTCCTGAATCTAATTATTGAATTTCCACGAAATATTTAGTTTTTTTGACAGATGCTTATTTTACTAATATTGATTTAAGTATTCTTTTATCTTCGTAACTTTTTGATATAAATTGTTTTTCATAATAGGGAACTGTACAGCAATAACATTACTGGCCCTATCCCAAGTGACCTGGGGAATCTTACTAACCTGGTGAGCTTGGATCTGTACCTAAACCGTTTCACTGGCCCAATCCCAGATTCATTGGGCAAGTTGTCAAAATTGCGTTTCCTGTGAGTATAGATTCTGAATTTTTTATTATGTAAACAGCTGTTTTTGTTTTTCTTCTGTTGAAGGGTAAAAGATTGATCTGGTGTTTGCAATCTTGTGGATTTTAATATCCGTATGGTTCTTAATTCTTTTCTCCTGTTATGTCTAAGGATAGCCGGCTTAACAACAACAGCTTGTCAGGTCCTATTCCCATGTCGCTGACTAATATTACTGCTCTCCAAGTTCTGTAAGTGCCACTAATACGCCATGTATTTCTCTCTTTTTTATTTCTATGTGGTGCTTATGTTTTGCCCTCAATTTGTGTCACGTGTAGGGATTTGTCTAATAATCATCTATCAGGAGTGGTTCCCGATAATGGCTCCTTCTCATTATTCACTCCTATCAGGTCTCGTACTGAAAATTGTGTTGTTGTCATATTGGTTTTGATATGTAAGTTTTTTCTGAACGTGCTTCCTGTCTCAGTTTTGCAAATAACTTGGATCTATGTGGACCCGTTACTGGGCACCCCTGTCCTGGCTCTCCTCCATTTTCTCCTCCTCCTCCTTTTGTTCCTCCACCTCCAATTTCTGCCCCAGGTAATCTTCCTTCTGTTGCAATTGATCTTTTAGTTGTAAAGGTGATTTTACAAAACTTATGGTGATGGCTGTTTCAATTTTTTATTATAATAAAGGTGTCTTATATTTGCTGACCATCATACAGACGCACCTGTGTAGATGAATATTTTTAGTCATGCTATGGGACTGAATTTGTTTTTTTCACTTGTGGTGTTTAAGATCTCTTCCAGTTCTCTGGAAAAGATTCTAGCATTTTATGTAAACATGTGGAGTTTTGAAGATTAAATTCTTTATTGGCCCAATTTGGAATTGAAAATCATTGGTCAGTCATATCTTGTAATATCCTCTAGATTTGGTTGTATTGCTGCTCCTACGTGGTTTATATTTATATACTAATGTTTATGTTAAACATAAAGATAGAAGAAACAGTGATGATCCAACCTTCCTCTATATCTAATTTCAGGAGGTAATAGTGCCACTGGAGCAATAGCTGGAGGAGTTGCTGCTGGTGCTGCTCTATTGTTTGCTGCACCTGCAATTGCATTTGCCTGGTGGCGTAGAAGGAAACCACAAGAATTTTTCTTTGATGTGCCTGGTGAGCCATACTTGAACAGTGAGTGTAACAGTTTCTGAACTTGTTTAAAGAATATAATTTGACTTGATTGCGTATGTTTGCAGCTGAAGAGGATCCTGAAGTTCATCTAGGACAGCTTAAAAGGTTCTCTCTACGAGAACTGCAAGTGGCAACAGATACTTTCAGCAATAAGAACATTCTCGGGAGGGGAGGATTTGGTAAGGTGTACAAAGGACGGTTGGCAGATGGTTCATTAGTGGCTGTGAAACGGTTGAAAGAGGAACGCACACCTGGTGGGGAGCTTCAGTTTCAGACCGAAGTAGAGATGATTAGCATGGCTGTGCATAGAAATCTCCTTCGACTACGTGGGTTTTGTATGACACCAACAGAAAGGCTACTTGTTTATCCCTACATGGCTAACGGAAGTGTTGCCTCATGCTTAAGAGGTAGATCTTCTGTTTCATTTTTTTTAGCTGTTGTTCAAGTCCTTGATTCTCTTATTTCTTTCATTCCTTTCTTTGCCCCTCTCCCCCTCCCCATCTTGAATGGAACAGGGTTCTCATTGTCCTATTTACCATTTCCCCGTAGTTCTACTTTAGCATAAACTTATGAAAGTAGTATAGTTGTTGGGTGGTCAAGCCGTGGGATGTTCTATTGGGAATGGTGAAAAAATGGAACAAGTTATGCACTTTTTCTCCGTTAATTTGGTAAAAAATATACATTTACTCCCTGTGGTTTAAAAAGGAACCTGTAGCTGTAAAAGTCCTGAGGACTTCTTCAAGTCTAAAATCTTAACTGGTCTTAGCTATTCTCTTAACTTCTTAATGTCATCTACCCATTTAGAGTCTGGGATGTTGTCCATATTTATTTTATATTGTTTAACCAGGTGTTAGTTGTCATTAACTTAATTATTAAATTTATTATCCTTCAGCTTGGAAAAATATTCTCAATTTTATCATTTTAATAGGCCATTTATTGGGAAAGTTTATTCCTTAATTCCCATGCTCAAAGCAAAAAGAGATTATAGAGTAAAGATATAAAAAAATCTATGCTGTTTTATGGAAATTTTATTTTTTTAGCTTGATTGCCAAACTGGAAGAAATCCCAAGGTGTGCATAGTAGCACGCATTCTGTGCTTAAAGTAAATATCCTTGGCCCACCTTGTATTTTTAATCATTCAAATATTCTTTATTTTAGAGCGTCCTCCACATCAAGAACCCCTGGATTGGCCAACTAGGAAAAGAATAGCTTTGGGATCTGCAAGGGGTCTTTCATATTTGCATGATCACTGTGATCCAAAGATTATTCATCGCGATGTGAAAGCTGCAAACATATTGCTGGATGAAGAGTTTGAGGCTGTTGTAGGGGACTTTGGATTGGCCAAACTCATGGATTACAAGGACACCCATGTGACAACTGCTGTAAGGGGCACAATTGGGCACATAGCTCCTGAGTACCTATCCACTGGTAAATCTTCAGAGAAAACCGATGTTTTTGGTTATGGTATCATGCTTCTGGAGCTGATCACTGGACAGAGAGCTTTTGACCTTGCTCGGCTTGCAAATGACGACGATGTTATGCTGCTTGATTGGGTATGTTTAGCGTGAAAGTATATGTTGTGTTTCTGTTATTATTTATCACGCAGTTACTTTCATGCAGCTCATGAATAGCCGGAGTACCAGTTATTGTTATATTTATTGTTAGGAAGAATGATTGTGTCCATCTATGATGTGCATAAGATATGTGTATTGCATATGATATATATCTGACATGCAAATATGGTTAAAACTTATAAAACAATAAATATATAATACTGCAAATCCAAACTAAGATCACTATTCTTCTTCCAAGCACGATTCAGAATATTGACATTTCTTTATTCGGTAAAGTATGCATCTCAGCTAGGCAAAGGCAAGAATCACAAGTATTCGATTATATTTTGATTTCTGTTGTTACTTGTTTGACTAGTTGAGAATTATCTGCTTATGTATTTTCCAAAACAAGCTTTCTTCCTTGTTTAAAAGTACCCTTTTCTGTAATGTAATGTATGTAAATCTAATACAGCTGAATATTTTCACAGGTAAAAGGACTCCTGAAGGAGAAAAAGCTTGAAATGTTGGTTGATCCTGATCTACAAAACAATTACATAGAAGCTGAGGTAGAACAATTAATCCAGGTTGCACTGCTCTGCACACAAGGTTCCCCTATGGACCGACCAAAGATGTCAGAAGTGGTGAGAATGCTTGAAGGTGATGGGTTGGCAGAGAGATGGGATGAGTGGCAAAAGGTGGAAGTTCTCCGGCAGGAGGTGGAGCTGGCCCCTCATCCCAATTCTGATTGGATTGTCGACTCGACTGAAAATCTGCATGCAGTTGAGTTATCTGGTCCAAGGTGACCTTGGCACAGTAGTAAATTAAGAAGAAAAAAAAGAAAAGAATGGATTTATTTATGACTTGTTTTTTAGCTATAAGTTTTCTTTCCATTTTCCTTTTTGGTTCTTTCAAGTTCCATATCCTCTTGATTAATCTCATGTAAGTCCGCTGCATTATATTCATTTACATTTGTGCATAGGGGTCGCTTTGTCAAGTTGCAATTTGTATCATCTGCTGTATTTGATGAAGTGATTTTTACTTAGATGAAACAATGGCCACTTAATCTTTTTGTACACCCTTCTTTCATATTCCTTCAATCTATAGCTTATATACCCTATCTCAGCTCATCCATGTTTTGAATGATTGTACTAGTAGTCCTAAAAGCCCCGGGAGTTGCATTTTATTCAGATCGTTCTTGTTGAAAACCTATGTTGAATGTGGATTTCGTTAAAGTTTTTCACCAAATTATGCAAATAGTAACATTGACAAAAATTTGAAGCCATGATTTTTGGAAGTGGTCCGTAATACACAGGAATTTTTTTATTGTACGATGAGATGAGAATTTTTTATGTTTTTAAAGAACCTCAAATTGAAAAACTGTTTCCCATCAAGTCGACTTTTTAGCACTCCAAGGAAACTATGTTTTGGGAATATTTTGTAACTAATTCTTTTTCTAAAATATTTTCACTGGCTTTTTGTACAAAATTATTTTCATGGAAAGATATAAATATATTTTTCCCAAATGTTAATGAAAAGATTACCATGTTGGCTTTGTTACATTACTTAATGTGGTAATAATTTCAAAATTTTAGTAGATTTCAAAGGGAATTTAAACGAATATATATTTTATTGGCCAAACATGCTTTATATTATTTTTTTCAAATAATATTTCTTAAGTTTAGTCAATTTAATTAAATATGTTTGATAAATTACTCAATCTAAATAATTTTGACACATCATATCAAAATAACAGAAATAAAGGTACATGTTTTTTTATTTTATTCCAATGGCTAATTTTCTTTATTTTTTTCCTAAATTTCCAAAGTCTTAATTCTTATCTTAATTTATCTAAAATATTGAATTTCTCAAAACATTCATGTTAAACTATTGTCATATAAAACAAAAACAATAATGAATTAGAGTTTAATTTATGTTTTCTTTTTCAAATATAACACTTTCTTCTTATTGCATTTTTTTCGAAATTCACTGTTAGATTATTTTTATCCAAATCATATTTACAATTTTTTTATCAATATAAAATTATTTAATATCTTAATCATCATAATGTATGTTTTTCAAAATGTAATATAAATTCTTTGATTATTTTTGTTTAATATTAAACTGCAATAATATATAATTATAATTTAACGGTTGAATATATATAGACACACACACACGAAAATAATATTTGTCACTTTTCAGTAACAAAAACAATTTCAAGTCACTTAAAAACCTATTTCAGACCTAGCAAGAGAATAAAAGAAAAAAATATGATATAATTAAAAGAGGAATATAAAACACTAATGCATGTTAAATCGGTGTTTAAAAGATAAGGTATATAAAAAACCTCATTTCTTAATCAATCATTAATACTATGCTGTGATTTGTTTCTAATAAAAAATGGTGTGATATATATAGGTGCATGTATGACATGCAAAAGTCAATGAAGAACACGCATAAAGACGACAACATATGTCTACACCGTGTGAGATCCAATCGTGTCCATTCAACATGCACGTGTGTTAAGATTAATAATTACGTATAAAAGACACCACATGGATGACTATAATGAAGTTGAATGCAAAGACAAAAATCAGAAAACTGGATTCAGTTTCCTTCAAAACTCCTACTCATACTTTATTCTAATCGAATGCCACCCATAGAATCATGGCTAAGTACAAGCCTTAACTTTTCATACAAATAATAAAATTAAACATCACATAAAAAAATTCAGAAATTTAAGATTTTGAGATGAGAAAATGTTTATCCAAATTATTGCTATTTCCCACGACAGAAACGGTAAAGCAGGCACTGCATGTATCAAAATCCTAGCATAAAAAGCAGAATCAAATGTCAAAGGAAACTTACTCAGAAGAAAAGCTTAGCATGAAGAACAGTGAGAAACTAATGTTGTTGTTGTATTGAGAAGGTGTTTCATGCTGGTACCCTTGAATCTAATAGCTGTCCAGCCATTTTTAGGCACTCGTACTGCATTTAAAAGTTGAGGTCAATGTTATAGGTACACAAATGTAGTCACTTATCAATGACTTGGTGCACATTTACTACTCACAGAGAAAGTAAACTTACCTTATAAAGTACTTTTGTGTTAGAGTGATAATGATTTGTGACATGTAAAAACCAAACCAAATCGATTAAAGCCACAACAACCAAGTTTGTGAAACAAAATATTGATTCATACCTGATTTTGAGAAGGGGAGACAGACCACCAGTTTGACCATTTAAATTGATAGTATTAGCACTAATTGGTGACCCTCCAATCTTATGAAATTCTATGTACACCTTCTTGACATGTTTCTTCCACCATAATGCTTCACAAAAATAAATAAAAACTTAGTTAATTTTTAAAATGTTGTGTAACTAATTGATTATTTAAAGAGACAGGACAACTGTAAAGGCTTACGCAATATGATTGACACATCTGCATCAAGTTAAGAAAAAGGGTAGCACCAGTGGTGGACCTACGTGTATATTATTAATAGGTATTTGAAAACAATTTACTCTGTATCTCTAGTTTTATATATTTGAACTCGTTGAACCTTGTTTTATAGATTTGTTTACAGTTGAGAGTATACAGATTATTAGGAATTCAAGTTTGATTTTAAATTTTACATTGAATAGAATTGAAAGAGTGAAACATGAGATGAAAACCTGCTAACTCATTATATTAAAGTTTTAATTAAGAATAATGTTAATCCTTTATATAGTTGGCCTGATATTATATCTCTTGAGTGAAACCTAACACAAATATATTACTTGATTTGTCTTCAGTGACTTAGGGTCTTAGATCCACAGCGCATAGGCACTATGCTACCTTGAGTACACAATTATTGTCCATGTACAGTGACTCTTGACCAGTCACTATGAACATGCCACCATAAGGTCCCTTCCTCAGTTCAACAGCAAATCTTCTGCTTGAATTTTCCTCTAGGTTTGACTAAGCACTGAGTGATTTTTTCAATGCCATTTGGTCATGGTTACCAGCAAATTAGAAGTGAAACTAGAATTATTTTCTCTGATTTTATTCTCCAGAAGAAAACAAAAGTCATGAGACTGTGTAATAAATTCCACTGTAAAGTGATGCTTTATCTGGCCTTGTTCTAAACAGTAACATAGACAGTGGCACCTTTGTAGGTAGTTATAATTGGCCCAGGAAATTTTCAATTCAAAGTTTAAATGCTTGTGGTGTGGCATAGCCTGGTCTATTTCGCTTCTTGTACCCAAAGATTATTGGCATTGGGTAGCTATCAGTGTTAACTTCACCAAGAAAAAAGGTAAAGCATACAACTACATGTAAACCACACATGCAATTCAATTAATAAAAAAAATTTAGAGAGAAAGGAACCGTGCAGTATGCAGTCTCCTGTTACAAAATCCAGGGAAAGTAAATATGACAGTTTAAATTTTTTTCTCATGACTACTATTAGGCTTGGAACTGATCAAAGATGATGTGAGAAAACATGGGATGTATTTTGCTTGCAACAAATTTGTAGTGTTTGAGAGTTTTGGAATGAAGATAAACAAAGAAAGAAAACAACAGAATCTTGAAGGGAATGTAATTTTCTTGCCATTTCACATCTTCATAAAAAGAAACGTGCATCTTAGTGCTACGTCTTTCAGGCATATAAAAGCTTTGTGGAAAATAGAAGAAGATATTTAGTTGGTACAAGTTAAGGCGCATCGGGATTTGTCAGTAAACATGGTGATTGCAATCTGTTTAAACATAAAAAATGAGAACTTCGTGCTTGTTTTTTCCTTGCCTCTCAGAACTATGTTGTTATGCAGCCTATAACACTTTACACCTTCAAAGATACTACTTGCTGAATATCAGTAAATAGCAATTAATGGTCCCTTATATGACTTATTCCAGTTACAATATACTGCAAACTTAACACAGAAATAAACTATACTAATACTTCATAATGGTATAATCTGCATCAAGGTTACAATAATCGCATACGATAATTTAGACCGCCTTTATTATGCATGGGAAAGCATATCCGTATCAAAAATTATTTCAGCATGAACGAGATGCTCCTGATATGGTAATTAAAGACAGACATAATATGTATTTAATTCGACCAAAAATCCAAATAACTTATACAGCAGTATAATACACACACCCAAGCAACTTAAAAGTCACAAGGAAAAATGTGTAGTAGTATTAGAATTGTTTGTCACAATCTTGACTAGAATGCCTATTATCTGAATTATGAAATCCAATATTTGGGTTTTGTGAGGTGAATAAGTTGGGATATGAGAAATCAGAGTAAGCATCCACTGAAGGCAATCTGTTAAGCTGATGAGGGGATTTGTCATCCAGTACAAACTGATTGTGTAGGGAAGAACCAGAGTCTTCCTTGGGCGTATCAAATGAAAAAAAACTTGATGAATGAGAGCATGAGAAGGCATGCTCATGTTCCTCATCATTTATGACACCACCATCATGGTCAATTGCAGTATTTTGTTCAGTGAAATGTTCCTTCGCTGTTTCAGATTTATTAGCAAAACTTGTACAGAACGGATTCTCAAAGCTGCTATCTGGCACATTTGCTCTATTTTTCTTGGTATGCTTTGTACTACGGATTTCAGCAGTTTCAGCAGCAGCCAACACATCCTGTGAGTCTAGTTTGGCTTCATTTTTTGTCCTAGACAAGTAGGGAGCTGACTTGAAAGACATGCACTGTTTACTTTCTTTTCTACCAAATGAAGTATGGGGTTTATCTTTTTCAAGTGGTCCAAATTGGCTTGATGAGTGAAGATCAATTTCACTGTGTTTTTCTTCAGGAAGAGGAAGCTTTGACTCACATTGACTGCAAAATTTAACGGGGCCATTCTGATAAGGAGATAATATGTTAACACAGTGAAGTGAGAAAAAGAAGTAATAAACTAAGAAAACCATAGCATCTTATTTTTCATCTTGCTAGTAAATCCTAAAAGTAATACTATGCTATACTTACCAGTAAATCCTCGTGTTTTTTATGGAACTTGGTTTCTGAAGCAGTTGGATCCCAATCTAAATTATGCTCAACAGCAATTTCTTTCAGAAGGTTGAGTTTCTTTTCCTCTGAAGGTGCTTGAACCGACAACAGCTCTATTAACTGCCATTGTAGTTCACATGGAGCATAATGTCAATGAAGAAAATAGCTCAACTTGTAAGAACATATTTAAACACGAATCATCACTTGAGTATATTTTATGTTTATATGCATATATGTTTCCATTTTTAATGTGTATCTTATCACATTAAGTTTTTGAATAAACATGCAAATGTTATTATTTGACTGTACATTGTAATGAAGAGGATACAAGTAACTTGATTGCAAATTTTTTTCCCAAGATAAAAGTTCATGGAACCTGGCGATTGACACTGCAGTCAGGGGTGACATCAGCTGCTGAAGATACAAAACCCTTTCCATATTTGGAAGCAAATAGCGACTGAACCTGCAGTAACTCTGGCAGATCAGTGCATCTTGGTGCAGCAAAACATACACTAGATATTGCTTCCTTCAAATCAAGGGGACATTCCCTGAACAACATTGAGAAATCAGATGTCTAACTCGAAAACAATTACATAGGTTCATTCAAATTATTAATCCATAATGTGTGTCCTCAGCCAGACTAGAGTGTTAGCTCCAAGAGACCTTTGCATGTATGAAACTAAATGCAAAATATAACATTTTAACAACTGCTCTGTTTAGAACAAACAAATCGAAAAACAAGTTGGTCATTCATATATGCCGTTCTTGCTCCTCTTACCAATATCAAAAACAGGCTTTTATATTGGAATGTTGACTTTTATCAATGCATGTGCATGTTGTGTGATTGTTGCTTTGTTCTTGTGCAAACCTTTGCGATTGAATCATGGGAAGGCGTACAACAATAAGTTCACAGAAGATCTGAATGATATCTTGAGCAGCCACCATGTTCTCCTCTCTCATAACATGCTCCACCTAATACCATCATGAGCAACACCATGCGGAAAAGTGTTGAAAATCCTGAAACAGAAACATTAAACAGTATACATCCGTGGAAGCAAAGGGTATTATCGATACCTTAATAACAGCCTTGGTTTCTTGACCAGCCTCAAGTAACATAGAAACGTCATTTCGCATCTGCTTTAGCTGAACCTCTCTTCTGTTTCTAAGCAACTTTATACGAGGAATTGTGAGCTTGAGCAAGGTTGCACTGAAAATGGAAAAGAACAAATAGCTTCAACAGACTAAAATAAAAAGGAGGAGCAGATGAAGGAGACAGAAGCAAGTACCATTTGGAGGCTTTAAAGGCTTTGTTGAAGAAGCAATGAAGCTTTGGCATGGTGAGAATGAATCTGTGTGAGTAGAAAATAGCAGAGGGCTTAGAATACTGAAAATAGAATGGGAATTCATCAAAGATGATACCCTTGCTTAGCAAGCAATAAACCAGAATGGGGTGAAGCGTAGTATTCATATGTTCATCAAACACATCCACATCTTCACCTGCTTCTGTTCTTACTTCGTATTCTCAGAGTCATACAAATGGTAATCATAAATGAATAAAACATGCCATACATATCAATTATTGCGAGAGAGGTTCTATTCTCCAACCCGTTTTAGGTAGAGAACAATATTTTAGTCTTTTACATTAATATTAAGGTGTATTTAATAATAAGGGGGTTCAAGTGGAACAATCCTTATGGTCGTTTTTTCCTTAACGAACCGGACTAGATTGGTAAGTTTTTAGATAGACCGGGTCGGTCCAGTCCGTTATGACTAATTAGGTCAAACGGGTGCGGGTTTGGTCGTTTTGACAGTCCTACTCCACCCGTTTTCGTGTCTTCCATTAGCACCCTCCATTGTCGCTGTAGAAGTGAGAGAAGCAAGTAACTGCACGCAAACCACTAGTGAAGTCTTCACCAAAGATTCACTTCTCTTTATCCCTTTTCTTCCGGTAATTTCACTTAGCTTTGTGTTCTAAATTCCGTTATTCTTTATCAGTTGCATATCATTACATTAGCCTAAGTTCTAAAATTCACCTTTACTTGTGACTTCTATGATGTATACTTATTAATGGTCCGTACTTATTGATTATTCACAAGTTTAAACCTTAAAGGTACTTTTGCATTTAATTTTGGTTGGACAAAGAAAGAAGCTATATGATAATGATTGATTTTTCTCAGGTTGAGTATTGAAAATATTTCATTGACAATTGAGCAAAGACAATGAGTTATCCACCTTTTCATGATGATGAAGACGATAACGAACCATCTTTCATTGACGAGGCTGACATTATCCATGAAGTTGAAATGGATAATGAAGATCTTCCTGACGCTGATGATGATTCTGAACTTGGTAGGGAATTGCTGTAAAACCTTCTCATCCTTAATTTCAATATTAGTAGGGTTCTATGTGGCATTTCTTGTGTATTATTTCTCTATTATGTGAAAATTTTCAACTTTTATTTTCGTTGTTATGCCTTCATTGTGTCAGAATTTAGATGTATTGTTTTTGTATGTGATAATATATTTGATAGTGATATTCTTTTGAACCGTTTCAGAGGATGAGGATGGTGATTTTGTGCACAAATTCACCGCTCACACAGGTAAGATTTGTACTTTTTTGTTTGTGTTTATGCATAGGTATCCTTGTTCTGCTGAGACTTAATTAGATTGAGGTCAAATTCTGGATTCTAAGTAGACGTTCCTCAATGTTTTTATTGACAATATATTGTCATTATTATTATTATTTTCCTTTTTTCAAATTTTGAAGTCGTGTATTTTATGTATGCAATGTATTACCAGGGAATTTATGGTATTTTCTTTGTTTTCTTGAATTCTTATATAGGGGAGTTGTACTCAGTT
The DNA here is from genome assembly GCF_029865625.1 of Vigna umbellata. Classification (NCBI taxonomy): domain Eukaryota; kingdom Viridiplantae; phylum Streptophyta; class Magnoliopsida; order Fabales; family Fabaceae; genus Vigna; species Vigna umbellata. The sequence continues at coordinate 40,601,375 of NC_142172.1, read as the reverse complement.
GCCTCCAGCCCAACTGATGCAGCCCTAGTGGCTACTGGTGGTGGTGATGACAGAGGATTTCTCTGGAAGATTGGCCAAGGAGATTGGGCTTTTGAGCTTCAAGGTATTTGCATGATTCCAGGTTTACTTATGAATTGATATCTTTCCATTTAGGACTAGTGCTGTTGCACAATAATTGGTAAAGTCAAGATATGTTACTTGCAGTTTATTGAATATCCAAATGATTTTTGTTATTATTAAATTTGTGCAGGTCATGAAGAATCTGTATCTAGTTTAGCTTTTAGCTATGATGGACAGCGTTTGGCATCAGGAAGCTTAGATGGAATATTAAAGTCTGGGATGTATCAGGAAATTTGGAAGGTAAAAAACTTGAAGGTCCTGGAGGGGGCATTGAGGTGAGATTGTTAGTCAAAACAAGATGTTATTTTGTAGTTATTAGTAAAAGAAATATCAACTAGAAATGTAAAGAAAAATCCACCCTTATTTTTCTTGTTTTTCCCTGTTGTAAATAGTTGCTAAGTTAGATGTCATGAAACTTTTCAGTGGCTTAGTTGGCATCCAAGAGGACATATACTCTTAGCTGGTTCTGAGGATTTTACCATTTGGATGTGGAATACTGATAATGCTGCCTTACTTAATACATTTATTGGTCATGGTGATAGTGTAAGCTGTGGTGATTTTACTCCTGATGGTAGTATTTCTCTTCATCTTAGTGCATTTTTTGTTAATTGTTGTTATTTGTGCCATATAATTTTACACGCTTCTGTTTATTCTTACTTGATACCTTAGGGAAAATAATATGCACTGGATCTAACGATGCAACCTTGAGAATATGGAATCCAAAAAGTGCAGAAAGCACTCATGTTGTGCGGGGTATGTAAATTGCTCTTTATTTGTGTTGGCTTTCTATTCCCCGGTAATACATATTGCCGATTATTCATGCCTCCAGTCTAAATAGTTTGTGCATTGCAACTCTCTGTAGTTATTTTATTTTGAAAACATATTCTTGTATTTTCCACTAGAAAAAAGGATAGGATGTAGTTTGAGCAATTTTTAAAATCAAGTAAAAGCAACTTCACATGCATATTTTATCTATTTTTCTTATATAAAGTAGGGACACCATTCCTGTGATAAAACTTGATGTACATCATATCATGATAGTTTCATAAAAATCTAATAATTTTCCTGTCATCTGCAAACTTTTTTTTTTCCTTTTTTTTCTTCTATTTTCTTTTGATAACCTTCTAGAGTTTGCTTAGGCCATCCATATCATACCGAGGGGTTAACATGCTTGACAATAAATTCAACTTCAACTCTCGCACTTTCTGGTTCTAAGGATGGATCTGTTCATATTGTGAATATTACCACAGGAAGAGTATGTCTTTTCGTTGCATTTGATATTCACTGCACCCTTTTCTTTAGTCTATTGGTCTTGTCTCATGTCTTTGCCTTCGGGTATGTCTCATTATTCTAAGAAGCCTTTGGCTGTGTCTTGACTATTGATAATGTTTCTAAAATTTGTGTTATGACTTAAAGTTATATATGTTGCTGAAAATGTCTGGACAATAGTTGCTTAAAAGAAATTCGAGGTAAAATCTCTAATCAACTGATGATGCTAAATATCTTGGCATTTATTTAAAGAATAATAGCCTCCAATATCAGTTATAAAGATTTGACTGAAGAACAAATTTTGTTGGACTACTGTTGTCTTGTAATTTCCTCTTTCCTGTCAAGGGCTAAAGGGAACAATCATATGAACATGTATGGGAATCAGATCATAGAGCGAATAGCAAGACTAATTTTGGACTATATTGTACCTATGTTTTAATTTAAAGTTCACAATAGTCTGAAGCTTAATTCGACATTAACTTCAAACCAGNAAAACACATTTAATAAACATTTTCGTTTTTATTTATAGATTTAATTTTATATTTATTATTATTGAACATTAAATATTTTACTTTATAAAGAAATAAAATATATGTAATTAATTTCCATCATTTTTAATATATATAACGTAAATTTAAAGTTAAAAAAAAAACGTTGATATTCTCAATATAAAAACTTAAAAAGTTTGAAAAAATTTGGGTGACGATGTCAACCTGCTCTAAAAGATCCGCAGTTGATTACATTACGATACTAAATAAAGCCTAGACAAACACAATGGTTATCATATTCGAATCCATTCATTAACTACCCTACTTTTATCTTTATATTCTTATACCTAAATGTCAAATAATGGGATACAAAATTACACAAAGAACCAGTAATACACGATAGTCGATATTGGTTGAGTTCTTGTTATTTTTCCACACAATAAAAAAGAGCACCAACCATTTATTTTCATATAGTCTCAATTAAATACATAATAATAAAAGTAATCACTTATTAGCACTTTATATATTGAGTTCATTTCAATTTTTTCTCTATTAAGTTATATTTCATAAGGATGAGTATAGTAGTTGTTTTAATTAGTTAAATTTTTATTTTATGAGGAAGTATTAATGTTTGAAATATTCAGAGTTGAGAAGAAAGACATTTTATCATTTTTCTTTCATTTCATTTTTCCTTCACAATTAAATAATAATAATAATAATAATACATAAACACTTAGCAATATACAAATTAATATATGCTCATATGAGTTGTTAGTTATAACTCTCTTACAACTCATATATATGGGATATAGCTTGACAGAACATGGACCAATTATGTTAGTAGGTTTGAATCACGTCACGAGAAAAAAAAACTAACAAATTCTATAATGGACCATTTCATCTTCCTGGTACTCCTTATACTGTTTCTCATCACCATCAGGTTCATTCTCAACCGCCGCGTTAAGAAAAACCAAGCCCCCGGTCCAACCGGCTTCCCCATAATCGGAAACCTCCACCAACTGGGCCCCAAGCCCCACTGCGCCCTCTCCTCTCTGGCCCAAACCTACGGCCCAATCATGTCCCTCCGTCTGGGCTCAGTCACCGTGGCCGTGGCCTCTTCTCCAGCCGTGGCCCAAGAAATCCTCCAAAAGAACGACCAAGCCTTCGCCAGCCGCCCCATCCCAGAATCCGTGGCGGCCCAGCCCAACGTGGGAGACACCCTAGCCTGGGCCCCCGCCGACTCACGGTGGCGCAACCGCCGCCGCGTCTGCACGACTCAGATTTTTACCGCCCAACGCCTGGACCTGCTACAGCACCTCCGGCACGGGAAAGTACAGGAACTGGTTGAGCACCTTCGGAAGCAAGGTTCGAATGGAAAAGGTGTTCCAATTGGAGATTTGGCATTCGCGACGATGCTGAACCTGGTATCGAACACGGTGTTTTCGGAGGATTTGGTAGATCCGGAGTTCGAGAGTGCGGGGAGTTTAAGGAGCTGGTGTGGAGGATCATGGAGGATGCAGGGAGGGTTAACCTCTCAGACTACTTTCCTTTGCTGAAACTGTTTGACTTGCAGGGCGTTAAGGGACATGTGGCGGTTTCATACGTCAGGTTGCATGATATTTTCGACCCCATGATTCGGAAACGTGTTGCAGAAAGAGAGGGTCCACGTGTCGCCAAGGGGGATTTCTTGGATGTGTTGCTTGATCAGTGTGAACTAGGTGAGGAGTCCCATTTCACCGTTGAAAGCATTAAGCCGTTGATTCTGGTAACACCGTCCTCTTCCATCATTAACTCTTTTTCTTTTAATCCGTAAATTAAAATTATCTCATATAAAAAATAAGTAATTTTAATTTTTTTTAACTTTTTAATTTTTTACGTGTTAAATTGTAATTCATATTATTATTTGAAATTAAATATATAAAATAGAAGGTTAGTATAATTGAATTAAAATGTTTTTGTTTTTAATTTTAGTGACTAAAATGTAAACTGGAAACATTCAAGGTGTCTTTTGAAGTTTGTTTGTAAAGATTAAAATAGTTATTCTTCACCTTATTACTTATTAGTTAGAAATAGTCGAGTAATAATATTGTTATTAATTTTTTTTTATTCTAAATGGATTACAAACTTAATATTTAAATCTAAATAATATCAACTTATTATACTTTCTTTTATCATCAGAACCCCAATTATTAATTAAAAGTTAATATATAAGAGCATTTTTAGCATTGATACTTTGACAACAATATTTTTCATTTGGCACTCAAATAAATTAATATTTTACTATAAATTAATATTTTATTAAGAATAATAAATGTCAAATCTTTTGAAATTAATGTATTTTTACATAATTTTTTATCAGTAACAAAATTAATTAATTAATATAATATAATAAAACACTTATGAAGGGTTATAACCCTAAAAAGATATAATAACTTTATATATAAAGGATGCAAGAAATTAACATAACGAGATTCAACCAAAATTAAATACGATAACCGAATCATTATCCATCTTGGATACAGGATAATAAGTACATGAAGGACTAACATCTTAAATTTCTGACTAACATCATAAATTCCAAAGAAATTTTAACCCTTGTCCACCTGAATACGAAACAAACTCACATACATATTCAAAGTGTAAATATGAAAGTTATATTATTACCACGTCCTTCATTAATAATATTATACTAAAAAAAGTGATATCGATAAGAATAAATAAAGATATAAATAAAATATTTAAAACACGGTTAAAAGATGAATAGTAGTTTTTGTTAGAATAATGTGTTTGTTTTTAGAAGCTTGGAAGGCGGTTGTAAGGTTGAGTTATTGAGTGTGAGCAGGATTTGTTCATAGCGGGGAGTGACACATCAGGATCAACAACAGAGTGGGCAATGGCAGAGCTTCTACGGAACCCAGAAGTAATGCAGAAAGCAAGAGGGGAACTGATGGAAGTGATTGGATCGTCGAATGTTGAAATAACAGAATCAGACATCCCTAGACTTCCGTACATGAGAGCAATAGTGAAAGAAACCCTTCGGCTTCATCCACCTGTTCCCCTTCTCTTGCCGTACGTTGCAGGACACGATGTTGAAGTAAGTGGGTACACCATTCACAAAGGGAACCAAGTTCTCATCAATGCATGGTCCATTGGGAGGAACCCCCAGTTTTGGGATGACCCATTGTCGTTTCAGCCCGAAAGGTTTCTGAGATCCAACATAGATTTCAAAGGCAGGGATTTCGAGTATTTGCCTTTTGGTGCTGGTAGGAGAATTTGCCCTGGCTTGCCACTTGCTAATCGGATGATCACTTTGATGTTGGCTGCGTTTCTGCACTCTTTCCGCTGGGAGCTTCCTCCGGGTGTCACTCCTCAGACCCTTGACATGACTGAGCAGTATGGAATCACCTTGAAGAAGCTTTCTCCTCTTTCTGCTATTCCCATTCCACTCTCAAATTCCCTCTAGTTTAACCTTCTCTTCGGTAAAAGCTCAATGTAATAAGTTTCGTGATTAATATTGCATAATAATACGGGTTAAATATGTTTTTAGTCCCTGAACTATCAAGCGTTTTTATTTTTCGTCCCTATTTCAAACTTTGCACGATTAGATCCCTGTCCTTAAGGAAACTATTATTTTTGGTCCTCCAATACAAACGGCGTTAAAATTCGGGTGATGTGGCTAACGTATAGGCATGTGGGATGACATTTATCGTTTGTAACATTTGCCACGTGTGTTTACATTTTAAATTGAAATTGATTAGTGATTAAATGAGCTGACGGAGATAAGGGCTTATATACTTACTAAGGGACTGGATCTTCTTAAGTAAATCAAAGACGAGGGTTGATAAGCACATAATTTCAGCTGGGAAGAAGGTTTCGGTGAACCGCAAAAGGTTGGATTTCATCTTCTTCAACATTGGTGTAAATGGTCACGTAAGTTGATTTTCGTCTTTCGTTTCGTCTGAATGGATGGATTTGGGATATAGGGTTTTTGTTGGGAGTAGTCGAAGTTGATTTACTTTGGAAATTACTGTATCAGGGAAATGGAAGCTGACAGAGGAGGAAATGGTTGCACGCGAAGGAGTATTGGTTCTGGAATGTCCCAAACATGTGGATCCTCCTCTGACTTAGCTGCAAGAAATTGTGGTTGTGGGGAAAGATTGTTGCTGTTGAAGGCAACTACATTGAAGAACAAAGGGAGACTGTTTTATAGATGTAGAAATTGGGCAGTAAGTGAGATAATGTTTTACTTATTGTGATGAAGTTTGTATTCGTGATTTGTAATTTCTTTTGCAGAGTAATTCAAGTTGTAACTACTTTGAATGGGTTGATGAAGGAGACTCGAAAATTGAAGGAAGCTTACAAAGGAGGAGTGAAGAAGTTGAAGTCTGTATTGAAAATGTTGTGTTGGATCTAAGGAAGAAGAAGGACAAGTTGAAGAGGAAATTAGAGCAAGAGAGAAAAAAGTTCAAAATGATGTTGGTCTTGTTTGTATTGTCATTATGGGCATTAACAGTGATGTTTTGTTTTATGTTTGTGCTGAAGATAAATTGTAATTAGATTGGTAATGTTGTGTTGTGGATGTACTTTCAAGTTTTAAATTGAATAAAATGTGGACATCATACGTGATTACGTTGTGTTATGTGCATTTCTGTTATGTGATTATAGTTGTTATTTTAAATCAAAGAGTTTTATAGCATAGTTTATAAAAATCAGTTACACTCAAAATGTCAACTAGTAAAAGCATTATACTGGTATGCGTAATTGAGCCAGTAAAAGCATTATAAAAATGAAGTCTTGTACCAGTAAAAGCATTATAAAAATGAAGTTGCCAAGACATGTGAATGAAGTCTTGAACCAGTAAAAGCATTATAAAGAATGACCAAGTATCATTGGATGTGGATGGTTTATATAAAAATGTGACAAAAATACTTATCACATCAGAAAGCACAATGTGACAGCAGAAAGCACCAGTGTTGAACCTGATAAGGTTTTTGACTTATAACATCAATCTTGCAAGATTATTATGAGATGCCAACACCCTACTGCTTTGAAAAAAACTAATCCAACAAGTAATTTAAAGCACAATGACTGAAATGGACAGGGGACAATGAAGAGTAAAATGTCATCCAAGTTAAGGCATTGCATTCAACAAAACAACACAAGAAATTACAGAAGTGGTCCCCGAGCAGTTTAATTAACACAAGAAGTGGTCCCCTAGTACTTTAATTAACATTGGATGTGGTACACTATATGACAAACAAGTTGTCCAAAAAATACTGTGCCCATTACAAATGGTCTCCCGAAGTGGGTCCCAATCAGTACATTATAGCATTAAAAAAAGTCTGTGGATGTCAATTGCAACTGGCTTGAGACCCTAGAAATTGTGCAGCCAATCTTGAGGATGTTCTTCTTCCCCCTTGACGCATATGTGCAGCCCCTCTAAGTTGTGATGTTCTTTGACCTTGTGAGGTTGATGCAGATGGTTCAGCAGCCGTTGCAGTTCTTCTTGCAGATCCTCCCCTTGCAGTTGATGCAGATCCTCCCCTTGCAGTTGATAAAGATCCTCCCCTTCCACCTGATGCACTTCTTGTTGCAGATTTATTCCTTCCAGTTGTTGCAGATCCTCCCATTGTAGATGTGCCTCTTGTGTCCTGTGAAAGGCTTAAGGTAGTTAGATTTGACATAAATATAAATAAATGAACTTGTAAATAACATGTTCAGGAGGAAATACCTTGCTTTTCTGCCCCTTTTTACAACTTCTTACATTGTGTCCATATGCATTACAACTGCTACACTTCATACCAATATTTTTCTTGGACAACTTTGAATGGCTGACATATTCATCAGCTTCTCTTCTTCTTAACTTTTTAGGCCTTCCAGGAGGTGTTTTATAAGTGGGTGGTAGTAGTGGGGCAGTGTCGGATGTAGGCCAAAGTTGTTGTCCATTGATTGGAATTATTTCAGGTGCATAACAAGTGTTATAAGCATGTTTCTTGTAATATGGATGAACATAATCTTCTGGGTTTTCTAATTTATAATGTATGGCAGCAACAGCATGTCTACAAGGTATTCCAACCAAATCCCAAAAGTAACAACTACAACTATGATTACTTAGATCAACTACAAACTTGTCCATTGTAAAGCCATGAGTGACCTTAAATTTAGCACCCCCTGCCCAAACTGGAAGCCAATTCCCACTCTTTTCAACTTCCTTATCAAGTCTTTTTCTCGGTTTAGGCATAACATCACCAGGATAGTTGATCACTTTTTCTCTAAGTGTTGCAAACCTACTCATAATATATGACCTAATCCATTCCATCATAGTAATTATAGGTTTGTCTCTTGCCAGCAAAATAGTACTATTAAATGACTCAGACAAATTATTGATCAACACATCACATCTAGGATAAGCACTAAATGCATGTTTACACCAAGATTTAGTTGGAATTGTCATTAACCAATTATAAGCATCACAATTCACAGTCTTCAACTCACCCATTTTTTTTTCCCAGTCTTGAAAGTATGTTGCCTTGGCAGCCCCCATCATAAGGTCTCTAATGAGTAGTCCTCCACCAAATTTCTTCTTATAGTTGTTGTACAAATGCCTTAAACACAGCCTGTGCTCCACCCCATTCAAAATCTCATCAAATACTGCCATTAATCCCTGCCAACAAATGCCAACAGCCTTTACTAAAGTAACTTAACAATTTGAATAAAAGAGGGAATAAAAAACATATTGATGTATAAAGTAACTTACCTTTTGCTGATCCGAAATAAAGATCCACCGTTGACAATCTATTCCCCCAATATCACCCAGCAGCAGGCTCAAAAACCATCTCCATGTCTCTTTGCATTCATTTTCAACCACAGCAAAAGCTAGGGGGAAATATTGGTCATTAGGGTCTCTTGCCACTGCCACTAACAACTGACCTCCATATGTTGTCTTCAAATGACAACCATCTACCCCAATGAATGGCCTGCAACTACCTAAGAACCCCTCTTTACAACCCTCTAGACACATGTAAAATGCCCCAAACCGTGGTGGCAAAGTGGGTTGGGGTTGATTGACCTTAATCTTGAATGTTCCAGCCTTTACCCTTAGCAACTCAGCCACATAATCATACAAACGTCCATACTGTCATTCTCCATCACCCACTAAAGAATCCATAGCAATTTCCTTTGCTCTTCCTGCTTTCCAAGGAGTAATTCCAACACTAAAGGACTTTTTGATTTCATCTATGATTTGGTTCACTGTCATGCCTCCCACATTCACAAATCTGTCTACCAATACTTGTGCAATCCATTGCACACTTGCACTTTTGTTACTAAAAACCCTTCCACACTTGTGACGTCCAACGAGAGTTTTCACTCTAAAAGTTTCCCTTCCTCCTACCTTGCTAGCCATAATTACAAAACCACATCCCTTTTTACAAACTGCCCTCACTCTCTTCAAATCATTCTTAACAAACTTCACTTCTTTGCCATTTAATACGCCATGCTCCTGTAGGGCACTTTTAAAATCTTTCAATGACTTAAACTCCATCCCCAATGTAAATTTGAAACTCTTAGTCATTTCATCTGCTCTGTACTTTGGAAACTTCCTCCTATTATCACTAATAGCCTCATCACTATCCACATTTGAAGACAATTCATCAGTATTGTAATCTTCATTTATCTCATGCTCATGGTGTCCAACATCTTCGTTAACCACAAATGACCCCTCACCACCACCGTTTCTTCTCCTCACACTTTTCTTCCTCTTTTTCATTGTACTCCACCTCTCTAAAACAGGATTAATATTTCTTCTTTCTTCCTCCACCCTCTGATCCTCCATCCCAAACCCATCATCATCATTTTCCATTCTGTTCTCTTCACTATCATCCACATTTTCCACCACTTCTTCCTCAACCACATTGCCCTCTTCCTCACCCCTCTGTACATATTCGTCCTCAACATTCCCCTCTTCTTCTTCGTAATCCATTAGGACATCTTCTACTTCCACATTCCCCTCCACCTCACCAACATAACCATCTTCTTTATCAACTGTATCATCTTCTTCAGCCACATAAGCATGTGCTTCACCAACATAACCATCTTCTTTATCCACTGCATCATCTTCTTCAGCCACATAAGCATGTGGTTCACCAACATAACCAACTTCTTTATCCACTGCATGATCTTCTTCATCCACATAAGCATGTGCTTCACCAACATAACCAACTTCTTCATCCACAATAGCATCTTCTTCAACAACATATGCATGTATATCTTCCACCTCTTCTTCCATATTTACCTCTTCCTCCGTCTCCTGTACTGCCTCTTCACCAAAACACAAAAACTTAACTTCATCTGGCTGACTAGGTTGTACATGTTGGCCAAGAACAGTGCTTCCCTGTCATCACTGAGTAATCTCAGGTTGTTCATCGCCTTTTGTTTTGCCCCCTTCCACCATAGCTTGAACTCTGCATCATACTTGAATTCTTTAACATATCCCACTGCTTCAAAGTAAGACCACCTGTCCGGATCAATTCCTTTTATAACATGTATTTCTCCTCCCACATATTCTATTCCCTTATTCTTCACGAACTTCCCCATGTGATGCAGAGAAAAATCAAAAACCATTGCTAATCCTACATTGTAAAATGCAAATTTTACTCACACAATGCACAACAAGCAATGGAGTGACAGTAAACATAAACGAAAATAACAAAATTACCTTCTTCGAATCGCCTTCCTGACACACACAATGCAAACGAACACTGGAGCAACAAAGTTATCAACCCTAATCGCGACTCACGTTCAAGATAAAACAAAGTTATCAACCCTCGTCTTTGATTCACTTAAGAAGATCCAATCCCTTAGTAAGTATATAAGCCCTTATCTCCGTCAGCTCATTTAATCACTAATCAATTTCAATTTAAAATGTAAACACACGTGGCAAATGTTACAAACGATACATGTCATCCCACGTGCCTATACGTTAGCCACATCACCCGAATTTTAACGCCGTTTGTATTGGAGGACCAAAAATAATGGTTTCCTTAAGGACAGGGATCTAATCGTGCAAAGTTTGAAATAGGGATGAAAAATAAAAACGCTTGATAGTTCAGGGACTAAAAACATATTTAACCCTAATAATATTTACTTTTGTTCTTACAATTTGATCCAAAGTTAAAATTTTTACAAAAATATCATTCCACAACCTTTTTTTTTCTAAATAATTTTTTAATTTTTTTACTTTCCTAATTCAATTTCCGAAAATTACTCTATCTTTAATTCTTACCAAATTATTATGGTTAGATATCAACTACTAGAACAGTTAAATAGCTTACCTTGTAGTAACATATTTATTTGACAATCATAAATATTTTTTTCTTTTGTTAAATTTTCTTAGAACATCTTCTATCAAATTTATTATCTCTAGTTGTCTACAAAAGTAACTTATTTCGGTAAAATGACTTAATGTACAATTATTTCAACAAATTAATTAATTATGAGGATATTTATAGAATTTGGAAGTGCAGGAAGTGTAAGATAAAACACCCTTTAATTAATTAATTATCTCTAGGGAACCGCGGCATATACCCCCTGTAACTTCTGAAATTCTCTGACTGGCAGAGAAGTTGAGACGTTACAGGGGGTATATGCCGCGGTTCCCTAGAGAACCGCGGCATATACCTCCTGTAACTTCTGAAATTCTCTGACCCAGTCAGCACCTGCAATAAATTGGCAGGGTATATGCCGCGGTTCTCTGGGCAACCGCGACATATACTCTGTTATTTAATTTTTTATTCATACGTGGCGTCAAAGGCAATGGTTGACTGGAGTATATGCCGCGGTTGGGAGCAGAACCGCGGCATATATGTTCGATTTATTTACAAAACTGCCACCGCGCACCATTATGCTGCGGTTTTCGTTGAACCGTGGCATAATGTGCGCTGTAAAAACCCAATTTTTTACTAGTGATATTCATTTATACACTCTGTTTCAGGTTGAAAGTGCATATCTCTGTGACACGAAACTTTTATTAAATTTGAAGAGTGATAGAGGGCATTCCCACCCCAATTTTTTTTAGTATAATCTATATATATATATATATATATATATACATCTATCTAGATATTCTCAATAATATTTTTTTACCGATGAGGATATACAATACCATAAAACCTATATAAAACATCGATATATTTTTTCAGTCTATAAAACCTTAAGACCATAAATTTTAACGTTTTTTAATCAACTTTTTTCCTTTTTACTTTATAAACTTTAAATTTACACTTAGAGATAAACTTCTACTTCAAACAGCTAATATATTACTACAAACCACTAATTCAAACAGCTCTTTTATTGTTGACTAGTAACATAATTTATTCACATTTAAAGTAAAATTTATTTTCATTATAAATAATTTCACTATATGCTCTGTCTTCATAAATATTTAACCATAAATGAAGTAGATAAATAAATTGAACGTGAATCATCTGAAATCGACGGGGCAGTGTGATTTCTTCCTATAAAAGTCGGTGGAAACCTACAAATAAATATCTTGTTGTGAAGTATAAGCTTATTGCAAAAGAAAAGTTCGGGACGTAACCTATTCTCTGCTTGTTTGACTGATCGTATATTCTAACTTAAACTTGACCACTAGGGTCGTTAAGAATTGAAGTTACGTTGGATTATTTCGGAATACGATGCATATGTTCTCGAATAGCCCGAAGTCACGTGAGGCGAGGCCTCGAGCAACGTTCACACGTATGTGCAGCCTTGCTTCCCGCCCTACCACACGTCCATGCATGCCTCCCTCTAAAATAAAATCCTGTGCTCCATGATCCGACATTCAAGGGCGCAGTGGCGGTTGCTCCAAATTCCTCCACTATTGTGGCCGCATCTGTGCATGCAATATAGAAAGAAAGACATAAAAAAATCTTAAATAAATGTCTGTAATACGAATGCATAGGTCCTTTCCCACTGCATATTATATGCAGCTGCTAAGGCTACGGCCATTCTAGAAGAGTGTAGAAAGCTATTATGTGTAACAATAAGTAGGAAACCTTATAACCACCAAATTAAGCCACGTATCTCTAACCCCACTTACACGCATCATGACACACTTTTTGTACTTTTAAAATACACGATATCTTCAAACTCACCTAAGCTTCTTGTCCAGTCCATGCAACCACGAAAGCACACCTATTTATACCGAGCCCCTTCCCTGCACTTCACAACCATCCCATCTTCATCACTCTCTTATTGCTTCAAACTCTGTTTCCATTTCCCTCTGCACTGTAATGGGCTTACCTTCCTCATCATCAGACACTAGCTGGTGGGTGTTTACACTTCCAGCCATAGCAGGAACACAAAACTTAACTCACAACCCACTCTTGCTCATAATCCTCACTGCAATTCTTTCCATTGCCCTTCTGGCGTGGGCCTTCCCAAGAGGGGGAGGAGGTCTTGCATGGAGAAACGGAAAGAACCAAATGGGCCGGGTTCCTGTACCCGGGCCCAAAGGAGTCCCTTTCTTCGGCCTCTTGTTTAGCTTAAACCATGCCCTACCTCATCGCACCCTCGCTTCCATTGCTTCAGCCCTATCCGCCACGAAACTCATGGCCTTCAGTTTGGGGTCAAGCCCAGTAGTTGTAACTTCCGACCCTCACGTGGCGCGTGAAATCTTGAACTCGCACCATTTCGCTGACCGTCCCGTTAAACAATCCGCTAAGAGCCTCATGTTCAACCGTGCCATTGGGTTTGCCCCAAACGGTGCGTATTGGCGCTTGCTGCGGAGGGTAGCCTCAACACACCTCTTCTCCCCGCGCCGCATTCTTGCCCACGAGCCAGGTCGCTTGCTAGACTGCGCTGCCATGTTACGGGCTATAGCTCAGGAGCAGTCCAAAAACGGGTTCGTGTGCCTAAGAAAACACCTCCAAGATGCAGCGCTGAATAACGTTATGGGAACTGTCTTTGGAAGAAGGTACCACGACCAAGATGAGTGTTATAATCGGCGTGAGATTGAAGAGGTGCGCGACATTGTGCGGGAAGGTTTTGAACTTTTGGGAGCTTTCAACTGGTCTGATTACGTTCCTTGGATACGCTTCTTTTATGACCCTTTACGTGTTCGAGAACGGTGCTCCGTTCTTGCTCCGAGAGTGAAGAAATTTGTAAAGAGGATTCTGGAGGAGCACCGAATATTGGCTCCATTCAAGGAACTTTCTGATGACTCGGACTTCGTGGACGTGCTGCTCTCTCTAGAAGAACATGACAAGCTCGAAGATGATGACATCATTGCTGTTTTATGGGTTTGTGTTTCTTTCATCCCTACAACGTACGGAAGTTTATTGCCCATGCATGTTTTAACACGTGCATGTGTTTGAAAAACCTACTGTAACTAAAGTATATAAAATCCGGGAATGTGTCGCATGACTCTAATTAAAAAATGATAACCCAAACATAAAAGATTCTCCAAATTTAACTGGGCAGAATGTTATATGTTTTAGAAGATCGATACATTTTTTTATTCATCTGCATTTTCTATTTAGCAAAAGAAATAAAAAAGAAACAAAAAATAGAGACAACCAGATAAATATTTAAGCACACTCCAAGGTGACACTAATGTCACGGTAATCATCTCTTATTAAATAAATTTTATTAGCTTGTAATTAATAATCCGGTAGTGTGGTTGGTATACAAACAACTTATATTAATATTTTTAAAACAACTTGATTGCACGCAGGAGATGATATTTCGTGGCACGGATACAACAGCACTTCTTACTGAGTGGGTCATGGCCGAGCTTATTTTGAATAAGCAAGTGCAAACTAGGCTTCGCAATGAACTCCGCAGGGTTGTGGGAAAGAAGATGGTAGTTACAGATGCTGATGTGATAAAATTGCCATACTTAGAAGCCATATTGAAAGAAACCCTGCGGTTGCATCCAATTGGGCCTCTTCTTTCGTGGGCCCGATTGTCCACGTCAGATGTCCATCTGAGCAATGGAATGGTGGTGCCAGCCAACACCACAGCAATGGTGAACATGTGGGCCATCACTCATGACCCTAGCGTGTGGCACGAGCCACTAGTGTTCAAACCAGAGAGGTTTGTGAAGAGTGAAGGAGGGGTCGAAGTGGATATCAGAGGTGGTGACCTTAGACTCGCACCATTTGGAGCTGGACGAAGGGTTTGCCCCGGTAAAAACCTAGGTCTTGTGACTGTGAGCCTTTGGGTGGCTAACTTGGTTCATCGTTTTCATTGGTTTCAAGACATGGCTAACCCAGTTGACCTAGCCGAGGTTCTGAAACTATCTTGTGAGATGAAGAACCCCCTCAGAGCCCTGGCATCTCCAAGGTTTACTAATTAAACCTCAATAATTATTCTGAGATTTGGTGTGTAAGATATGTGAGGGCAGTGTTATAAATATGTTTTGTATTTCAGGAAAATACTATTTTTCCTATAAAAAAGTGTCTCTAAGTGTGAGGATGTTTTATCTAGCTTTTATACAAGTGAGATAAATATCCTTTTTGTTGTAATAGTAAATCTTTACCAGTTTCTGTACGCAAATATAATTTATATAAGTTGATATTCAGCAGTATATGTCAGCAGATATATATATATATATATATATATATATATATATATATATATATATATATATATATATATATATGTTTGAATTTGATTAAGCGAAACAAGTTAGCCATCGAAGAATGAGAAAATTTGCTAAATTAAGTACACATTAGACTAATCTGATCCTCAATAAGAAAATAAGTGTTATGTCGTAAAAAAAATGTGTTAAATTTTTTTTTTCAAATAAAAAAAATGAGAATTGTACATCGAGAAAACAGTTGGTTAAGCAACATGCTAAAATTGATGACATCGATTTTTTCAATGTGCAAAGCTATACTAGCTACTAACTAGGACGGTTAACGATTTAATCTCCCAAAGGCATTACAGAAAAGAGAATTGCAAACACTTCTCACACACACTTCAACCAAGAAGTGCACTTTTTTGTTTTTTTATTATACTTATTTGACACAGTAACTTAACTTCATTAGTCATTAATGTGGTAGTAGGAGACAAATTAGTTGAGGATTAGGTTTGTTTCCTAAGATCAAAATCACGTTAAATATATAATAGTTTAACTCAAAGCACATGGTTCTAAAACTAATATTAGCTTATAAAATGTTTTGTAATTCTTATTATCTCTAATTGCAGCTGTCTTCCTCAAATGGGGCCACTACAAGTAATTAGCTTTTTTTTCTTCAACTGCTGCTCTTCCGATCTATTAAGTGATGCCACACTATTTATATTTTTTATTTATTTAAAATCTATTAGGCAATAATGGTCACCACACCCCCATTTGGTATTGGGGCAAGAAAAGGGAGGATGTGTTATCATTTGGGATGAATTTAACGCATGTAATGAAAATGTACAATATTAATTAATTTTTTCGTTGTAAGGTATATATATGTCAATTATTTTGTGATAAAAGTGATGTAAGTAAAATTACAATCAAATCGTCATGTTTAAACTCATGTACTGTGTTTTAATAGAAAAAGTTGCATCCTACTATAGTCAATATAACTTTATGATGAGTTATTAGTTCATGTTTTTATATTATTTGGATTTAAGAAAATGATTTTTTTTCTTAGTTTTACTGGTTAAAATTGATTTATGGTATGAAGTCAATAAATTACTAGATTTACGAGTATATCCACCACCGCTTGTAATCTTTATAAGAACCATGTAAGTTTTCTTTATAATTTTTCTTTACGATATTTAATATATCTTAATTCAATAGATAGTTGACATTGTAAGTGATTTGTTGACATTGGGGATAGTTTTCTTGAAAAGTATAAATTTAACATCATCAACTAATTATAATAAATCATATACGGAAAAAAAACGTGTGCATTACACAAAGCAGTAAAATAGAAGTCATAACATAATCAGAAGTCAGAATCGGGAAGCGAAGAATAATCGAAAGTTAACACTTTTTTGATTAAGCAATCTTAACTATTCGGAGGATGGAATCTCATTCCAAAGTTAGCCATTTATTATGGGTTTTTAAGTAAAGCTGTTGTTGCAGTGTTTTCGAAGAGGTGCAATACAATCTGTATCATACTCACCAAATAAAGCAGTTTCCAATATGTACGCTACCTTCAACTCAGATTGCTTTTTGACAAATTCCTCTTTAATTTCCTTTACAATTTTCTTACAATTGATTAAATGGCTAGATTGACGTGTTGACTTATACATTAGTGGTAAACATGTGACAATGAAGCCGCACCAATTTTTGAAGAATACAAGTAATTCATGCAAACTCAAATCAATAGCATTGTGCATAAAACTTTTTCCTATATATGTAACACTAACTATTACCAATAGCATTGTAGTACGACTTGCATAACATTTTCTCTTTTGTGAAAATGTCGTGCAGCAAGAATATTTTCATCCAAATTCTGTGGTGTTTTTCCTTGATCACTCTTAGTTCCCAAACACAGAGTCATTACACTTTTGAAGTGAGTAACAGAAAGTGGTGAAATGTTATTCGCCATGGCGTTCATGAATATAAATTTCTGTTCTTTTGTTTACTTTCCCCAGCATAACTCTTCAACACGGATACCTTTTCACAGGAAAACATTTTTTTTTTCTATAAAATTATCATATTTTGCAGGGGAGATTAAATGGGTTTGATTAATCTTGCAGGTTAGAGAAGCCCAGTATACCAGACTTTGTTCCACAAAAAGTATACTGACAGTGAATGGAAACTTTCCAGGACCAACTATCAGAGTCAACAGAGGAGACACAATCTACGTTGATGTTTACAACAAGGGAAACTCCAACATTACTTTACACTGGTAATTTTCTATCTTAAGCAATTTTGAAACCTATGAGTGGATGAAAATTAACCATTACCGATTTATGGACAGGCACGGAGTGAAGCAGCCAAGGAATCCATGGACAGATGGTCCATCATACATCACTCAGTGCCCCATCCAACCTGGTATGAAATTCAGACAAACCTTGATTTTTTCTTTTGAGGAAGGGACCATATGGTGGCATGCTCACAGTGAATGGTTAAGAGCCACTGTCTATGGTGCTATCTATGTCTATCCAACCAAGACTACTCCCTACCCTTTTCCTCAACCCGATGCCGAGATTCCCATCATATTTGGTATGAAAAATTATCCTTAACAGTTTTTTTTTTCTGCAATTCACCAAATATAGCTAGAACATACTGATGCAAGTATGTGGGAAAAATGCAACGTTTTTATTTACTTATGTATATGCAGGAGAGTGGTGGATTAATGATGTCAACGAGGTCTTCAGACAGTCTTCTGAAACCGGAGCAGCCCCAAACATATCTGATGCTCTCACTATAAATGGTCAACCCGGGGATCTCTTGCCTTGCTCAATTCCAGGTACGCATCAATGTTCAAAGTTGATGAAGTTAATGATGAACTTTCAACTTCAAACATTTGTAACTTTGAGGTTTGGCTCTAAACGCCACAATTTCTTGTAATTTTCAGAAACGTTCAAGTTTAATGTAGAACAAGGGAGGACTTATCATCTCCGAGTTATTAACGCGGCACTGAATCTGATTCTCTTCTTCTCCGTTTCCCAACATAACCTCACTGTTGTTGGTTCTGATGCTGTATACACCACGCCATTGACAAGGGATTACATTTGCATATCACCAGGACAAGCAATGGATGTGTTGTTGCACGCCAACCAAGAACCTGGTCATTATTATCTAGCTGCAAGGGCATATTCAACTGGGCTTGGTGTTGCCTTTGATAACACCACAACCACTGCTAGAATAGAGTACAGTGGCAATTACACTCCACCTTCATCTCCTTCATTACCCAACCTCCCCGACTTTAATGATACACAAGCAGCTTTGGACTTCATCACAAACTTGAGAGGCTTGCCTGAGAGATCCCCCAGTCCAGTCCCAACAAACATCACAACTCAAATAGTCACCACTATTTCTGTCAACACTTTGCCATGCCCTAATGGCAGAAACGACTGCCAGGGGCTAAATGGAACCATTTTCTCTGCTAGCATGAACAACATAAGCTTTCAAACCCCCGACATTGACATTCTAAAAGCCTATTACTATCATATCAATGGGATATACGAACCGGGATTTCCCAGATTCCCACCTTTTACATTTAACTTCACTGCAGATCTTTTGCCTATAACGTTGAATACACCAACGAAAGAGACTAGGGTTAATGTGCTGAACTATGGTGCAACAGTTGAAATTGTTTTCCAAGGAACAAACGTTGTTGGAGGGATAGACCATCCTATCCATCTCCATGGGTACAGTTTCCATGTTGTTGGATATGGATTAGGCAATTTTAACCAAAGTCAAGATCCCTTGAATTTCAATCTCGTTGATCCTCCTTACTTGAATACTGTGATTGTGCCAATAAATGGATGGGCTGCCATTAGATTCGTGGCTGTGAATCCTGGTATGTAACACCAAATACGAGTTTATATTTAACTTTTTTTTTTCAAATTTTAAAATGGAGAGCTTATGTAATTTTTCTTACACGAACTGCATGCATGTATTTTCAATTGCAGGGGTATGGTTTATGCACTGCCATCTAGAACGCCACCAATCTTGGGGCATGCAGACAGTTTTTATTGTGAAGAATGGAAACTCTTCAAGTCAAATGTTGCCACCGCCGCCGCCAGACATGCCCCCATGCTGAAGAATATTCTGGACTTTCTCTGTTTAAAGAACTTTACATTGAAAACAATAAGTTAAATGTTTGTTTTACCTTACCTCTCCGGAAGGCATGTGTTCCAAATTTGAGGAAATGAGTTCTCCGAGTGTATTGCTTTTTGTAATAATTCACTTGTTCTTTTATTATTTTTGTTGCAGGGCATTATTAAACGGTCTTTTAATTAAGATTTTCTTTCGGCTATTAATTGCTTGGTGTGTGTAGTCTTTGGTTTTGGTTAAGTGTCACATGACCATCGCCAAGTAAAAATGACAGCAGACTCAAAACATTATCGATTGCTGGCTATATAGAGCTAAGGTGTTGTAATTTTCAAAATCCTCCCATCCAATAACTTATATCGAATTTAAAATTTAGATCTATTTTAACTAATAAATTATGTTAAATCCAAATCAAATAAAATATACTTTTTACCAATAAAAACATTGATTTTGATTTTTTTAATTTAATTTAAATCAAATTAAAACTACTTTATCAATTAGAATGAGTGAGAGACATAATCAATTATGAGATCCAAATTTAACTTGAATGTTAACTTATGTATGTTTTATGTATTGGTTAAACATAAAGTTGAACTTAGAATTTAGTCAAATTCGACTTGATTTTGTTTAGTGTGACTAATCCTAATTAGACCAATCACTCAACTTGAAATGAGATTAATCCAACTCATTTTAACACCATCTCAACTTAATGTTTAGGCCCAACACAAATCTATATTGACTTTAGTAGAGTTAGGCAGTCTACTTAAGTCAGACTAGACTCAATTAACTTGAACCTAATTCAATTTAGATTGAACATAACTTTGTCCTGACTTGTGTCAATTTGGTTCCAACCAACTTGATTCAACTTAAAGAAACTCGACTTGAACTTGAATTAACTTAATTCAAGTTATACTTAAGATAACTTAACTCACGTATCAATTTTACTAGACTTGATATAAGTTGGACCAGCTTAACTCAATCTGTATACGAATCTACACGTCTTAATGAATGTTCGAATATGATTAATCTAACATTAAAATAGTTTAATTAAAAAATAAATTTTAAAATTAACAATGAAACGTCTACTTATTGACCTTCATAAGTAGGTCTTAACGAATTTACTTAAATTTTTTACTTGTTTGTGTCGATTGTTTAATATTATATGTGTAGTTTCTTTTAGTGTTAGTTAAAGGGGCAACAACACCCTTGTGACACGAGGAAAGACTTGCTGGTTATCTAAGAAAAGAATTTTGTGTTACTATTTTTTTTTTCTAGTTATGCGATGCAGATTTGGATACTCATAAAAAAGTAATAAAGTAAAAGTAACTCAAAATAATAATACTTGTTATTATACTTATTTATTTTTATGAAAGGGGTCTGAAAATATCCTTTTTCTTTAAGAAATAATGTCCTTCCACCGATCCTTTTCTTTTTTTTTTCTTTCTGAAAACCTTCCACCAGTTACTACCTGTATATATATTTTGTATTATGTGACTAAAATTACACTGACTGTTCAATAATTTTTAGTTATGCACCAATTAATTTAAGAATAGTTCTTGAGGCAATATGGATCATAGAAAATACATTTTAAATGGAGATTTTCTAGCTTATAAAAAAATGGAAAATTACTGTAACATTTTTTATGTTCTTTTTAAATATTTAGAAATTATATCAATCATCTGTCATGTAAGATTGCTCTAACCATAGTTTTACTAGAATAAATTAGACAATCTCTTTTAAATGACGTTGGTAGCACATTTTTTTGTTGGTGAGAGATACGAATTGAGACATTTCCATGATACAAGTGATATGAATCCCAGGTATAGTGTCGCTCCTATATGGAAATGAAACGTCAATAAGACATATAGAATATCACATATCGAAAAGCAACTCCTTTTGAAGTTGTACTAGTTAAAAAATATGGAGAAAATACGCTGATATGTGCATTTGTAAAATGTACAAAAAGTAGAAAAACATATCATATTGGAGATCCGTTGATAGTTCCAGAAGTGTAGATAGAGGAAGGCTTTGTTGCACTTGAGGTTGAAAAGGCAGTGCAAGAAAATATAGAGCAAAGCGTTGTTGAGACTAGCTAGACAGAAAAGGACTTATTAGTACTGATAATTTGAGTGTTCAGAAATTTGTGTTCATTGGTTCATCGCGTGTACAAACGAAACCCAAACATGTGCAATGAAGATCTTAGGATCTTTGAAGAATATTATGAGGTATTAAAGAAAGGAAAAGAGTAAGTTAGCTTAATATGTTAGAATTTAAGATGAGTATGTTTAGCGCTTCTACTAACTTTGTTTGTTTGAGTTGATGTACTCTTTTATGTAATATATTCTTTATTAATAATATATATATATATATATATATATATATATATATATATATATATATATATATATATATATATATGGTTTCTTAACTTATGTAACTTTTTTTTAATTGATATATTTTAATAAAAGTATACTAAATTTTAATAAACAAAACTCATTCATTAAAAAGATATACTTTAATTCCTAATCCATTTTTCTTATTTATCTTATTTGTTTTTTTTTTCATTTTCGTCCTATCTTTTCCACATCGCAATTTTTTACTATGTTGTTTATTGTTTATCACTTTATTAACAAAATAACTAATATTCTCACAATCTCGTATCAATAAAACCAAACTTTCGGCATATACCAAATTTTCAGAAATTATTAGTAATCATGTTTCATTTCCTAATAAAACCAGTGCAACTGTACAGTATGTTAAATAAAATCCAAAATATAAAAGTGATAAAGATAAGCACAAAACACAGTGTCACAGACGTTGGGCAACATGTGTAGTAGCTACAAATTTTGGACAATTCAGTTTGCTCAAATCCTTTTGAAAAAAATTCTTCATTTCCAAGAAAGTGATTGAGAATGATAAGTTCTAAGGTCTCCGTTAGTCTTTGTTCACTTGAATGGGTTTGGGAGAGAATGATTGAGAAGATTTGAAGGTAAAGTTTTGATTGTTTATTTGAGTGAATTTAGAGGTAAGTGAGAGTGAATTTGGAAGTAAATTTTTTAATCTGTCACATCAATCAAATCCTATACTAATTCTCACAAACTTTACTTCCAAATTCACTCTCACTTACCTCCAAATCCACTCAAATAAACAAAAAAATTTACCTTCAAATCCTCTCAAACCTCCTCAATCACTCTTCCCAAAATCCATTCAAGTGAACAAAACTTTACTGAAAACCTTTTTGGAAAAAAGAAAATTATCAGGCAGCAAAGAACCACTCAGAAACTTTTTTTGCTGATTGTTGACATTTTATTGTAAGGAAGAACTTCCAAAATTTTCATTTCCATATTCATGATCTAGATCTCTTGGATTATTGTGACTTTAATAACAAAATAATTGATGATGTTGATTTTTTATTTTTGATTGAAAGGTTGTGTTATATCTTTTCTTTGTTATTAAATTTCGTTTTTGAATTTTAGAATTTTAGAATCATGTTGATTTGCAAAAGAATCGTTACTAGTGTGAAAAATCATTATTCATATTTATTTTATTTTACTATATTTTTAGGTTGGACTTTTCTCTAAATTTTCATAAGCATAATTACATCCCAAGGAAACGGTAATTGGCCTAGAGAGCTTTTTAGAGACGTTTCATGATCTTCGGATGTGTGAGTGAAAGAGAAACAAGTTCGATAAGTGAAGAATGTAATTAGAGTTAGGTGAATGTTTCTGATTTTTTTTTAAATTAAAAATAAAAATTATTAAAATACTTATGTATTTAAAATATGTTTTTTATGAACGATGATTTTTTTTCTACTAAAAAGTTAATACACTTTCATCATCTGAAAAAAAAAACTTAGATGTAAGATATATATATATATATTTGAATTTACTTATAAAAATAAGTTTGTTATCCATTAAAGAAATATACACAGAAGATTTAGTGTATTTATATTTTTGAAATTCATTTGAAACATTGGATGTTGTGCATATGAAAATATAGGGTTGATTTGGTCGAGTTGGATATGGATTGCGAGTTAATTCGGTCCGATTTTTCGAATTACAAATTTATATTAAATTCATTTTTTTAATGAAAAATATATTCTTATTTTGAATAAATGAATCTTTAAACATGTATAATTCTAATAATGATTATTATAATGATTATCATTTTATATAATTACTACTAAATTGGAAAAAAATAATATCATATTAAAAATAAAGTTTAAAATTTAAAATATATTTCCTAATTATCTAATTTACTCAATTTGATTTATCAACATTACTCGTTTATCTAATTTAACTCTAATGTTTAAATTTACTTCGAATTTTTCATAATCGGTGGAAAGGATTTTGTTGTTTTTGGCCTTAAAGTGAAAATGATTTTGTGATGTTTGATTTTTGAGCATTCTCTCACTTTTGACTTCAATTTGTAATATGCGAATATACTATATGCAAGATTAAGATTAGGGACCAAATTAAAGGATACTATTAACATTGAAGTTTGTAAATAACTCAAATGTGCCAAAAATAATAAAACAAAAAATAAACACTTTGACAAATGACAAAACACGGACAATCTTTTTCTTCAAATTTCTAATAAATGACTTCTAGAAAGATAAAGATATGTTGTATTAATTTAAGTATGTTTTTCTACTTTTAAACTGTTGTGGTTTAGATTCTTGTAGAATGTATACATAATAGTCATTTATTCTTTTCATACAGTTAGTAAATAATATTTCTTATCAAAATTTTTTTCTTTGAGTGTGTATCTTCTGTTTTGTCTCCTCTTTGTTTTCTCTCTTTCAAACCAACAATGGTACCTAGAACAAGATTGGTTCTAGATGTCTTAATGGGCTAGTCTGACTCTAATTAATGTGGGGGCAACAATGACGGGAGAGGCATTATTGAGTTTTTGTTCAAGTTTATGGGTGCATCGATCTCCTAGTATAGTAAAAAGCAACAAGTGATAGCTTTATCCACCTATGAGATTGAATATGTAGCTGGATCTTCCGCTGCAAGCCAAGTTGCTTGGTTTGCATCTATTTTGACAACAATAAAGGTGGAATTTAGGAGACCTATCCAGTTGTTTGTAGATAACAAATCAACAATCAATTTGGCTAATAATTCAATGTCACATGAAAGGAACAAACATATAAAGACTAGATTTCATTTTTTGAGGGAACTAGTTAACAATGGAAGATTAAAAATTGATTTAGTGCCTCCACCCACTTACATATTAAACTTATTTTTCCTAAACCTTTGAAGAAGGACAAATTTAATATCCTAATATCTGAGTTAGGCTTGGTTAACTTTAATACTTGAATTAAGGAAAAATGTTATATTAATTCAAGTATGTTTTTCTATCTTTAAATTGTTTTAGTTTAGAATCTTGTACACTCTATAAATAAAAATCATTTATTCTTTTCATACACTTAGTGTAAATAATATTTTTTATCATCAGAATTCTTTTCCTTGAGTGTGTATCATCTGTTTTGCCTTTCCTCTGTTTTGTCTCTTCTCTGTTTTGTTTCTTCTTTGTTTTCTCTCTTTGAAACGAAAAAGATAAGATAAAACAAAAATGTGTTTGTTTTGTGACAAAAAAAATAATTAAGAATAATATTTGAAATGTGCTATTGTTCATGTGAAAAAAATATGTTCAATGTATTATAAGTGGAGAAACCTTAATAGTAAGTCCCCATAAACTCACTATCTTGCATCATATCCCATCTTTGTTGCAAACTTTTAAAGTATTGTTTTTCAGTATAAAAAACACAGAATAAATCAAAGGAAAAAAAAATCAATAAACATAAAATATCTTGGATTACTGTGATTTTAATAACAAAATAATTGATGACGTTGATGTTAATTTTTTATTTTTGATTTTTGAATGAAGAGTTGTGTTATATCTTTTCTTTGTTATTAAATTTTGTTTTTAAATTTTAGAATCATTTTGATTTGCAAAAGAATCATTACTAGTGTGAAAAATAAAATTATTACTCATGTTTCTTTTATTTTACTGTATTTTCAGGTTGAACTTTTTTCCAAATTTTCATAAGTATAATTACATGCCAAGAAAATGGTAATTGGCCTAGAGAGTTTTTTTAGAGACGTTTCATCATCTTGGTGTGTGGGTGAGAGAAAAACAAATTTAATAAGTGAAGAATATAACTTAGAACTAGGTGAATAGCTAGGTGAATGTTTCTAATTTTTTGTTTTTAAATTAAAAATAAAATATGTTTTTTATCTTTTATGAATGTTTTTTAAAATATGTTTTTTTTATGAATGATGATTTTTTTTTCTTCTAAAACTTAATACTTTAATCATCTGAAAAAAAAAACTTACATGTAAACCATATATATAATATATATATATATATATATATATATATATAATATATATATATATATATATATATATATATATATATATATATATATATATAACATTTGAATTTACTTATAAAAATAAGTTTGTTATCCATTAAAGAAATATACACAGAAGATTTAGTGTATTTATATTTTTGAAATTTATTTGGAGCATTGGAGGTTGTGCATATGAAAAGATAGGGTTGATTTGGTCGAGTTGGATATGGGATTGCGAGTTAATTCGGTCCGATTTTTCGAATTACAAATTTATATTAAATTCATTTTTTTAATGAAAAATATATTCTTATTTCGAATAAATGAATCTTTAAACATGTATAATTTTATTATAATTACTATCATTTTATATAATAGTACTAAATTGGAAAAAAATAATATCATATTAAAAATAAAGTTTAAAATTTAAAATATATTTCCTAATTATCTATTTTACTCAATTTGATTTATCAACATTACTCGTTTATCTATTTTAACTCCAATGTTTAAATTTACTTCGAATTTTTCATATTCGGTGGATGGATTTTGTTGCTTTTGGCCTTAAAGTGAAAATGATTTTGTGATGTTTGATTTTTGAGCTTTCTCTCACTTTTGACTTCAATTTGTAATATGCGAATATACTATATGCAAGATTAAGATTAGGGACCAAATTAAAGGATACTATTAACATTGAAGTTTGTAAATAACTCAAATGTGCCAAAAATAATAAAACAACAACTAAACACCTTGACAAATGAAAAAAAATGACAAAACATGGAGAATCTTTTTCTTCAAATTTCTAATAAGTGACTTCTTGAATGACATGTTATATTAATTTAAGTATGTTTTTCTACTTTTAAACTGTTCTAGTTTACATTCTTGTAGACTCTATAAATAAGAGTCATTTATTCTTTTTATACAGTTACTAAATAATATGTCTTACCAATTTTTTTTCTTTGAGTGTGTATATCTTCTGTTTTGTCTCCCCTTTGTTTTCTCTCTTTCAAACCAACAGTGGTACCTAGAACAAGGTTGGTTCTAGATGTCTTGGTCTAACTCTGATTAATGTGGGGACAACAGTGACAGGAAATGCACTATTGAGTTTTTGTTCAAGTTATGGGTGCATCGATCTCCTAGTACAGTAAAAAGCAACAAATGGTAGCTTTATCCACCTATGAGGTAGAATATGTAGCTGGATCTTTCGCTGCAAGCCAAGCTGCGTGGCTTGCATCTATTTTGACAACAATAAAGGTGGAATTTAGGAGACCCATCCAGTTGTTTGTAGATAATAAATCAGCAATCAATTTGGCTAATAATCCAGTGTCGCATGAAAGGAGCAAACATATAACGACTAGATTTCATTTTTTGAGGGAACTAGTTAACAATGGAAGGTTAAAAATTGATTTAGTGCCCCCACCCACTTACGTATTAAACTTATTTTTGCTAAACCTTTGAAGAAGGACAAATTTAATATCCTAATATCTGAGTTAGGCTTGGTTAACTTTAATACTTGAATTAAGGAAAAATGTTATATTAATTCAAGTATGTTTTTCTATCTTTAAATTGTTTTAGTTTAGAATCTTGTACATTCTATAAATAAAAGTCATTTATTCTTTTCATACACTTAGTGTAGATAATATTTTTACCATCAAAATTCTTTTCCTTGAGTGTGTATCCTCTGTTTTGCCTTTTCTCTGTTTTGTCTCTTCTCTGTTTTGTCTCTTTTTTGTTTTCTCTCTTCTTTGTTTTCTCTCTTTCAAACCAACAAGATAAGATAAAACAAAAATGTGTTTCTTTTGTGACAAAAAAAATAATTAAGAATAATATTTGAAATGTGCTATTGTTCATGTGAAAAAAATATAATGTATTACAAGTGGAGAAACTTTAATAGTAACTTTAAAATAAATCCGGAAATAATTGTTACTTTCTTCATTCATCTTTTCTTCTCAAATGAGATAAAGTATACAAACACTCGTACATAAAACTAGGAAACAATTTTATAAAATAAAAAACAACTTATAAAATTAAAATTGAGTCTAACTAAGCGTAACAATAATTTAAATTCAAATTCTATCAACAGTAACTCCCCATAAACTCAGTATCTTGCATCATATCCCATCTTTGTGGCAAACTTTTAAAGTATTGTTTTTCAGTATAAAAAACACAGAATAAATCAAAGGGAGAAAAAATCAATAAACATAAAATGCCTAGGATATTCTTCAACATGGGGGCATGTCTGGCGGTGGTGGTGGTAATGTTTCATTTGAAGCCTTTCCATTGTTCACAATAAACACTGTTTCCATGCCCCAAGCTTGGTGGCGTTCTAGATGGCAGTGCATGAACCATACTCCTGTCATTTAAAAGGTACATGAGTTCATGCAACAAAACAGTGTCCGCTAATAAAATTAGAAACGGAGATTAAGAATTATATACACGCACACAAACACAAACGCAGTATCCCACGCCACATACCAGGGTTGCTAGCCACAAACCTAACAGCAGTCCAACCATTAATTGGCACAATAACTGTGTTCAAATAAGGAGGATCAATGAGATTGAAAGTCACGGGATCCTTGCTTTGATTGAAATTGCCTAACCCATATCCAACGACATGGAAACTGAACCCATGGAGATGCATCGGATGGTCTATCCCTGCAACAACGTTTGTTCCTTGGAATACAATTTCAACCGTTGCACCATAGTTCAGCACGTTAACCCTAGTCTCTCGCTTTGGTATATTCAATGTTAAAGGCAAAAAGTCTGCAGTGAAGTTAAATATAAAGGGTGGGAATCTGGGAAATCCCGTTTTGTATATCCCATTGACATGGTAGTAATAGGCTTCTAGTATGTTAATGTTGGGGGTATCGAAACTTATGTTGTTCATGCTAGCAGCAAAAATGGTTCCATTTGGTCCCTGGCAGGTTCTGCCCCCAGGGCATGGCAAAGTATTGACAGAAACAGTGGTCACTGTTTGAGTTGTGATGTTTGTTGGGACCTGGTGGGGGTATCTCTCAGGTAAGCCTCTCAAGCTTGTAATGAAGTCAAAAGCTGCAGTTGTGTCATTAAAGTTGGGAAGGTAAGGTAATGAAAGAGATGAAGATGGAGTGTAATTGCCACTGTATTCAACTCTAGCAGTGGTTGTGGTGTTGTCAAAAGCAACACCAACCCCACTAGAGTATGCCCTTGCCGCCAGATAATAATGATTAGGCTCTTGATTGGCTTGCAATAACACATCCATTGTTTGTCCAGGTGATATGCAAATATAATCCCTTGTCAATGGCTTGGTGAACGAACCATCGGCACCAACAACAGTGAGATTGTGCTGGGAAACAGAAAAGAACAGAATGAGATTCATTGCCGCGTTAACAACACGGAGATGATAAGTCCTGCCTTGCTCTACATGTAGCTTGAACGTTTCTGCAAATTAAAAGAAAACATGGAATTCAAAGCCTGACCTCAAAGATACAAACAGTTGAAAGAAGAAACAGATTACACTATGTTTCTGGACATAATTATAGATTGTATCTTATGATTATCGTTCTATGACCTGTGAGTACCTGTCATTGAGCAAGGAAAGAGATCCCCAGGTTGACCATTTATAGTGAGAGCATCAGATATATTTGGAGCTCCTCCGGTTGCAACAGATTGAGTGAAGACCTCGTTTACATCAGTCTTCCACCATTCTCCTGCATATGAATGAATAACACATATTGTTCCATTTTCAACCATGTTTCCATGCATTTGTTCTGGCAATTTCGATCAAATCAAAACAACTTTTTTCGTACCAAATATGATTGGAATCTCGGCATGAGGTTGGGGAAAAGGGTAGGGGCTATTCTTGGTTGGATAAACAAAGATAGCCCCATGGACAGTGGCTCTTGCCCAGTCACTATGAGCATGCCACCAGACGGTCCCTTCCTCGAAAGAAAAAACCAACTTTTGTCTGAATTTTCTTCCTGGTTGGATGGGGCACTGAGTGATGTATGCAGGACCATCTGTCCATGGGTTCCTTTGTTGCTTCACTCCATGCCTGTGCATAAATGAGTTAGAGTTAGCTATGCATTTTATTAAGCTTTATCCATGGTGTTGTATTTTCCATAGGTCATGAAAATGGTTAAGATCGGAAACTCAATACCAGTGTAAAGTGATGTTGTAGTTGCCCTTGTTATAAACATTAACAAAGATTGTTTCTCCTCTGTGGACTCTGATAGTTGGTCCTGGAAAATTTCCATTCACAGTCAACATGTTTTTTCTGGAACACAGTCTTGTGTGCTGGGCCTCTTTCACCTGCAAGGGAATAAAATTGATCAGTTAATATCCACTGGTTTATTGCTGATTATTTGTGAATAAATCTGTGCTCAATGCATAAATATATGTTAAATTATAATTTTTTGAAAAATACAATAACACCCTTCTTGAAAAAGTAACTTACGGATGAATAAATATTACAATAAAAAATACCATGAAAATAATAATATAGTTTAATAAATTTATCTATATTCTCAACTATATATGATTACAAATTATTATTAGCATAAATTTTAAAAATAAACGAAAAATATATATTTCAGTCTATAATTTATAAGTGGCAACATAAAAAAAGTTTATTTATTATTACATTTATTATTTATTAAAAATATTCACCATTTTAACTGATTAATCATGTATTTATGTTATTATATTATTATAAAATAACATTTTATTATGAAAGTATTATTTTTGAAAAATATATTCACAAGCGTAATGGTTCGTATAACAGTTTCACCAATTTCTGCAACAGTAATAGGATAGGATGTGAAGGTACTCACAACAAAAGTGTAAGGAGTCGGTGTTTGGGAACTAAGACCTATGAAGGAGAAACACCACAGAACTTGGAGGAACAGTTTCTTGCCAAACGACATTTTCATGAAAAAATCCTAATTATGCTAATAGTTTTTGCTATATGCGGAACTTTTCTGCAGGAAGGGTTTGTATGGGATGCAAGATTTAAATAGAGTTAAAGCCTTCAAATATTGGTGCAACCTCACTGTCAGATAAGAATCTTCCTAAGGCAGTTTGAGCTGAAGAGTTCTTGAAAGCACTGCAATAACAACTTACTTAAGAACCCATAATGAATTACTAATTTAGATGATGCCATAACCACTAATAGTTAAGATGGTTTAATCAAAATAAAATTTGACTTATTATTTTTAATTCTGACTTTTAGTTATGCGTATATTATCATTTATACTCTGTATGTAATTTCATGTAGAGGGTAAATGATCCAATTACTTCTCAATTATTCAACTTTTATATGTCAATTATTGGTTAAATTCAATGAATAAGTTTAAACTTTCGATTAACTTTAATTGTTTAAATGAGTCGAAATTAATTTTTAAAAAATTTAGATTAAGAACTATCAACTAGCTTATATATTGTAAAATTGGTTATCGACCCCGGCATACACCATATTTGTTATTTTATTTTTTATTTTTTATTTATATATAGATATTTAAAAACATACCTGTTTAAGTTCAGTTTGTTGTATTCTAATTATAATCATTCTTTTCAATTTTAACAATGACTATTTTCAATTCAAACGTCATTGATAGCTACATGTAGTTTATCTCATTGATCACATTATTGTATGGTTTTACTCGATTTTCAAGATCTTCCCTCTCACACATACATCTCAAAAGTATTTGATTTGTAAGAACCTCAATTTTATGTATTTTCATTGTTATATAAACGGATTTAACTAGTGTAATTTTTGCAATTCATTCAACGAATATAACACAATGAGAGGCAGATCAAGTGCAAGATAAAAAAAAAGTTGGCATAGTTGTCGTTCAAGGTTAGTTATTTTTTTTCCAATTATAATTGTGTGATTCGTTGTTTTTCTCTACATATAATTGTGTTGGTATTATGCGATAAATAAACTTACTCATATTAGTTTGACTACTATGTAATACAATGAATAATAATCATTGTTCGTGTTCGTATTCAAACCGTCGAAAACAAATAAAATTTTTCCCAAAATAAACTGTAATGAAAGCACTGCAACAACAACTTTCTTAAAAACCCATAATGAATTACTAATTTAGATGATACTAGAAGTTATGATGGTTTAATCAAAATAAAAGTTGACTGTTTTATTGCTATTTTTAATTCTGAACTTTCATTATGTATATTATGATCTGTACTTTGAATGTACTTTCATGTAGAGGGTAAATGATCCAAATTATTTCTCAATTATTCAAAGTTATATAGGTTAATTATTGGTTAAATTAAATAAATAAGTAAACTTTTTCGATTAAGTTTAATTGTTTAAACGAGCCGAGTTTAAATTTTAAATAATTTGGATTATGAATAATCAAATAACTTGCTTATATATAAAATATGAAAAGTATTATATCACTAAAAAATATCAAATTTTATCACGATTTATTTTTCATATTACCGTTGGTTTTAACATTCAAGTTTATGTTTTATTGATACACCTATTTTAACATTGATCATGTTTTATTACTGAGTTGCATTTGTATAAAATAATAACATTTTTTAATGTCTGAATAAATTTTCTAAGAAAAATAAAGTTTATACATATTTATATTAGTAGATTATTATTAAAATAATTTTAAGAAGATGTATTAATAAAACTTTAAAAAAAATTACAAAAATATTAGTCAAATTCTAAATGAAATAAAAATGAACAAATTTAAATTTAATATTTTTTAACAAGTCAAATTTAAGCTTCTATTGAACTAGATTGAATAAATAAATCAATTTTAAATAATTATTTGTTTATCATAAATTGAATTGTCTCAACTCACGTACACTCCTATCCACACGATTGCAGTGAAAAAGATTAAATATTTTCCCCTGATGTGGGCCATATGGACGTCGGACTTGACAGGATATGTTTTATATTTTGATTCTTCTTAAAAGTGTTTAGATAACTAAACTAACTTTTATAATTGTCCAGTTTAGTTGAGATGTCACAGCTTAATTAATTACATCTAATATGAAAGTTAATTAAGATGTTAAAGTTTAAGTAATTATATTTAATTCAAGTTTACTAGAAAAGTTTTATTATAATAAAAATCTTATATAATTCTTATTGAATCATTTGATAAAAGAATAAGTATAATGTATTATTCTTTATTTTTAAAATGTATAAATGTTTACGGGAATATTTATAATTAATCAATCATATTTTAAATATCATAATTATAAGGATGGATTATTTCCTTATATGAAAACACCTTTTTATCAAACACCCCATAAAATAAATTAATACAATGTGCACTAAGATGAGTTTTTTTACTCAAACAATAATGACAATTTTATATATATATATATATATATATATATATATATATATATATATATATATATATATATATATACGGCATAATTTTATTAGCATCTAAAATATATAATTTTTTATTTAAAATATTTAATAAATAGGCCTACGGGTCTCAACCTCAACCTGTATTTTGTATGGTTGGATAGCTTGTGTACAAATTCCTCCACTCAACCTTAAAAAGGAACATAATATAAAGTCTACATAAATGTTTGCAAATTAGTTTTCAATAACTATATATTATTGCAATTAATTTCATAATGTACCGAACTATATACTTTCTTTTGATAGCGCAAATATCATTTGCCAAACGAATTAATGAGAAACCATATGTATATCAATGGATTTCTTACGAAGATAACCTCGTTCTCGACCTAGTATCTTAATAACTAGAGGGACTATAACCTCAATTAAAAGCTTAAATTTAAAATGAAAAAGATTTGTAAGTGTTTTCAAGTAAACAATCAAGGTTATCAGTTCAATTTTGATGAGTCTTTTACGCTTTAAAATGTTGTTTTGTAATTTAAGTCTTTGATTATTTCAATCTTCAAATTCGTTCGTCCAAATTGCTTTAAAAATATTTAGAGAAAGTATTACAGTTAACAAAATATTAATAGTTCAGATATTAATTTTCTTAATTTAACAGTAAATATAAATCATTTATCTTCTTATCTCATATATTTATATGTTTTAAAATACATTTTGATTACAACAACCTAATTATGATCCAATTATAAATAATTATACTTTAATTATAACTTAGTCAATATTAAAATTAATTACATTTAATTACATTGACTTTTTATTTACCAGTCCTTCAATATAGAAATAAAAATATCAATACTCTAACTATACATTTATTTGTAGAATTTCGAAAGGGAAATAATTGGAGAAATCTTCCCCAATGGATTATAAGACAACAAAAAAAAAACACCATACCACCAATCTAATTAAACTTTAATGTCTTGTTCACTTCAATGGAATGGATTTAGGGGAAAGTGATTGAGCGAATTTCAGAGGATTTGAAAGTAAATTTTTTTTTTGTTTATTTGACTAAATTTGGAGGTAAATGAAAGTGGATTTGGAAGTAACATTTTTGAGAATTGGTGTAGGATTTGATTGACGTGACAAATTAAAAAAATTTACTTCCAAATTCACTTAAATAAACAACAACAAAATTTTTCTTCAAATATTCTCAATCACTTTCTCCAAAATCCAGTCAAGTGAACAAAATCTGAGACCGAAGGTTTGTAATTCTTTTTACTTTTAAGATTTAATATTTGCATATTCTGTTTTTTTTCTTATATATGAATTGGATTTTATCATCAATTTCTATTATGATAAATCGATTATAATAAAACATTATTGATTCATCCATTTATCTCAAGCACTAAACCAAAACCTTTGTTACATAGCTGCTAAAGCTATTGAAGTGGTGTTGGGTTTAAATTTGACAAAATCACCACTGTCGTTATAGAATCCAGTTTCAATTATAAAAGGGATCAAAGAACAATAATATTCCATGTTCATGTATTCTTTTGTTGTCTTTTCCTCCATTGCGTCTTTTCTTCCAGTTAATTTTAAAACCAAAATAATATATCTAAATTAAACATACGTTTAATAATTTCAATATAAAATAATTATAATTCATTCTTCATAAATCATAGGATAATATGTGACAATTTTTTTCCTCTCACACACATTACCTTTTCCTGTTATAAATCACTTTTAAATTTTATTAATGTGAGTAGATTATCAGATTTTTTTTTCCAAACTAAACCTTTTTACTATTTACAACTCTCTTTTTTTGTGAAAAACTAAATTCTCATCCCATTTTTTCTAATTTTACAAGTTGTTTGTTACTAAAATTCTGTTTTTTAAAGAACGAATTCTTCAACATCTTTTTCTAGTTTTATAGATTTGTATATTTATTTATAATAATATATTTTATCAAAAAATTATAATTCATGTAAATATAAATTTGAAAAATATATTTAATTTAATATTTATAAATTATTTGGAAATAAAAAATTTGAAGAATGAATATAATAAACAAAATTATTCAAATATACTGTAATTATGGTATATAGAAAAGGTATCATAATAAAATAATAAAATATTATTAATATTGTTGTTGTTTTTTAATTAAAGTTGATAAGTGTATATTAATTTTTTTAAAATAATTTATGTAGTAGATTTTTTTGTGTAATAAGTTAAAAAAAGTAAAATTAAATAATAATATGATTGTAGGCAAAAATATTTGACATTTTTGTTTCCACCAAAATTTTAACAAGTTAAATTATTTTAACTCTATAAATATCTATTTACCAAATTTAATTCAAATAAATTTCCATAATTCATCTTATTCTTTATTCTTTGTTCACTAGACATCTATTACTATTTTTTTTTTCAAAAAAAAATCTTTATTAATACGTAATTTAGTTTTTCTAACTATTAACTTTATTTTAAATAACTAATAACTTCAACAAATAGTCATCTAATTTGAATTTGAAAATAAATTTTAATTTTTGAATTTTATACCTTTTGTATATTAAATTTTTATAAAATTCTATTGAGAATTTTTATATTTTGATATATTTTAAATTTATATATTTTTTTCTAAATAAAACTTTATTAAAAAAATCTAATAGTTTTTTAATACTTTATTAAAATAATATTTTTTATAAATAAATATATTTTTTTAAAACTCATATTATTGATTTTTAACTTTACATTAAATTTATTTTCAAATATTTCCACCTACAATCGTATCATTATTTTATTTTTCTAACTTATTAAACTCAAAAACATTATTACGTAAATTATTTTAACCGAATAAATATATATTTATCAAAAATAATTTTAGAAAAACAATCATAATTACTATATTTTATTATGATAATTTTCCTATTATCATATTTACAATATATTTAATCATCTTATTTATTCTAATCATGTTCAATTTTTTATTTTTGATTAATTTATAAATATTAAAGTAAATATGTTTTTTAAATTTATATTAACATGAGTTTATAGAAATTTATAAATTTTTAATAAAACAACTTATTATAAATAAATATATAAATCTATAAAAATAGAAAAACACGTTAAGATTTTGTTCCTCAAAAAAGTAAAATTTCCGTAGTAAATAACCTGTCAAATTAGAAAAAACATGACGATAATTTAGTTTTTCATAAAAGGAAATTGTACTTACACAGTTAAATGGTCTAGTTTGAGAAAAGAAATATATGTTCTACCATCCATAAACAATGTATAAAAACGAAGATTCATAAACCTATTATATTAAATAACATTTTAGATTAAAGATGTGTTATTAGTGTTGTATATTTTTTTATATTTTTTAGAACACGTGATAGTCCTCATAACAAAATTAAGATGTTGAAATTATCTATTCTTTATTAAATTACGTCTCTATAAAACAAATCATCATATAATATATATATATATATATATATATATATATATATATAATTTGTGTAAACATAAAACGATAGAAATTGATTCTATGAAATAAATTCATTCATTCCAAATAAATTTATGAGGTAAATATGATTTCTCTTTGTTTTTGTCTATTAATTTTTAATAAAAATTGAAATTAATCATTTTTTTATTTTGATCGAATTGAGTTCATTAATTTTAAAAATACATGAATTTATTTTTTTAACAAAATTTAATTAAATTTTTGAGTTGTTTATATTCACACATTTCCGTTTTAATGTTAAAAAATTTTATTAAAATAATTAAATTTATGAATTTTTGAAGTTGAAAAAATAAATTAAATCAAAATTTTAAAGAAAAATTAATTTAAATTTTTACTTAAAATTGAAAAACTAAAAATATATTTAATTTTAAAGAGCAAATTCTTACAATAGTTTGCATCAAAAGCTTGCTAATTTTTATTTTTATTTTCATTTTCTTGAAGACAGTGTTTAGCAATTATAGGCGTCTAATTTTCCAACTTTAATAGCTTAATCGTAAGATCATCACGCGTGGTTAATATTAAACAAAATAAAATTTAACTTTTATGTGCACGAATGGCTCATTGATATAAACAAATCCAACTCCGTTTAGATCAACAAAACAAATAATGAACTATAAAATTATATATCCCTTTGCATTATTGTCTAAGAAAACATAGAAGGCTTTGGATATATTAATAAGTAGTTAGTGAGCAATTATACGATAGTTAACAAATAATGAGTAAAACTACAACCAGCAGCAATATTGAACCATTAATCATGAAAATCTTGATACAAACTCAATCAATTTTAAATAAAACATAAACTATTAAAAATATATAATAACAACTCCATTTTCCATTATGAAGGTACAAAATACATTATGTTTTCTGCCTGCCAAAGAAGTCATCATGATCCACTTTTCAAACATAAACCACAAGTTCAACTTTCCACAAACACAAACCACAAAATCATGCAGGCATGACAAAAAGATCCTATTTTTTATTGTATATATTGGCAACAAGATGGGACAGTTTTAATCAACCAGATTTTCTTAAAAAAAACAACTAATTAAATTTGTATAAACTAATTCTTCAATAATCACTCTAGCAAGAACAAATAGAGAGATTAATTGACAAAAGCTGACAATAAATCAGCAGTTGCAGTGATTTACGCATCATGCTGACTCTGATAATGTCATATGCGAGGAAATCAGGGAAATGAAGGAGAATTATGAGAGAAAGAAATTAGCAGTTAATTCTATATTATATATATTCCATGATAGCTTACCTGCCCCACTCCATTATTATATCATATTAACACATAATATTCTTTCTTCTACCATCATTCATTGTTCCATTTTCCACATAAATTTCACCAATTAAACTATAACCTTCTCAATCATTCTATTTATATATACCTTAATTACTACCAGTTATGTAGAAAAAATCAACTGCATCTTTTCTATGTCTGAAACAGCT
Source organism: Vigna umbellata (assembly GCF_029865625.1). NCBI lineage: Eukaryota > Viridiplantae > Streptophyta > Magnoliopsida > Fabales > Fabaceae > Vigna > Vigna umbellata. Next base: position 40,563,104 of record NC_142172.1, on the reverse strand, counting down.
TCCACGACCAAGCCAATGGAAGATGTTCCTTCACTGATTTACAAAAACCCCATTAGGAGAAACTCTAGGCGATCTACAATGTATCTGGGCGTGAGAAGAAGGCCATGGGGAAGATATGCTGCTGAGATTAGGAACCCTTACACCAAAGAGAGACACTGGCTAGGCACATTTGACACTGCTGAAGAGGCTGCTATTGCCTATGATCTTTCATCTATCAACATTTCTGGTATCAATGCTCGAACCAATTTTCATTACCCTTTTCTGTCTCTTCCGCCACCTCCTATCTCATTGCCTCCTCCGCCGCCGCCACCTACCCCGGAGCTGCATCAAAGTGTTGGAGTTTGTCCGGAGATGAACTCTGCTTTCGATGGCGATGATGAATCTCTGGTTATTGCTTCCATTTTGCAAAGCTTTTCTAACTCTGGTAACTGTTCTTTTTAGTTTTTTATTCCAATGAGACCCGAGAAAAGGTTATAATCAGCATTTGTTATTACTCTATGGCTTCTACACGGAAAATTCTACGTATTCAATCCACCTGCAGCGAACCGCTATTTATTCATGTACATGAAATTGTTTTATTTTTCTAAATTGGGCATTGACTTTTTCTGGTCGATGAATATTGAAGTAATGGAAGAAAAAAAGTAAATACTGACTTACATTTCCAAATTACACATGAAATAATATGATGGAATTCTGTTGGAAATAAAATTTTAACTTATATAATCCGTGTTAAATTCAAATGGTAGAGACTAAAAATTTAAAATGGCAAAATGAAAATGTTATAAAAGTGATTTTCTATTTTGATTTACACATTTTATTTTTTATTTTATCGTTTACCATTTTTACCTTTTATGTAACTTTATTTTTTCAATTTAAATGTTCTTTTTAATTTAACCACTTTTTTAAACTAAAATAAATATTTAATACAAATAAAATTATAAAGGATATATTTTTTATTTTTTTTATAATAATAATAATAATAATTTATTATTTTTATTATAAAAAAAGTAAACACACGTCACTAAAATCTATTAAAAAAGAAAATGGATGGCAAAAAGGAGAAAGCCAATTTGTATGACTTTAGAAATTAATGGGGTAATTAAACCTTGTTATCTTTTTAGAATTTAAAATACTCTTTTGCTTTTAATATTTTTTTACTTTGATTCAAATTAAATTGTTTTTATTGTTTAAGGTTACTGTGAGGCTTCTCTATTATGAGTAATATTGATGACTCATTGCATATCACGTCATGTCATATTTGCAGGATTAAATTAAAAACGTAATTTTTGAAATGGTTGACCATAAAACGATAATTTTGTACACAATAAAAATAAACAAAAATAATATATTTTTGGAGATTTTGACAAAAAGTAACATTTAAAAAAATTGGTAGGTAATGGATAATAATTTAAGGATTTATGTTCTCTTTACTTCTATAAATTTATTATTTGAGAATATGGAAAGAAGAATAATTTTTATGTTTATTTTAATGAATTTGAGAGATATTGGAAAAGAAGAGTCTTTTATGGGAGAGAAGATGAGAATGAATTTACTATTTGTTTTTTATATTCTTACAAAAATACTCTCATACTTTTTGAAAACTTTATGATGCAATTGGTATATTTTAGGAAAATAATTTTTTAATAATTTCTTTTACAATTATTTTACAACCGCTTATATGATAGTTCATGATTGTTCTGTTTTAAATATACGGATCAATAAAATAATGACACATAATCTATTGTCAAAAAATTGTTAAAAGAAATTATTAACATATCATGATCTATATTTTAATGTACATAATATTTTTGGTGTGTATGTCTATTATGTTCAAATTCGTTTTCTTATAATTTTATTTTATAATACATTTATAGTTAAAATTTATCAATAATATTTAATATTTAATATTTATTTTAATAATAATAAGGATAAAAAAAGTAATTTTACATTTTAATCTATTAAAATATTTTTATTTTATAACATTCATTTAATCTTTTACAAATTCTGCTCTCTGATCTATCCACTTTCACCTCTAAATCATTTAAAAGAAATATAAAAATTTTATTTTCAAATTTACTCACTCATTTTCTCTCAAACTTATATTAAAAAATGAACACACTCTTAAAAAAATTGAGAACTATAATGCGAATTTTAAGTAGAAAAGAAGAAAAACAAATACTATTGTAACTCTTAAGCCATTATTAGAATTGTTATAGTTAAATAGGGTGAAAAGAATGGATAAATTATGCTAATGTTAAAAATTATTAGAAAGTGGGTTTTTAAGCCTAACTCATCCCTACAAAACCAGCTTGGAAAGGGAGGTTTGCACCCCACTTATATATTATAATTTGGCCTTATTTCTAGTCGATCCCGACAACAGGTGAAATAGAAATGTCCAAGAAACAAGAAATATCGTTAGGATAGGCTCCAACTATGACTCTGATACCATATTAAAAAGTGGTTTTAAGCCTAACTCAACTCACAAAACTAGCTTGTACGATGAGGTTTGCATTCCACTTATATATTATAATTTGGCATTATCTCTAGTCTATAGTCGATGTGGAACTTCCAACACACCCCCTTCACGCCGAGATATATACATCTCGAACATGAAAGTAGAATTAATTGGTGGTCCGACAATGGCCCGACAACGGGTGGAACAAAATGCCTACATAGATCCCGCTAGGAAAGACTTCAACTATGACTCTAATATCATATTAGAAAGTGATTTTAAATTTAACTCAACCTTACACAAAACCGATTTGTAAAATAAAGTTTGCACCCCACACACACACTATATATATATATATATATATATATATATATATATATATATATATATATATATATATTATATATTATAATTTCTTGTTAGCCTTAAAAACTTTTCTAATAAAATAAAGGTGATTAATGCTAACCACAGATACATGACCAAAATTAATATGGAAAAGAAAGTTTAAGTATGAAAGTGGCTTTTTAAGGTAAATTGTCGAAATTGATAAAAAAAATGTTATGGATAATGATTGATATGAATGATTTTTTTTTTTCATGTGGACTATATTTATTTATCAATCGATATTAATTATATGCTTCAATATCTTTTTGTAAACGTTGTTTTTTTATATTAGTAACTGTAAATATATTATTCTATTATTTTTAATCTCTATAAATATATTTTTTTTGTCCCTATAACTATTATTTTTTAACTTTAATATTTTTTATCACCATAAAGTTAAACTAGAAAAATTAACAATGGATACTAAAATTAAAAAAAAATGATAAAGATTAAAATTAAAATACTCTGTTTTATGGAATTAAATAATTAATTAATAAAAAACTGGGCGTACACTGAAGAGCTCCTCTTATTCTTCTTCTATAACCTTTTAAAATGAAGTAATTTAGTGTTGTTTTTTTATAAATTTATACGCCAAAATATTGGAAGAGTGAACCAAATTGTTGTTAAGCTAAAAAACCAAGGCTTTAAATAAAAAAAGGTCTGTCACCAAAATACATGACGTAATAAAAAACTAAATGGCATCTGTATCAAAAGCTTCACTCACAACATACACAATTTTATTTTTTTATCAATTATTAATTATGAGATGTTACCATGTTCCTTCGATTTTAATGATAATACTTATAAAAAAACATAATATGTACCATACGATGGATATGTACCATACGATGGATATGTACCATACGATGGATCATGGTCCAGCTCCTTGTTTGACGCACCACGTACTGAAACGTCAGCCATTATTGAATGCATCGTCTTCTGTTTAGGCCCTTCTCTTTGTCGGAAGAATAATGTGGCACGATTTATAATATATATATATATATATATATATATATATATATATATATATATATATATATTAAAGTTGACATAGAAAATAAGAAAATCCACAAGGCAGCAAATAAATACTGATACGAAGTTCCAGGTAAGACCCTTCTGTATATCTGAACATCATTTAATTCCCACACACATAAATACAACTCTACATAAAAATGGTAAAGTAGATGCAAGATCAATAAATAGGTAGTGAAAGCAAATCTATGATGACTTGCTTCTGTTTAGATAAACACCGAGAAGGATGCAGAAGGGCTGGTACTAGAGTTACCCTTAAAACTTCCTGCAGAAAAAAGTAACTCCTTGATAATTAACCCGATTACTATAGTTAAAATGCAAAGATTTTTATATCTAGAAAAGAAAAAAGTTAAATGGGGTTTGAGATTTGATAGCATAACATTTTGAACTGGAACAAAACAACCGAGTGCAAAGCCATGGCATATATTAGTTATGCTGAGGGCCGGGTCCATGGGTGATTGGAGACCTTCGACTACCATCACGCCTTGCAAATAAACCTACATTCTGCATAACATATTTCGAGATTTTGGTCACTGCTGCAAAAAAATCAAACGGGGTTTGTCTATATGGTCACAAACACATATGTTGAACATTCACCTTATAAAATTTAAAAGTTTTGCTTTTTTTCTCAACAATCTACTTCTGTGGTCTATACAAAAGAATACTAGAGGACATGAAATTGTGGCTTATCTAGTATATGTTTGCTTTGGTGATAAAAAAAACAACAGAGAGAAAGAGAGAGAGGCATACAATATCTCTTACAGATGATGGATCTGCAGCATCTACAGATGTTTGAGTGTTTGTTGAAGAGTTTATAGTAGGATCTGCAGCAGCATGAGTATGTGGCGATGAGGTTCTCTCAATACCTAGACACTTGAAAAATGCCCTGAGTGCTTGTTGAAGAAAATAGCATGGATGGTAGACATAGAATGTGGCTGTTCTCTCTTCTTCCTCTTCCATTCTCTTCTGCCTTAACTTCTTCTGCGTCTCTCAATTTTAATGCTTCTGTCAGCTCCCACCACCTGCTCATAAATGCATCCTTCCAAAAAGCTTCTAATTTTGATTCTTTACTGTTCGTATTTCATAATTAGTATTTAGATTGGTGAAAGTGTGTGGCATGCCAATAAAATGAATTGAAGAGTAATGAAAAAAAACACAGTACCTACTGCAGTGAGCATTAACTGAGCGAAAGCAATTTTATGTATCTTCTTGTCCTTATTGCACCTAACCCTCTGATAAAAAAACAGGTCATACAAAGGATTTCTCACGCACGATCACGTGATTACCGAATGTTGTTTCCTGAAACTTCTTTTCTATTTTTAACAAAATATTCAAACAGATACTTTACTCCCCCCATATGGGAATCACTTAATTTCTAAATTTTTCATATATTAAAATAATTAATGTTCAAAATACTTAACAGATATTATACAATAAGACATCGCCGAATATTAAAGCTCACATACTATAAAGAAGACACCACCATATATTAGAGGTTTGGAACTTTTTCGTACCAGAAAATTTGTATTTTTTTATGGTTAATATACTTATTTAGTTCTTATTTTCTTTTAGTTGTGTTAATTTAGTTTTAATACTTTTTTCAATAAAATATAATTTTCATTAATTTTATTTAATTTATTCTTTTTTTATTAATATTTTTTAAATAATTAATAGACAATATGTTAAGTGTAAGTTCCTAGTTTTTTATTTTATTTTTTATTTTAATAATGTTTATTTGTCAAGTTAGTATCATGTTATTACATATTAATGGACATGTATCAATGTCAATATTCAATGTAATCACATATTCATTATTATTCTTGTCCAACTTTTTTAAAAATAAAAAAAAATTCTCTTTTCAAATTAAGACCTTTAATTTTTTATTTAAATTTTATATAATTTTTATTGAAATATTTTTAATTTAGGGTCAGAGTTGATTTAAAATTATAATGAAAATTTTAGAAGTGGAGACTAAATTTTAAATTTTAAGAGATTAAAAAACAATAAACTATTTAATACTTTTTATATGATTTGTGAGTTGAAAATCAATTAAATAATTTAACCTAAAAATCAACTTAACATTTATATACAAATTAAATTTGATTTTAATTTGAAAATGAACCATGTTTCATTTTAAAAATAATTAGGACTGTATTAAATAAAAATAACAAATATTTTAATGATGAATAAAAAATTTATCTTTTTTGTAATTGATAACGTATTCATTAAGTGAATGGATGAGGTTTTGAGTAAAGCTTATATGTATAAAAAGCTTCTATTTTAGTTTATAACTATATAAAAAGTCAGTGGCTTATTTTTAAAAAGCCTCAGCTAGTTAAAAATAAACTCCCTTGATTATTATTTTTTTTCTATATTCTTATATTTTATGAAATTCGATTTCTTGAAGCTAACTATTACAAATAAAAATAAGAATACATTTATCATTAATTTAAATTTAATTCGATTATATGGTAACATTTTTTTTATAAAAACTACAGTTGCAAAAAACTTATGATGTTGAAATAGTCTGGCAGAGCCTAAAGTTCTGCGCATCTAAAGGAGCAGGCCCAATGCACGTAAAACCTCTTTGGGCTTAGATTAACTTCAGGTGAAATGAGACAGGCCCTTCTGAAGGGTTTTGAATTATCTTCCTTTTTGCATTCTTAGTTTGTTCTAAAAAAGTTTGGGTTTTTCTTCCTGCACTTTATTATTACTAACTGTAACCCCATATTAATAAAAATAAAATATTAAAATATTTTTTTCTTCGTACCATTATGGCCGTCACTACCGTCATCGCCATTATGTCATGGTCACTGCACTTGTATTTTCCACTGCACTCTTTGAGAGGAAAAAGAAGAAAGAGAGAGCTCATTTTGAAAAGAAAAAAAAATAAGAAACCCAATTAGAAATATTTTGAAGAGCTGGAAGATTTCTTCTCTTTAGGCTTGGTCTGCTTACTGCTTACTGCTGCAACATACCATCACAAGACATGCACAGTACCGGATTGACATTCACAAATTAAGCACAACTTTGGTGAATCTGTTATGCATCACGGGATCCGGTAGGTAGATGTCAATTTTTGATTCATTAATGCATGTCCGATTATTCAATCTCGAAATCACACTGGATTAGATAATCTGAAATGCATTATGGGATCCGTACTGCATTTCAGATAACTATAAGCATGTGTGGCAGGACATGGATGATGGCATCTATTTCTACAATCAATGTTCTTGTAGCTGCGCTGTGCGAACGTTATGTCGCGAGATATAAGAAGGCCTCGTATTGGTTCAACTGTCACCAGGTCGTCCGAGTCATCGGTCGACCATTGGAGGATTGGGTATCCTATGGTACAGAAAAGATGGTGGAGATAGTTTAAGTGATTGGAAGATGATGGTGATACTGCGTCGGCAAAGATGGAGAGAAAACAAAATTAGGGCTTTTAATGCATATTGATAAAAGTTGAATTTTAAAAGTTCGGGGGTGCAGGAAGAAAAGAGGGGTGCAAAAAAAAGTGGCCTTTGAAACATTGTGTAAGCGTATTTTATTTTAAACTTCATATTAAAAGAAAGGGACAACCTTTTTTAAGGTTGAAGTCGTACGACAACACATTTTATTACACAAACTACAATTTATTTATTTTTCAGCAGAAAACTGAGATAAAGTTATAACCACAAAATAAGTCTTACTATTTTAACTCTGAAATGTATCTCCAGTAACACAAAAGTTATGATAAATGAATACAAACAAAATTTAAAGAACATGTGGCTAATAAAAAACGAAGGATGAATTAGACGGAAAAGTTTGTTTAAAAAAATAATAAGAAAAAATGCAGAGAGAAGTGTGAAGATATTTGGGTTAGGCCCAAAAATTGAAGGATGTGGAAAAGGCAAAAGGCTTTTTTTGATGGGCCCCTCAGACGAATGTCTGGTGAATGCGACCATTTGGTTTTTTGTATAGAAGAACGGAACATTATTTATTTGCAAAGCAGGAAGTTGGAAAGGAAAAAAGAAAATTTAAAAAAGTGGCACACGTGGGAGTGGGAAAGTACCTCTCTACCAAATCAAGCACTTTCATAAAAGTCCAAAATTAGTGGGTTTGGATATTATTATTTGGTTTGGAATTAAATTGGATGGAGTTAGGGAGAAAAATTTATGGATGTGTACATCTTATGTAACTACGAAAATGTCTTTTTCTTTCAATACCACAAACTTTTCACCTTTCTCATTGTCCTCTTTGCTGGAAACACCCCATAACAACACTTTTTTTATTTCTATTCTCCATTTCTTTTTTCACATTCCTGATTAAATTTAATACATTTTATTACCATCTTAAAAAAAAAACATTCACAAACTTCAAAATTAATTATTCCCAGCTGTGAAATATCAAATGAGTGTAATCTTAGTTGGGCAATCTATAAAAAGAAAAGCAGTCACTCTCCGTTAATTAATTATTGATTAATGAATCTTAATAATGGTTTTTATTGGCAAGGTTTGGCTGTTGTTGCCATCAAGGTTGCTTTTAACTAACAGCTATCTCCCCTCTAAGAAAAGTACTTCTGCAATCATTAATGTCATTACAATCCAACATCATACTCCATCCTAATTTTTCTTTAATGTGTTTGTCAATTTAAACTTTATCAAGATTTCTAACTGATGCCTCATTTAAACTATATTTTATGTCTCCTATTATTTGCATGATTAATCGTTTTTAAAAACTTTTATGTAAAATATGTAAATAACTATAATCATGAATGGGACAAAAAAGATGGGAAATTAAATTTCAAATTCCAGAACTTTTAAAATTCGACACGAATTTAATTTTGTTTTTCGCATGTATCAAAGAAGAAAAAAATTAAACATCGAGTATCGTTGTTGTTCAAACTTTTTTAGAATTTTATGTGTAGTTCAAATGTTAAATATATGTAAAATTACTTGTTTATGGCTTATATTTAATTTTATAAAGTTATAATATTATATTTCTTTTATACTTTATATAATATTATTTTAATAATCTTTATTCGATCAGAGATACATTATTAAATATTGACTTATTACCTTAATTGATAAAATAATTGATCCAATATAAAAACAGCGTGGAAGTGATATTTGTCATTCTCATTGTGGGGCTCTAGCTGTCAACTAACATCATAATGTTTTCAGAGTTTATTTTATGATTTAACAGTGAGAACATATAATTATTATTATCTAATTAATAATACTTATATACAGGTTTAACATAATTGCTACAAACGTTACTGATTTATTAGCATGATTTGTGATTAATTAATTCTGAAAAGTCGTAATGTTTTTTAATTAAATTTATACTTTTATTCCGTGATTTTTGGGACGTTCCCTTACATGGGATTTACTATTTAGTGTGTGATTTTATTCATTATTCTATTTAGTTAGTGTTCATCAAGTTACGCAACCTAATAATAAAAATATAATATGCCTGTACTATTTTTAAAAGCTCGAGTTAATTTTCATAATAAATAATTATTGTCCCAGTATTCTTCATACATTTTTGTTTCAAAACATGCTTAATATCGAGTTATTTCTCTCATAGAAAATAAGCGTTTTTTCTGGATTATTTAAGAGTATGTCAGAAAGGAATTAAGAATAAAAGAAAGATGGTGTAAAATAAAAAGATAATCTTAACCTTATACGTGTGTCGTTGTTCTTATGGACATTTATGTTTTTAATAAACACGTTATTCCTTTCTTTACCTTTTATACACTGGCATGGCTAAAACAAACTCTCCCTTCATTTTCTTGAAAGATAAAACTAAACTGCATTCTATCTTATTTTTGTTTTTCTAGTTAAAATATTTTACCATGAAAAAAACCTTTTGCATTATATTTTCTTTAAATACTCTGGAAAAAAACAATTAATAGATAACTTTTCTTGACATCCACATACAAGAAGGGAAATGTTGATTCTTTTTTCATGTGTAGCTTTGACAATTTTTCTGGTATAATTTTAAAATGGTGGGAACAAATCCTTCAATTCGTTATACATATATATTGAGCACAATATTTAAGAAAAGGGAAATGAAAAGAAAAAAAGAGATATATATATATATATTACAAAAAATAACATGTTAAGTCATAAAGTATCACACAAGTATAATTTAATTATTCATAGAAAAAAAAAACGTAGATCTCTTTGTTAAGTAGACATTTTCTACGTCTTATTTACAAAAGTCAATTATTTTTATTGATTTTCGTATTCCTTAACTGAAATATAAATTTAACTTAATTTACCAACCATGATAAAATCAAACTTATCCTTATAATTTTTAATTTATTCTTTTATAATAAATATATTTTGTATTTATTTTTACAAAAAAGTTGCGTGATTAAATTAGAATAATTCTTTTTGAGTGACATTCACTCTTATAAAATAAGTTAATATGGGAAAATTTTGTTTTAATTGTATATTTTAATTTGATATTATTCTAATAGGTTTTTAGATATATTTGCTTTATGAGACACAATATCAATAAGACATCTCAATCAATTTACATGTGAGATTTAACATGATTTCTAATTCAAAATCTTAAGACAATGAATTTATAAATATTTTTTTTATATATTTTTCTACTTTTTTATTTATATTTAATGTGAAACTTAATCTCACATTTGGATTTCTAACATATCTTTAATCAATGTTAAATTTTTAACACTTTCCTCGTCCATATCATAGAGATACTAGGAGCAAGAGACCTTTGTCAATGTTTAAATAGGGACTTTTTTTCTTTACATGCATAATTCATCTCTCCAACAAACATTAACACTAATGGATTTGGGGAGAGTGATTGAATGAATTTGAAAGGATTTGAAGGTAAATTTTTTGTTGTTTATTTGAGTGGATTTGGAAGTAAGTGAGAATGAATTTAGAAGTAAATTTTTTTAATATGTCATATCAATGAAATCCTACACTAATTTTCACAAATTTTACTTCCAAATTCATTCTCACTTACCTCCAAATTCACTCAAATAAAAAAAATGTTGTTTTAGAAAGAGTTAAAAAAGTGTATGTGTTTGCATTATTGATTTTGTAAAACAGAGAGTTTGGTGCAAAATGGAAGATAAGAAATGTATTCAAGGAGGAAAGTGAGAAAAGGTGGAAGAATAGAAAGAACATTGTATTGTATGGAAGTGTAGTGATGGAGAGAGATGCAGTGCAATTAGTGTTAGTGCCCCCACTTTGAGACTTTGGGTCACATGGTACAGTACCATCTATTTCACACCAAAAAGATCACCATCCAAATCATTTTTCCCTAGAAAAGATACTTCGCCTGCCCAATTTATAAAGAAAGAAAAGAAAAAATCATTAAAAAGTTGTAGCATGAGAAGAAGCTCACCACAATTTAAGCCCCCAAATAATGGTGAAGAACACTGAAGAAGAATAAAGGATTGTATGACGGAAAGGACACAGTGTTGTTTGCACCTAAACTTTTACTAACGTGGCTGACACAAATTGACATTTGATAAGGATAATTGATATCCTAGTCCCATGTTTTAGGCTTTATAGGACTCCCTTAACACACCAAAACTACAACAAAAACATACTTACTAACTACGTTGCTAACACATCTTACAACGTATCAGGTTTTCCTTGTCGGGTTTCATTATACATTTCTTAAAATCTGAGATTACTTATTTAGTGAAGGTATATATGTGTTGCATTTTCTTTTTCATAATATGAATCTATTTTACTGTTCATTTCAAGATGTTTAAATTTACTTGAGTAGATTATAAATTTACTTTATCAAAACTAGACCAAAAAAAACAATGATTATTATAATCTTTTAAAGACGCTGCTTAAATTGTATCTTATAAATTATCATCTTACTTATTTCATAACCTAATAATTTTATGGTAAAGGAATCATTTCAATTTAAGTACTTATTATTAGACATGACAAATAAACTTCTTTTGGTTAATATTATTCAAATTTTGTTTTCGTTTTGACATAAAATCATCACATTAAGTATGTATGAATATAGATATGGATAACACACGATTTTTTAAATTAGGTATAAAATGGAGATAAATCTCAGTACTCACATTTAAATTATTAAAGTATCCACAATTACTAATTAACCTTATATATATATATATATATATATATATATATATATATATATATATATATATATATATATATATATATATATATATATATATTATCTCAATCTTTGATTTTATAAACTTTTTTCTTCCATTATATACTTTTTTCTCTTTTTTATAATTGTTTTTTGTATTCTATATTAATAAAATTCACTCTCGTATCTAATGTATTTTCCCTTTATCATAACTTTTATGTGGTTACACTAAAAGAATGTATTATTATTATAATGAATCAAATAATTTTTTCTTTCATAATTGAATATTTTCATTATTCTTTTTTAATATTTTTATTTATTGTTTATTTCATATAAAAATATTTAACTATCTATTTCAACTTTTCAATCACATAAATCCTTAGTAAGCAATCTAAAAAACATATTCTCTTTATTCTCTTTGACCCCTAATTTTTATTGCATTTGAATAATCGTTGTTTTGTTAAACAATTTTCATTATTTCTTTCGATTAGTTTGATATTAAAAAAGTTCTTTTTTTTTTATCTTGAAGCTACTTTTTATCTTATTATGTTCTTAATTATACAATTTTTTTTTCTTTGTAAGATTTCATGATGTATAAAATTGTTTTTAAGATACATGTTTAATAATTTTTTTTACTTTAATACTTTTATTATGTAGAATATTATTTTATTTATTTTTTGTAATTAATTTTATTTTATAACTCATTCATAAGTGTAATTTTATCATCAAAATTGTACAAAAGACATTTTATTTAGTATAATATAATAACTCAATGTCATTATCATAAATTTTGATTATTATTAGTTTAGTTTTTTGTTTTTTATACCATTTCATTGGTATATAATAGTTTTTATTAATGTATAAAAAATCTTTTTTGTTAAAATTTAGAGAAAGAAAATATATATACATTTAAAATAACTTTTAACTTCAATTTCTTTTTCTTTTCAATTTTTTTTGTTTTATTAACATTTACAAAATTACTAAATGTTTTAGTTTCGATTAAATTTTAATTAGCATCCTAATATATATAATTATGATTTTTTCTAAATATTTTATATTAAAAAAGAGATCATGTATATTTTAATATTAAATATTTGATAATATCATATTTTCTTTTTACTATGAATTTTTTTTTATAAAAAATAATTAATTAATATTGAAACAGAAAAATACTATATATGAACACCTGTACAAGTATTCGTTACAATGAAAATAAAGTTAAGACAAAAATATTATAACTATTAATACTTTAATTAATTTATATTATTTAACTCTTTTTTTGTTGTTTTCCTTTATTTCTTGCCTTTCACCTAATAAAAAATACCATACCAGGTTTTTTTACTGTAAAAAAATATTAAAATAATAAAAAATACACTGTATTAATTGTTATATTATTTATTACTCACAAAAAATGTCAATACGTGAAAAAAAAAGACAAAACAAAATTACAATATCATTTTAATAAAAAATTAAATATCAAATATTTAATTACAAAAATTAAAAATTTTGAAAACCCAAAAAAAAATTATACCGATAAATAAAAGATATAGAAAAATTAGAATACCTAACACACAGAGAATCTAAATTTACGGTGAAAGTTATTTCAACTTAAATAGACATGATGTTGTACATCATACATGTATCTAATGATTGAAATTTGTTTAGACACAAATGAACAGTACACTCAACAGTAAAACATTCCTTGAAAAATTGTCCACTTTCGAATGTGATGTAACAACTCCTTTCCAAATTCAAAGCCAAACCCTAACACGTTACGGATTATTTATGTAATGAGAATTTATATACAAAAATCTAGGTCAGCAGTATCACATAATCACTAAAGAAATTAATTTCTGATTCAATAAATTTTAAAAAATTCATAAAGAAATAACAAGAAAATTCACATAAACACGAAAAAAAACAAAATATCACAGAAATAGTGATTATTTTAGAAACAAGAGGCGTTGAAAATTAAAACTATATAGCTAGTAATTATATAGTAACTTTAAAATAGGTAGTAATTACATAGTAACGTTTTTAATATTTACTGTTTAAATAAAGTCAGTAATATAAATTTATTATTTCCTTCAACGAAGTAATACACCATGGAAGACCTTATTTCTAAAATAATGTGACTTCGTGATTAAGACCTTGAAAAAGTACTCAAATGTTCATTGTATTAAAGTTGGTTTTCCAATTCTAGCAAGTCAACTTTATTATTTGGCGAAAGATGTTTTTCACTTCACGGTACTCTTAAATGTTGATCACTAATTACTTTAAATATTCATAACTGTTACGGTAATAGGATCAAATTTTACTTAAAATAACTAGTTACATGTTCCAATATGCTATTTTTTCTTCATTCCAGTTACATACTTAAAATAACTGTTAAAGATATTTTATCTCAATAGTACTTTTATCTATGTTTATAGTTTTTTTTCAAAGGATTTTTATTATAGTTGGTCATATTAAAACTTAATTTTGTTTTAATTTGATTACTGATATATTTAAATTAATTAGATAATTAGTTTATTTTAATAGAGATTCATCGATCTATTTCATATTTAGATTATCAATTATATTATTTCAATCGGTATAGTTCGCTTAGTATATATAATACATAGGTCTTAAGCCTTAAGCTTGAATAAATACCACAAATGAAAAAGGTTTATTTCCACTTGGCTCACCTTTAAAAATATGATCATTGGCGAGGATGAGTATGTTATCGTGAACTATGTTAACACCTCACAAACTACGCTATTAATGTTGACACGGAATGTGAAATATTGCATGCCCTTTGTCATCGGATAGTGTGAGATCTTATGGTTACAAGAGCACCACATGTACCCAAGATTTTCTATAAATAGGGACTAGATGGTCTGACATTTTCATTGTTTTTGCTCACATTCATTTAGGCTCTACTCGATTTCAGATTATTTCCACTTAAGGTAATTAATAATGTTTGTCATTGACATATCTTTAGAACGACAATTGCACAATTAAAACTTCCATAATTTCATTCCATTGATTTAATTTTTTATAATTCCATTATATTTTCCATGAAACACAATTTCCAACAAGTTTCTCACATTTTGAACCATAAGTATTCCAAAAAAATTTGTAGACTCATCCAACAAGACAAATTACTCGCTCTGAGTTCCTCTAAAAGGACCTTTGATCAACGAGTAAACGTTTCACCTAGTGAGTAAACATCTCACCCAGCAAGTTGAGCACTGAAACAAAATGCAGATTTATTTGCTTAATGAGAGTAGACTCACCCAACGAGATCTCATCCCTTAACTTTCTGTCAGACTCGAGTTTGACTTTTGTTCTCATTGAACAAGTCGACCTCCCTTTAATGTTTCTCAAACTCAATTTTGGTACTCGCCCAACAAAAAGAAATCTTGCTCTACACTTTTAGATAGTACAATACATTCACAAACATCATCTCATGCTTTCTTTAACACTATAACATATAAATTTTAGTTTATTTATTTCATGATAAGCCATGTAAACCAATTTAAGGTTAGATTAAAAAACTTTGCATCTTAACATCAAATTCTACGTGTATCGCAAATCTCACATTTAAACATATTCACTCACCAAACCAATTTACTCCAAATGTGATTCAATAATCAAAATCAACATACCAATATACCAACCAACCGCAACACAATTCAAAGTACAAGAAATCGAAATTAACTTTTCTTATCTTGACTGAACAACCCTTGGTCTCAAAGATGTTCCCTATAGTTCTATATAATATAGGAAAATTTAATTTGTCAGAAAACTCTAATTAAAAATATAAACATATCATTATAATTATGTAGCAATAAAGATTTACCAAGAACACGAGTCATGTGCATAGTCCTAGAGTCTACATGCAGTGTAAAATACTTCAAAACAACAGATACAATACTTACTTTTTTTTTTTTATAGAATGAACACATATAATTCTTTGTCACGATTAATTCTATTGTATTTGATCTTTAAATCTAAACAAAAAAAAGTATAGATAAAAATTTGAGAAAAATAACAATGGAAAGTTTATAAAAAAAATTAAAATAATTTGTAATTTTATAAAAATAAACTTCAGTTTAGTAACCATATATTTTATAATGTAACCGTTTATAATTAAAATATTATAATGTTTCTTAAAATCACCACTATCATTAAACTATTTTATAAGTTGTCACGTATTAAGGTTACATAACTTCATATTATCACTCATTCTATATAAAATATTTGATATTTATTCATTTTTGTAAAATTTAAAATATTAATTTTATTTTAAAATATTTTCTATGAATTGTCCAAATTAAGAGATCACTAAAAAAAATTAGTGAACATCGGATGTTCAATTACATATTGGAATAAGATATTAGTTAAAAGAAAGACAATTTATTTATCTCTCATATTTTTAACCAATCTAAAACACGGATTACATACCTTATGAAATTTTGATGATAAAACACACGCCATCATTTTCCCATGTACTTAAAATATTCACATGAGCAATGGATACATTAATTAAGTTTATTTTCCATAAATAATATATTATACATCAATTAGAAAAAATCTTAAATATAATTTTTAAATAATATAATGGTTGTTGTATATGCTATTTCACAATCATTTAATAAAATAGATTTATTAATTTGAGCATTTTAATTATATTCATATTAATTTGCACCCAGACTTATTTTCATAATTCTAATAGTCATGGGTTTTATTCAACACCAATCCATAAAGGACAGATATAAAAATACAAAAATATTTATAAGTAAAAATAAGAATGAAAAACAGATTAGAAATGAAAAGGTTAAAGAGTGTAATCATGGCATCTACTTATATATTTTTAACTGTGAATAATGTGAATACATTCATCAAGTAGATGAATTAGACCTTTTGGTGCAGTGATGTAGCAGGGAAACATTTTTTATGGTAAATTGTGTGTTCTCAATCAACAACACATCTTCACACTAATGATTATTATTATTATTATCAAAATATAAGCCAAGCATGATTAAATTTGCATGTTATGTGACTGTCTTAATAGTGTAATTTAACATTTTGGGTTTACAACATTTTCTTGATCATAGAAAGAAAAACTCTAAATTTTGAAAAAATATACATTCATATTTTAAACCCAATGAATTTCTATAATTAGTACAGATTTATGTTATAAGGATTGAATCAGACTTTAATAGAAAAAATGATGGACTAGAATCTAAATTTATTTGAACTATAAGATGGTTTAGAAGTAGAATTCTGTTTTACAATTTTTTAAGAAAATATTATTTTAATTATTTCAAATAATAAAATATATTTTTTATTTTCTTTAAATTTTTATTATTTTTAAATGACATTATTATGTATTATTTAATCTTGAAATTAATTATCATGAAATATTTAACTTTTATGTGTAGTTTGAATTTCAAATTCTTATAAATAGAATTTATTAAACTATGATATTATATTTTTTTAACTTTATTTTTTATATAATTTAATTATTAATATTATTGTATTAATGTCAACTCAACCTCCTATTATTTTCGTGTCTTATCTAATTCAAAGATAAAGTTGAATTTAAAATATAATTTCCAATCATTCAAAGAAAATTTGGAACTGATGTTACAATACATAGTAAAAAAACTTATTAAATTTTATAATAATCATTGTACAAATTATCTAAATAAAATTGATAAGAGCATTAAAGTACAAGTTCATTAGTAATATGTAAAAACTGAACTACAAAACAATTTATCCTATTTGAGACAATCTTTCATAGATATGGAAAAGGTGTGCATTTAAATAAAAAAATCGAAGTTATATTTAATGTTTAATTAATCAGAAATAACAAAGTGTCCAAAATTAACTGGCACTGCATAAAGAATGCAATAAGTTAAATGGCAAATTTTGGTTGGTTGGGGTCCCTCATCACTCACAAGGTTGATTGAAATTTGTTTCCATAGTTCACATTCTTCCATTCACAACACATTGTTCCCTTCACCCCAAATGTAATTCAAATGCATTTTACTGTTATATATATAAACTCTAAAATTTTATTATGTGTACAATTTTGTATTATTACATATTTTCAAAATTCATATGTAATTTTTTATTTATTTTTTAATTATTTGTCTAAATAAATAAAACTTTGCTTTGTTCTTTAAGTCATGCGCATTTGTATTTCAGTTAATAAAAAACACAATAAAATATTTACCATTTAAAAAATTTAAAAAGAAATTACAAATGAGGATAAAAATAGATTAAATATTTTAAAAAATATATACTGAGTGTTGAAATTGGTATCTAAGGTACCGATATGATTGTATTTATTGTGTTAAAGAGGAAATGAAAATTTGAAGTAATTATTTATAGAAACCTAAAGTACCACGGTGTGTGGTACCTACCATATCATATCATATAATTTCATGTATACACAAGCTAGCTATTTTAATGTTTTGTATTTATGTGTAAGAGTGGTCAAATGTGTTATCATCATTCAGTGAAAGAAATACTGTTACAAGCTTTCTAGCTGCTGCAATAAGATCAAATGCCTTAAAGAGATTCCACTCAACTTTCCCCTATTGCTTTTATGCACTGTTTAAATTACACAGATTAATAGTTCTCTAATGTTACCCGAAAACTTTAACATAATTAATTCATTTCTAAAACACTTTTGTTAATGTTAGAAAACTAACACTTTCAAGAATAATTTATTTAAATTGATCCACAAAATTAACATTAATTAATTTAAATAATATTAACCTATGCTATAATTTTTTAAGGATTTAATCACTACATTATTTTGAATTTGAATTTACATTTCAAAAATAATTATCAGACAAACCATCAAAATCTTGACTATTTTAATTTTATTAAGACGCATGAAATTGAAATCTCATAAGCCAACACATTTCCAAGATTGTGTAAGTACGTGTAAGTAAGAAACACTATTATTATTATTTGTATTGTTTGGTATTATTCAACATTTGTAATCTAAAGTGAAATTGTACTCCAAACATCTTCACTACAATCATCGTCACTGATATGCAGTAGATAAATTGTCCATTACACATTAACTAAACACATCATTAAAATATTTGTCACATTTATATTTAAAAATACAAGAATAATGTTATGACGATATTTTTAAATATAGCATTATTTAAAAATTGAATGACAATATAAAGAAATACAATAAAATATATACAAATTAAAACAATATACAAAATAAGGTGGGCCCTTAATAAATATAAAATAAAGAAGGTTTGAGTTACTTCTTGGACCCGTGTCCAATTACCCCTTTTATTCAATCAATATCTAATTTTTTCTATTCTAAGTTGATTATTATTCTTCCTAACCTAACAAATCATATATAATAATCTAACTTTGCATCTACCACAAATTAAGCATCTTATTTACCTAAAACAAAATATGCATAGTCATGCCAAACAATTTCAAAGGAAAATTCGATGAGTTTTTTCGTCATTGCTTTCTCGTGATCCTCTGCATGCTCCAATGGCGAATGACAAATGGCAACCATTGAAGCAATAGAAACAGTGATATTAACGGTACCAAATCACGCGTAATACATACAATTGCATGCATTTTTGTTTTCTTCGGGTAAGAAGACAAAATAAATAAATAATTCATAGCAGCAATAAAAAGACACCAGTAATTCAATGAATTGCATTTTGAGTAATTTAATGAATTGCATTTTGTTTTACTCAAAGAAACTATGAAAGAGAAAACAAAGTCGATAAAAACTGAGTCACACATTCATGGCTACAAGCTTTATTAATTCCATTTATTTGAGTTAATTAAGATTTATTGCATTATTAAATGTTAATATAGAATGAGTTAAAATAATCATCCATTGATGTCATTAAAATTACTTGCTCATGCATTTATTAGTCATCAAATATTTGTTCCACACAGTAAAGTTTCCTGGTATAAGCTGTTTACTATTTTAAATTTATGGTTGATATTTAATACTTCATTTAAAATTAAAGAATTAAAATATTTATTTTAACTATATTCAGAACCGATTCAGAAACTTTTAAGCTGAAAACAACAAAAGATGCTGCATGAACCATTCCTAGTGGTAGGGTTAATCAAAGGCACGTTGAAGGGCAGGAATCGATCTTAATGACTGCAAAACCGTGTCAGGTTGGAAAAAAAACAATTCCATCCTCATCAAATTAATTTAAGTTAGAATAAATATTATATTGACTAAAAATAAAATAAATTTATAATATATATGTTAGACTAAAACTCAACTTATAGATTGTTTTTGTAAAATTAAATTACACTTAAAATTTATTTTTTAATAATTAAAAATATCTATTGTTAAATCAAAGAGAATTAATTCTAAGTGTCTTCAAAATACACATCCATTTAAAAAAGTAACTTACTTTATAAAAAATAAAATAGTATTTAAGTGAGTTTATTAAAGTAATGGTGATGTGGCAGACTCTCAAAACAAAAGTAATGTTGGGCCCAGAAAACTCACTCGCATTTTGACCAAAAAACGGGGTTTTGCCCCTCCATGTTAGAGTCACGTCACTTTCCACGATCTCGCGCGAGAGCGTTTTTGACTGCGTTAGGGCAGGGGGCAGCACCGTTCGGGCAGCTTCATTTTTCTTTTTCTATCCATCTATTTTACACTCTCACTCCACGCCTCACTCAAAAAAGATAACAATCTTACACTCTCACCAGCTGACAGAGATAGAGAGAGAAAGAGAAACAGTATCTGTGTTTTCCTTTCCAAGATAGCTAGAGCGAAAGTGGAAAAAAAAAAGTTTTTTATTTTTTCATATACTTGAAGAGAAGGGAAAATGTTTTGATTCTTTTAGTTTTTGAGAGCTTGTTTTGTGTTTCTGGGTTTGAGTCTCTGGAGTTGTCGAAAATTGGCGTATTTTGGTGAGATCGGGGTGTGGGTGTAGTGTGGCTGGTGGTAATGGCGGAGATTTGAGAGTTAGGGTTTGAGTTCATTTGAGTTTGTATTTATAGTGGTGGTGGCGGAAGAGTGCTGGGGTGTTTTTGTGATGGTGTATTGGTGTGGGAGGTCTTGTTTGGATCTGAAGTTATTGAGTACATAGGTTGATGGAGAGAAAGTTGATGGATTTGAGTTTCATTTGTTGGATATTGTTGATTCATCCACTATGCCTGATTTCTGCTAACATGGAAGGTTTGTAATGCTTGCATGGAGTCAAATTATTCTTTGTTTGATGATTTATTTATGCCTCGTTAAACAAAACCCGAAAGAGGGAGCTGTTTTCAAGCTTCTTTGGACTTTTGATTCTTGCTTCCTTGATTTTATTTAGTTTGGTAAAGAAGATTCCTTTCTTTTTTTGTTTCCTTCTTGGATATGAAGGGGTTTGTGTATTCATGAAGGAGACTCGTCTTGTTTTGGCACTACTCTCTTTGGGTGTTTAATCCATCTTCATTCCCTTAGCTAAGTGACCCTATGGAATCTTTTTTGTCACTGTTTATTTTTGGTATAACAAATCTTCAAAGATTTTTCTCCTCTTAATTGATGAGTGCCATTTTACGACAATGCCTTCTTGCTGGCCCTCTCTTCCCAATTCAAATTAAGTATTGAATTATTACTTCTATGCGTAGTAACAGTATTTATCACGGAATGTGCCCGACCTTTTTGACCTTTATGATTACGTTCACCTCTCTGGTCAATAAAGTCTTAGTTATAATCTACTAGACAGTTTAGAATATATTCTGTGTTATAATCTACCAAACTGACCGAAACGTGTCTGTGTGTGCTGTCTTATTGCGTTAACTCGTGAACTCCTCAATGTTTTTGAGTAGTGTTTTTTGAGCTTTAAAGTGTTTTGCTCCAATCAATAAGATATGTTTTTGAAGTGTGCTTTTTTGGGCGCTCATGTGCCTGTCGTGTGTTGTATTGATATGTGAATTTCTGTATTTTTTAATCCTGTTTTTGTGCTTGAAATGTATTGCTAAATCTGTGATATGTTCTTGAAGTGTATTTTTATGCACACTCGAGTGCCTGTTAGGTTGTATTAACTAGTGAATTTCTCTGTATTTTTCAATCCTGATTTTGCGCTTTGAAGTGCATTGCTCCAACTCGAACCTAACGCCTATTGCTCCAATCTGTCTACATGCTATCTTATTGCAATGTAATTCCTATGCGCATGTTTGTGCCTGTCCCGATTGTATTTTTCAATCAGGATTTTTGTGTTTGAAGTGTATTTCTCCAACCTATATGGTATGCTCTTGAAGTGTAATTTTTTGTTTACAGGAGTTTGTCGTGTTGCATTAATTAGTGATTGAAGTGTGTTCAATCCTGTTATTTTTGTGTGCGTGACGTGTATTAGTTCAAACTCTGTGGTATAATATTTTTCTTTTGTGCAAATTTCTAACTACATTATCATGCAACTTTACTACTGGAAAAAATCATCTGTGTGGATTTGACACATGTTTATTTTGAACTTTAAAGTACCTGATTGCATGCGCTCGTGCTTTGAAACAGGAGATGCTTTGCATAGTCTGAGGACTAATTTACAGGACCCTAACAATGTTTTGCAAAGTTGGGATCCTACACTCGTCAATCCATGTACATGGTTTCATGTGACATGCAACAATGATAATAGTGTTATCAGAGTGTAAGCTGCTCGTTCCTTGATATCTGTCACATATCTGTCACATATATGTTAATTTTGTCTGAACAGTTTCTGTTAACTGAGGACGACTTCTCTAATGGTTGCTTTTGATCTTTACTTTGTTCTGATGTCAGTGATCTGGGGAATGCTGCTTTGTCTGGTCAACTTGTTCCACAGCTTGGTCAGCTCAAGAATTTGCAGTATTTGTATGTTATCACTTGATTTGATGTTCCAATGATTTTTTATTCTTTTGTAATTTAATTTTGAATGGGCCTTGTTAGTGAAGTGACAACTTTGACTTAACTTTCCTTGTTTAATTTGGACATGTGATTATAAATTATTGAATGTGATTCTCAAGTTGGTTCATGATGTAATGGGGTAGTGGTTATTTGAATCTTCAATATCCAGCTGGATGGTCATGTTGTGTGTTGGCAATAATATGTGGTTTCTGTTCCTTTTCATCTGGTTTTTATAATTCTTTTAGACTGCTAGACTTGGTAATGATGCTTATTTGTGTGCTGCCCCATCCTCACTTAAAATTATCTGTCTTGTTTCAATGGAGTGATTATTCATATGAATATTACTTCGGGGAACATGGTGTTCTAATGTTTAAGTTTGCTATGCAAGTCAACCTAATGGATAGTTTTTTATCTGTTAGGGAAACATGAGAAAACAATAACTTGTTTTACCTTAACTCTATCCTTTACTTATGCAGAATATGGGGTGCTCCTGAATCTAATTATTGAATTTCCACGAAATATTTAGTTTTTTTGACAGATGCTTATTTTACTAATATTGATTTAAGTATTCTTTTATCTTCGTAACTTTTTGATATAAATTGTTTTTCATAATAGGGAACTGTACAGCAATAACATTACTGGCCCTATCCCAAGTGACCTGGGGAATCTTACTAACCTGGTGAGCTTGGATCTGTACCTAAACCGTTTCACTGGCCCAATCCCAGATTCATTGGGCAAGTTGTCAAAATTGCGTTTCCTGTGAGTATAGATTCTGAATTTTTTATTATGTAAACAGCTGTTTTTGTTTTTCTTCTGTTGAAGGGTAAAAGATTGATCTGGTGTTTGCAATCTTGTGGATTTTAATATCCGTATGGTTCTTAATTCTTTTCTCCTGTTATGTCTAAGGATAGCCGGCTTAACAACAACAGCTTGTCAGGTCCTATTCCCATGTCGCTGACTAATATTACTGCTCTCCAAGTTCTGTAAGTGCCACTAATACGCCATGTATTTCTCTCTTTTTTATTTCTATGTGGTGCTTATGTTTTGCCCTCAATTTGTGTCACGTGTAGGGATTTGTCTAATAATCATCTATCAGGAGTGGTTCCCGATAATGGCTCCTTCTCATTATTCACTCCTATCAGGTCTCGTACTGAAAATTGTGTTGTTGTCATATTGGTTTTGATATGTAAGTTTTTTCTGAACGTGCTTCCTGTCTCAGTTTTGCAAATAACTTGGATCTATGTGGACCCGTTACTGGGCACCCCTGTCCTGGCTCTCCTCCATTTTCTCCTCCTCCTCCTTTTGTTCCTCCACCTCCAATTTCTGCCCCAGGTAATCTTCCTTCTGTTGCAATTGATCTTTTAGTTGTAAAGGTGATTTTACAAAACTTATGGTGATGGCTGTTTCAATTTTTTATTATAATAAAGGTGTCTTATATTTGCTGACCATCATACAGACGCACCTGTGTAGATGAATATTTTTAGTCATGCTATGGGACTGAATTTGTTTTTTTCACTTGTGGTGTTTAAGATCTCTTCCAGTTCTCTGGAAAAGATTCTAGCATTTTATGTAAACATGTGGAGTTTTGAAGATTAAATTCTTTATTGGCCCAATTTGGAATTGAAAATCATTGGTCAGTCATATCTTGTAATATCCTCTAGATTTGGTTGTATTGCTGCTCCTACGTGGTTTATATTTATATACTAATGTTTATGTTAAACATAAAGATAGAAGAAACAGTGATGATCCAACCTTCCTCTATATCTAATTTCAGGAGGTAATAGTGCCACTGGAGCAATAGCTGGAGGAGTTGCTGCTGGTGCTGCTCTATTGTTTGCTGCACCTGCAATTGCATTTGCCTGGTGGCGTAGAAGGAAACCACAAGAATTTTTCTTTGATGTGCCTGGTGAGCCATACTTGAACAGTGAGTGTAACAGTTTCTGAACTTGTTTAAAGAATATAATTTGACTTGATTGCGTATGTTTGCAGCTGAAGAGGATCCTGAAGTTCATCTAGGACAGCTTAAAAGGTTCTCTCTACGAGAACTGCAAGTGGCAACAGATACTTTCAGCAATAAGAACATTCTCGGGAGGGGAGGATTTGGTAAGGTGTACAAAGGACGGTTGGCAGATGGTTCATTAGTGGCTGTGAAACGGTTGAAAGAGGAACGCACACCTGGTGGGGAGCTTCAGTTTCAGACCGAAGTAGAGATGATTAGCATGGCTGTGCATAGAAATCTCCTTCGACTACGTGGGTTTTGTATGACACCAACAGAAAGGCTACTTGTTTATCCCTACATGGCTAACGGAAGTGTTGCCTCATGCTTAAGAGGTAGATCTTCTGTTTCATTTTTTTTAGCTGTTGTTCAAGTCCTTGATTCTCTTATTTCTTTCATTCCTTTCTTTGCCCCTCTCCCCCTCCCCATCTTGAATGGAACAGGGTTCTCATTGTCCTATTTACCATTTCCCCGTAGTTCTACTTTAGCATAAACTTATGAAAGTAGTATAGTTGTTGGGTGGTCAAGCCGTGGGATGTTCTATTGGGAATGGTGAAAAAATGGAACAAGTTATGCACTTTTTCTCCGTTAATTTGGTAAAAAATATACATTTACTCCCTGTGGTTTAAAAAGGAACCTGTAGCTGTAAAAGTCCTGAGGACTTCTTCAAGTCTAAAATCTTAACTGGTCTTAGCTATTCTCTTAACTTCTTAATGTCATCTACCCATTTAGAGTCTGGGATGTTGTCCATATTTATTTTATATTGTTTAACCAGGTGTTAGTTGTCATTAACTTAATTATTAAATTTATTATCCTTCAGCTTGGAAAAATATTCTCAATTTTATCATTTTAATAGGCCATTTATTGGGAAAGTTTATTCCTTAATTCCCATGCTCAAAGCAAAAAGAGATTATAGAGTAAAGATATAAAAAAATCTATGCTGTTTTATGGAAATTTTATTTTTTTAGCTTGATTGCCAAACTGGAAGAAATCCCAAGGTGTGCATAGTAGCACGCATTCTGTGCTTAAAGTAAATATCCTTGGCCCACCTTGTATTTTTAATCATTCAAATATTCTTTATTTTAGAGCGTCCTCCACATCAAGAACCCCTGGATTGGCCAACTAGGAAAAGAATAGCTTTGGGATCTGCAAGGGGTCTTTCATATTTGCATGATCACTGTGATCCAAAGATTATTCATCGCGATGTGAAAGCTGCAAACATATTGCTGGATGAAGAGTTTGAGGCTGTTGTAGGGGACTTTGGATTGGCCAAACTCATGGATTACAAGGACACCCATGTGACAACTGCTGTAAGGGGCACAATTGGGCACATAGCTCCTGAGTACCTATCCACTGGTAAATCTTCAGAGAAAACCGATGTTTTTGGTTATGGTATCATGCTTCTGGAGCTGATCACTGGACAGAGAGCTTTTGACCTTGCTCGGCTTGCAAATGACGACGATGTTATGCTGCTTGATTGGGTATGTTTAGCGTGAAAGTATATGTTGTGTTTCTGTTATTATTTATCACGCAGTTACTTTCATGCAGCTCATGAATAGCCGGAGTACCAGTTATTGTTATATTTATTGTTAGGAAGAATGATTGTGTCCATCTATGATGTGCATAAGATATGTGTATTGCATATGATATATATCTGACATGCAAATATGGTTAAAACTTATAAAACAATAAATATATAATACTGCAAATCCAAACTAAGATCACTATTCTTCTTCCAAGCACGATTCAGAATATTGACATTTCTTTATTCGGTAAAGTATGCATCTCAGCTAGGCAAAGGCAAGAATCACAAGTATTCGATTATATTTTGATTTCTGTTGTTACTTGTTTGACTAGTTGAGAATTATCTGCTTATGTATTTTCCAAAACAAGCTTTCTTCCTTGTTTAAAAGTACCCTTTTCTGTAATGTAATGTATGTAAATCTAATACAGCTGAATATTTTCACAGGTAAAAGGACTCCTGAAGGAGAAAAAGCTTGAAATGTTGGTTGATCCTGATCTACAAAACAATTACATAGAAGCTGAGGTAGAACAATTAATCCAGGTTGCACTGCTCTGCACACAAGGTTCCCCTATGGACCGACCAAAGATGTCAGAAGTGGTGAGAATGCTTGAAGGTGATGGGTTGGCAGAGAGATGGGATGAGTGGCAAAAGGTGGAAGTTCTCCGGCAGGAGGTGGAGCTGGCCCCTCATCCCAATTCTGATTGGATTGTCGACTCGACTGAAAATCTGCATGCAGTTGAGTTATCTGGTCCAAGGTGACCTTGGCACAGTAGTAAATTAAGAAGAAAAAAAAGAAAAGAATGGATTTATTTATGACTTGTTTTTTAGCTATAAGTTTTCTTTCCATTTTCCTTTTTGGTTCTTTCAAGTTCCATATCCTCTTGATTAATCTCATGTAAGTCCGCTGCATTATATTCATTTACATTTGTGCATAGGGGTCGCTTTGTCAAGTTGCAATTTGTATCATCTGCTGTATTTGATGAAGTGATTTTTACTTAGATGAAACAATGGCCACTTAATCTTTTTGTACACCCTTCTTTCATATTCCTTCAATCTATAGCTTATATACCCTATCTCAGCTCATCCATGTTTTGAATGATTGTACTAGTAGTCCTAAAAGCCCCGGGAGTTGCATTTTATTCAGATCGTTCTTGTTGAAAACCTATGTTGAATGTGGATTTCGTTAAAGTTTTTCACCAAATTATGCAAATAGTAACATTGACAAAAATTTGAAGCCATGATTTTTGGAAGTGGTCCGTAATACACAGGAATTTTTTTATTGTACGATGAGATGAGAATTTTTTATGTTTTTAAAGAACCTCAAATTGAAAAACTGTTTCCCATCAAGTCGACTTTTTAGCACTCCAAGGAAACTATGTTTTGGGAATATTTTGTAACTAATTCTTTTTCTAAAATATTTTCACTGGCTTTTTGTACAAAATTATTTTCATGGAAAGATATAAATATATTTTTCCCAAATGTTAATGAAAAGATTACCATGTTGGCTTTGTTACATTACTTAATGTGGTAATAATTTCAAAATTTTAGTAGATTTCAAAGGGAATTTAAACGAATATATATTTTATTGGCCAAACATGCTTTATATTATTTTTTTCAAATAATATTTCTTAAGTTTAGTCAATTTAATTAAATATGTTTGATAAATTACTCAATCTAAATAATTTTGACACATCATATCAAAATAACAGAAATAAAGGTACATGTTTTTTTATTTTATTCCAATGGCTAATTTTCTTTATTTTTTTCCTAAATTTCCAAAGTCTTAATTCTTATCTTAATTTATCTAAAATATTGAATTTCTCAAAACATTCATGTTAAACTATTGTCATATAAAACAAAAACAATAATGAATTAGAGTTTAATTTATGTTTTCTTTTTCAAATATAACACTTTCTTCTTATTGCATTTTTTTCGAAATTCACTGTTAGATTATTTTTATCCAAATCATATTTACAATTTTTTTATCAATATAAAATTATTTAATATCTTAATCATCATAATGTATGTTTTTCAAAATGTAATATAAATTCTTTGATTATTTTTGTTTAATATTAAACTGCAATAATATATAATTATAATTTAACGGTTGAATATATATAGACACACACACACGAAAATAATATTTGTCACTTTTCAGTAACAAAAACAATTTCAAGTCACTTAAAAACCTATTTCAGACCTAGCAAGAGAATAAAAGAAAAAAAATATGATATAATTAAAAGAGGAATATAAAACACTAATGCATGTTAAATCGGTGTTTAAAAGATAAGGTATATAAAAAACCTCATTTCTTAATCAATCATTAATACTATGCTGTGATTTGTTTCTAATAAAAAATGGTGTGATATATATAGGTGCATGTATGACATGCAAAAGTCAATGAAGAACACGCATAAAGACGACAACATATGTCTACACCGTGTGAGATCCAATCGTGTCCATTCAACATGCACGTGTGTTAAGATTAATAATTACGTATAAAAGACACCACATGGATGACTATAATGAAGTTGAATGCAAAGACAAAAATCAGAAAACTGGATTCAGTTTCCTTCAAAACTCCTACTCATACTTTATTCTAATCGAATGCCACCCATAGAATCATGGCTAAGTACAAGCCTTAACTTTTCATACAAATAATAAAATTAAACATCACATAAAAAAATTCAGAAATTTAAGATTTTGAGATGAGAAAATGTTTATCCAAATTATTGCTATTTCCCACGACAGAAACGGTAAAGCAGGCACTGCATGTATCAAAATCCTAGCATAAAAAGCAGAATCAAATGTCAAAGGAAACTTACTCAGAAGAAAAGCTTAGCATGAAGAACAGTGAGAAACTAATGTTGTTGTTGTATTGAGAAGGTGTTTCATGCTGGTACCCTTGAATCTAATAGCTGTCCAGCCATTTTTAGGCACTCGTACTGCATTTAAAAGTTGAGGTCAATGTTATAGGTACACAAATGTAGTCACTTATCAATGACTTGGTGCACATTTACTACTCACAGAGAAAGTAAACTTACCTTATAAAGTACTTTTGTGTTAGAGTGATAATGATTTGTGACATGTAAAAACCAAACCAAATCGATTAAAGCCACAACAACCAAGTTTGTGAAACAAAATATTGATTCATACCTGATTTTGAGAAGGGGAGACAGACCACCAGTTTGACCATTTAAATTGATAGTATTAGCACTAATTGGTGACCCTCCAATCTTATGAAATTCTATGTACACCTTCTTGACATGTTTCTTCCACCATAATGCTTCACAAAAATAAATAAAAACTTAGTTAATTTTTAAAATGTTGTGTAACTAATTGATTATTTAAAGAGACAGGACAACTGTAAAGGCTTACGCAATATGATTGACACATCTGCATCAAGTTAAGAAAAAGGGTAGCACCAGTGGTGGACCTACGTGTATATTATTAATAGGTATTTGAAAACAATTTACTCTGTATCTCTAGTTTTATATATTTGAACTCGTTGAACCTTGTTTTATAGATTTGTTTACAGTTGAGAGTATACAGATTATTAGGAATTCAAGTTTGATTTTAAATTTTACATTGAATAGAATTGAAAGAGTGAAACATGAGATGAAAACCTGCTAACTCATTATATTAAAGTTTTAATTAAGAATAATGTTAATCCTTTATATAGTTGGCCTGATATTATATCTCTTGAGTGAAACCTAACACAAATATATTACTTGATTTGTCTTCAGTGACTTAGGGTCTTAGA
This sequence comes from Vigna umbellata, assembly GCF_029865625.1. Taxonomy (NCBI): domain Eukaryota; kingdom Viridiplantae; phylum Streptophyta; class Magnoliopsida; order Fabales; family Fabaceae; genus Vigna; species Vigna umbellata. Next base: position 40,532,955 of record NC_142172.1, on the reverse strand, counting down.
TCCACAGCGCATAGGCACTATGCTACCTTGAGTACACAATTATTGTCCCATGTACAGTGACTCTTGACCAGTCACTATGAACATGCCACCATAAGGTCCCTTCCTCAGTTCAACAGCAAATCTTCTGCTTGAATTTTCCTCTAGGTTTGACTAAGCACTGAGTGATTTTTTCAATGCCATTTGGTCATGGTTACCAGCAAATTAGACAGTGAAGTACTAGAATTATTTTCTCTGATTTTATTCTCCAGAAGAAAACAAAAGTCATTAGACTATGTAATAAATACCACTGTAAAGTGATGCTTTATCTGGCCTTGTTCTGAACAGTAACATAGACAGTGTGAACTTTGTAGGTAGTTATAATTGGCCTGGTATATTTCGTTTCTTGTACCTAAAGATTATTGGCATTGGGTAGCTATCAGTGTTAACTTCACCAAGAAAAAAGGTAAAGCATACAACTACATGTAAACCACACATGCAATTCAATTAATAAAAAAAATTTAGAGAGAAAGGAACCATGCAGTATGCAGCCTCCTGTTACAAAATACAGGGAAAGTAAATATGACAGTTTAAATTTTTTTCTCATGACTACTATTAGGCTTGGAACTGATCAAAGATGATGTTAGAAAACATGGGATAGTATTTTGCTTGCAACAAATTTGTAGTGATTGAGAGTTTTGGAATGAAGATGAACAAAGAAAGAAAACAACAGAATCTGGAAGGGAAGGTAATTTTCTTGCCATTTCACATCTTCATAAAAAGAAACGTGCATCTTCATGCTACGTCTTTCAGGCATATAAAAGCTTTGTGGAAAATAGAAGATATTTAGATGGTACAAGTTAAGGTGCATTGGGATTTGTCGGTAAACATGGTGATTGCAATCTGTTTAAACATAAAAAATGAGAACGTTGTGCTTGTTTTTTCCTTGCCTCTCAGAGCTATGTTGATATGCAGCCTATAACACTTTACACCTTCAAAGATACTACTTGCTGAATATCAGTAAATAGCAATTAATGGTCCCTTATATGACTTATTCCAGTTACAACATACTGCAAACTTAGCACAGAAATAAACTATACTAATACTTCATAATAGTATAATCTGTATCAAGGTTACAATAATCGCATACGATAATTTAGACTGCCTTTATGCTCCTGATATGGTAATTAAATACGGCAAAGACAGACATAGTATGTATTTAATTCGACCAAAAATCCAAATAACTTATGCAGCAGTACAATACACACTCCCGAGCAATTTAAAAGTCACAAGGAAAAATGTGTAGTAGTATTAGAATTGTCTGTCACAATCTTGACTAGAATGCCTATTATTTGAATTATGAAATCCAATATTTGGGTTTTGTGAGGTGAATAAGTTGGGATATGAGAAATCAGAGTAAGCATCCACTGAAGGCAATCTGTTAAGCTGATGAGGGGATTTGTCATCGAGTACAAACTGATTGTGTAGGGAAGAACCAGAGTCTTCCTTGGGCGTATCAAACGAAGAAAAACTTGATGAATGAGAGCATGAGAAGGCATGCTCATGTTCCACATCATTTATGACACCACCATCATGGTCAATTGCAGTATTTTGTTCAGTGAAATGTTCCTTCTCTGTTTCAGATTTATTAGCAACACTTGTACAAAATGGATTCTCAAAGCTGCTATCTGGCACATTTGCTCTATTTTTCTTGGTATGCTTTGTACTACGGATTTCAGCAGTTTCAGCAGCAGCCAACACATCCTGTGAGTCTAGTTTGGCTTCAGTTTTTGTCCAAGACAAGTAGGGAGCTGACTTGAAAGACATGCACTGTTTACTTTCTTTTTTACCAAATGAAGTATGGGGTTTATCTTTTTCAAGTGATCCAAATTGGCTTGATGAGTGAAGATCAATTTCACTGTGTATTTCTTCAGGAAGAGGAAGTTTTGACTCACATTGACTGCAAAATTTCACGGGGCCATTCTGATAAGGAGATAACATGTTAACACTCTGAAGTGAGAAAAAGAAGTAATAAACTAAGAATGCCATAGTCATCTTATTTTTCATCTGGCTAGTAATCCTAAATAGTAATACTATGCTATACTTACAAGTAAGTCCTCATGTGTTTTAAGGAACTTGGTTTCTGAAGCAGTTGGATCCCAATCTAAATTATGCTCAACAGCAATTTCTTTCAGAAGGTTGAGTTTCTTTTCCTCTGAAGGTGCTTGAACCGACAACAGCTCTATTAACTGCCATTGTAGTTCACATGGAGCATAATGTCAATGAAGAAAATAGCTCAACTTGTAAAAACATATTAAAGCATGAATCATCACTTGAGTATATTTTATGTTTATATGCATATGTTTCCAATTTTAATGTGTATCTTATCACATTAAGTTTTTGAATAAACATGCAAATGTTATTATTTACATTGTGACGAAGAGGATACAAGTAACTTGATTGCAAATTTTTTCCAAGATAAAAGTTCATGGAACCTGGCGATTGACACTGCAGTCAGGGGTGACATCAGCTGCTAAAGATACAAAAACCTTTCCATATTTGGAAGCAAATAGCGACTGAACCTGCATTAACTCTGGCAGATCAGCGCATCTTGGTGCAGCAAAACATACACTAGATATTGCTTCCTTCAAATCAAGGGGACATTCCCTGAACAACATTGAGAAATCAGATGTCTAACTTGAAAACAATTACATTGGTTCATTCAAATTATTAATCCATAATGTGTGTCCTCAGCCAGACTAGAGTGTTAACTCCAAGAGACCTTTGCATGTATGAAACTAAATGCAAAATATAACATTTTAACAACTGCTCTGTTTAGAACAAACAAATCGAAAAACAAGTTGGTCATTCATATATGCCGTTCTTGCTCCTCTTACCAATATCAAAAACAGGCTTTTATATTGGAATGTTGACTTTTATCAATGCATGTGCATGTTGTGTGATGGTTGCTTTGTTCTTTTGCAAACCTTTGCGATTGAATCATGGGAAGGCGTGCAAGAATAAGTTCGCAGAAGATTTGAATGATATCTTGAGCAGCCACCATGTTCTCCTCTCTCATAACATGCTCCACCTAATACCATCATGAGCAACACCATGCGGAAAAGTGTTGAAAATCCTGAAACAGAAACATTAAACAGTATACATGCGTGGAAGCGAAGGGTATTATTGATACCTTAATAACAGCCTTGGTTTCTTGACCAGCCTCAAGTAACATAGCAACGTCATTTCGCATCTGCTTTAGCTGAACCTCTCTTCTGTTTCTAAGCAACTTTATACGAGGAATTGTGAGCTTGAGCAAGGTTGCACTGAAAATGGAAAAGAACAAATAGCTTCAACAGACAAAAATAAAAAGGAGGAGCAGATGAAGGAGACAGAAGCAAGTACCATTTGGAGGCTTTAAAGGCTTTGTTGAAGAAGCAATGAAGTTTTGGCATGGTGAGAATGAAGCTGTGTAGATAGAAAATAGCAGAGGGATTAGAATACTGAAAACAGAATGGGAATTCATTAAAGATAGATACCCTTGCTTAGCAAGCAAGAAACCAGAATGGGGTGAAGCGTAGTATTCATGTTCATCAAACACATCCACATCTTCACCTGCTTCTGTTCTTACTTCGTATTCTCAGAGTCATACAAATGGTAATCATAAATGAATAAAACATGCCATACATATCAATTATTGCGAGAGAGGTTCTATTCTCCAAACCGTTTCAGGTAGAGAACAATATTTTAGTCTTCTTACATTAATATTAAGGTGTATTTAATAATAAGGGGGTTCAAGTGGAACAATCCTTATGGTCGTTTTTTCCTTAAACGAACCGGACTAGATTGGTAAGTTTTTAGATAGACCGGGTCGGTCCAGTCCGTTATGACTAATTAGGTCAAACGGGTGCGGGTTTGGTCGTTTTGACAGTCCTACTCCGACCCGTTTTCGTGTCTTCCATTTAGCACCCTCCATTGTCGCTGTAGAAGTGAGAGAAGCAAGTAACTGCACGCAAACCACTAGTGAAGTCTTCACCAAAGATTCACTTCTCTTTATCCCTTTTCTTCCGGTAATTTCACTTAGCTTTGAAATTCCGTTATTCTTTATCAGTTGCATATCATTACATTAGCCTAAGTTCTAAAATTCACCTTTACTTGTGACTTCTATGATGTATACTTATTAATGGTCCGTACTTATTGATTATTCACAAGTTTAAACCTTAAAGGTACTTTTGCATTTAATTTTGGTTGGACAAAGAAAGAAGCTATATGATAATGATTGATTTTTCTCAGGTTGAGTATTGAAAATATTTCATAGACAATTGAGCAAAGACAATGAGTTATCCACCTTTCCATGATGATGAAGACGATAACGAACCATCTTTCATTGACGAGTCTGACATTATCCATGAAGTTGAAATGGATAATGAAGATCTTCCTGACGCTGATGATGATTCTGAACTTGGTAGGGAATTGCTGTAAAACCTTCTCATCCTTAATTTCAATATTAGTAGGGTTCTATGTGGCATGTCTTGTGTATTATTTCTCTATTATGTGAAAATTTTCAACTGTTATTTTCGTTGTTATACCTTCATTGTGTCAGAATTTAGATGTATTGTTTTTGTATGTGATAATATATTTGATAGTGATATTCTTTTGAACCGTTTCAGAGGATGAGGATGCTGATTTTGTGCACAAATTCACCGCTCATACAGGTAAGTTTTGTACTTTTTTGTTTGTGTTTATGCATAGGTATCCTTGTTCTGCTGAGACTTAATTAGATTGAGGTCAAATTCTGGATTCTAAGTAGACGTTCCTCAATGTTTTTATTGACAATATATTGTCATTATTATTATTATTATTTTCCTTTTTTCAAATTTTGAAGTCGTGTATTTTATGTATGCAATGTATTACCAGGGAATTTATGGTATTTTCTTTGTTTTCTTGAATTCTTATATAGGGGAGTTGTACTCAGTTGCCTCCAGCCCAACTGATGCAGCCCTAGTGGCTACTGGTGGTGGTGATGACAGAGGATTTCTCTGGAAGATTGGCCAAGGAGATTGGGCTTTTGAGCTTCAAGGTATTTGCATGACTCCAGGTTTACTTATGAATTGATATCTTTCCATTTAGGACTAGTGCTGTTGCACAATAATTGGTAAAGTCAAGATATGTTACTTGCAGTTTATTGAATATCCAAATGATTTTTGTTATTATTAAATTTGTGCAGGTCATGAAGAATCTGTATCTAGTTTAGCTTTTAGCTATGATGGACAGCGTTTGGCATCAGGAAGCTTAGATGGAACTATTAAAGTCTGGGATGTATCAGGAAATTTGGAAGGTAAAAAACTTGAAGGTCCTGGAGGGGGCATTGAGGTGAGATTGTTAGTCAAAACAAGATGTTATTTTGTAGTTATTAGTAAAAGACAATATCAACTAGAAATGTAAAGAAAAATCCACCCTTATTTTTCTTGTTTTTCCCTGTTGTAAATAGTTGCTAAGTTAGATGTCATGAAACTTTTCAGTGGCTTAGTTGGCATCCAAGAGGACATATACTCTTAGCTGGTTCTGAGGATTTTACCATTTGGATGTGGAATACTGATAATGCTGCCTTACTTAATACATTTATTGGTCATGGTGATAGTGTAAGCTGTGGCGATTTTACTCCTGATGGTAGTATTTCTCTTCATCTTAGTGCATTTTTTGTTAATTGTTGTTATTTGTGCCATATAATTTTACACGCTTCTGTTTATTCTTACTTGGTACCTTAGGGAAAATAATATGCACTGGATCTAACGATGCAACCTTGAGAATATGGAATCCAAAAAGTGCAGAAAGCACTCATGTTGTGCGGGGTATGTAAATTGCTCTTTATTTGTGTTTATTGTGTTTGCTTTCTATTCCCCGGTAATACATATTGCCGATTATTCATGCCTCCAGTCTAAATAGTTTGTGCATTGCAACTCTCTGTAGTTATTTTATTTTGAAAACATATTCTTGTATTTTCCACTAGAAAAAAGGATAGGATGTAGTTTGAGCAATTTTTAAAATCAATTAAAAGCAACTTCACATGCATATTTTATCTATTTTTCTTATATAAAGTAGGGACACCATTCCTGTGATAAAACTTGATGTACATCATATCATGATAGTTTCACAAAAATCTAATAATTTTCCTGTCATCTGCAAACTTTTTTTTTTCCTTTTTTTTCTTCTATTTTCTTTTGATAACCTTCTAGAGTTTGCTTAGGCCATCCATATCATACCGAGGGGTTAACATGCTTGACAATAAATTCAACTTCAACTCTCGCACTTTCTGGTTCTAAGGATGGATCTGTTCATATTGTGAATATTACCACAGGAAGAGTATGTCTTTTCGTTGCATTTGATATTCACTGCACCCTTTTCTTTAGTCTATTGGTCTTGTCTCATGTCTTTGCCTTCGGGTATGTCTCATTATTCTAAGAAGCCTTTGGCTGTGTCTTGACTATTGATAATGTTTCTAAAATTTGTGGCTTATGACTTAAAGTTATATATGTTGCTGAAAATGTCTGGGACAATAGTTGCTTAAAAGAAATTCGAGGTAAAATCTCTAATCAACTGATTGATGCTAAATATCTTGGCATTTATTTAAAGAATAATAGCCTCCAATATCAGTTATAAAGATTTGACTGAAGAACAAATTTTGTTGGACTACTGTTGTCTTGTAATTTCCTCTTTCCTGTCAAGGGCTAAAGGGAACAATCATATGAACATGTATGGGAATCAGATCATAGAGCGAATAGCAAGACTAATTTTGGACTATATTGTACCTATGTTTTAATTTAAAGTTCACAATAGTCTGAAGCTTAATTCGACATTAACTTCAAACCAGCTGCCATCCTTTCTCCAATATACATGGTCGATATTGGTATATCTTTGTCATGCTCAAATGTACACGGATAATAGTTACTTGGTGGACTTGGGTTTGGAAATTGAGTAATTAGTTAATTCAGCTAGGCAGTCTGTAACCTAGCTAGACTCTTAAGGAGGTCTTCAATTTTACTATTTTTGTGTTTTATGGAGGAACCAAAGTTTTCTAAGAATTTTGTCCTTAATTCTGTAGCCTATCTTATCTTGTCCTGTTTTATGACAGCAAATTCTTACACTTTCGCCACTTTATGCCGTTTTTAATTGTCTGTTTGTATCTGCATTCTACAGATTTTATTAGCGTCCCATTTTGTCTCTAAGAAACATGTTCCTGTTTGACAGGTTGTTGATAATAATGCCCTTGCTCCTCATTCAGATTCCATCGAGTGTGTTGGGTTTTCACCAAGGTATGTATTACGATTAAGAGACTTCTCATATTCTATCTATATGTGCAATCTCGCATGTGTACAATAGAAATTTTAATGGACGGAAAGGTTTTCTGAAAGGGATGAAGACAATGATGATGATGAGAATAAATATTCCTACTTTTGTTAGATGATTAAGAAAATATAGCTGATAACATTACATCCAAAAAAATGACCCCTTCACATTTTAGACTGCGTATTCCCGTGGGATGGAAGTTATCGCCACAATAACTACCTATTTGCACTACATCGTTCTCTCTTATCTTATTTTTCTGTTTATATGCTATAACTGAATTTTACTTCTTTTTAAAATTATTGAATACCAACCAGACACGGTTATAGGAATATCATTCCTGGGTATAATATTCCAAGGAATAGGATTATTGGGAAAACAATGATACTGTGAAACAAACGTGCCCTTGTTGATATCAGGATGACAGGCATAATATAATAGGGTTAGTTTATTAAGATGAGTGAAAACCGAGGGCCTTGGCCTCATGAATTTATTGGACTTACCATAGCTGAACCAGAAGTTACTTGGTTACAGTAGAAACACCAATTCAAGAAATTATTCTACTTATTTCCGAGGAATAAGAGAGAGCAAAATGATCCAAACCTTGCTCAAATATGAATAGTTTATACATGTGGAATTTTGAATAGTTTGTTCTCTTAAATTTGCTTTAAGTAATCAATAATTTTGTTCCTTGAAATTGTATGATAGTGATTCGTGGGCCGCAGTTGGAAGCATGGATAAAAAATTGATCATCTGGGATATAGAGCATTTAATACCCCGAGCCACCTGTGAGCACGAGGTTTGTTGTAATCTTGCTTTGTTTGTGCATTCAGAGACTAGATTGGTCTGTTTTCACCATACACTGGCTTATATCTTGTGCTTTAAAGGAATTTTGCCTTGTGGACAGGATGGAGTGACATGTTTGACATGGCTCGGCGCATCATATGTAGCTACTGGTTGTGTGGATGGTAAGGTGAGATTGTGGGATAGCCGGTCTGGTGAATGTGTAAAAACATTAAAGGGACACTCTGATGCCATTCAGTCTCTTTCTGTGTCTGCTAATCGGGATTACCTCGTTTCGGCCTCGCTTGATGGAACAGCTTGTGCTTTTGAGGTTGAAAATTTTCGGTAACCAATCCCTGTTGTAGCATTGCGTAGGATTGAGGTTCTCAATCATCAAAGCAAAAATCTTTATGTTATGTGCTTGGCTTGGAGGTGTGGTGTTACTGTACACAAGCCATATTGTTATTTTTATGTTGGAAGTAAAAACTGTAGTAACATAAGCTTTTCCTGGACCCGGCCAATTTAGAACAAAAGGTTCGATTGTTTTACATCGTTTTCATATTATTGGCTTTGATGTCCATTCATGAATTGCGTGTTATTATATTTACATGTTTTTATAGGGATGTTCACATTTTCAAGTTAACATGGACCGGAAAACAAAATATGAATCTTGTAAAAGATGCTTCGGCATCTTCTCAAATCACATTGCCGTCCAAAAAGTAAATAATTTATATGAAATAACATTCAGAAATTAAAAAAGGGCCAAATTTAAAGGGATATTTTTCGATCACTAGTCCTAATTCTGCTAAACCCCAATGAATGTTGTTAGATGCCCATTATTAACAGCAGCCCTACTTGATGGTATAAAAGCTTTTGCATTAACTGTGCGTGATCATTAAGCTTCATTTTTCAAAATGATGTCGTAAAATAAATTTATACATTTTGTAAGAAAAAGAAAAAGAAAAAAAAGTTTGATGACATGATTATAAGTACGTGTTTTCAAAGAAAAGAGAGCCAAATTCCCATTATTTCCACTATCATCAGAAAAGTTTTCTCTATTCACACTATTTCATCTATTTTTCCAGCTCTGACGTGTGTCGTCGAAGGCAAGGAGCACCAAGTTATTCCATTTTTCCTTGTCATGAAAAAAAAAAACTGAAAATTCCACTAAGCACCGTCTTAATAAAGTAATATTTGATGTTTCAATGAATAAATTCCGTGTATTATTCCTTGCTTATAACGGTTCCAATGCAAAATTATTATAAGTTTTTTAGTCGTGAGTTTAATCTAATCATTTTCAGCTCAAAAAATAATTAATTGTTGAATTAATTTTTATTTGTTTTTAAGAACCCAGTCTTATTAAGACTCACACTGTATTCATATCAGCGTGAATTTAATAGAATTTTTTTATAACTGAAATTCAGTTTAAAACTTACGTATGAAAAGTACTAGAGTATGGTATTCATTTATGGTGTTTGAGGTTTGATGATCCAAAAGGAGAAGCATTGTCATATTTTTTATTTTTTTCTTAAGGATATGTTCGGTATAAGTTATAATCAATGGTTAATAGTCTCTTTTCTTTAAAAATGATGTTTATAACTCTCTTTTCGTTTGTTTAATATTATTCATGAAAATAATATAATATTTGTTTTTCTATTACAAAAGAATTTGCTTGAAAAAAATTAAAGAGTCCGATTAACAGTTATAACTAATTAAATTTCAATTAACTTTTTTATTTTATTTTTCATTTCAAGTGATTGATTATTTCAAATTTAAAATTTGATTTAAAGGGTGTCGTTTTCAGACAACTCCGACAAAAATGGATTATCCTAAATTATTTTCATCATACGAATATAAAATTTTAAATATATCTAGAGTTAGTTATTTAAAAAGTCTATTTTATATATAAATATACATTGAGAATGAAAGAACAGATAGATTATTTATGAGTTCATTAAAAATAGTTACGTTGTTCTCGTTTTTCGGCTTTTTCAAAAACGTGTTAGAAAATTGTTTTAAAGTTTGGAAAGAAAAAAGAAAAAACATCAAACAGGTGTTTTTTGTTTTTCTATTTTTGAAAATGATTTTTTTAAAATAAAAAGTAATCAATCTGGCCCTAATAATTTCATATACTGTTTTTAATTTACTTACATGTTGTTTGAAAATGACAACAATTTAAACATTAAGCTTTATGGATAGAATCTCATATCTTGTGTCCAAAGAAAATGACTTGTTTCAATCTTGTAAATGAAGTTTGTTGCCTTATGTAGCATCTTTCTTAGGCCTGTGTGAAAATTTAACGCGTTAATGCACTGCTTAATTTAGATTATTTTAATTTATATAGTTTTTTTCTGAAAGAAAAATAACGTGTCAAACTCAAATTCATGTAGAGATTTTTTTTTAACCACTGTTTAGAGTTTGACTTCAATTTTTGGATAGAATCTCGTGGTATCGTTGAAGCCTCGTATTTTAAAATATTTCTGAGACTAATTTTGATTCAGATCTAATCACACTTAAAGTTTCTAATCCTACCTGACAATGCATTTTGATAATCAAATTTAAATTTTCTCAGCCAATTAAATTATAAATTGTTTTGATATTTTTCTCTTTATTTTTTTTTTTATTTTAGGGTCAAATAAGAAACATGCATAAAAATTTGAACCTAATTGTTTGTGGGTTGTGACAAACGAACTGATAGTGACAATGCAAAGGACGATGAAGGCAGATAGAGAAATGGAGAATTTGAAAGCATCCTTAATTTCCCAAATGGAGGGCAATGTGCCATGAAATTAGCATTTTTGTGTCTTAATTTATTGGCAACTTGCATATATTATGTTATTTGTGTCCAACTCGACACAACAAAAAAGAAATTTTCCAACTTGCAACTTTCACTTTCCTACACAAGATAACTATGTTGACGTTTAACTAAACATTTATGTTTGGAAACTTTCGTCAAATACCCAATCATACTTTTTGTGACAATTCAATTCTCCACTCATTCTTCGCCTCCATAAACACTTTCTTCCAAGACATTTTTCTTTATTTAGATAGATCATTTTTTTTATGAGTCTATTTTTTGCTCAATTTTAGGAGTAAAATAAAAATGAAAACAAATTATAATATATTAACATATTAATGAATAATAATTATTGTTGTAATAGTAATTTTGGTTGTTACTGAAGTCTGAATAGTATCTGATTAGTATTATAGCAATATATGCTCGTACATAGTATTAGGAATTTAAGACGAAGTTTTAGGTATAAATAAATAAAATAATTATTATATAAGAAAAAAAATCCACAAGTTTATTATTTTAAGTTCTTTTTGTTATAAATGATGTTTTTTTTATATAGATATTCACTGTTTATTGGTGTTAAATTTTTCACGTGTTTTTTTTATAAAAACCTTTACAATAATATTAAAACTAATAGTTCATCTTAATGATGTTCAGACAATTATGATATAAAGTGAATGAAAATTTCTAAAATTTAAGATTGAACACTTCTAACATACTCGTGTTTGAAATAAGGTATCTTAATGTAAAAAGTTAGAAATTCAAAATAAATTAAAAAAAATTCATTAGGTAAAAATATAAGATAATTAATATATAAGTAAAAGATTTCATAATATTACTTTGAAGTAGAAAAAATAATGAAAGTTTTAAGTTAAAAATAATGTATTAATATTTTATATGGATTTGTTTACTATACTGAATTGTTTTAACATTTATTTCCTCTTAAAAGCACCACAACATAAGATCTTTAAAAAATCGATTTATTAGTATTTTTCAATTTAATGACTAGTTATGGTTGTGAGTGGCTGTGAATAAGTGAAAAAAAATAGTTACTTTCCACTTGAAGTTATTTCGTTTAGTATGAAATCAAGTGTGTCATACTCCATAACTATTTGGTGATTTATTTTATCGATTAATATTGAGTTTAAATAATATTCATGATTTATATATATATATATATATATATATATATATATATATATATATATATATATATATATATATATATATATATATATATATATATATATATATATATATATATATATATATGAGGTCTTGAACTTTTAAGTAAAAGGTTTTTTCTCAACACTTCACCTTCTGTCTGTCTTTCTTACGTTAGTATTGAAAGACACAATTTACTTTTTTCCACACTATAGTATTTTTCTCATGGAATCTTCTATCCATTGCTATCTACTTAACTTTCTAATCAAAGAGTGAAATTAGATTAATAAAGGTTAATTGAGTTGACACTTGTTTTAATCTCTAAACGATGGTATCAGTGTGCGACAGCGATGTAAGATATTTAATCTTAAATCATGTTTCCTATCTAATTACACAAAAAACAACATTAATAATTACAGAATAATGAAATGTATAAAGCCATATAAGTTTACTTCTTTTTTTCCTATTTATTACATTAAGATAAAATAACACCAACAGATTCTAACTGTAACTGTGGAGAGCAAAAAAATTGGAAAAGTAGTATTTAAGCTTACCCTTTTGGAAAGTAAAAAGTGGTATTTAATATTATTTTTTAATTCACTTTAGATACATTATAATACTGTATAATTACTTATCTTTTAGAAAGAAAGAAAAATACATTGAACGTGGGAATGTGTAAGTTAGGAAGACAAAAACTGTCTGAGATCTTATCTTAGCAGAATCATGCGACACGGGTGACGCTTTCAAGATACCACTGTCACCAAATAATTGAATTCAATATTTTAAAATTTTCTATAACTTTCTAGCTACCTAGCTTCCAACCAAATTTTAGGCCATGCGCCACTTTCGATCACCAAAACAAATTAATAATTATGATAATTTACACTTCTTATATTAAAATTCAAATTATTGGATCGGTATAAAGATATTGTATGATAATTACTAAAGATTAGATATGTATTTAGTTATCTTAATTCTTATTCAAGTTTAAATAAAAACTAACTGATTTAAAGTACTTTTACCAAAATTATTGTTTGTTATTATATTAAAACAATAATATAGTTAATACTTATATTAAATTAATATTTATTCTGAGAAAATATATTTTTGATAATTTAAAAACAAATATTTTTGTTATAATATATAAACTCATGCAAACTAGATATAACATGATATTTTTACATTTAAATAAACTTAAACAATTAAAAAGAAACTTTATTGTTAATTATTGGGATGTGGTGTGTTTAATTTTGAAGGTAACTAGGTGGTTTGTTGAATGGAGGGTTTGTTTGGTATGGAGTGGAAAAGATGGTTATCCACAATACCACTGTGTACGACCCATCATATATGCTTACTTCCTTTCCGATTCCAATTATTATATCTCATTTCAAAAGAAATTGTTCACCAATTCCAAGGATATTTCTAACAAAAAATAATTCTTACTTTAACAAATAATAAAAGAATAATTATTAATTATATTATATTATTGTATGTGTAGTCACAACAATTTGTTCAAGTATTAAAACTCGATTAATATTAACTCCGTCTCGGTGATTCTGATATTTAAAAATGCTAAAAAATAATATGGAATAGAAATAATTATATAAAAAATATCAAAACAATATTCTACACGATAAAATAAATATAAAATAAAAATATTAAAAAATTAAAAATAGTCAAATTTGGATCTTAAAAACATTTTGACACTGTACTTAATAAAATGGCACAAAAAAAAACAAGACATATAATTAATGATACAATAAAATTAAAAATATATTAGAGATTTGAGAAAAAAAATTCAAATATTAAACTAGTGAAACTATTGGAAGATAATAGAAATTATGTTAAAAAAATAGTTATTTAAACGAAACAAAACTTAAGAATGAAAAATAAATAAGATAATTTTTTTACTTTATCTATTATTTATGCTATTGAATTATGATGTAAAAAATAAATACAAATATATATATATATATATAAGTAGAAAAATTCAAATACAAAATATAAAAATTATTTAATTTAGATACTTTGTTTAAAGATAATTGCATAAAAGTTTTGATCAGAGAAAATATATTTAATCAATGAGATATTCTTCTCCATACTCAATCGAAAAAATAAGATATTATTCATACTCACGTACATAATCAATGAAGATATTTTTCATCAAAACAATGACTGATTCAAATAATACTCAGAAAACCAAATTATGTATTGTTGTTAAATATGTTAATATATCAAATAGATGTTAAAATTAAGATCTTTGCTTTAAAATTTTACTTGTTATTATGAAATTAATTTCTCACAATGAAATGAAAACTATTTTCATATTTTGAATCTCAAATTTTAAAACATTATGTATAATTGTAAACACTTTAATTTTGATTATCACTTTATTCAATTTTACGTGTGCAATAATCATATTAAACAATAAAAATAAAACTTTCAAAGGATCCTCTACTTCATTCAAGACCCACTAAGTAGTTATGTTACGAATTACAATTAGGGATTCAAAATAACTGAGATAATCCTTTATATTTAAAAACTAACGTAATTGATTATGTATGGTTATACTCAAATACTCACATAAAGGATTATATATGATTCCATGGATTTTCCAGCATGATCAATTATATTAAATTCCATAATTAATCGTGTTTTTTTCTTCTCATTTGGGTGATCCATAATCACAAAAACCCATGATCATGTTGTAAAATATACATATACACGACAAAATTAATCCGAGAAACATGTAAACTACTTGTATACAATTAATATTGTCATCAACATAAAAAATATTGTTCATTTTTATTTAATTGTAAACACTTTTTTAATGTGATTGATTAATCATTTCTCAAAGTCTAACAGATATTTTCATACGTATTTACGGATAAATTTTAATTCAGTACATTTTTCATCATTGAATTGCTGTCAAAGTTTAAAAAACACGCCAACAAGGTCTTGTAAATTTTAATTTCAATATCTTTCACAATATGTATTTTTAAGATATTTTAAATTTTAAGAAAATATTATTTCTTGATAGGTTGAAATATCAATAACGAATGAGTTGGATTAGTTGGATTCCATCAAATTCTTAATTATACTTTCAATAGATAGAAATATATTAGTAAGTTTTTTCATCCTAACCACCATACTCTAAAAAATAAATATCAAACATCTAGTTTGTTACTTTAAAAATAATTTACCAAACCACATACATCTTGACCAATTGTGATATTTTTTTTTTTTTGTAAAAACTTATTTTAAGAATCGAGCTAGCATTAATGGAGGGGAGAAAAGGAAAATAAAATTGAAAAACAGAAACTTAATGCTTCAAATTGTAGGAAAACACCTTTGTTATAACAGTTTTTACTGGCGTGGTATATTTTAAATGCTCTCATAAATAAGTAGAAGGACGGAATTCAAATTAAATTGAAATGGGTATAAAAGGAAGTTAAAATATGATTACAAAAATCATTGAATAATATAATTTGAAATAGGGACATTTTAATTTTTTAAGAGGAACGTGTTTTATTTGGATTTTTAATTTTCAATTTTTGTTATATTATATGAGGGAAGAATGTAAAAATTATTAGGTGACAAATTTGTAGTGGCCGGAAAAGAGGAAGAAATAGCAATTATGGATGCAATTATATGCTTCCATTCAACACACGAAACGCATCACACCCAATTATCTTCTTCCGTCTCATAACATATTTTCATCATCTTCACAAACTCTCTTCCCAATAATTCATCCTATATTAATGCATAATGCCACGTGTCCACCCACCTGTGATCCCAATCATTCAAGCAATATAACAAATCAGCACCTCTTCCACCTTCTAATCACACCACAACAAGTGGACCAATATTATCACTCCACGTACTCCACCAACACATCTTATTCCAACCCACGTTCTCAACTCTAATTATCGAGTTATCACATTACCGTAAATAAATAAAAAATCATTCTGTGAATATTTATTATTTTAAAACATTCAAATACTTCCAATTTTCATGTATATATTTTATTATCACTTAAAACTAATATTATTCTGTATTTATGTACTTCTTAGTCATTAGTATAAGTGAATTAACTATATTCATTACAAAACTTTAAAGTTGTTTATATACGAGTCAGTGTCTCAAAATGTTATCATCTAAGTTTTAGTTTTGTATATTTGTTTATATTTAACAGGTATATTTTTTAAGTAATTCAGTTTAAGTCAATGTATTCTTTAATTAATATGCGACGAACTAATTAGAATAAATTGAATTGACTCGTCGTGATATATGTGTTTTACTTAATTTTGCATTTTACAAAATTTGTTACACCCCTAGATCAATCACATAGTAACTCAAGCACGGGTCTTGAACATGATAAATAACATATTAAAGGTTTTTAGGTATTTATATCTTTATTTGTTGTTGTAATTCTAATATTTTGGTGAGGTATCATGAGAAGAAGAAGAAAGTTAATAAATTCACTTGGTTATATTTGAGAGAGATTGTACAAGAAAATAGACTAGAGAGGATAAACGTTAATTTTCATTTTATATTTTATTATTTCATAAAAAATAAAATGAAAATACAAATTTAGAGTTTTTTTATTAACTATTAATTATGTTATTATATGTGCATTCTAAACAAAATATTACCATTTATTTATTTTTCTCATAAAATTTAATCCCATGTATATATTTTATTTTATTTACTATCATGCATTACAAAATGAGATTTATTATGATAATTAACTCGTTACTCTCTCATGTTATGGTTTTTAAGTGATGAAGAAATAACAAGTATGAAATGACTATTTTTTTTCTAGTTGAACCTTACCAAAGAAATACCGTGTTGCTTATATGATATAATTTATATATTTTTAAGTTGATAACTATTTTGCATAAGTGTATATAAATACGTGAAAAAAGTTTAAAGATATTAATTCATCAATGATGTGATATATCATATGTTTTACTAACAATGATATGTGAACTAATGATCATGATTGATTGTAAAATATGAAATATTGAACATTACTAAAATATTTTGAATGTGTAGATATGTATTGATGTGGTATGTGTTAATAATTGTCAAATTGATGATACTCTTATTTATATAAGTAAAATTATCACACACGATGAATAACAAAAAAAAATCACATTATGTTAAAGATGAGTTTTATTAGAACTCGATTATAAATATAGAAATCATGATATTATTAAAAAAAATTAAGAATCTATACAATTGAGGAAAGATGATTAGACATATTAAGTTGTTAACATGTGTTAGTCTTTATGTGTTATACTAATTTTTTGAAATTAAGTTTGATGTGATTTGTGATGATAAGTAATTAATATAGAGCTGTGCATTAAGTGATTTTCTTTTCCTAACAGAAAACGTAAAAAAATTGCATTAGATTATAAATAGGTTGAAGAATATATAAATAAATATTATCTAAATTTTGATGTTTTTTCTCAAGTAAAATGGCTGCTATTAAATTATGCACTGATAAGTTGTGCGTGTTCCTTGAAAGTTGGCCAAAAAGAAGGCCGATTTGCCTTAATTTTGAGTGACTAATTCTACCCAACAAACGATTTATGGTGAAATGAATAAGGCGTTGGTTGCAAAGAAAAGGGTGTGAAAGAGAATTAAAATATTGAAAAAGGTTGAAAAAGAAAGAGACATGGAACCTCATTAATAAATGCACGCAAAAGACAACGCCGTCTTTCCACTTAAAAATTCATTTCTGTTTCAGCCCACCAATAATCTTTAAGTCTATTCAACCCCTCAATCTTAACGTAATTTAATTTCAACCCCTCTACCTCGACGTATTTGCCTAAATTATACATCAATGTGAACGTGAGACTACGAATTTCAATTAGTAGGGTTTGGGTATAGTAGTATAGTAGTATAGTACGCGCATTTCAAAAGAATACTTTATGCTAGCGCGTAACTCTTTTATTCATTACGGTATCACTTTTCAAAGGTTGAACAATAATTACGAATATTTACTTGTTAGTTAAATTATATGTTGAAATATGTTTGTTATTTTAAAAATATTTTCTAATATAGAAATCCGTATATACATATTAAATTATAATTTAGAAGTTTGCATACTGCGTTTGATGTAGGATGAATAAAAAAGGGTAAACAAAATAAGTTGTTGAATTAAATTGTGTCGAACATGCTTCAGAGGAAAATGTAACAAGTAGTACATTTTCATTTATATTATCATTTATGTTATGTTACGTACGAAACTTAATCAATCATTCATATCCATAATCGATACAATCGATAAACAGTTATTTGCCAGAAACTCATTTTTAAGTGTTGACCAATTATACGGATCAAAATACATTAACTAATTATGTAAATTTAAAATATCAATTATTTCGTTCAATTAGTTTCTTATTAACAAAAGACAATACCAAACATTCTAAAATCTATGATTTCAAAGATAAATCCTGCATGTGAGCAATGATTTGATGAGGCGATAATTGTTGAATTAATCGGCTTTTAGACACTGCTTCTTATATGCACTTAAATTTCATTTTATATAAATTTTGAGTGGCCTTTTTTATTTTGACCATGAATTTATAAACTTCACTGTTTGATGTGTGGATTTTGATTGTTGAAGTGTTACTGGTCTTTACACATGGTAAGATTTTAATTAAGATTTGTAATTTGATTTGTTTTTTTTAATATGACAAAGTTTTCGTTTTAATTGTCATTAATGTAAATAATGTTTGACTCTTTTAATTTTTAAAAAGTATATCTCGAGTTCTTATAATAGAGTTTGTTTATTTATTTATTTATCTATTTTTGAAATGGTGTACTTAGGTACACAGTTTACCAAAAGGTCCAAATTTTAAAAATAAAAATAAAAATCACCATAACAGTTAAGCCGTGTCCAACTTAAACGACATTAAAAAATGACTTGATTTAATTTGATCATAATATATATATATATATATATATATATATATATATATATATATATATATATATATATATATATTAATTTTCTGGATAACATATGAAATTGGTATAAGTTATATTGATACTTTAAATCGCATAGAACAAGATTTTAAGTAATTAAGTAATAAAAGGATTATGAAAAATATATTTTTATTAAAATATAAAGAATGTGAATTCCATCATATTCAATCGAATGAGAGTTTAATATAATATATGTTTTTGTTAAAGTTTTAGGAAACATGACATTTATACTACTTCTTTGTTTTAAATATTAACTTTATGTATTATTTTATTTTTTTCTACATTGTCTATATTATTTTATCATTGTTTATTATTCTTGTTATTATTATTTTATTGAGAGTAATTAAGATATAAGTCTAAAACACACACAAATCTTATATCATTGTTTGTTATTATATTACTATTTAGAGTAATTAAGATGTGAGTTTAAATCACACACCAATTTCATACTGAACAAAAATGAGAGAATTAAATATTAAATAAAAAGAATATTGATAAACTTATTATTTTAGAGTTGTATATGAAAAGTAATGATAATTCTTTTCTGTTGGTTTCGGTCGAATTACAATTATAAAATTTATTTATAAATCTTTTAATAATATTGTACTGTATAATATATACGGGTCTGAGAAGTTCATAATTCATTATGAATAATCGAGAGTGAAAGTTTTAATATATATGAAACGCGAAAAGTAGTAGATTTCAATATTCCACCGGCGATTGGAAAAGGAAAAGTATGAATGTATTTTAAGAGGCCACACTTGGTGAACAATTACTGTAAGAAGCAATCCAGATATTAACACTTATTTTTAAATTATCCATTAATTAATTTTCTCCTAACAAACTATTCCACAAATGCCATATGCCCAACATGTGACCCAAACATGCTTCCATTTCAATCTAGAATCCATACAACCAAATTTTAAATTTTAAATAATAATATTACATTTTGGATTACTGTGAGTTATCATTACATTTTTAAATTCATAAGCAGATTCCTTTATAAATAATCTTTAAAACTTAAAATTGACGTTTTTTTGAGGTTATCTTTTCGTGCTAAAGTGAAATGAAAAGTAATTAAAAAAAAACTATTACATAGGTTGTAAAGTTATATTTTCGTTAATCATTAATATTTTAAAACCAAGGAGTTCATTTGAATTTATTACATTTAAAAACTGGAAAAAAATGTTACGTCTTAACCTCCTTCATTTTTAATAAAATGTAAAAAATTACGATATGTTGTAGATGTAACACAAAATCAGAGAACAAAATTTCTAATAAAAGTTAGAACACAATTAATTCCAATTTATACAAACTCTTAATAATGTCAACTTTCACCATTAATTATTATTATTATTATTATTATTCAACCTTAAATATCTGCTAGGACCCCTCTTATTGGTCCCACTTCATAACATGTAGCTACTTTTTTTGAATTTCAAACTTGAGTCCTGTTTTAGTTTTGGATCTACCGAAACACATTTCAATGTCATGTATCTTCGTAATTTTATCAATTTCCCTCTTTAAATGTATTTTCAAGTCAAATTACATTCACGAAAAATAAAAACAAAGATGTCTACCATGAAATTAAACTTTAGAGAGTTTGAAAATTTTGGAACAATCAAGTGCCGCTCTCCTAATGTTTATATTATTTAATAGGTTAAATTCATGTATTTTATTTGTAATAAACATTTTCTTTACCATATCTCGTATCGGTAATTTTTTTCCTACAAGAGTTAATTAATTCAGTCGTTGTTGAGATGTTTATGTAAAATATTGATTTATTTTAAAACCGTCCTGAGAAATCATGTGATTGAAACTAATCTCTACAGTAAATTAACGTATTTCATGAATCACTTAGTTTCGTGATGTTCTAGTTATCATTTGCGTCATAAATTTGTCTCACCGTGATCTCATCTCTTAAGTATGATTATATAAAATATTACGAAAATTAATGATTTGATTTGTCGCCTGGGTGGGTGTGGATATTTACAATCTCAAAACTAAAAAAACAAAAAATTCCCCAAAACTCTTTTTCACTTCTCTCAACCCTTTTTATTTCATCTCTATCACTTCAAAATTTTTCCTATCATCCCTAATATAGTTTCAACTAAACACTGGTCTTCCTTCCTTACCCAATTTGTTTTTATCTCATCTTCATAATCTCTCTCACCTACACACAAAATTATTTTGTTATTAAAATGGAGAACAAATGAACGAACAAAACAAGAGTAACAAATTGCGGTGTCGCGGGATGCTTTTAATTAAATTATAACGTTTTTTGGATTCGAATCTAAGAAAAAGATGTAAACAACTAAGATAAAAAAGAAGAATTCAAAAAATGATGAAATATTTCGTTCCAATTTAATTGAATATAGTACTGGAACTATATTTTGTTTCAAATTATCAGTATTTTAGTTTTTTTTTAAGTATTTTTTATGATATCATTGTCCCAACCTATCCATGAATCTAAGAAATAGTGAGAATTATTTATTTCTAGCGAGAATTCTTGATTTCTCTCAATATCTCTCTCAATTCGAAAGTTCAGGATTTGAATTGATGTCCTTTCGTCGAATCCTCCTAATTGTATTGATTTATCCAAAAGATTTCACTTCAATTGGATTTGTGTGGGTAAGAGAGAATATGAAGATGAAAGAGAAATAAATTAGATAAGCGAGGAAAGTGAATTAGGGTTAGACGAGTGTTTTTTATTTTTGTTCAGTTGACACTAGGATATGAATGACAGTAAAAAAGTTGGAGTGAGAGAGATCAAAGAAAAAAGGTTGAGAGAAATGAGAAAGATGAGTGTTTTATTTTTAAGTTTTAAAAATAAAAATTATTAAAATACCCTTAATCTTAAAACTCAGAATCCATAATATATAAGAATATTTTTGCCTATTAAAATCCGATACACGTTACTAAAATGTACCAACTGAAAAAAACGTACGATCATATATATATATATATATATATATATATATATATATTCTAAGTTAAGGAATAGTATTATTTGGGAATAATATTGCAATGATGATTCAATATTTTAATCACATAATTGAGTTGTAAATGGAAAATATAAACACATGTCTTAACAATTTAACTTATCATTTTATAAAAGACTAGCTTTTTCCCTTAAAAAGAACTTGTTATTATAATTTAATGTTAAAGATGATTTATTATTTATTTTACGGTTTCATGAATGTTAAAGTTTATTTATTATCTTTTTCGTTAAATGTAAGCTTTTGATTCAAATGATTTAATTATTGTTGTTCGTTGCATCACTAGACTACGCGATCTTGAAATGGTAAGTATTCTGGTAATATCTCATGAACGTTGGAAAATTTGATCTGAGTTTTATTGTTAAATTATTGAAATAATAATTTTACTTTTTTTTTAAGATTTATATTTATTGGCGATCTTATATCATGAACAATTGCAAACATTTTAGTCCTTTTATGTACAATTGTTTTATCATAAATGGTACGGAATGCGCTATACGAAAATGGGGGAATCTTGCAATATTAAAAAGATGAAAGTTGTAGTTGCATTTTGAAAAAGTACACTTGGCGACGATGACGCGTACATAATTACGTATTTGGACAAAGATTAGCCCAAAATCTAGCGTATGTAGCAGTCAGTATAGAGTACACGCGACCCAGCAAGTAGCATATAAATAATTACCGTGTAACATTTTTGCTGCAGATAAGAAAATTTGAAAATAATAATAATTTTTTGATATTTTTCGGAGGCAACCAATTAGAGTGGGTCCCAGAGAGGGAAAAATTTCTTCTTGTGTTTTCTTATTCTTTTTGGACATTTTTTTTTCTTCTTCGTTCTTTCTTCTTCTCCTCGGCTTCACACAGTTCTCTCATTGCTTATTTTTCTTCCATTCAACAATTCTTCCATTCTTCATATCTCTCCTTTCTCTTGCTTACCCTCTTCTCTTTCCTAGAAAACGATTGCGACTTTGCCTATGTGGCTCGGTTTCTTTGACTCGTTCACACTAAATTCTTTGCTTATCTCTCAAAACAGTGCATTTTTGCGGGTTTAGGAGTTCGGATTCATTTGGAGGTCACATCCTTGTATTCGTTTTTGGGTTTGCTTTGACGGTAAGGTGTGCATTTCTTCATATTTTATTTTTTTTTTGTTTTAAAAATCAAATTTTGTGCACTTCTTTTAAGTCTTGATGGGAGTTGAAAATGGCAGTTTTCTCGATGAATCTCGGTCTAACATGGGAGATTTGATTGAAAACAGAAGATTTGATTGAGTGTTTTTTCTGATTTTGGTGGATCAGTCGTATGTGGATTTCCTTTTGTCTACAATATTGTTTCTACATTGAGCTTTGATTCATTTATTCATTACTGTTCGCATTGCTCGCCATTTTAAAAGTTCCAATTCGAGATTTTGTGTTCTCAACTCTTTGTCAATGCATTGTTTACAAATAAATCTACAACTGTAGTTCTTCATTCATTTCTGTGGGACTCTTGAATCTGAGCCATCTCGGTTGTTTCTACTAAATCTTTTGATCTTGTATGGAATGTTGGCTATTGTTTAGAAATTATTATCGCAAACATATCACCTTAATTGATAAGTTTTTTGGTGCACTGTCATACTATAAATATTTAATTTTTTCGCTCTCCCGATGGAAACCATGCTTTCTTGCCCGCAAGCTTTGTTTGATTCAACTTACTGCAAAACTGTTCTGTATTTCCTTTGTTTATTGCATCAATCCATACAACAAAAAAAAGGCCGATTTCTTACCTTAGGTGCTCTTCTTAAAATGATGTTTGATAATTTTCCTGTTTCCATGAAGTTGAACGTGTTCATATTTTACGAAGGGGCTTTCCCCCTCTTTCTCTCTGGAAATCTTTTTACTAAAATAAATTAATTAAGTCCAGGCAATTCTTTCTAATTTCTATGATTATTCTTTTATACTCTATGATAACAGTTAGGGACTTTAAACAGTTGGTTTTTATTCTAGGATTATATAAGAACTTTGATATTGAGTGCTATTGAGAATTTCAGCTTTTATTTATTTAGGTAGATATGCCTTTTCCTCTTTCTTTTCAATCTTTAAATTACATGTGACAATTTTAATTTACGTACACATTTTAATTTGCATATGTTGTTGATGACTATCATTTTTGTGAAAAGGAAAGTGAACTGAAATTGAATTTATGCATCTACATTCTTTTCTTTGGAGAATTTATTTTATTCTAGTTGGGCTTTATAGAGTAGGATTATGAATTAGTTCAACAAAGAGAAAAAAGAATGTCAAATCTCATTCAGTACTTATACTTTTGTTTGTACCAGAATTAGTGTTGGATCGGATGTGTATTATGTGCCATTATTGTGGTGCGGGCTTGTCAGAATCAAATTTTGACAATAAAAAAGAGGGTAATGAGAGTAGTCTAAAGTTCAATGCCAAAGTTTCCATTAGGCCTTGCAAATCCTGTGGAGAGAAGCTAGAGCGAGCAAATTCGAAGTGGCGTAGTAATAGTCCGTTTGAGACACCATATGTCAGTCCAACTACATCATTGCAAAGTACTGATAGCTGTGTCTCCACCTGCAGTAAATTACCATCCCTCTGTTTTCATCTATAATGCTGATGATGTTTGTCTTATATTGCAATATGGTTTTATATAACTGAGTTATTCTTGAATATCTGATATTTCAGGTGACTTTTCAGTTGATGTGAACTCATGTGACAGGTACTTAGCTACGTCCAAACAGAGTTGTGAATAAAATATTTAACTTAGCTGTGCTCAAATACCTGCTTTGTTTCTTGTGCTAGGAATAGTCAAGAAGAAAGTACAGTTGAAGGTGGTGTAGAAGATCTCGGTTATCAAGTGAATGGTTCACAAAAAGTAATGGAAAACTATTCCGAAGAAAGCAATAACAACAATGAGGGTTACACAGTGAGAGATGTGGAAATTGCACAAGGGCATAACCTTCAAGAAGAAAAAGCTTATCATTCTGAAGACCCTATTGAATCCTCTGTCGAGGAAACTGAATATTCTCTTCCAGATGATCTGGAAGTCCAAACTTGGGAACCTCCTGAGCCGGAGAACCCACAGGATGACATGGACAATAGTGTGACCTGTAATGACGATGATGAAGACCACGGCATGGGGATTGCAAACTTGGGTGAGCCAATTTCTATCAATAGTTCTGAGGATGAATTAAGTGGGACCTATAGGTTCAAAGAGGAAAAACTAAGAGCAATGGAAGAAATGATGAATGGCAAATTCAAGGCACTTGTTGGTCAGCTTCTTAAATCTGTAGGAGTTTCCCCTTCGGACGAAGGTGATAAGTGTTGGGTGGACATAGTTACATCTTTATCATGGGATGCCGCTTCTTTTTTGAAGCCTGATGCAGTAGGAGGTAGTACAATGAATCCTGATGGATATGTTAAAGTCAAGTGCATTGCTGCTGGTTCTCGTGGCCAAAGGTAAATGTAGTTTGTTCATTAAGAATTTTCTTTCTGACATTTCTATTTATTGTTTTTACATATACTCCCACTAACAGGTTATGGTGGAACTTTTACTTCAGAGAATTTTTGTTTCAAATTTGTTATGGTTATAGTTGGACTTATCAACAACTTAGTTGGACTTATGTTGTGAGTGTTTATGTGGCTGTTTGAGAGAGTTTATGAAAATACCTTATGACTTATCCAGAAGATGGTTTTGGCTGATCTTAATAAGTTCCAAAGGGTAGGTTTATGTGAAGCTTAAAAGACCAACCTCCAAATTCCAACAGGGCCAAAAATATAAAATGAGCACTGTGATTTTTTTTCTTCCTTAAAATTGAATACATTTTTTTATTCACTTCTTCACCCAAATTAATATAGATACTAATTCCTACATGGATACAAAATGTATATTTGTTGCTAATATTTTTTCTCTACATTTCTTTCTTTTCCACTAAAAATATATTTTACTTAAAATACATTTATATTTTTATCTGTGGCCAGTGATTTCTTTTACATGTCGTAAGTTTTTTGTTTCCTTCTAAAATGGTATGTAGTGATGAAATTTTATTATAGTATACTATTTTATATACTTATATTTATTTATACTCATGATAGCGATTTTTAAGTGTATATCATGATTTAATGATACATATACAATTTTAACACTTTAATCGAGTTTTTATTAAATATTTGATATTTTAAATTTTTGATACGTGTCTCTTAATTTTTTTTAAATTAATGAGACTTATGAAATGTTTTTAAAATTTAACTTTATCTTTTGATTCCCACATATAGTGCAATGCAAAAGAAGGAAATAGCAGAAAAAAACGATGAGTGAGAAATACAGAAAGGAAGACGTGAAAACTGAAAGAGAACTTAATGATGAACATGAAAGAGGTCACGTGACTGTTTTTAGTTTGGATAGTAGATTTAGGCCTAACGGTTACTATTCCACCGTCTCATCTCTTGTAATGAACTAGCGTATAAAATTAGCTTGCCATTTTGATTCATAATAGCAAATTTTAATGAAAATATTTTGTGCTGCAGTCAACTAATCAGAGGTTTGGTCTTCAAAAAACATGCTGCTCACAAGCATATGCCAACTAAGTATAAAAATCCTAGATTATTACTGATTAGCGGCGCACTTGGTCATTCTATTGATGGCCTGTCCTCATTTGACTCCATGGACCAGGTAACTTAATTAGATTACATTCTGTTATTCACATTCCATTCACTAGCTGATTGTTTCTTTACTTATAGGAGAAGGATGATCTGAAATCTAAAATGGATCGTATTGAAATGTGCCATCCAAATGTTATATTAGTGGAGAAAACTGTCTCTCGTGATATACAAGAGTCAATTTTGGCAAAGGGAATGACACTTGTGCTTGATATGAAGCTTCACCGTCTGGAAAGAGTTGCACGTTGTACTGGTTCACCAATTTTATCATGTGATAATTTGAATGGTCAAAAGCTAAGACACTGTGAGTTTATTTATTTTGAGAAGTTTGTGGAGGAACATGATGGGGTTGGTGAAGGAGGAAAGAAGCCCATCAAGACTTTGATGTTCATTGAGGGCTGTCCTACACGATTGGGCTGCACGGTATGCCATTATCTGTTGCTTGGAATCTCTGTTTTCTTATTTATTCTAGTTCTTAATCTTCCAAACTAAACTCCTTTTCTTTGGTGACATTGCAAATTTTTGTGTTTACTTTTACGTGCATTTATTTGAAAGTACACATGCTTGTATAGCTGATCATTTTGTCTCTTTAGCATGCCATGATAATGAAGCCTCAATTTGGATGGATACCATACTACCCTTACAGCTGTATATGTCAATATATTGAACAATGAAGTAGCACTTTTCACGTAATTGATACTGATTTTCACTTTGAAAGTATGAGATAGAAATGTGACGTAGAACCATTGGTGTATTTTGGCCTAGAGGGTCAAGACTCACAATGAGTATTCCACTTATATTCCTGGCCAATGCTGAACATCTTAACAAACCTTTCACACCTATGAGTAGTTAGATTTAAAATAAAACCATTCCTGTGCCTTCACATAATAAATTTGAACGCTTCCATAGATCTGTAAAATGCCTGAGGAGTATTGGCTGAGTGACTTTGGATGCAGGAAATTTCAAACAATGTTTGTTTCATTATTATCAGCATATTAGTAAGTTAAAAGGTGTTTATAATCCTTTATTTCTAAGATGCTCCTATAGGGTATTTATTGTCTAATCCGTGCTTAATTTATGTGTATCTCAACTATTATTGACCTTCATCTGTCATTATGAACATGAAATTGGCCTTTCTTCCCGTCTAGAGTTTTGGATGTTGTTAACTGCTACTTTGCCTGCCATTGCAGATTTTACTGAAAGGAACTCACAGTGATGAACTGAAGAGGATTAAATGTGTCTTGCGCTGTGCAGTTGTCATGGCATATCACCTAATTCTTGAAACTTCATTTCTTGTTGATCAGAAAGCTATGTTTTCTACCGTTCCATCTTCGAGTGTCACAGATATCTTGCCAACCAATAAAGATTCCTGTGATTCAGCATCGACTAATTCAAGTATTCCGTCTCTTGAGTATTCTGGTGAAAATGGAATAGTTAGTACTGATATTGTTATATGCAATGGACTTCAAGAAAAAAATACAAATGGAAACAACTTAGTAGAGGAGTTTTCTCCATTCTCTTGTGAACCATATAATCCTGCTGTCTTTTCTGGGTTCTCAGCTATTTCATCTTCTCTTAAGAAAGTTATGGGGGATAGTTTTCCCTTTGCTTCTTCTGCTCCTTATCAATCTTTATCAGCATACTTTGGCTTCAATGGAAGGAAGCCTGATGGTCAGGTTGATGAGTCAATTTCTGTTTTAAACTCTCCAGAGGCTGATGGAATTACCATGATGGAAGGAAAAAATCATTCTAATGAAGTGAAGTCACTTAATGATGAGCAATCCCTGACTTCCCCCGTGTACATAGATTCCAGTGACAATATAAGTAAAGACGGCCATAATGATAGAAAAGAACTCCAAAGTAAAGATGATATCAATTCAGTATTGGATTCTCAGAGTATTTTGGTCTTGATGTCTAGCCGGAATGCCTTAAGAGGCACTGTATGCAAGCAAAGTCATTTTTCCCATATTATGTTCTACAACAATTTTGATATTCCACTGGGAAAGTTTCTTCAGGACAACTTGCTCAATCAGGTTTTCATTGCTTTTTCTCTCTTCCTCTACTTTATTTAGTGACTATTGGTAATCATATGATACAGAGCGTGATTCTGAATCATTTGATAAAGGTATAGTTACATTACAGCTAGCTAAATAGTATGTAGGTACTGAAGTTTCAATATGCAATATCATTCTTGTGTGTATTTTCTCTGTAAAACAAGGTTGGACTAGGTTTTTGTTCTAATTGATTGTTATTGTTTTATATACAGACAAGACTTTGTGATGCCTGTCAAGAATTGCCAGATGCTCACTTTTATTATTATGCTCATCACAATAAACAGCTTACAATACAAGTTAAACGGTTGCCCCTGGAAAAACGTTTGCCTGGGGAGGCAGAAGGGAAAATTTGGATGTGGAGCCGTTGTCGAAAATGCAGTTCTGGTTCTACAAAGAGAGTGTTGATATCTACCACTGCCCGTAGTCTATCATTTGGAAAATTTTTGGAACTTGGCCTTTCTCGCTATTCTTCTAGCAGAAAATTGAGTTGTGGCCATTCTCTTGATAGGGATTTTCTCTATTTCTTTGGGTAAAATTATCTATATATTCCTTTTTCATAGTATAATCGGCTTTGTACTTGTTTTGGTTTATCTTTAACATGTTCAATATTTGTTTTAGAGAAACAGATGTATTGTTTGACATGTCACCTTCACTTCTAAGGTCTGATGATTATGAATTAGGCTATTAAGTAAAATTTAGTTTATTTTCTTTTTGTGCTGATACAAATTTGAAGTGCCACCCAAGTACTTTTAAGATTTAGGAATGTTCCTTAATGTAAGGTGCTTTTTTTTGTGTTGTGCTCAGTAGTATAGACTCCATGATTTGTGACTTGATAAACTCAAGGAGGGTTTTATTGATGCTGGGTTTCGTTTTGTCGTTCCTTATCATGCAGATTAGGTCACATGGTTGCTATGTTCAGATATTCTTCTGTCACCACATACACTGTGTCTATGCCTCCTCAGAAACTGGAGTTCAATGGTGCAATGAGACAAGAGTGGCTTTTAAAAGAGACTAAGAATGTATGCTTCCTATTAGGCTATTTTTATATAGATATTTCTTTCTTTCGTTTGTAGGGGCTGAAATATAATATACATAAGTTGAGAAAAGTTTTGCTCTTAATTCTCATACATTACCTGCATATAAAGTATCTTTAATTTTCTTTGTTTTAAGGTGTATATGAAAGGCATATCATTATTCAGAGAAGTTGCAAACTGTTTGAAGACAATACAATTTGATGGCCTTGGAGGATCAATTAGAGATTTCTCTGAGGTTGAGAAGATGTTAAAGCAAGAGCAAGAAGAGTTTGAGGTTAGCTTTCTGTTTTGAAATGATTGAGACATTTCTTTTTACATGGAACCAACTCAAGTCCTAATTTTAATGTGTTTATACGAGTTGTCTCTTTTCTAGCTATAACCTTAAATTTGGATTTGTATTTGTTTAATTTGATATGCTAGAATGCATTAACAATAGTGATAATAATACATAAAATGGAAGTTTTAGTCTGTGATGGTATTAGCGCAATAAAAGTCTGAAGTTTGATATTGCTGTTACTATAGCTCTAACCAAAGTTTCATTGCCAATGCAAAATTTAGTTTTTTGTTTAATGTGGACAGGTTTAATTTATTGCTAGTGATACATTAGTTTTGGATTTTCATTTCAAGTTTTGCTCCGGATGGAAGCCTTACATATTGTGATTACTATGGTGAATATTAATTTCCTCGGACTTCTTGTGTTCTGATAACAGGAAAATGTCAAGACTGCCATTGCTAAAAAAGGGGATCCAGACCAGGCTTCCTTCAAACTTCTCACTTTGAACCGGTTAATGTGGGATCTTTTGATTCAATCTTATGTGTGGGCTCAACGGTTGTACCCATTACGCTCACTTGATAGCTTAAGACTTGAATCTGATGTCTCTGAGAAAGTTAGTCAAGATGGGGATATAGAAATTACGTTTGACACACCTGTTCAAGTACATGAACTACCAATAAAGGAAATTCCAATTGGAGGACCTCTTCTGGACTGTAATGAACAAGATGATCCATCTAACACACAGGATGTGAAAGTACCTGTTGTTGATGATTTGATATCAAGGAGATCTTCTGACCAAAAGTTGAAATTGAGTCTGGATGTTTCCACTCAGTTACCAGATCATCTTGAAGTACGCAAGAATTCTCCAGTTTCTACAGATATTCCAGCTAATCATCCAGTTGCAGATTTGAAGCTATTAAGTAAAAGTGCTTCCAATTCACCAGTTTCCAACTTGCTGGATTTAAATGATTGGTTCTGGAAACCATTTACCGACATTCGGCAGATAGGCATAAGGGAATTCCAGAAAAGATTATTGCCAAAATTTGAATCTGTAAGCAGCTCCGTTGCTGAATATATACCCACAGCCAATCAATTAATCACCGATGAAGGTACACGGTTGCATATCCCTCTCAAGACTGACAATCATGTTGTGTCTGACTTCGAGGTGAACCCTCAAGTATTATTGCTTGTGCACTGGCCTTATTGAAAGATACATATGAGGTATCAGAAATTGATGATGAGGACGATAGAAATGAAACTGGTATAACTTCAAATTCATCAGAAAGTTTGCATAGCTTGACTAATGGTACCTTAACTTCTTTACAATCATTTTCAAGGAGTTCTTCAGATTCTGAGTCTGTACATTCTGCAGCAAGCAGTTCAGAAGAGTCACGGGCCTCTCGTGCTACAGAAAACCATAGCATAGAGATTGCTATGGGTGGTGCAAAATCACTTGGCAGGGAAAAATATTCAGTGATATGTCATTATTTCAAGCAGTTTCGTGAACTTAGAAACTGGTGTTGCCCATCCGAGCTTGATTTTATTGCTTCATTAAGCCGCTGTAGGAATTGGGATGCCAAAGGTGGAAAAAGCAAGTCCTATTTTGCAAAAACACTTGATGACAGATTCATCATAAAGGAAATAAAGAAGACAGAACTTGATTCATTTTTGGGGTTTTCTTCTTTGTATTTCAAACACATGAGAGAGTCATTTGAGTCTGGAAGTCAAACTTGTCTTGCAAAAGTCTTGGGGATCTATCAGGTTGGTGAGCTGTTTGCGCATCTTTTTCTTTTCCATTGGCTAACTTTTTCACCAAATTGTTAAATTTCAGTCTCTATTTACGTTTTTTTTTTTTACTTTTAGTTCCTACATTTAACAAAGTATTGTAGTCCCTCAACAGGGATCTTGCTTTGCCTAGTTCTTTTGGGATTAAAGCTGAAATAAAAGCAAGTACACAGGGGAACTAAAGCAAAAGAAAGCCGTATATAATTAAAATAGTGTTACATTTTCTAGCTTCATGGAATTTTAAGCATGTCAATCTGAATGCAGGTTACTAAAAGACATGTCAAAAGTGGAAAAGAGGTTAAATATGACCTCATGGTGATGGAAAATCTTACCTACAATCGAAATATTACTCGCCAGTATGATCTTAAAGGTGCTCTTTTTGCCCGGTACAATTCTGCTGCTGATGGTGATGGAGATGTTCTTTTGGATCAGAACTTTGTGAATGACATGAACTCTTCCCCATTATATGTCAGTCATAAAGCAAAGCGTGTTCTTCAACGCGCTGTTTGGAATGACACTTCTTTTCTGAATGTAAGTCTGCATTGCAAGCATTTTGCCTATAAGCTTAACTTTTCTGATTGAATTGTAGTATTTCTCTGAACTAATTTCTTGGGTTAATACATGGAGTATATGTTAGGATTCCAAATGAGTTTGGTCACATTAAGTAGGAATGAGCAACATATAAGAAATAAGATCCACATATCCATTGTCTTAAGGTTAATACATGGAGTATCTTGATTTTATTATATGGAATGTTCATAACTTATTGGCGTTGAACCTTCCCCAAGTTTTCCTTAATGAAAACCCAATAGTATATTTGGTAGCACAATTCATTTGAATGTGATCCATATTTTCAAATTATGGGAATTCTTATAATTCCTCCCTAGTTCTCCATACTAAATGCCCCTGCAATCCATCGTGGTATTTGTTCCTAAATTCTTCATAAAAAGCATATATATCATGCCATTACGTTACCCTTATTCTTGAATTTGTTTTTGTTTTGGACTTCTTTTCCTGATTATCTGACATTGTTTATTTCATTGTTTGCTCAATATGCAGTCAATCAATGTGATGGATTACTCCTTGCTTGTTGGAGTAGATTCTCAGAAGCGCGAGCTAGTCTGCGGGATCATTGATTATCTCAGGCAATATACATGGGACAAGCATCTTGAGACATGGATGAAGTCATCACTTGTTGTGCCAAGAAATGTGTTGCCAACTGTAATCTCTCCTAAAGAATACAAAAAGAGGTTCAGAAAGTTTATGTCTACATATTTTTTTAGTATTCCAGATCACTGGTGTTCTCAGAAATCTTCCAATCCTTGCAAACTTTGTTGCTCAGGGGAAGAAGATGATGATCATCCTTCCCCAGAAAAGCCCTAGTACAAGAGTGACGAGTGCTTTCTCTGTCCAAATCTATTGATTTCTTTCCAAAATATATATACAAATTTGAGAATTTATGCAAGTAGTTAGCAATGTATATAGACAATCAAATATTGATTGTAAACCTAGCCCTGCTATTCTGCATTTTTTAGCGAATTTCTAGGGATGCTGTCATTTACAGGTCCATCCTCTCCCTGTAAGAGAAAAGTAAATTTTTGTAAAGCCTATGGTAAATGTAAAGGTTTATTTAATCAATGAAGAGAGCTTGCCTTTGCAATCTTGGTTTTTGCTTCTTTACATATTACAATGAAACCACATTCTTTACGAATTATTATTACTACTTGAATGAACAGCCCTGCTACTAGACTCGTCAATTTGACCGCTTTAATATGGTTTGGGCCTGATCCACGTGGGTTGGGGTCAGAAAAATCCACAGGGGCAAAAAGCCCTCATAGAAAAAGTCCATAAAGTCAAAATATCTATAAAAACCCTGTGGGTTAGGGTCAACCTATGGATCTTTTTTGTAGAATTTTTTTATATTTTAAATACAAGAAAAAATGTAATTAATTCTAATTTGTTGCAAGTCTAAGTGTTATAATTTCTAAAAATGATCCAATTATATTTGATAGACCAAAATTATCTAATTATCTTTTTTATTATATAAAATAAATATCTATTTTTCGTACTTAAATTCTATAAATAATCTTGTTGAATATATAAAACTATATATTGAATTTAAATTTTATGATAATAATATTTCTTTTTTCTAGAAGTTCTAATCTTCGACAACAATTCTATTTTTTCACATACACTGTCACACATATAATAATCCAGATTTCTTGTGCCAAAAATTAGACAAATAATTAATTTGGCCCAAAATACAAACAATAAAAAAATAATGTAAAAAAACAGAAATTCAAAGATAACTCATGTTAAAAGACAAAGGTATAGAAAACTCCAATAATTTAAGTGACTACTAATTAAATTCTTTCAATTTATTTTATACTTTCCAAAAAAAAATTGTCATAAGAATTATCTTATATCATTAGCAAAGCAAATAAAGAAAAGCATTTTTACAAGCCAAACTAAGACTAGAAATCATCAAATTCATATTAGAGATCTTTATTTGAATTACAACTTATCATTTACTAAAAAAATGTATTTATAGAAAATAATTATATCTATCATCCATGAAACTCATATTGCAATGAATATAAATAATTTTTATTAATTTTATAAATAATTTTTGTTATAAATAATTATTTTAGTTTATCAAAATAATAAGTTTTAGAAATAATTAAATAAATAATAACATTTAATTTACAAAATATAAGATAATTATTTTAATTAAAATATATATTTAATAAGATAATAACGTTTAAGCTAATTTTAATTTATGGAAAAAAATTATTTTTACTTCTATATATATATATATATATATATATATACACACACACACAAAAGTATTCACATTAGTCAAAGACCAGACCACCAATAGAACATGTTATATGAGTAGTTTAGAAATAAGTAAAAATGTAAGATAAACTGAAAATTATTAATGAAAAACTGATAAATATTAAATGAATTGTTTATAATTAATTAACATGTCAAAGAACATACCACCAATAAAACAGGTTGTATAAGTAGTTTAGAAATAAGTAAAAATGTAAGAATAAACTGAAAATTATTAATGAAAAACTGATAGATATTAAATGAATTGTTTATAACTAATTGCTGTTTATAAGATTAAAATGTAAATTTCCATATTAATTTTTTATATCAACAAGTTTAATTTACATAAAACCTCATTTTTTATTTTTCTAATGCGGTTATTTGACGAATTTGATTCATAAATATTGATTCATAAATATTTAATATATATAAATATATAATATAATATATATGAGAGAGAGCAAAATTACAAATAAATTATAATAAATTATGAATATATAAATTATATTGTTTCTAAAATTTAATTAAAGTTTTGCAGTGGGGCTAAACCCACTTTAACCGTGACCCTAACCCACTTGAGAGGGGGATTTTGGGGATTGAGACTTTTTTCTGACCCCTACTTGAGGAGCTTCTTAAAATAGGACTTTTTCAATAATGGATTGGGGCTGACCCTAGGGCCATAAGTTAAATTGACACCTCTACCAGCTACTTTGAACAAAAGCTGCAAGTTAGGATTTGACTAGAAATAGAAAATAGAAACTTAGATAGAACAAAGTGACAGGAAATTTTATAGAATCTTTTTGCTGATTAAACAATATTTTATCTTTTAAATTTTTTACCCTTGTTAAGTTTAATATTAATGAAGCCACTCTTCGAAGGTTTTTTAATTAAAAGTTTCATCTCATCAAGTTAAGGATGAATGAGTTTGTATTTGTTTAGTGACATGTGATAGGAAAGTTTTGAATCCATAAGGAAATAATTAAGATAAAATAATTATTAATTTTAAATATGTTTTAAAGGAGAAATTTAGAATAAGTTTAAATACAAAGGTAGTGATGGATAATGAATTCCAAAGATAAAACGTAGAGATAGATTTTCTTTTCAAAGCATATTTTATCTACATATACTCCTAAATGATATATCAAATTTAAAAAAAAAATTGTAACCCTTATATAAAGTTTTATGCAAAAAATACTTTATGTTTCGGCAGAATTTAGAACCCTAATCCAAAACATTCAAAGTTGTCCCTTTCATCATTCGGTTGCGATATCTTCTCTCTTCTCCTTGTCGAAGCCGCGAGGAGAGTGCTGCAAAAAACACTCAAACACTCAAGTTAGTGACTTTGCACAATAATTTTGTAATCAAGATTAGTTATTAGAGTTCAAAAGTAGTGACTTTGCACAATAATTTTGTAATCAAGATTAGTTATTAGAGTTCAAAAGTTACATGTCCTCTTTGTCACACAAATATTTATAAATTATAATGTTACATGTCCTCTTTGTCAGACAAATATTTATAAATTATCGTTAGGTCAGACTCATTAATCACATAAATTATATTTTTAATTGTTAACAAATAACAATTATTTTTATTAACTCCCCGATAGTTATTACTATTTTTACCGGTTAACTGTTTGTCTGCTCAATTCATTTGGCTGGAAGGTATCATCGGTCGGCCATAAGCTCAAAATAACTTAGAAACTCTCTTGCATCTTTACCGTTCGGTTGGCTATAAGTCCATAGTAACACTTTATTTTCTTACGAAGAGTTTTGTTAATAAAAGACGTTGTTTTTCGGTCGGTTTTTTCCATTTTAGCCGCTTATTATTTGCTTATTTTTTTCGGGCCAGGAGTCAGGCTATAATTTGATGTGCCTTTTTGCTCTGGCTGAAATTATATTTAAACTTCATCTTAGTTAGTAATTTGCTCCAAAAAATTTAACAAGACATGTTTAAGGAGAGGCTATTTCTTTTTCTGTAATCGTCTTAGTGAAATGACTTAGTTACTTATTATTATTATTTTATCTTGCTTACAAATTTGTATTACAGACTATATAATTTAAAATGTAAATTTATATTATAGAATTGTTTTTTAATTTGTATTATACATTATATAATCTAAAATATTTATGGATCTTATAATCTTAAAGCACGGGGAAAAATAAAAAACTATCCTTTTCTATTAATTTCAGCATATATATATATATATATATATATATATATATATATATATATATATATATATATATATATATATTTGGAATTTTAGAAAGTATAGGTCCAGGAAGAAAACATGGGGTTGCCCAAAAAATTCCCATTAGGTTTACTTTCAGGTACTTTAAACAGCATTATCCCAATCCAAACTATATTATATAGGCTGTTAGTTATAACCACAGTAATGCAAAGGTATAAACATTATCCAAATTAAAAGCAAATTGGCACCAAAAAGTTGTTGCTGTAGAAGGAAAAGTATATTCCTACAAGAATTTTCATTCCAAAGGAAGGAACCTACAAAAAATATGGAATTGTTTCCTTTATTTAAATATTGAAAATATCCTCATCACAACAGAACTTCAATGAGAAAACTTTTAAAAGAGAAATCAGCGACTCAAACAATAAACAATAAAATCACCGATCAACATTTCACTCTGAAAACTTATCAGTCTACAATACAAAGTGAAGAGAAGCATGGAAACATATCAATTCAGGTGCTGTGAGATTCAAATGCTTAGTTCCACACTACTCACAGTCAATGGCAACTAACTTCTACACCATTAAATAAGCATTCACTATCTAAAGATTTAACAAACTCCTCTCACCAAAAGAAAAGAAATTGGTCCAAAACCGAACCAGATATTAAACTATATCTCGTCCCTCTAAAAGAAGAAAAACAAAAAAAACTACTTAAATTCAGGTACAATGACAACGTCGTGGAACTGAAACACCAGGTGGCTTTCTTCTCTCTCGAATTATGGTTTCTTTTATCCTTGGCAATTTTTGGTGAACTTTCTTCCATATGTGATTCACTGCACCATCCAAAGGCACTGGTCCAATACCACCCGGATGACCATTATCGTAGACAAAAATGGGCTGTACCCGAGCCATATTTTGGCGGAACGTAGCTTTCTGCTCTTTTGAAAAGCTTTTAAGATGATTGACGAGCCAGTTTGGTTTCAGGGCATCACTAATTGCCACAAAAACAGAAAATTCCGAATAATCCACCATACCTTCAAATGGCAGCTCAATGTTGTCACTGACAATGACAGGTATACAAAGACTTTGTATTGCATCAAAAAGTCGGCATGAAGTCGGTGTATCTCCAGCTGGATGCAGACAAAATTCTGATGTTCTCATCCCTTTTATTGATTGATCTCGCCCAGTTGCATTAGGGAAACCTTCTTCCATTATAACACCAGGCTCACCAATCATTAGATCCCATAACTTCTCTCTAATCATACCTCCCTGAAAATTGAAATATTTGTCAATGAATGAGATAAGCATGGAACAGATATGGTTTTTGGGTTTCATAATTCGAAGGACCAGAATGACCATATGTATGTTGGATGAGTATAATGAATTGTTGGCTTCTCTTTACATTAAAATAAGGCGTGGAATCAAATTTTCAAAATGCTTTGTTGAGCCGGAATGAATTAGCTTAAGTTTTTATATTTGATCATGACAAATCCTCCAAGCATGTTAAATATTTATCACCAACACTATAGGCTACCTATGATGGTGAAGTGTTACAAAGTAGCCCCCCCAATGGCCAAATGAAGACATGAATAAAATTTGTTAACAAAACTAGATATATCAGTTAAGTTAATTATATAGGTCACATCAATTCTTAACCTTAATACCTCTTAATACAGCTGCAAAAATCTAAAGTAAATATCTTTGCAGTGCCAAAAGGTAGGTTTGATGCATGAGGTAGGAAATATTGGAGCTATTTTGTGAACGGTGCTCAAAGGGTAAATCATACATTTAGAACAAAGAAAACAACGCTATACTTCTCACCAACCGATTTTTCAGTAAATCAAAATGCCATTTAATAGTCATGAATTGTATTTTCCCGGATGACAGATTGATTAAAACTTCTAGTGCATGTAAGAAGCTAAACGATGAAAGGGAAAAACCATAATGCTCATATTGCAATTATAAATTATAAACAAGCATTATGTTAAAATCTTTGAAGTGATTATTTATATCTATCTAGCAACATATCCCACTTTTTGTGAAAAAGGCAGGAAGAGAGCAACATCACAGTCACAGATCTTATCAACATGACGTTCAAGTTGCATAAGAAGTGGCCAAATAATTGAATACTGCCTCCTATCTTGGTATAGGTACACTAAGATTATTAATTCTTATCACAAAGAACGTCCAAAACATGGACGAGTGTGTCTTATGATCAGAGACAGAAAGGAGGACATTTTGCCTCAAAAAAAATCCTGAGCAACAACAATACTCTAAAGAATAGAGGTGACCAACACAACTTTTCTTTTCTGAAAAAAGTTGTAGAAACGCAGACACAGATGGCAGATCTGCTCAAATTTGTAACTTTCTTCAACCTCAGCAAGGAGCAGCAGCTGAGGCATTTTTCATACAATCTTAAGTCAAAAAAAGATAAACCATATGTATCTGATGTGAAAATCCCATCAAGAACAAGTAGTATTAGACAAAAGGAACAACACTCACTCAATCACAAGTCAAAAGGTTTTAAAAGAAATCCACAACCTCGATTGCGATTCCAACATCAAGAAACTAGAATTGTCGCTGCATCAGCGACATTTGTTCGCAATGTCTCACAATTCCAATGATGGTAACAGCAAGCACAACATAAAACACACGAAACGTACCAAAGTTAACACGGATAGTCCAATACTTACCCGGTGCCTATGTTTAGCTCCTTTGAAATACAGAAGTTGGTGACGCTCCTTGTTTTGTGACAAATCCAACCTCGGAAGCAAATGCGTGTAAGGCACAATCACATCTTTAATCACAGAAACTTGAGTATGAGGAACCACACCACTCTCAATAGAGTTAGAACCTCTGGAGTCAAGCCTATACCAACCGCCAAAATCCACAACGAGCAAAATAGCAGGGGCAATCTCATCTTTGACATGCCACATGGCCACCGGGTCTGCCAAACAACGCTTCAGTTTTAATACCCTGAGAATCCAAAGACTAGAAATTCATAAGCCGAAACACCCTCACATTCAACGCAAAAAAAAAAAACAAAACTGTTTCCAAAACCCACCCGTCAGCACAAACACGTGATCTCGTCCTCCGGAACGGTTCCAGGCCTCGGTGCTTCTAACGGCGTCCATGACCTCCCTCTGCCGCTTGTAATCCTCGTTCCCGGTCTTCTTCCTGAACGCGCCCTTGTTCGCTCCGAGCTGCATCTCCGCGCTAAGCGTGGCGAAGAACGGAACGAAAACGACGTCGGCGAGACGCGGGTCGAGGACACGCTTGGCGAAGGATGTGACGCGATGTTGTGGTGGGGTCATAAGGTCGCCCATGATCCAGTACTCCGCGCTGTACTGTTTGATGAGAGGGTTGTCCGGGTAAGGCGGGTATTTGGCCACTGGATGGAGGGAGGGGGGATGCCGGTGATCTTCATCGGTGGAGAGTCGGGAGTCGGAGAACGAGGTCCAGTAACGGTGGAGAAGGTCGTAGTTGAGGGATCGGGGGAGGTCGGCGACGTAGACGTTGATGGTGGTAGAAGCGTGAGGGTAGGTAGAAGA
This sequence comes from Vigna umbellata, assembly GCF_029865625.1. Taxonomy (NCBI): domain Eukaryota; kingdom Viridiplantae; phylum Streptophyta; class Magnoliopsida; order Fabales; family Fabaceae; genus Vigna; species Vigna umbellata. The sequence goes on along the minus strand of NC_142172.1, from coordinate 40,492,521 downwards.
GTGTAGGATTGTGGCGGTGGGGAAGAAGAGGAAGATGAAAAGTGAGAAAAGGGAGAGGAGGATGAAGAAGAGAAACAGATTCGGAACGGTTAAGGAGGTGTTGCTCTTGTTACTCTTCGCCGTCATTGCCATCGCTTTCTCACTGTTCTCTCCCTCGGGCTCCCTGTAAGAACATAAGGTGACACAAGGGAGAAGAAAACAAGAAGATGGTGGGTATTTTTCTTTAAAAAAGAAAAAGAAAATTATTACTTTATTTAACATATATTTTAGAATAAATAATATATACTTAATATATTATACTCTTTCTTTATCTTCTTTTTTTTCTCTCTTGTATCAGTTTTGTCTCTCCTCTCTCCTTCATTTTACATGTTCTTTTTCTTTGTTTCTCTTCCTTTAGAATTAATATCGAAGTGAAGTGTCACGTACTTTTTAATTATTAAATGTTATTTTATATTAATATTTTAATGATTAAACATTTAAATTATCTGATTTTTATTTATAAATATTATAATGTTAAATTTTGAAAGTACTTAGTTAACTTTTTATGTAGTAAAAATTAAACTATTCTTTCTAAACTAAGAACTTAAAATTTAAAAAAACTGAATGAATTTACTAAAACAAAAAAAAAATCAAACTGATACAAATTTAAACATTGTAAATTTCCTAAAACATAATTTTTTCCAGATATAAGCTTAAAGAAGTTTGAACTAATTAATGAAAAACATGAGAAGGGTAAAATTTGACAGATAAATTAAAGAGTTTTCAGATAAAAACAAAATACTATGATTGTAAACGGACAAGAAACTTAAATTGGGAGAGTAAAGTAAAGGTTTTTGAAAATGAAAATGGATGCACCTTCAGAAGATAATGCTGTAGTGATTAACGCCATTAATTACGTAATACTGTAAGATCCTTACGTGGGAAAATAAAGAAATAAAAGAGAAGTCTAGAAGTATAATCGCAGTCTGCCGATGGAATAAAAACAAAATCTAAATCTTGAGCTAATGGACAGTGGTCGCTGTTGCCATCAAAATTGCATCACTGTCTTTTTTTTCTCTCCCACTTGATGACTTATTCCCTTCTGAAGAATGAGGAATGCCTGAAGGTATAATATAATAAAAGCATTGTCATTATCACAGGCATGTAATATAAAGGCTTAATACCTGTTTTTGTCCCTCTTTTTAAGGGAAATGTTCACTTTCGTCCTACTTTTTCAAAAAGTTCAATTTGGTCCACGTTGTGAAAAAAGTGTCCAAGTTAATCCTTTTTGGTCACGGCGTTAAATATTTAACGATTCTGCTGCCAGGTAGGAGTGTGGTGTGCAACGTGGCTTTTTACTTGCGTAACGTGGCAGTGACACCCCTGCCAAATCCATTTTCTTCTCCGTGTAACACCCTCCTTTCGAACCTCAGATCTTCCTCTGCCCTCATCTCCGTTTCCTTAAAGTCATCAAATCCCTCCATCTTCGATAAGATTTCACCCATAAACTATTTTTCCATTCATCTCTTTCATTAGATTTCAGTCATCAGCTACCCTACGGCACCTCCACAGCCAACTTAGGACCATCTCCTCCGCCCTCAACATTCTCCCATTACCAGACAACTCAACCTCCAACTACCGCGAACCACACCAAACCTGCAAGAAGTACCAGAAACAACCTAACCCATATCTCCCCTCACACGCACGCTGACACTGGTCCTCATTCATCCCCAACAATTCATACCCAATAGGGAAACCGTAACCAACCCAATGGATGCCACCATTATCATATTCTTCGAAAATTTATATCCCCACACAGAAACAGAATATAGATAAAGGTGACCAGGAGAACCCATCGTGGTGGCCTCGGTGGCGACGGGTATCGGTGGCGACGGGAATCGGTTCACGGTTGCCAGACGGGTGGAGGTTTGGACGTGCGGCGGAGACAAGGTCCTCCCTGGGTTACCGCCTTCGAGGCAAGCGAGACGAGAGAAAAGGACGCAGCGGCTCCGCGGTCGCCAATGGTTCTGCTGCCGCGAGTTGTCGTCGGCAAGGCCAAGGCGTGTTCCGACTGAGGCAGCGGTGGCCGTGTCTGACAGAGTCGATGGTGAGCCTGCGGAGAGACGAAGAGACCTCGGGTCTCTAGAGAGTGTGTGAGTTGAGGGGGTGAGCGGGAGAGTGTTGGATCTGAGGGGTGAGGAATAGAAGAAGAATGCTGAACCCCTAGGGGATTCTCGATCAGAGAAAGACCGCCCCGAGCCTGGGCATGCCAAAGAAAAAAAAGCCCCTTTCTCTTTCGCGCGACACCCCTAAACTGTCAATGCCACGTTACGCAAGTAAAAAGCCACGTTGCACACCACACTCCTAGCTGGCAGCAGAATCGTTAAATATTTAACGCCGTGACAAAAAGGATTAACTTGGACACTTTTTTCACAACGTGGGACCAAATTGAACTTTTTGAAAAAGGTAGGACGAAAGTGAACATTTCCCTTAAAAAGAGGGACAAAAACAGGTATTAAGCCTAATATAAAAGCCTCTAGTATGATCAATTCGATAAATAAAATAAATCGAAACCCCAATTGAAAGTTTCTGCTTACCACTACGCAAAAGAGAAGGAATTTATAGTGATGAGTCCCATAACATAAAGTCGATCTATCAAACGACAGAGAAACTTGAAGTAAGCGTGCCTCCATTTTCCATTTAAGAAAAGGGCACAGCAAACTCCCAAAAAACTCATGCCAAATCCAGTTTCTGTTCCAGTATAAAACCATGACCAAAATTCAGATTTATCCTCATCTTCTTTTATTTGCTTTACATAATCTTGGAAGCATGTTTTTGTAAGTGGAGGTCCACAAAGATAAGTATTACCGATATAGCTAAGTTCACCGAAACCTTGGAGCTGTGTTCCTGATGGTATTTTGCCTGTGAAATTGTTGAATGACAGGTTTAAGTAACTCAAAAAGGACAGATTTGATAGAGTTTGGGGAATTTCACCCCAAAGTTGGTTTGCTGAAAAATCAAGGGACTCCAACTGGTTCATGTTTCCAATCTCATTTGGAAATTTTCCGGTTAATTTATTGTGGGACAAGTTCAAGGAACATAATCCAAGGAGTCTAAACATTTGTGGAGGTAATGCTCCAGAAATATTGTTACTTGACAAATCAATTAAGTTCATAAAGTGCAGGTTTTTTCCGTATTTTATTGCTTGACCCTTTGTAACCAGCTCAAGATTGTCTTCAAAGGTGTAGTAGCGACCATCAGGCAAGGGAAAGAAAAAAGAAAGCATGTGGACTGAAGTTTTGCCGGAAACTAAGGCTGTGATATTGTGAAGGCAGTTGGGTATATGTCCTGAGATTGTGTTATCTGCAATATCCAAAACAATGAGGGAAGACATTTGGCATATATGTGGTGGGATATTTCCTGTAAAATGATTGGATCTTAATTGGAGAACTTTTGCAGCATCTGGTATCCAATTTGGTATATTTCCTGAAAAGTTGTTTTCCCGAACATTGAAGATTAACAAAGAGTGACAATTTTTCAGCGAGGAGGGAATTTCTCCATAGAGCTTATTTTCATGTAGATGGAATGATGTGAGATTAGGCAACAGGCCCATTGATGGTGATATCTTGCCTGTTAGATAATTGCTTCCCAAATTAACATGAACCAATGATTTCCAGTTTCCCCAACAATTTGTAAGTCCTCCCGACAGACGATTAAGTGATACGTCCAAGTACACCAAATTACTTTTCCCATTCAACATCTCATCATCACACAAGAGAGAAGACAAGTTTCCTGATAATGAGTTGTTTGACAACCGTACAACGACCACGTTCGATGACAATCGAGGCAACCAACCCTTCAGATCATTTGATGACAAAGATACGAAAGCAGAGTTCAACAACACGTTTGACAAGTTCCCATCTATCGAATTCTGTTCTAAATTCACTTCTTTCATTCTTGACAGAAAATTCCAAAATTTTTCGCTACCCTCAAATGATGATTCGTAAATACTTAAAGATTCAAGAGACTTTTGTGTGTATAACCACTCAGGAAATTTAGTTCCTGAAAATGCAAGATTTAATCGCTCAAGTTGAAAGGGAGGAATCCAGTTGGAGTCAAAATCAAAGATTAATGGTGGTGATATGAATATGCCTAACTTCTTCAATTTTGACAGTCTGGCAAAAGTTTTCTCAGACACAACTCCCGTCAATCTATTTGAGTTGACCCCTAAGAAAACTAAGGATGATAGATTTCCCAAACTTGTGGGAATAGATCCAGAAAACATGTTTTTTCTAAGATTAAGATGTCTCAGATGTTCAAATTCTCCTAACCAATGTGGAATTGGTCCGTTGAAGTAATTGTCGTGCAAGTTCAAGATTTCCAAGTGTCGAAGATCTAACATCGCCTTAGGTAGTTGACCTTGTAAAAAATTTGACCCTAGGTCAATGGAAGAGATACCACTACTTAAATTGAATAGCCATTTTGGTAACACTGACCTAAAATCATTTCCAGGAAGAGAAAGAACTTTGAGTGCTGTAAAATTGGCAAATTGAAGATACGGACTCAAGTCTTTAAGATGACAATGATGCATGTGGAGCTCTAAAAGTGATGGAAGCTTGATGACTGATTGAAGCCATTTGGTTTCCCTGTGAAGATCAATGCCATCGAGGTTAAGATATTTCAAGGAGGAAAAATGAGAAAGCCATTGAAGACTGGTCTTGGCATAAAAGTTGAACGATAAATCAAGATAACGAAGATCTGAAGAGTTTACACATCGATGGGAAGGAGTAGCAGTAGACAGATTATGGCAATTTAGGGAATACACATGAGAACCAAATTGAATAGTTGAGAAGTTGTTATTACTCAGATTCAAGTGATATAGAAATTCAAACTCCAGGACAAACAAGGATAGGTAAATGGAACCTGTGAGGCAGTGTGATTTATCTATTTTATCAGTGTAAGTTGGAGGAGTTGTGTAACAAGGAAGACTGAGTTGAGTGACTCTACTCGTGAAATTGTCACACATGACTCCTTTCCATTCGCAACAATCGTGTTGAGTTGACCATGAAAAGAGCACACCTGCTGGATCTTCGATTCCTTGCTTGAACTTTAAGAGAGCATCCTTGTCTTTCTTGTTGCAGCGAATATTGGAGTTGCAATTGCCAGTATAGAACATGATTGTGCATAGCAAACAGGCAAAGATGATTGCAAGCAGAGGAGGAAATGTATTCATGGTCTGAACCTTGATTCAATGGAACTCTACTGACATTCTGAATTTGTCTTGATATTATAAAATGAAGGACTCTATTTATACTGTTGAAGAGTTTGGACTTTGACGCATTATATTTTAGTAAAGGTAGAATGAACTTTTGTATTTTTTTAAAAAGATAAAAATAAAAAATAATTAATAAATAAAAAATAATTTCAAATGAATATAAAAATTTTGTGTCGGTTAAAATATCATTTTCCATCGTTCATATCTGGATAACAGGATAAAATACTTCACATCAGATAAAATTTTATGTTGAATGGAAAATATTATTACCATTGCAACTGTTTGTGCAGCTAAATCTCCGTGTATTTGTACGCGCATGACAGAATATGTTCCCCACACGATGGAGTGAGAAATTTCAATCCTTAATAAAAGCTCATTTATTATCTTTGATGCCCAAGTCACATGATGGAATGAGAAATTTCAAAAATCAAAGTCTTACTCTCTACAGTGACAGTATGTAAATTAATAGCTCTATGTAGTTATATTATATTTTATATTAATATTTAAATTTCAATTAAAACATAAATATCAAAGTAGTTTAATTCAGTATTACAACAGAATGTAACTGTAGGATAAATCCCACTGTTGATGGGGTGAGACAGAAATTTGATAGAGTGTAGAAGCAATACCCTTATATGAATGGTTGGATGTGCTATATTGTTAAGATTGCTGCAGGGTAATTAGTGTTACAGTCAAACAAAATTGTCGGTTCCCAAAATTATCAATTTCCTTAAGCTAATAGAATAAGGAAAATGACACTTGAACAACCATTTTTGACAACATTTAGACACGCGCACACGTGTCAAAATCTGAGTGGTCCATTTTCATTTAATTTTTCCAACTGGACCACTCAGATTTTGACATGTGTGCGCGTGTCTAAATGTTGTCAAAAATGGTTGTTCAAGTATCATTTTACATAGAATAATTATCAATTTCCTTCGGCTAATCGAATAACGACATTTTTAGCATTTACATATCACCAATAGAATTACATTTGTTATTAGTTATTAACTTTTCTAACGAAAAAGTGATGCTTTTTTCTTTTTTTATTATTTTAAGTTTTCTTATAACCGATAAAATATCTTATATTAATTCGCTCTTATATACAAACTAGAATACACAGTAAAATTCTCATTTGTCCTTTTTATCAGTTCATTTATTTACTTCCAATTATTACTAATTGAGAATAATTTGTTAACATAAGATCTGTTTAAATTGTCTTAACTAATTAATATTTTTTTGAAGAAAAATGATAAATATTATAATTAATATGATAAACTATTAATATTTTTTGAATAAACTATTTTTTATTCAGATAAGAGAATACGATAAACACAAATTACATAATTCTCTCTCTCAAAACGTTAATTACTGAGGTGATAAATAACTAAATAAAAATAAAAATATTAATCTCTAAAATACTTAAAATAATTTCAAAAATAGAAACAATTACTGATAAATTTAATTTCACCCATTTTATAGTGGAAAGGAGTGTGTTTTTTTTTTCTTATTATTTGGGTATATTTTCATATATATTCATTTCTACGTTTTGTCTTTTACTCTTCCTATCTCTATATGGATTTTTCATTTTCAATTACAAAATTATAATGATACTTTTAAAATGAAAGCTTTCACTATTAAGCAATAAACCACTTCATTGATTTTTTTTTCAATAAAAATCCAGCAGATGGTTTTTCATAAAGAGCGATAAAAGAAAAGAAAAAGCATTCAGGCAAAACTGTCACTGATTATGCCTTTGGGGATGACATGATCAAAAGGGAAGAAACTCCAATCAATAGCCATTAGCATCAACACAAAAAGCAGTAAATAGTACTAAAAAACACAAGCATATAAAGAAATCTTTTAAGCTAATTTCTAATGCTGCAGTTTAATGCAACCTGCATTCAGGAATAGTCAAACTATCCAGTACAGCCCAGCCAGAGGATACATCATGCGTTGGTAAAAAGAAGGTAAACTTGACAGCCACAACTTTTAAAGTCTGCAGTTCCATTACCAGCATTCTTAACTATGGTGTCCAAAAAACGAGTGCCACTAAACAGGTAGAGGTTATGAAATAACAACAAAACTCAGACCTCGTCCTCGTGAAGAAGCATATTTGGAATGCCCTTGTTGACAGGAAAACGTCGTCCAGTCTCAGGGCAAACAAGAGCCCCTTCCTCAAGGTGGAGTTCCAAGAGAGCATGGTGAAACCTGTTCAGAAATTCATCAGAGTCCAGAATGGAAGAGTCGACCTCCTCAGGTAGTTCAGTGTATCCCATGGCCCGTGATGCGTCAACCAAAGCTTTCCAATCAACCTTCTCAAACATCTTTTTCAGAAACTCGCCATTCATTTCCACAGTCTTTTCCACCACTTTCTCTGCTTCAATGCGCAATGGGAACCCATTCACCACACCCTTTATGTTCGATGACAGCATGTTATGTGTTAGCAGTCTCATCTTTACTTACAGGTCAGAATATCAGCAGCAACACTTGAAACTAAACCCTACAAATTCAAAATACAAATAAACACAATCAAGCATCATCCCTACTAATTCCAATGAATCAAGTTTGTTTTCGGTTTCAGTTGCTTCTTCACGGGTTTGAAGTTTGAACAAATCAAATATATAAGCAAAATAAAAATAAATGCAATTAAAAAGAAGGAAAAAATTCTTTACCAAATTACAAATATCAATTTCCACTGCTAATTTTCTTTAAAATAAATCTCTATGAAAATCTATAGTAACCAATTTATGCAAGTATCACATAAGTGGCCATTGTTATCACGTATTAGCAATCAATCAGTCATAACAACCTTACGATAAACATAGCATCATGAATTTCTTTCACGTAGCCACGTAACAACTCGCAACTTAAACATCTGAGAGGGTAGATAGAATTAAATTTACTCAAGAACTATCTAGATTATCCAGAGAAACTGGGCCACTTACTGCATCGAACAGCACCGCTTTCAAAGTAACTTGCACGACAAAGTTTGAAAGTATACCCAATCTGATCAAACTTCTCAGTCCACTAAACGTTTAAGAAGGTATATAAACAGAATAAACAAAGCAATGATGCAGACTTTCATCAAACAAAATTGATGGAGTTCAATTTACAAAATACGGAATTGGTCAGCACGCAATCACCTTTAACGATTTAATTTACAAGACCGTACGCAGTAAAATTGGAGAACAACACAAGTATCAAAGCTAACAGGGAACAGACTCGTCTATCACTATTTTCAAGTTTCAACATCTTGAACCCATTAATTTAGATAGACAAAAAGGAAAACCACTAATTAGGTATTTTCTTGTCCTCTTTCGGTTGATTAATTCGTGCACGAAGCATTGAACTATGATCCCTGAACCCTACAAGACAAAGAGATTCCTGCGAAACGAGAAAGAGAAATAGAGGTACCTGAAGGCTAAGCTACGGCGAAGGACGTTGACAGCAAAGTTGGCGGTGGCGTTGCGAGCTGCAAAATCGCACTTCGGCTGTGCGCGGCGGCGAGGTGGTATGGGTAGATAGGTAACCAGGTAATCTATGATCTTTAAACGACCATGGAGATAGGAATTCTTATTTTAATATAAAAATACACTTATTTTTCGCTATATTTTCGAGATTTATTTAGATTTTTAAATTTTTAAAAATATTTTACGATTTAAAATTTGTGTTAGTTTGGGCTTTTAGAAATAATAGCAGAGTCTTTTTCTTATTATGAGTATTTTTAGAGGATTCAAAATATAAATCTTATATGACATTCCATATCAATTATTATTGTATTAAGTTTGAAAGTCATGATTATTAAAATGTTTAATTTCTCACTGTGTTAAATGATTTAATAAAATAGTTTTTTTAACTTAGTTTTAATTCGGAAAAATAAGATTCTTAAACGACAATAATTTGATGAAAAATTAAATAAAAAGATCATTATACATTATTTATTGATATTTTTATTTTAAATCTTAATTAAATTTCTAAGTATATCGTAAATTTAACATTAAATTTTATTGATTTACCGAGTATTCAAATTATATATTTTTTAATTATTTTTTTATAGTTAATATAAATAATATTATTGCTAATGTAATGATAATTGACTTTATTCATAATTAAGAATAAAATCTTGCATTTTTTAATCTCACATTTCTTAAGAGATTAAAACAGGTAATAGTCACTCGTTAATTAACAAAAATTAAATAACAAACTTAATTAAAAATATCAACACGTGTCTCACCTAAGGAATGTATAAAACCATGTTTTTCTTGTAACAATGGTACAATTATTAACATTAACAGTATCTATTTCATTCTATTGGATCAATGCATGTTTGTTCTATACGGATTTCAGTTTAAAACATATCACAATAAAATAGATTTGGCGAATAGTAAAAATATAGGTTTATTTTATTGTATCATTGTATTTTTATCCTTATTCCGTAGGAATTAAGATGCTAATGTATCTTTTGTCCTGAGCTTAATATCATCTTAAAATTTATATTTATATTTAAATATTTTAGATATATTCGTATTTTTTTTATTAATGATTGATCTTTCTTAAAAAGTGTTAAAATATTTTTTTTCTCTTGATTATTCTGAAGTTTCAAACTTGAATTTTTATTAATGAATGTGAGCCTGATTTTACTCATACTAATAAACTGTTAGTTTTAATATGTAGTTTAAATTTAGTAAAAGAACTTGTATTTTAGGTATAATGCTTTAATTCATCTTCGATTAAAGGAAGATTATTTAGTTTTTTAAGACTTGTTTAATTGTAAAAATGTGTTTGAGAAAAGTGAATAGATGAATTTAATTGGATTTAAAATTAAAATTTTTGTATATTTTTTAAGAGATTTGGAATTAAATTTAGAGATGAAATTTGTAAAGTTTGTGAAAGATTTTATAAATGTGATTAAATAAGTAAAATATTTTAATAGAGTATAATATAATATTATTTTTTAATATAATAATAATTATTATTATTATTATTTATTATTATTATTATTACTATTACTATTTATTGCTATTAAATATTTAGATATTATTGATTATTATGGAAAAAAGCATTGTTTTTTATATTAATAATAATAATTGTAAAAGATATGCTTTATATTTCTAAAAACTATTATATATTTTTGAAGGATTAAATATAATTTTGGTTTTTATTTTTGTTTACGTTGGTCCTCATTATTTTAATGTTCAATAAAGTTATAGTTTTTTTTTTTTAATTTTAGTCATTTTGATTTTTAACTGGGTTTAAATTATTGACAAAAAATTAACTGTGAATGTTATACATAATTTCATTATTTAATGTCATTGTCTTTTAGTTCAATCTCAATTTTAATTTATTTTGTTCAATTCAATCTCAATTTTAAATTTTAGAAGAAAAGATAAAATATAAATCTAATGATTATATTTTAATAATATAGTTAAAGTTTGTTTAAAAATAATGAAAGAAATATTTAACAAAAAATGTGAACTTTAATAAAAATTAAATTTGATTTTAATGTAGAGAGAGTCAAAATTAGAATTGAATCGAAAAATTAACAAAAATTAAAAATAAATTGAAAAAAATAATAAAAATCGTAACTGAATTGAATGTAGAATAATAACACGAACTTATATCGTACTATCACTTTGATGTAATATTGACTTTGAATAATTTTTTAAAAATAAAAATAAAAACAAAAAAATTACAAAATGATAAATAACGTGTTTAAAAAAATCAAAATTGAGGAAAATAGGATTCTTATTAAAAAAAAAGTAAAATTATATTTAAGTCATTCTTAAATGTAATTAATGGTAAATGTGTTGTAAGAAATAGAGGTAAATTGTAGTCGACGAATCTCTTAGAACAGTAAGTGGTTGAAGAAAAAGTAAAGGCGGGATAAAAAAACAGTGTTACACATTATAGTGGTACTTTTGTCAAATAATGTCACTCACAAATCTCTATTAATTAACACGTGAGATGGGATGAAAGGACGGGTCTTCTTGCATTTCCCACTCTCCATCGTCTTCAATTTACTACAAAAGAACACAAAATGTTTTGTGTAAAGAGTGAATCACTTCAAAAGAACACACTCTTTGATCATAAGGTCTTGTTCTTTTTTAAGTGAATTTGAGAGATTTAAAGATAATTTTTTTTTATCGTTTATTTGAGTGAATATGAAAATAAACGAGAATAAATTTAGAAATAAATTTTTTTAGTTTCTCACGTAAATACACTTTTATATTTATTATCACAAATTTTATTTCCAAATTCATTCTTCTTGATCTCTATATTCACTCAAATAAACGATAAATTTTTTTTTTCAAATCTCTCAAATCCACTCCTTTAAATCCATTTAAAATAACATGTACTAAAAGAAGCCGGCTTTTATTGATGTTTTAACGTTTTTGATTTTATAAGGAATAACCCACTTTTGGCTGAAGTATTTTCCATTGTGATTAGTATTATCAGAGGATTTTTTTTTGGTTCTGTTTGACAGCACACAGAATGTTAAAAACTGTATATTTCGTATTACAATGCTCTAGTCATTAACAAAACTGCATCACATCACCTCTTATTCTCCCCTGCAGTTGATGAATTATTCCCTTCTAAAGAATGAGAAACACCAAAAGATGTAATATAATAATAAAATAAAAGCATTATTGTTCTCATAAATTCTGACACAGCAACGGCTTGTAAATGTTATTATGTAAGGGCTTCATAAAAAGAAAACACAGCATGAAAATATCCTATAATACAAAGACGATCTCACACCCTCTATAAATCAAATGAAATCTCGACCGAAAGGTTTTACTTACCTCTATGGCCATGTTTAGCAGAAGGAGTTTATATTGTTGACAACCATGACACAAAGTCGGTCTCTTAAGTCATTAAGAGACTTGACGTAAGCTTCTCTCCATTTTTTATTTAAGAGAATGACACAGAAAACTCCCAAAAAGCCTGCCACAAATCCAGATTTTAGTCCAATATGAAACCATGGAAAAAATTCAGATTCATCTCCATCTTCATTTATTGGCTTTCTGTCTTTAAATTTATCATCTGACAACTTGAAGCATACTTTTGTAAGTGGAGGTCCACAAAGATCAGAATTGCCTGTGTAGCTGAGTTCATCAAATCCCTGAAGTTGTGTGCCTGATGGTATATTGCCTGTGAGATTGTTGAATGACAGGTTTAAATAACCGAGAAAGGTCAATTTGGACATGGCCTGGGGAATTTCACCGGAAAACTGATTCACAGAGAAATCAAGGGATTCCAAATTTTTCATGTTGCCAATTTCGTTAGGTATTTTTCCTGTTAATTTATTGTGCGACAAGTTCAGGGAACACAATCCGAAGAGGCTAAACATTTGGACAGGAATTGTTCCAGATAAATTGTTACTTGACATATCAATTAAGTTCATAAATTTCAAGTTATTGTCATATTCTAATACCAGGCCTTTTACAACCAGCTCAAGACTTTCTTTAAAGAAGTAAAAACTTCTATTTGAGAAATTGTATTGTAGGGTTGTTGAATACTCCCTGTGGGAAGCATTGTTGACAACTAAGGCTGTGATATTACATAGGCAGGTGGGTACGCGTCCAGAGATTGTGTTATCTGCAATATCCAAAATAAAGAGGGATGACATTTGGCATATTTGTTCTGGGATGTTACCGCTAAAATGATTGGATCTTAATTGGAGAGCCTTTGCAGCATGCGGTATCCAATTTGGTATATTTCCTGTAAAGTTATTTTCACGAACATTGAAGATCAGTATTTGGCAATTTTGTAGCGATGGAGGAATCTCTCCGTAGAGCTTATTCTCATGCAGATGTAGCGAGGCAAGATTAGATAACACACCCATTGATACGGGTATTTTGCCTGTTAAATTATTGCTTCCCAAATTAACATGAATCAATGATTTCCATTTCTCCCAGCAACTTGTAAGATCTCCAGATAAATGATTCAGAGATATATCCAAGTACACCAAATTGCTTTTCCCATTCAGCATCTTATGATCACACAAGAGGCGAGAGATACTTCCTGATAATGAGTTTTTGATAACCTGACAACGGCTACATTCGAGGATAATCGAGGCAGGGAACCTTTCAAACCATTTGATGACAAACTTACCACTGTAGAGTTCAACAATATGTTTGATAGGTTCCCATCTATCGAATTATATTCTAAAGAAAGTTTGGACACCCTTGATACAAAATTCCAAAATTTGTCTGGGGCCTGAAACGATGATCCATAAATAGATAAACCTTGAATAGATCTTTGAGTATATAACCATGCAGGGAGGTGAGGACCTGAAAATGAGAGCCATAGGTTCTCAAGTTGAAAAGGTGGAATCCAGTGGGAGTCAAAATCAAAGATTAATGGTGGTGAAGAGTATATATCCAAGTTCTTTAATTTTGACATTTTGGCAAAATTTCTCTCTGACACAACTCCTGTGAATTGATTGTCGCCAACGGACAAGGAAGTTAAGGATGATAGATTTCCCAAACTTTTGGGAATAAATCCAGAAAACATGTTACCGTCGACAAAAAGATATTGTAGATGGTCAAGTTCACCTATCCAATCTGGTATTGATCCATTGAGGTCATTGTTTTCCAAATCCAGGTCTTCCAAATGTTGAAGATTTAACAATGCCTTAGGAAGTTGTCCTGTTAAAGAGCATGAACTAAGAAAAATACCAGAAAGACCACAACTAATGTTAAATAACCATTTAGGCAACTCTGAGTGAAATTTATTTCCTGATAGATGAAGAATTTTGAGTGCAGTAAAATTAGCATGTTGAAGAGATGGATTCAAATCTTTAAGTTGGCAATAACTCATGCGGAGCACTGAAAGCGATGGTAGCATAGTGACTATTTGAAGCCAGTTAGTTTCCATGTGAAGATCAACGCCACTGATGTAAAGATATTCCAAGGAGGACATGCGAAAAAGAAATTGAAGACTATTTATAACAAGATTATCGTTAAGGGACAGATCAAGATAACGAAGAGTTGATGAGTTGAGATATTGCGGAGGACGGATAGATACAGATAGGTTATAATAATTCTGATTATGCACAGAATCAAACTGGATCGCCAAGAAGTCGTTATTTCTCAAATCCAAGTAGTTTAGAAATTCCAACTCCATTAACAGGGAAAGGGAAAAGGTACCTGTGAGGCAGTGTGATTTATCTTCTTTGTCAATGTAATTAGGAATACTTGTAAAACATGGGAGACTGAGCCGAGTGACTCTACTGTTGATTCTGTCACACTTAACTCCTCTCCATTCACAACAATCTTGTTGAGTGGACCATGAAGAAAGTACGCCTGATGGATCCATGACTCCTTTCTTGAAGTTTAAGAGAGTTTGTGTATCTTTTTTGCTGCAACGATTATTGAAGTTGCAAGTGCCGGCGTCGAACATCATTGTGCATAGCAAACATGCAAAGATGAGTGCATATGGAGAAGAAGATGTATCCATGGTTAGGATAGAAAGAAAAGGCAAGGTAGGAGGGATGAACTTCAACTTCATTCAGAGGAACTTATTTATACAAGTGAAAGCTAGTCTTCATAATCATTTCTATTATCTATAATAAAATGAAGTTCCAAAAATGTATTTTAACGATCTTTACAGAGAAATTTCATCCCGTGGTGTCCATACCATACCGGTCAACAAGGTTTGTATTACTTTTAAAGGATTTAAAAAAAAAATGTGAATTTGATATTATTTATTTTCCTAGTTAGTGTAATTCTCTAAGTTTTGAAAGAAAAAAAAAGGCTTAATATCAATTTTGGTCCCAATTTTTCTCAGTTTTATTCGAAATGGTCCAATTTTTTTTTCCTGTTCAATGTTGTCCTAAAGAATGTAATTTATGTTCAATTTAGTCTTTTTTACAGACGGTGCTTAAATCGTTAACGGCTGACAGTCCAGGTGTGCAAAAGACTAATGAGATGCCATTTGACTGCCCACGTGGATTCCCTCCAGGTACAGTGAGGTGGATTCTGAAAAAAATGCCATTTATTTAATGAAAGTGTATGGGTCTTGTGGCCATATGCAGGGAGGTTCTCCCAAGGGCTTGGACGTGAACCCGCAGCCGCTGCAAGCGAAAGATGAGGCAAAGGAGGTGACGACGCAGTAACACGGATTGGTGTTGATGGGGTTGTTAGGTAGTGTGGACAAATGGATGAAACTTGGGTTTACCAAATGGGATCCAATGGCCGAGCGATGAGAGAGAAGAAGAAGGGAACCAAATAGCTGAAGGGGTGAGGCTACCGAACGGTGCAAGCATGAGAGCCGATCGGTTCGCTAGAGGGATTTGCGATTTAAGCTTGTGGTCCTGCAGATTTCTGGTTCTTGTGGTTTGCAGGTTTGGGGTTGGCGAGGATGATGAAGGTGTGTGTGTCGCGGTGGCGCGTTGAAGAAGGGAGAGTGGTAGCGGCGACCATGGAGATTGCGTTGTTGGCTATGAATGTTGTGCGAAACTCACGATTTAGGTTGGTGCTAGAAGAGGAAGACTCGTGATTTGCTTTAGGTTTGATGGCGTCGCGGATGGAGATGTGGTGGTTATAGGTTCTCACGTTGAGTGACGCGATTCTTACAGCAACAACGGCCTGAAATGGGTTTTGGAAGCGCGAGGAAGATGATGCGTGAAGTTGGTGGTCTGGCGAGCTGAGACCTTAATCAGAAATGCATTTTCAAAAAAATCAATAAATCCACCTCATTGTGTCTTAAGGTGTCCACGTGGACAGTTAAATGTCATTTCATTAGTCTTTTGCACACCTAGATTGTCAGTCGTTAACAACAAAAAGGACTAAATCAAACATAAATTACATTCTTTAGGACAACATTGAACAGAAAAAAAATTAGAACCATTTCGAATAAAACTGACAAAAATTGAGACCAAAATTGGTATTAAGCCGAAAAAAAAAATACTTTAGAATTTTTGGTTCTAAATTTTTTATATATATTTACTTGATAAAAGGTAAGTGTTTATTTTTGTCAACATGAGACATGAAGTATTAAGCAAAATAAAATAGTGATCCATGAAAGAAAAATAAAAAGAAATAAGACATTAGTTATTCGTTAAATAAGACAGATTTATTATCTTTTCATAAGTGTGTACTACCTCTATTATAGAGTTAGCAGTAATTCAATGAAACCCCCATTTTTTTCTCTGTTTTTCTAACCTTTCTCACTGAAAACTCAATCTATTTATTTCTGAGAGGTACTTCACACTGATGCGTTTGACTAGTTTTTGGAAAGAAAGTTAATGAGAAAAAATGGTAACATGTCATGTCTATCAAGTTTTGGAAAGAAAGTTAATAAGCTACTTGTTCATTACATTGTTATTCACGTTGTTTTGACTGTTTGAAACATGTGCAACAAACACTAACCATTTTTGGTTATTCATTTTAAACAAATCCTCTCCCATTATTAACCATTTTTGGTTATTCAAACAAATCCTCTCAAGTTCATTGCTTCTGTAGTTTCCACCACGGAAAACACGGATAGTCTTTAATTCTACATAGAGGAGCTTTGTATTCTTATACTGGTACGTGCGCCTGTACAATACCCGGTATTTTTTTACTTTATTTAATATTTAATAATAAAATTAAAATTTATAAAACTGATTAATTTTATATATTGTATTTTAAATTAGAATAATACTACAAATAATAATAATTAAAAAAATTAAAAAATATTAAAATATTGTATATGTATTAACTTGAATAACTATTTATTTATTTTAAATGGTTTGATAAAATTTAATGTGTTTAATTGAAATAAATTGGATAAATAAATAACTTTATACAAAAAAAGGAAACATATATAATGAATACGTCATGATGCATAATATAGAAAAGTAGTCGAGATTAAATAGGATTACAGTCATCCTAAAATAAGTCCGAAAATTTAGAACTTAAGCGTACTAAAACATTTCAAAAGGATAGGATTCACCGGGAGATCCATAATAACATAACAGTAATTCAAAATACTAAGAGAACACTAAGGAGACTAAGCGGCAACATCGTTTTCTTCCAAAGTCTGCTCCAGAGGCACCTCTTCCGCCTCTGCTCACATCCAAGTGGATGATCATTGCAAAAGAAAGCATACCCAAGCAAACACAAACACACAAGCAAGGGTGAGCTAGATATACAAAAATCATGTTATATCAATCACACACAATATGCAATTAAAGGCAGATATAATAGACCATGCAACATAACTTCTTACACTTTACACTTGACTCGTCCGGACTAGAATGATTGTCGAGCTATGGCGGGTTATTGATAACAGTTGAAAAACTGTTATTTTCATGCTTAAAATTGATACCAAAAGCAACCTTTAACACTCAGAAACTAGCTTGGAATCATGCTTTTGTTCATATTTTTGGAAATAAGAGAGTTGGACAGGTTTATGCTTGATTTCAGTGTTTTATGCAGGTTTTAAGGTGAATTTGGTGAAAGATGTGAAGAAGGATAGAGATGGAATCAGAAAAGAACTCAAAAAGTGCAAAAGAAGAGAAGCCGCAAGTACCGCTCGACGCTAGTTTACCGCTGAGCGGCACTCAGGAACAGTCGTTGGCTCCGCTGAGGGGTAAAAGTGCAGCTGAGGGGAGAATTGACTAAGCGCTGGTACCGCTGAGCGGTGGTCTTTTGGGATTAGGCCCACTTTTCTGTAATATTTCGAATAGTATATAAGCTTTAGGACGTCCTAGGGTTTGTATCTTTGGCTAGTGACGAAGCAAACACTTACTTTTCCACCCCTTGGAAGAAGATCTTGGATGCTCAGTGTAACATCCCAATATCTCACATTGGATAATTCATATTATTACATTTACGGTAACATCCCGTAATCTCACACTTTAAAATTCACAGTTGATATACATATTTTAAACTCAGATTTCAACTATAAACTCCTAAGTATAACTTGAATCCTTCTAACTTATCTTCGATCTCTTTCTTCATTGGTATTGCTTCAGACGACATTCCTTCATCTGCTCCCGTATAATATCACGCATTATACGATCATCGCATTCACATGCACACACATGTAAGGGTGAGCTAACAATTCAATACAATAAACATACCTCGATATCAAACCATACTATGCTCACTATACCAGATCAAATTACATAAACAAATATGAGTTACACACTAAACCACATTGCATGCATCAATATATATCAAACACCAAATCAGAATGCATACACCAATATGCATCATGCATACACCAATATGCATCATGCATACACCAATATGCATCATGCATACACCAATATGCATCAAACACCAAATCAGAATGCATACACCAATATGCATCACGTCCATCCATCCCAAAAGTCATACAAATTGACTATATCGCATACATTCACATACTCTCCACATAAATCACATCATTATAATTCACAATCATATTCAGATGCATAAATTCAAATCTAATAAAGTCCAATTATTTCAGAAATCATACAAACTGAATATATTCCAACAAGATATATTACACAATAATTTAACAGTACATAATCTGTTCAATAGGATTTAAGTTAAAAACTCGTCGAGTATACTTCCAGGAAAGAGAGGTGCGTCACAATGGACAACTTAAGTACCAAATCTTTCCTTAGCCAAAGCGTTCCTCAACTAGTTTTTAACAAATTTCTTATTTACAGATTTAAAACAATAGCATATAATATTAACACCGAAAGTTAATATAGATATCAAAAAATAGAAATTAAGCAATATTGAGATCCCTGAGAAGATACGAAATTAATATCTATAAATCTGTAACTCCGATTTCAAATCTGAATGGTCACAATAATTCACTATTTGTTATAAATTACATATTAAAATTTCAGGTTGATCCAACGGTTAACTAGATAGATATTGAGGTTTTACCGAGGTAACTCAGGTGCAGAATTTTAAGTGGTTTTTGGTTATACTCAAAATGCGGAACTAATTTCCCTAATCACAGACATTTAATTTCAAATCTGAACGGTCAAAATGACTTAATATGTCTTATGAATTACATACTAAATTTTGGGCTCAATCTAACGGTAAATGAAATATATATAAAATTTTTACCATGATAACTTAAGAACAGAAATATAGTGTTCATCAGATTTTTCAAAACTTAAAACTTATTTTCTCCAACCATAGACTTTCAATTAAAAATCCGATCGGTCAAAGTGTATTAATATATCTTAGGAATCATATATAAAATTTTCAAGTTGATCTAATGGTCAAATGAGTCATAATATATATTTTACCGAGGTGACTAAGTAACAGATTTACAGGGGTAATTAATTTACTCAAACATGCAGGATTTATTTCTCTAAGTACAGACTTCTAATTACAAATCCAAACGGTCAAAGTGAAGAAATAGGTCTTAGGATTCATATATTAAAATTTTAGTTAAATCCAACGGTCAAAATAATTAAAAGAAAAGTTTTACCATACTAACTCGAAAATAAGAAAATTATAATCATGAAAACTAAATTTATATAAGTGAATAGATAACTACCATTACCAAAATTTTAACATACTCATAACTCATATTCATTATCATAACATGGATAAAAATCATATACAAGAAAGATTAGCTCCCCTTACCTCTATTCCAGACTTAATCTCCTACTCCGAATTTGTTTCCCTGAAATTCTTCAGAACCTCTACTCTTCTTGCAACTAAAAATTTCTCCCTAACTCTTTCTTCTCTATTTCTCAAGCTCTCACTTGATTCCTCCTTTTTTTTTTGGTGCCAAATACCCTTCCCTCCTATGGCTATTTATAGGTAAAAAAAATTTACTATTCATTAATATTTTAATATTATTTATTATTTTAATATTATTTAAAAATAATATTTTAATCATTTACTCACCAAATCTGATCTTAGTTTCTACCAACTAATTTCTTCCATGCTAAGGAATCTTAATGCTGAAAATTTATTTTTATTATTTTTTTTTTTTTACTATTTACTATTTACTATTCACTTTTTACTATTCACTATTCAATTTTTACTATTCGATTTTCTTAAAAAAAATACTAAATAAGTTATCAAAAATTTTAACTTCTCCTTATAAAATTACTATAATTTTATATCCAAAATTTACATTTTTCTATCCACTAAAATTATTATTACTAATAAAATGCTAAAATTTACTACTATATATATATATATATTTTTATTTTTATGGGTCTTACACTCAGGCTACCTACTCATCTTTCTAGGGTTCTATCTTTCATTCTTTCATTATTGTTCATCTAGTTTCACCATGAATATGGTGAACTAAACTTTGTATTGTTGTTGGAGAATCAATGTAATCTTTTGAAGCTCTCATATATGGAACTTGTGTTTAAACATCTTATTTGAGATACATGCTTTCTTTCATCACTAGTTAGGGTTTTTTCTCTTTGCTCAAAGCATGCATTGTTTAACTCATTCGATGCCATGATTATTGATTTTGTCGATATGGAAACGTACGGGGAAATCTAGATCCAGGGAAATTCTCCCAATAGCATATTGCCTACACATAGGAATATGAGGGTTGGTTGCCTTTAAGCTTTTGTGCTTCAAAATTAATTATTAGGGATGGTAGAAATTGTATGAACTCGTAATTAAGGATAGGTCTTCTTGCAAGGTGATTTAGAGAGTGACATTAACATTGATGAAAAGAATGATGAATTCCTAAAAGTATATGAGAGTGGATAAGATGAAATTGATTACCCCAACAACATACTCATCCATCTAATTCGTTTAAGTGTTTGTGTTCATCTTTTCCATTGATCAAAACTCATGCATACATGTTTACTTTTGTCTTTTGCATTTGAAATTTATACCAATTTGTTCACAAGTCTTAAATAATCAAGAAATCATATAACTAACTAGGCCGTGAGTCCTTTGAGAGAACGATACTTGGTCTTACCAAGTTTATTACTTGATACGATTCGGTCGCACTTGCCGAGGGTTAAACAAGTTTTTGACGTCGTTTTTCGGTGTTCATAAATTTGTCATCAGTTATGGACTCGTGGTGGCCTCTACTGCTTTGCAAAGCCATTGCCAATGGGTTTCACCCTACCACACTCACGAGGTTAGTCCGTTATCACTCACCTTGGGCCATACTGGAAGCACCCAAGACTAGGACCTCCTGCTACTCCTCACCACATGAATCAATCCTCTCTACTTAAGAATGAAAGACCATTGGAGCGTCAGGAAAACCCCCAAAATTGAGCTACCATGCATTCATTCCAAACACTGAGGGCACCACCATGAATCCTCACCTTGAGGCCATGGAATTACGTACATTACACATAGGGCACCACCATGTGACCTCCCTTGAGATCCATGGAATTACGTCCATTACACATACTTGTTACATTCAACCACCAAACATGTCTCATACATTCACATACTTTCAATATAATAACATTACCACGATCATACTATGCATTTCAATCATTCCGCACACTTAATTCAAACCAAAACAAGAGCAAATGAGCTTGAACCGAACGCTATGAGCTTTGGCCGAGCACTGAGAGCTTTGGCCGAATGATAAGAGCTATGGTCGAACACCTAGAGCTTTGGTCGAACACTCAGAACCTTGGTCGAACGCTTAGAGCGACGAAAAAAATCTAGTACTAAATTTTTACACTGATTGTGAAATTTCATTGCTCTGTTAGAAGAAGGATAGCTATACTGATTCGGTATACTCAAAAGACACCGTTGGTACAAAATGGACGATCTAACAAGGATTATATTTCAGTAAATTTCGCCTTACTGATCTTGTCTTTTATGGACTCGACCCCCCCTTTTTGACTGTACAAGAATATGTGGAGTTCAAGATGTCTGGAAGCACAGGAGAACGTTCTTTTGCTGATATTATTACCAGTATCCGATACTGGATTATTCATAGCATTACTATACCCTCCCTATTCATTGCAGGTTGGTTATTTGTCAGTACAGGTCTAGCTTATGATGTATTTGGAATTCGAACGCTTAGAGCCTTGGCCGAACGTTTAGAGCCTTGGCCAAACACCTAGAGCCCTGGCCGAACGCTTAGAGCCCTGGCCGAACGCTTAGAGCCCTGGCCGAACACCTAGAGCCCTGGTCGAGCGCTTAGAGCCTTGGTCGAACACCTAGAGCCTTGGCTGAATACCTAAAGCCTTGGCCGAACACCTAGAGCCCTGGCCGAACGTTTAGAGCCTTGGCCGAACACCTAGAGCCCTGGCCGAACACCTAGAGCCCTGGCCGAACACCTAGAGCCTTGGCCGAACCCCTAGAGCCTTGGACGAACGCCTAGAGCCTTGGCCGAACACCTAGAGCTCTGGCCGAACACCTAGAGCTCTGGCCGAACGCTATCAAGACCACCACTAAGACCGAACGTTACCAAGACCACCTACTAAGACCGATCGTTACATATGACCGAGCGCTACCTGAGACCGAGCACCATCAAGATCGAACGCTACCTAAGAGACCGAGCACTCAACAGCGCATGGCCGAACGCTTATCAGTTCACTTTCGGCGAAACTGCATAATTCTGCAGAATTATGAACAACACCTAACATAACCATTCCTAACCATTTTTACTAACTTCTAACACCCTTAATTCTTGTTTTATACTTAATTAAACTTATCTAAATGATTCTAAACATTCCTACTACCATTTTAAAGTGATTAAGACTCAAATTCAACTCTAAAACACTAATTTTCCCAACTTAGGGATTCAAAATCCAATCTCATGGCTTTGCACCTAGTTTGATCAATTTAGTGATTCAAACAAGTCACATTACAGTGGCTAAGACTGCCCCAACAGCCCAGTTGCGCTTTAGACCCCAAATGCCCAAAATCACTACCTCACTTCCTTTCAAAGTGACCTAAAAACCACAAAACTCCAAATTTCTATGTAACCAAAAATATACCAGATTTCACACTTAAATAACTTCCAATTGGTCAATTATAGCAATTCAAACTCATCCAAATCAATTCCAAACAGCTCAACACAGTTTCATGGATTTCACATATCAACACATACAATACAACATACTCAAAACAAAATACAACTCCAAACAATGCACCAATTCAAAATCCAATATACATATACTTCATGCAAGCAATTTAAAGAAGTATTTTAGCTTCTCTTACCTTGAAACTTCTTTGCTCAACTCAAAGACCCGCAGCTACAGTACCTCATACGCGAATAATCTAGACAGCACCCTACAACCCGCAATGCGGTGATTAAGAACAACTCTTAGAGCTAGAATGAATGGATGAAAACGTAAAGGAGGGTACACTAGGCACATGCAACTTGCCCTAGGTCCCAAACAGTGGAGAACAGTGAAGAGCTACTTACCCGCTGAAGAATGAAAATTTATTCGGATGGTTGCGAAGGTCTCTACGACGGCGTCACTTGAGCACCACCTAATCCAACATGCAACCACTAAATCTGAGGGAATGGTAGAGAGAAGACAGAGAGAAATGGAAGAGCAAGCTTTTTAGAGAGAGAATGAGAAGCTGAGATAATGAACTCAGATTTTGAAAGGTTCCTTCCTAAGATCATAGTGTCCTTAGCCTTATGGACTTGACTGCCTTAACTTAAGGTCTTTACAAAAAGTATTATATATTATTTATAATAAATAATTCAAATTTGTTTATAATAAATGATATAATATTTATTTAGAATACATGAATCAAGTTTTCAAATAAATTCAACAATTAGAAATAATATATTAAAAATGTATAAAAATTATTGTAATAAGTTTGAAATATCTTATTTGAATTTATACAACTAACACTTAAATCAATTATGGATGATTTGTAAATAGTTATACATTTTGCGTTTAATTTAATAAGTAATTACGAAATTAAATTTTAGAGATAAATAATAAATATATTACAAATAGAATAATAATTATATTGAAGATGTGTTACTGTGTATTATATATCTTTTTCTAAAAGATTTTTAAATTTACATCACATTTATAAGTTTTATGGGTTACATTTTTATTTTCATTTAATATATGTAATTTCAATAGTTACGTTGTTTTTTATTCTTGTAACAATAACATAAAGTTGATCATGTCTAAAAATTAGATTTAAAAGTAATTGACCTCGGCTTTCATGGTTATCATGTGAATAAAATATAAATATATTGAAAATTATTTTATTTTGAATTTTGAAAGACATTAGATATAGTAACAAAAAAACCAAATATAAATTTGTGATAATTGTTTTTATAATGATAACACTAACAAAAATAAAATTTTATAAAAATTATTAACTTATAACCTTATATTCATAAATTTAAGTTTATAAAAATATAATTAAAAGTTAACATAAGTATTCTATTTTTATAAGACTGAATAATAGCACTTTACTAATTTTATACTAAAAATGCATTTAAGTTATTAATTATATACTCCCTCAATAAAATGCACTTTATCATTATGAAAACTAATATGAAAACTCCTTTTAGATAAAGAAACCAACATATGAAATATATAGTCATTACAATATAGATAGCAATACTTAAAACTTGGTTCAGACTGTTTATCCTCTTGTGCCAAAATCTTCATATCCCATCTTTCTTCCAACCTTATTGATAAACTCTATTGGGACATGAGAAATAATATTGGGACAAGTCAAAATATGTATCTTTAACAAATGATTTGATGAATAAAAATGGATGGACATTAAACTAAATATATTGCATTAAAATAAATAAATAAATCTCAAAGATAGAAAAAACATATAATCCACACAAACTTGACAAAAAATTCTGTTGGTAAGTGCATTGTTACTATATCTGATAAGACTCTCTTTATCTATTAGAAAATCATGATAAGTACAGCTTCCAAAACTTGCAATATATATAACATAAAAATGCTTTAAAAAAAGTGCCTACAAACATAAAAATAATCAGTATATTTTTATACAAACATGTTTTGGCAATAAAAATATTGTGTAAGCCCCAAATAATGTAAAAGTTAAGTCTTTTGGGAAAACAAAAAAGAAAAGAAGAACATGAACAAGTTGAACCCATAAAATATTAAGTTGATGTCATAAAATATCATAAGAAATAAGATTTCTAAATCCAAAACCATAAGAAATAGGAACATTATCACCTAGGTTGTGATGTATTTTATAGTAGGAAAACACCTATAGCTTTTGGAACAATCTGCCTTTGATTTTTTCTGTTTATGAAGGATCAAAATTTGTTTATTGCACTCTAGAAACTTTTCTTGCACTCACTGACGTATATCTTCGACTTAAGGGTTTATTTCTATGAAGGTAAGGGATTTTAAAAGCAAAATTGCTGTAACTACCTACTTTAATAGATAATATTTTAACATTAATTAATTTTATTATTCTAACTCAAACCCAGACGTTGAAAGTTTTAAACCTAATCAATTAATATTAAATATAATCCATTAAGTGCAAATTGATGTGTTTTTCAAAAACATTGATTTAATCAATTAAAACTTTAACCTAATTATTGTGAATCATTCTTATTTTCAGTTTACTCAAATTAATTGATTATATAACAATATAATGGGATGTAACTTTTCTTAGTTGATTATTGTTTGGGATGTAGGGTGGAGAATCACAGTTAAAACATACGTCGTCTTATGTTTCCATTACAAAGTTATCCTTAATCTTCATTATTCAAATTTCAAGTTGTGCAAGTAGGTATATGTCAAGATGTGCAAGTAGGTATATGTCAAGAACACTCAAGTTAGTTATATGACTGATCAGTTATCATAATAAAATATTAAATTCACAATAAATACAATTACCTACCTTCTTATTTTATCTATAAATTTATAAAACTTTAAAATAAACTTTTAGTTAAGATTAACCTAATCATGACCCAAAAATTGATAAATGCATTTACCTATAAATATGTTCAATTTGTAATGTGGGTGTCTAATAGATGTATGGCATAATGATTTATTGAGTGGCTGTCCGGTTTGCAAAGACTTGAGATTGAAAACGATCCTCTCACCTAATATTTTTTGAAAACATTGGTTAGGTCATATGGTACAATTATCTATTTACTCATTTAATTAATTTGTTGGTAGAAAATATTTTATCTTTTAAAATGAATGAGAAAGAGTTGAAGAAGCTTTACTATCAAACTAATAAAACCTTTTTTGGAAGACATCATAAAAAAAAACTCTTCATTTACTTAATTAATGCTAACAACTAAGACATGATTATGTATGCACATTTATTTGTTAAAAGTAACGTGTTGAAAAGTAAGAAAATGACACAATCATATTGTAATATTTAAAATCAGTAGTTTTGAAATTATTTAAATGTAATCTATTTGTTGGGATTTGGTATGATGTGTTTTGTTTATGAAACCAATATTTATGCATTAATATTGTTCGAACAAAGTTTAATCAGTGAGTGATCATTGCATAATTTGCTTAAATGTCATTATAATTAATGAATACTTAAACGATAAAATATATTATCCAACAAAGCAGTAGCTTGTTATTTGAGTAAGAAAGGGTTCAGCACGAGCTTTATACGTAAAAAAAAAATGCAAGATCATGAGATTTCTCAAATGATATTTAATGAGATGTGATTATTTTACACATATAATTCATAATATACTTGTAAGAGTGAATTGTGATTGCAATAGACAAATGTGTGTATCTTATACAAAAGCATACAATATTGGAGATTACAGCAATAAAGATACTAAACAAATGTTTTTAATTTTTTTAAATATTTTAATAAAGAGAATTCTCATTGTTTTATTATTTATGTGATTTGAATTGATTATTCCATTATTTAGAGGGTAAAACATGAAAACAATAAATAATATATGATAAGATTAAATAAACAAGATAGTACAATGTTGTTTTTCAACATAAAATTTTGAAATTATGTGCTTGTAGATATTTTTTAAAATATTATTTAAATTTTTATTTTTATTCCAGGTACAACTTGAAACTTGTTGGGTTATTGGACTCGCTTCCTATGTGAAGAATCCAAATAATGTGGACCATTAGGTCTCACTAGGTTTAATAGAGATGGGTCAGATTAGTAAAGCACATTAGAGTAATTTGAAGAGAGACAAAAGCCAACTGAGAGAAAAAGTAAGAGAGAAAGTCATTCCCGCATAACCCTAAACATGCACTGGTGTTTTATTCGCTGTGAACTTGTTCACCGTTGGATCGAGCTGATTTTTGGACAGTAGGTTCTAGACATATGGTTCTTCATTCTGATCGTTCGGATCGTCAATCAGAGGTTTAGATTGGGAGAAATCGGTCCCACACCAGCAGCCTTGTTTTGGAGAATTTTCATCTTCTTGGTTCTCATTTGTAAGCATTTGTGCTTGGCTTATTGAACACATCATTTGGTGTTATTATTGGAGACTTTTTTGTACCCTATTATTAATCATAGTGGATTTTTCTTTGGTATGGACGACTCGTGGTTTTTTACCCTTGCATTGAGGGGTTTTCCACCCTAAAAATTGTTGGTGTCTCTTTGTGCTTTGGATTCTATTTTTGTTCTATTTATTTAGTGCTCCTCACAGATTCTCGCAAGAAAGGGGGATTGAATTTCCGCAGCGTCATTACTGTTTGATAAGTTGTTATAATTTTTTTGGCCCTTTCTCCATCAAAACTTATATCTAAATTTTTAATTGTGGTAACTTGTTAAATTTTTATTCTAAAATATATATACAGATATAAATATGAATATATAATATACAATACAAATGTTAGATAATAGATATTGACATGGTGTAAAAACTTCTACCATATTTCTTACACGTGCTAAAATAGAATAAAAATGTATTTTATAATCTTAGATGTCAAGAACTAGTCTAATAAAATCCCATTTTATCATGAACTCTTTCTTTATTTATTTTCAGTTATAAGTTTAATAACAGTAATTTCGGTATTTTTTTACTCAAATGGTATAATTCGTATAAGAAATTATGGAAACGAACAACTTTGAAAAAAATACAGAAATAAAGAAATCGAACTAGGCTAGTACGACTTATCAAGGAGAAATCTAATGACTGAATATGATTTCAATAAATTAAAAGAAGTTTCTATTATCTTATAAGACTTCTTTGTTCTTTTAATAATTCTGAAGTTTCATTATTCTAAAGTTTCTGTTGACTCATATGACTATTATTATTTTTTATTCTTCTGAAATCTTTGTTGTGAAGTACAACTTTAGTATAAATTTATTTTTTAAGTATTTGTTGTGAAGTAAGACTTTAGCATAAATTTATTTTTATGATTTATAAGTTTTATTCGTCTTCTAGTTTAGTGAAGTCGTATTCAAGTCATACAAATTCTTGGTGAAGTCATACCGACTTGGCACGACAGCTCCATATTGGTAATTTTTTAAAAGTTTTTAATTTTTATAATTTTTTATATGGATTACACCATTTGGGTAAAAAAGGCCAGTAACTCTTTGATTATAGGTTTTTTCTATGTTGTTTATATGTGTATTGTTATTTAATAGTCTGATGCTTTCGATTTAATAACACAATACATTCATTTCAAAATCTATCTCTCTTTCACTATCAATTTATTGTTACCTTTTAACATCTACTACAAGAGATATAAGTTAAAATCTATCGATATTTCTAACTCAGAGAAAAAGACCTATATTTCGAAAATTTATACGAAAAATACTTGTATATTTGTCCTATTTATACTTGGGCAAAAATATATAAGAAAATACCACATGTAGCAATCTAAAAAACATCACAATACTTATCCAAAAGTTATTATATCAGTTTTAACTTTTTTAACAAGTTTAAAACAACATTAACACTATTCTAATACTTAAAGTACACCACGAATCTAATTCAAATCCACGCACAATATAAAATTATCATCATTCAAGACATATCATGCCCACTCCAAAACATCTCAACACCATCAATATAATTTAAAAATCTGAAATCAAACTAAATTACATCAATCAATCTCTAACATAAAAAAGATAAAACATTAAAGTTTCCAACTTTTACATATTACAACATTCTTAAAGGGAGATAAACCCAATCCAAATGTCCAATTCTAACTTTGACTAGGTGTTAATCCTACAAAAAAGTCACAACAAATCTGCAAAGTTGGATTAACTTTGCAATACATCAACTAATTCCCTAATGCATCTAATTTCCAACTTTATAATCAAACTCCATAATAAATCCAAAATCAACTGAAATTGTAATAAAATATCAGCTCCCCGGACCTTCACTTTTGTGCTCCTTAATGAAAGATGCAGAATTTAAAACAGTTAAAAGAATTTCTGACTCACTACTAAGATCCTAATTCACAACCATAACATATCATTATAGTCCTGTATTAATAGAGACTAATCTATTTAACTTAGATTTTGTATGCATGAAAATATATATATATATATATATATATATATATATATATATATATATATATATATGTATATGTATGAAAATTATAGAAAAGAGAAGAAGAGAAGACTAGACTTCAAGGAAAATAAAATATCACTCAAAAATAGAATTTGATTGGGTCATATTGTCCTAAACGTTAAAAACTATAGTTAACAGATTATTTTTCTTCCTCACATTTGTGTCACAAACAACCTAATACTTTGTCTTTCCTTTCTTCCAATACCTTGAGCTCGTGTTGCTTCATGGCAATTAATTTGCTATATTCAACAAATAATTTTTTTGAAATTAGAAAAGGAATTAAAAGGAAATGATACATGAAATATTATCTTTTTATTTTTTGTGATCCTTAAACAAATAAATATATTTTTTACTATTCTATTTAATATTATGAATGGTTGTGCTGCAATTATATTTTAACAACGCTAAAAGAAATTATACTAATTAGTTCTTAAAATACAATGTAAACAAAATTGTAACCTTAAATATTAAAATTGTTGTTTATTAAGGATTTATAATTTTTGTGTGTATCAACATATTAGTTGGAAATTAAATTAATTAATTAGATGAATTTATATTATATTAAAGAAATAGCCGAGTTAATATGAAATGAGTAAGGTAGGTTATATTTTATTGAAGCCTAAATAAATGTAAAATAGTTTCTTTTCTATTGGGCTCAATAGCATGACTTGCGTGCTTTGAATAGCGCAATCTGTACTTGTTTTGGTTTATCGCAAGTTCTTGACAAGTGTTTTTGTTTGTAAGAATTTGTTTTGGTCAAATCTTAGGATTAGAGCATATTCACCCGACTTATTTCGCGCAATAATAAGTCAATGTAAGAACTCCTAAGAGTACATTTTCTTATATAATAGAAACAATCAATTTTAATACTAACTGATTTACAAGATAAATAAATAAAACTTACCAAATTTAGATTTAAAAAGCGATGAACTAGATATTATATAAGTAAAATAAAGTAAATAATCTTGAAACCAAAGAAAGATAAGTCTATAACAATTAATGTCAATAACAAATAATAAAAAAAACGAATTAAAAAAAATGGAAACAATGGAAAGACAATCATACATAAGCGAATTAGAGGATGATTTGATCAATCCAAGGGATAAAAATATAATTTCCATTTGAATTTTAAGCAAAATGTGAATTTTAGGTTTGATTAGATATGACGTTAGACGAAGGATTATTTTGTCTCGTTATTAAAAAAGAAATAGAAAAAAATTAAAATTTAAGTTGAATTAATTTTAAGTTTTAGATTATTTTTAAAAAAAATAAAATTATAACACATTTATATGTTTCATTGAAATAATATTTTTAAAAAATTTAAAAATATAATTATTACTTTAAAAAGTAGATAAGTTCATTAGCTTGGTCTAATCATAGAAGCTACAACAAGTAAGCGAAGTTAAACATGCTCAGACAAAATTTAAGCTATATTGTTTTTCTTTGATGGTGTTTATTTTGTAAAAGTTTTAAACTGATTTATTAGATAATATTTATAATTAGGTTTAATCATTCACTAAGTCCCTATTTTCGCATGAAATCTCAATTTAGTCACTTTCTTTCTGGAAATATCAATTGGGTCCCAAATTTATGAAAATTGCAACAAATGGATCCTTTCCGTTAAATTGTGTCCAACGACGTTAGGGTGTGTTTGACGTGGCACGCTGTTGTGAACTTCTTATCTGACATGGTTGATTCAAGCAGTAGCAGTGAAACACGTAGATATTTACAATTTTTTAAGTAAAAAGAAAAGAATTGTTTTAAAAGGGGATTCAAGTTTTGTGTGGATCGAATTAGGGATCACTTTCAAAACTGCAGCAAACAAGAGAAAGGCTTAAACTTTGCAACAATGGAAGCTTACGAGAACGAATCGAAGAAGGGGTTCTAGAATGCGGAGGAAGACTCGTTTAATTTGTTCTGATTTTGATTGTAGGGTTGAAGAGAAGCGGCAAAAGTTGCAGACTGAGATGGATGAATTATCTGAGGGTGATTGCAAAAGCGGCAAAAGCGGCAAGAAGCTTGGTGTTGATAAGAAGGGAAAGAGAAAAGCTTGTGTGACTGCAAAATATATCCCTGGAGTTGAAGCTAAGGGTGATTGCAACAGTGCATCATCAATGGAGAGGAGTGGCGAAGGTGAGAAGCTTGTCCATGAATAATCCCAATCCCTAATTCCTAATAGTGTGTTTAATCTGTGCACTTCTCCTTACTGCACTCAGAATAATCCCATTTTGGTTTAAAACAATTATTTTCTTTTTATTTAAAAAATTTAAATATCCATGTGCTTCACTGCTATTGCTTGAATCAACCACGTCAGATAAGAAGTTCACAACAGCGTGCCACGTCAAATACACCCTAACGCCGTTGGACACAATTTAACGGAAAGGATCCATTTGTTGCAATTTTCATAAATTTGGGACCCAATTGATATTTCCAGAAAGAAAGGGACTAAATTGAGATTCCATACGAAAATAGAGACTTAGTGAATGATTAAACCTTATAATTACAGTTCTTATCACATACATTTGGTCTCGGACAAAGAAGCTGTTTATAATTAAATTTACGTAATTCAATAATTTATTTAATTATTCGACGGATGGCTTCCTAATCCAGCTTCTAGACAGGAATATGTGAGACATGAAAACAAAGATTATCTAGAAACTAACACGAAATACATATGTTAAAGTTTCAAGATTTTTTTCTCTCTTAATTTAGTCTTTTTCAGAAATCAAATTAGAGAGGCAATATAAATTCAATAACGGCATTAACTTTTCAGTCTAATAAAAATGAAAAAACGAATCGCAAAGTGCGCATTCTGTTATTGCGTCAGGTCAACTCCACTGCACTGATAGCAACAGTGAAGTGAGAATCCACCGTAGCTGGAGCTGGGGAACCTCGTCGGTACTCGCTCTCGTCCCCGCCGGAGAGCCACCATGGACGGCAACCCCACCACCACTTCCTCCTCCGCACCACCTCCCGAGAATTTCAATTTCTCGCCCGATAGCCCCTCCCCGATCACGCTCACTGCGGATCAGGTCAGCCACTGCACCCAAGCCATCAACCTTTTGAAGGACAAACTCCAGGCTCCTCACACCATCAGTCGGGAGTTTGCACACTTGCAGGTTCGCACCTTAACCTAATCCATTATTCTCATATCTCAAACACACAAAGATTCACCGTACCGGGTTGTGTTGCGGTTTCAGGCAAACAGAATAACGCCGAGTGAGATGAGGAGAAGATGCACCGTCGCTCTTGACGGCGTCAATTTGAACAAAAACCGATACACGGACGTTTTGCCATGTAAATTTGTTGCCGAGGGTTTATTGGATTGTTGTGTTATTTCCGGGAAAAGAAATTGAATTTTGTCACTTCTTGTTTCAGTTGACAATAACAGGGTTGTTCTCAGATCGAGTTCGGATTATAGACCTGCAGCACAGGGGTATATCAATGCAAGCTTGGTCTCGGTATAAACTTACTTCTTCTGTTTGTTTATTTAATTTGCTTTTAATTAAATAACTGTTGTGCAAGGAGATTTGGTGGGAATAGATAGATTGTTAAATTGGCTTGCATGTGCCTCTTCAATGTATTATGTAGACCTCCTCCTCTGGAAACGTGTCACAGTTTGTTGCCACACAAGGTCCACTTCCGCATACTTATGAAGATTTCTGGGAGATGATTATCCAATATCGCTGCCCTGCAATTATCATGCTAACAAGGTTGGTGGATAATTATAAGGTACTTGTCACTTGGCCCTTTCGAGCCTACTCACTAACATATTGAGTTTTTTCTTCCTTGTTGTATTTTTTTTATCACGTTTTCTTTTACTTTCTTTATAGATGGTAAAGTGTGGAGATTATTTTCAAGCGGAGGATGGACCTAGGGAAGTTGGTAATATTTCTGTTATTGGTAAATGGGTGAACACTACTGAAACTTCACTGGTGCTGCGCCTTTTAGAGGTGAACCATAGAGAGGTCAGATTATTTTCCTCTTGTAATGGTTGTGACGTTCAGGCTTTATATCTTTCTTTACAGACTGTCATGTGTAATAGTTTGTAGATGGGAGGATGTGAGATTCGGGAAGAGGTCCCCTTCTCTTGAAAACCATTCATTTAACTCTTGGCCTTTTGTAGTTGTAATGCTTAAACTGAATTCTTTCCTTAATGATAATATATCTCTCAACTATGTTAACACTAGAACCCGAGAGGCCACTCCAAATTTAACTATGGAAGCTTAATGAAATGATGGAATGTGCTCATGCTTTCCCGGGGGTGGTGGTTCTAGAACTAGTCATGGCTAAAATATAGCAGTTGATTCTTAGTCTTGTTTTTTGAAGTTTGGGGGGTTCTTTTGTATACTCTTCAAATATTATAAGAAAAATAACGATGGGAACTTTTATCAACATGAAATAAATGACACCCTTCAAAGTGATTACTTCTAACTATAATAACACATAGCTTTGGAAAGTTTTCTGGATGAGTTCCTAGTTATTCCGCTAATATAATCTTCCATATATAGGTGATTTGAATTAAACGTTGAGGAAGGAGAAATAACATAACTATAAAAAATAAACCTTCCTTGATTTGTTAGT
This sequence comes from Vigna umbellata, assembly GCF_029865625.1. Classification (NCBI taxonomy): domain Eukaryota; kingdom Viridiplantae; phylum Streptophyta; class Magnoliopsida; order Fabales; family Fabaceae; genus Vigna; species Vigna umbellata. Next base: position 40,458,278 of record NC_142172.1, on the reverse strand, counting down.
TTCTTTTAATTTGGAGTTTTTTTTCCTGTCCTTGGTTGTATATTCTTCTATTTTTTTCAAATTAAATTTCTTTTGCACCAAGATAAAAATTCCATATAATAACCTTTCATCTTTTTGCTTTTTAAATGTTCTGCATATCAAGCAAAGTTGTGTGGAGGGTATCTATTTTGTTTTATTAATATTTTATTTTCGTGGTCTTAAGATGGCAATTTGTTGTTGAGTTAGATAGACACAAGAAACTTGAAACAAACCATTGATGGAAACCCAACTGGCATTGATTGATGGAAAACTATTTTTTAGTTAAGTTGGTGTTTAGGTTGATGGGGACAATTGCATCTATGCATACTAACCTGAAATATTATTCATCCCAAGCTATATATCTGGGGTTTACCTTATTGCAATATATCATATTTTCCCCCTTGTAAACTTTCCTTTTCTATAAAAAGGAGAAAAAAACATAACAATTTTTTTGTTATAATTTTGAAATGCACTCAATTTCTCTTTATCATCAAGGTGTATTGCATCCTGTTTCATGCTAATCTTTATCTATTGTTTCAGGTAGAAGATGCTCCAATATCTGTTTTGCATATTCAGTATCCGGAATGGCCTGACCACGGAGTTCCCAAAGATACATTAGCTGTGCGTGAAATTTTGAAAAGATTATACCATTTACCACCAAACCTTGGTCCAATAGTGGTCCACTGCAGGTTCATCTTGTTCCTTCCTTTTTTGTGTTTATTCACTTTATAGCAGTGATGATGACAATATATCACGTGTACGTATGTCTGAGACAAACTCTATCACTCAGTGCAGGTATTGGTAGAACTGGAACATATTGCACAATTCACAACACAATTCAGAGAATACTTGCTGGTGATATGTCTGCTGTAGATATTGCTAACACAGTAGCTGTGTTCAGGGCCCAGCGTGTTGGAATGGTTCAGACCCAGGTATCAAGATTTGTTGATTTAATATTTAAGTACGATTAATGAATATACGGATTTTTTTATGAAATGGCAAGATTTAGGTGGGCTGCTTGTTTGTCAAGTTCCATTTCTTAACTAAATAAAAAGACAAGAGCTTTTGAAATATAAAATAGTGATGATATGGTATATTATTTTGTTTGATGGTAAAGAAGGCAGATTGTTGCGACGAACTAGGCTGGCTGGTTAGGCAAGGATGTATAAATTAGAAGTTTCAAAGAACATCATTCCTTCAGTGGAGAATCTATGAATTCCTTTATGTTGAGAAAAAAAGGAATATTGTGTTGCCCAGATTGGAACTCCTAATAATAATAACATTTTGATGACAATGAAGGCAGATTATTGCGAGGAACTAGGCCAGATAGGATGTAATCAAACTCTCTGTTGAGGAACCGTGTCCTCCTTTGAAAGTATCCATCCCTGTTTTTTTAATTACACGAGAAGTGTGTTCTATCAACTAGTTTATTACTGGGATCATGCTCCTATTACTACTTTTCACGTGGAATATAGAGGTAATTAAGGTAAAAAATAAATAAACATGTGGAGGCTCTACCAATCGACATAAGTACTCTAAGAAATAAGATGGGGTACGACTTGCTCTCAAACTAAAAATAAAAAGAAGGGAAATAAACTTGGAAAATTAATTTCCATGGTCTTGCACACACTGAGCAAAAACATGTTTTCATCAAATAAAAAAACTAGTGTTGAATGGACAATCGAGATAGAAGCACTCGACAATTAAGATACGGTTGACACTATCAGCAACTGATGTACTGTCTTTGAGTTCAAGTTATGACAATTAATCCACCAAAAAGTGCCATTGAACTTATGGAATTGAGACTATCTTTTTGAGCCTAATCACCCAACACTATTGTGATTCTTCATACACAATTGTATTCAGTACTTCTAGCACAAATTTTTGTGCAAAGTTTTTTTTTTTAATCTTGAGCTTAGGGGCATTGGAAATCTTTTTGAGCCTAATCACCCAACACTATTGTGATTCTTCATACACAATTGTATTCAGTACTTCTAGCACAAATATTTTGTGCAATTATTTTTTTAATCTTTGAGCTTAGGGGCATTGGAAATTCATTTCTAGCTTTCTGTCAGAAATTAAATGACCTGTTTCAAATTCTTATCAGATAAATACCCTCCGACTAAAGTTTTGTATAGACATGTACCCTCCTAACAGACCAAAAATCAAAGATAAGGAAAATTTCTATAATTTTTAAGAACAAGAAAGGAGGTTAATGTAATTGAGGAAAATCTTAAGGAAGATGACATGGTAGTCTTCCGTCCAGTAGGCTTTTTGGCTGAGGTAACCTCAGTTTACCAGACACTTGGGAATCGGTCCTAGTTGGGAGCTTATTGTACAGATCTGGCTCCTTATCTTAACCTGATATTCCTTCTCTCCATCCCCGTAATTTGTAATCATAAACCATTAGTATTGTTATTATTGTCTGGGCCTTTTCTTCTATATGCTTACTAGTTGACCCTTTTGGTGACTCTGCAATTATCAGGATCAGTACATTTTCTGCTATAAAGCTATCATAGATGAACTGGAAGACCTTGTATCTCAGCAGTAGAAGGGTACGTACTTCTGCTTCCTTTTCTAGTTTTTCATATAGTATAAATATTTTACCTCCTCAAATTCTTTTTATACTGGATAGGATTTGTTTGAGTTTTCCTTTATTATGTAATTCTGCTATACCCTTTTCAAAGTTTTTATCTTGCTAGCTTGACGAATTGCTGTGTTTTGTGTGATGTAAATCCAGAGCTCGAAGGATGTTAGGCTGTTTGCCTCATTTTGAAGCTAACTTCCCATTCTTCGACCTTTTGTTTGGTTCATGCAATGCTCATGTCTCCCGGCAGCTGACACTGAAACATTAGCATTCTGGATATTTTATGAATTTGACTCTGTTATTCTCTAGCTTTTCATGTATAATGGCAGGAGGGGAAAGCTCACTGATATTAGCATCCTTTTGGTTATATTGTTAGAATTACATTGGGGAACAGAATGGCATAATTATTAATGGCTGCAATAATCAAATGTCCATTGCCCTACTGAAGTTATGTAATCCCATTTTATGTGCTTAGGTCTCAAGGTTAATCAACTTGGGCCAAGATCAAAGAATATTATCAAATTTATCGCGTTATTTATTGGTGCATATTTTATATTTAGTTAACCTTTAAGAAAACAAAAATATTAGAAAAATAAAGCATGCGTTGACCGCATAAAGAAGTCGTACAATTATTCTATTGTAAAAAGTTAAATATATTTTTAATCCATTTTATTATGAAATTGAAATTATTTTGAAATTTTAATCTATTTTTGTTCTTAAGCTTTAAAAATAAATATATATTTTTTAATCTAATTACGTCAAATGATATTGAAGTGAAAACGTATTAAGTAGTATAAATAATTTAAATACTAATTTGAAATGTGTTTTACATATAAAAAATATAAAAAATTTGAATGTAATTAGGTTGTAAAAATTATATTTATTTATTTTTTAAATTTAAAAATTAAAATATATTAATTTCAATTTTATATAAAAATTAAGGGTTACAAACATATTTAATTTTATTATATATTATAACTTTATTTTTTAACAAGTATTGTCTTAGAATTCTTATTAAAGATGATTAGTGATTAATTGGCCGTGTAAAGACAAGTTGCAGTGAATTTAGGGTTAGGATTCTTTTTGTTAGAGTTTAAGGTTAGGATTTATGATTGGGTTTTATTGTTTAGTATATCCTAGTATCAAATCAAACTCAATGAAAGAAAGTAGCGGAGAGTTTGTGAATTCAGACCACTATTTTGAAAAATCCACTTACAGTGAATCCAGTTTCGAGATGATATAGCGAGGAAAGTGGGACTTTAGTAATCCCCTTAACAAAATATACTCAATAACATATTAATGTTTTAGAATGCCATATTTTTGTGATAGTAAATGTTTTCGCGAGTCTCTCTAAATTCAGCCACGTAATCATCGCAGCAGGTCTACGTGAAACCAAAACCTCGACTATCAGCCACGCATTCATCGCTGCATGTCCACGTGGAACCAAAACCTCTACAATCAGCCACGTTACCATCGCTGCATGTCTGCGTGGAACCAAAGCCTCAACCCACGTTTTCCATCTTCGGCTTATATATACGAGTCACGAGGGTATGATATTCCACACGCTCTAGAGAGGAGACTGAGTTAAACTTGCAATAGTTAATGGCCTCCACGGACAAGTCATCCGAACCAACTTCGGCGAAGGGTCCGGAACCAACTCCGGGAAAGGCGATGGGAGTGGGACAGCACATGATCGACAAGGGTGCAATGATGATACAGTCACTGGAACCCATAAAGCAGATTAGTCACCACGCGTGTTCCTTCGCCATCTATAGCCACGACATGTCTCGCCAGATAGAGACTCACCACTACTGCTCCAGACTCCACCAAAATTTCATCCAATGCGCCGTCTACGATTCCGACGAATCCGATGCTCGTCTTCTTGGTCTTCTTGTTTTCTCTCTTTTTGTTTCAACTTTCTCAAAACTCAATATCTGATTTGTTTAATGTTTTGGTTGTGTGCTGGATAGGTGTGGAGTATATTGTGTCTGATGATATCTTTGAAACTATGCCACCGGAGGAACAGAAACTTTGGCATTCTCATGCTTATGAGGTTTTTATTCTGATCTTTTGCTTTGCTTGTCATGTGTTTTGTTTTTTTTTTTCTATTTGGAATTGAAAATTTCTGAATGATGATTTGGACCGTGCAGGTCAAATCGGGTCTCTGGGTGAACCCTAGAGTTCCAGAGCTTATTGGGAAACCGGAGCTCGAAAACCTAGCCAAAACCTACGGCAAATTCTGGTGTACGTGGCAGGCTGACAGAGGTACGCATAGATGGAAAGAATTTGATCCTCTTTTGAGTTTCTTTTTTTGTAAAGTATTTAATTACAAATGCAGGGGACAGGCTTCCTATGGGTGCACCTGCGCTGATGATGTCTCCACAAGCAGTAAGTCCTGGTTTGGTGAGGGGAGAGCTGGTGCATGAGAGGGATGCCAAGTACAGTATTTCCTCAGAGAGCCTGAAAAGCTCAAGGGTGGAGATTCCTGAACCAGAGATGATCAACCCCTTGGCTGACTACTGGAAGCAGCATGGCAAAGGATTTGCCATTGACATCCACGAGACTCAGATCAAGTTGAGGGCACCTTTTCCTTGATTCACTCAATATCCCAACTCTTTCTCTCATTTTCTCAGCTAATAAATGAATTGTATCTAAAGCTTAATGACATAAGCTGTTTTTAAGGATAAATTATAATTTATTATAACCATTTCACTGGCCATCAATCTTCGTATTACAAGCAATCCAATCAATCGTCGTTCTTCATTTTTCTTTCTTTCTGGTTTAAGGTTGGAAATTAATCCAATTAATTTTCGTCGTTCTTTCTTGTTGTTCTTTCTTTACGGACAATTAATCTTCATTATTTGTTCTTTGCTTGCTCTTTCTTTAAAGTCTTTCCTTACGGGTTTAGGGTTGACAATTAATCTTCATTATTTCTTGTTCTTTGCTTACTCTTTCTTTAATTTCTTTCTTTCTTTCTTTAATTTAAGTCTTTCTTTCTTTCTTTCTTTAATTTAAGTCAGTCTTTCTCTTTCTTTCTTTAATTTAAGTCAGTCTTTCTTTCTTTTTAATTTAAGTCTTTCTTTCTTTCTTTTTAATTTAAGTCTTTCTTTCTTTCTTTCTTTAATTTAAGTCTTTCTTTCTTTCTTTAATTTAAGTCTTTCTTTCTTTCTTTAATTTAAGTCTTTCTTAATTTAAGTCTTTCTTTCTTTAATTTAAGTCAGTCTTTCTTTCTTTTTAATTTAAGTCAGTCTTTCTTTCTTTTTAATTTAAGTCTTTCTTTCTTTCTTTCTTTAATTTAAGTCTTTCTTTCTTTCTTTAATTTAAGTCTTTCTTTCTTTCTTTCTTTAATTTAAGTCTTTCTTAATTTAAGTCTTTCTTAATTTAAGTCTTTCTTAATTTAAGTCTTTCTTAATTTAAGTCTTTCTTTTTCTTAATTTAAGTCCTTTTTCTTAATTTAAGTCTTTCTTTTAGGGTTTAGGGTTTAGGGTTTAGGGTTTAGGGGTTTAGGGTTTAGGGTTTAGGGTTTAGGGTTTAGGGTTTAGGGTTTAGGGTTTAGGGTTTAGGGTTTAGGGTTTAGGGTTTAGGGTTTAGGGTTTAGGGTTTAGGGTTTAGGGTTTAGGGTTTAGGGTTTAGGGTTTAGGGTTTAGGGTTTAGGGTTTAGGGTTTAGGGTTTAGGGTTTAGGGTTTAGGGTTTAGGGTTTAGGGTTTAGGGTTTAGGGTTTAGGGTTTAGGGTTTAGGGTTTAGGGTTTAGGGTTTAGGGTTTAGGGTTTAGGGTTTAGGGTTTAGGGTTTAGGGTTTAGGGTTTAGGGTTTAGGGTTTAGGGTTTAGGGTTTAGGGTTTAGGGTTTAGGGTTTAGGGTTTAGGGTTTAGGGTTTAGGGTTTAGGGTTTAGGGTTTAGGGTTTAGGGTTTAGGGTTTAGGGTTTAGGGTTTAGGGTTTAGGGTTTAGGGTTTAGGGTTTAGGGTTTAGGGTTTAGGGTTTAGGGTTTAGGGTTTAGGGTTTAGGGTTTAGGTTTAGGGTTTAGGGTTTAGGGTTTAGGGTTTAGGGTTTAGGGTTTAGGGTTTAGGGTTTAGGGTTTAGGGTTTAGGGTTTAGGGTTTAGGGTTTAGGGTTTAGGGTTTAGGGTTTAGGGTTTAGGGTTTAGGGTTTAGGGTTTAGGGTTTAGGGTTTAGGGTTTAGGGTTTAGGTTTAGGGTTTAGGGTTTAGGGTTTAGGGTTTAGGGTTTAGGTTTAGGGTTTAGGGTTTAGGGTTTAGGGTTTAGGGTTTAGGGTTTAGGGTTTAGGGTTTAGGGTTTAGGGTTTAGGGTTTAGGGTTTAGGGTTTAGGGTTTAGGGTTTAGGTTTAGGGTTTAGGGTTTAGGGTTTAGGGTTTAGGGTTTAGGGTTTAGGGTTTAGGGTTTAGGGTTTAGGGTTTAGGGTTTAGGGTTTAGGGTTAGGGTTTAGGGTTTAGGGTTTAGGGTTTAGGGTTTAGGGTTTAGGGTTTAGGGTTTAGGGTTTAGGGTTTAGGGTTTAGGGTTTAGGGTTTAGGGTTTAGGGTTTAGGGTTTAGGGTTTAGGGTTTAGGGTTTAGGTTTAGGGTTTAGGGTTTAGGGTTTAGGGTTTAGGGTTTAGGGTTTAGGGTTTAGGGTTTAGGGTTTAGGGTTTAGGGTTTAGATTCATGGTGGTGTCCTTAGTATTTAGAATGATTTGCATGCTAGCTCAGTCTTGGGGTTATCCTGAAATTACTGAAATTACAATGATCAATTATTCTCAAGTACCAGGAGGTCCTAGTCTTGGTGGGTGCTTTCAGTATGGTCCAAGTGCATGGTGAGTGATAACGGTCAAACCTCGTGAGTGTGGTAGGGTGAAACTGCAATAGCTTTGCAAAGCAGTAGAAGCCACCACGAGTGCATGACCTGCCATATAGCTCGGCAATCATTCTAAGTCCGGACGAGTCAAGTTTAAGTGCAACAAGTCATGTTTGTGTAGTGTGTAGTGTATCGGTCCTTACTTGCATGTTTCGTGTGACTATTATAACATGATTTTTACATCTAGTTCACCTTTGCTTTGCTTGGGTATGTTTTTTTCTTTTGCAATGATCATTCACTTGGATGTGAGGAGAGATGGATGAGGTGCCTCTAGAGCAGGCTTTGGAGGAAGACAAATGTTGCTGCTGCTACTTAGTTTTGTTAGGATTCTCAGTTATCCATATTATTTTGAAATACTTTAAGTTTTAAATTATAAGTCAAATTTAGGATGACTGTATGCTGAACCACACTTTATTTAAAATCTACTCTAACTGTTCTCTTTTATTAAAATATAAACTTACTATATTATATGTTTCTCTATAATCTGGGATATTATTACATTTATGATCTTGATCTTTTGGGTCTCTCGAGTTTTTGGTCTCTCGAGTCTAGGGAAGAAAGATAATGTAAAAAAAAAGGAAAAAGAAGGAAACAAAGGCGAGAGAAGAAATAAAAAACAAAAAACTATGGGAAGAAAGATAATGTAAAAAAAAGGAAAAAGAAGGAAACAAAAGCGAGAGAAGAAATAAAAAACAAAAAACTATGAATATATATATATAAACAAGAATCAACTATGAAAGAAAATGAAAAAAATCAGAAAAGGGAATATATAAAAAAGAAAGAAAAAGAATAAATAAACAAAACAGTATATCAAGAAAGAAAAGAGGAATGAAAGAAAGAAACGAAAAAAACAAAGAAGAAAGAAAGACAGAAACTATGATAGAAAAAAGAATACAGGAATGAACACTTGTGACAGCATTGATTGATCCTCTTTGGTCTGTGTAAGAATGCAAGACCTTCTCCACTCTCTCCCTTTTGCTATCCTTCTTGTTCATTGTCTCCTCTGTTTTTTCTACCATGAAAAACACACAATTTCTATGTAATCTACTGAGAATAAGGAAATCCAGTACAACAAAAAGAAAGAAGTTTACCTCCAACTCATGCTTCAGTTTTCTTTTTGAGTGAAAGTATGGAAGAAAATCTAAATTGGGTAAAAGAAGGAGATTTGGTGCTTTTTCACAAGGGAGAAGAAACCATGAAAGAAGAATGAAAGTGATAAAGGTCTATGTTCAGATTGACATAAAAGAAGATTTCGCATTACATATCCCTCTTTCCTCTAAGTTTCATTTTCTTTTTTATTATTTTTTTAAACCAATAACTGATTTAGCTCACATAAAGCCCAATTAATATTATAAAGACTCACTCTATATGCTAACTACACCCTTCTTTTCACACATACAACTGAATGAATTAAAAATCACTTTTAAAACAAATTTAATTTAAACAAATCTTATTTAAACTCACCCGCTTATTAATCATATAAAAAAAAATTAGATACATATGTAATTATAAATGTCATCTTATATAGAATATTTCATTACTTAAAAATTATTAGATACAACAAACTTTTAAAAAATGTAATTGTTTAAATATTTATACTTTTTAAACATTTTACATTACTATACACGTGTTATTGTCTATTTTATTTTATTAATATAGCTCATTTTATTATTTTATCTTTTAAAATTTATAGTTAATCTTTTAAAACTCAATTATTTATAATAAAAATTATCCATGGCAAAAATATTTATTTTATAATTATTTTTTTGAACATATTTCATTTAAAATCTAATACTATTTTTATTTTAATAATATGAAAAATAAATTTTGTTATCATAATGAAAAAATGAATATACATATACACATATATTTTTCCACCACTTATATAGATAATGATAGTGAAAACCTTAGTAATTAATGTTAGGTGACCAATTTAAAATCCAATTAGTCACTGATTATAATTTTTTTATTCATAATAATAAATATCTTAGAAACCAATAATCTCTATTTTATAAATTAGTGCGTGACAAATTATTTTTTATAATTTTTTATTCATACTAATGATCTTTATTTTATAAATTAGTGTGACAAATTATGTTTTATAATTTTTTATTCATACCAATGATCTTTATTTTATAAATTAGTGTGACAAATTATTTTTTATCTCTAAATCTAATTGTTATTTAAAAAATTTCTTGTAATGACATTGCAGTCAAAATTAGCTCAATGTATCCCAAAAAGATAGAAGAGAATAATTTTTTTATGTACTTCAAAAAATACCAAAACAATACAATCACATAAAATACCACAATTAACAATTATCAGTAATGAAAATATAAGGTTTTTTTTTAAAGGGAAAATATCACCAACAAAGTTAATAAAACAAGAAACAACAAATTTTTCAATGGTAAGGCGAAAGTAATCCAAAAAGTTAAAACAGATGATAGTGTTTAGAGAACAACGAAAGAAGATTTCGACTCAAAGAGCTCAATGGAATGCAACATAAAATTTACACCTATACTAGACCAATACGAATAAACCTATTTGGCAAAAAAGAAATTTTGACGATAAATACATTTAAATAAGACAATAAATAAATAAATTGTATTTTTACTCTAATACTCTATAGTAATTTTCAAAATTTCCTTTTATTGAAAAAAATTATTTACAAAAAATAGACAGGTTCACCAATTAGTCATGAAATGATCATATATACTACATCGCTGATGCTTCCACTAAAATTAAAATTGATAATCTCAGAATTAGCTATGCAATTTTTTTATAAATTTGAAAACATATTATTAATTAAAATTAAGAACTTAAATGAAAAATAGAAAATATTTTGAAAATATCAATTTATTTGTTCTTAATTTAACATTTAAATATTTACTTAATTCTTATTAGAATTTTTCACCTGCATTTGATTTAATTTAATGGACAAAGATTAATTGCTAATTAGATACTTAAAGTAAAAGAAAACTACAAATAAAGATAGAAAGTAACTTTTTTAAGTTGTTCTTAAAATAGCTTCATCTTTTCTCTTTTCTATATCATTATAATTAGTGGTAACTAATGATAGTAATTTTTATAATGATTCCTTCCTTCGTAAAAATATAAAATATTTTAATGAAATTTTATTATGACGTTATTTTTATTGTTTCTTACATTTAAAGTTTCACATAACTTAAAAATTGAGATAAATAGTAATTTAAATATATTTTTCTCTTTTAATATTTTCGAGGTGTTTAACGAATGTGTAACATAACTTTAAATTACAAAATTTTAATGAATTTTGAGTCGAACTATTTGTAATGTATATGAAGACAAACTTGAGGTTCAAAATGTGAATCCTTATTAAAAATGAATGAAAAAATGGTTTCAAGATGATTTTTTTTTTTCATTATTACTCCATTGGAGGATGAATCCTGTTTCCCTTAGACATTAACAGTAGAGTTTGTTTCCTTACATCCAAAAGTTATACATTGATTAATGACAATTTAAATATATTTTTTTCCTTCAACACCCTAAAACACCTTTTTAGAAAACAAAATCATAACTGAGCTACAAAGTTTAAAATAAATAATACCTCAAATACTATATTTTAACTATGCTATCTCAGTATACTTGAATTAAAAACATAATCTATATTTTTACTTTAATTTTAATATATTGTATTAAAAATGTTCAATAAATAAAATAGTCTTATATGATGTATAGATTATTCGTTATGAATTTAAAATATAACTTATACGTTAAATTTTTTTATTACAAATATAATTTATATCTTTAAAATATTTATTTATAATTAGTTTTAATTATAAAAATATTTATCTAATACGTTGCTAGTACCAAAAATCTATTTTCCCTTCTAAGCAAATTGGAAAACCTCTTGAATTCTCCTTATAATAATTGTATTTCTTTTTTTTTCAAAAGTTACTATTATCTTTTTGATTTTAGATCCTTCAAAGGTGCCAAGACTAATCCATCAACGCATTCCAGTCAAACACAAACAATCCATGCTAGAATTAGGGTTCATACTTAATACACGAACTTCGATCATTTTATGGCTTAAAGTAATGTGCCATTAAAATAACTTTGTTATTTTATACTAAATCGATTTTAAGGTTTAGAATTTAAAAATTTGCAAATAAAAATTTGATTAAAAAAACAGATTCTATTAAAAATATTCAGTCAATTTTTCAATAAAAAAATCTATAGATAAAAAGAAAAACATTTTTTAACGTATTTCTTTACATTTTTATCTTCTCTAAATACACGTTAGGGTTAGAAGGTGGTTTCAAAACGTCTAATCCATTTGCACGGTATTTTCTTTGTTTCACAATTTCAAATAACTTATTATAGTTTTTTGTCATATGCAACATTACCACGAAGTTTCCTTTTATAATAGATTTTTCAGGTTCGTCATTTATACAATTCCACAATTTTTTTTAGTAAATTTGGATTTAAGCTATTTTAAGTTAAGTGTAACTGGAATTTTGTACCCGATAAAAAAAATATAAACTAAGTAAAAAATATTATTACAAGTGATTGATTTTATATTCTTAAGACAGATTGATAAATAATTCATATTGTAATATGATTATGGAAAAATTGAAAACTAGTTATTTTTTTTCTGTTGATTTTTCCTACCAAAACGTGTTCCCTTTATTATCATCATACATTGACCAATTTTTCTGTAGGAAATTTCATTGAAAGTTGAAAGAGAAGAAAAATTTTGGTTTGGTAACTATGAAACAGAAGTTATATATTAATTGGGCTTAGGTTTCTGCATTGAACAGACATAAATTGAGGATGACTAGGACAACTATTTCTTTTAAGTCTTTGTCTTTCTGTATTCTCTTCATGATCACCTTCACTTTGTTCATCCAACCAATTCCAGTTAAAGCAGGTTTATCTTTATCATTAAATCATCCAATTTACAATTTAATATCATGTGTCATTTATATCAGGTTTTTTCCTTTATATTTTTAGTCTTATGAAAGTAGAAATTAAGTAATAAAACTATCATATTAATTATATATTATTATTTGATCACCCATCCTCATTTACCATGATAGTTATAAATGCATAGTGTAATATAAAAGGATTTGTAAGTGTAGTAATTAAATTTGGTTGAAATATATCGAGATGATGAAAAATTGTTTTAATTTGTAGATTTGAAGATGAGAAAGTTGGGTGTTCGACCAAGCCCACCTCCTCCACCCCGTTCAGGCCCACAAACACATGTTAAACCAGTTTTTCCTTCACCTCCACCTCCAATTTCCATGGCATAAGATCTACTTTCTTTCTATCATTTCTTTCACTGCTTTATTTTATACACTATCGAGTTTAATGTTAAAATAACATTATTATGTCAAAATTTCATTCCAAACATTCAGAAGAGAAAAGACACTATTTAGTGTATACATTTCCTGCCAGTTGATAAACTGTACTTCCTCCTCGTTCAAATAAAAGTATAATTATTTAATTTAAAAATACTTAATATTTTTAATTTTATCGTCTCCATCCGATAATAAGTACACACACACACATATATATATATATATATATATATATATATATATATATATATATGTTTCGATATCAAGTATTATCAAATATTTTTAAAAAATTATAAATTTATAAATTTATAAATTTCGAATTAAAATATGAAATAATAATTAGATAAAATGAAATAATTATAAAATACTACACATTAATATCATTTTATGACAATTGTTAATTATGCAACTATTAATAAAAGAAAGTCGATGAAGTTAAAAAATAATTTTGAAAAATTATAAAAAAAATATTCAAGTTTAAAAATACTTCAAATATGTTTTTTTAAAATTCAAATAAAATATATATTTTTTTTATACACTAATAAAGAAATCAACGTTTACCTATCTCATTAATATATTATCTGAGTATTCTCTATATGATTTTTATTATGCAATGAATATTATATCTCAAAAGTTAATTTAAATTAACTCTTTACATCATGAAATTTTGAGGTTCTATTTAAACAAATGATTTTTAAAACTATATATCAAAATATAATTTTTCCTTGAGTTTGTTTCAATTAATCATTTTAAAGATATTGTTTAGAGATATTGGATTGTTTTGATCCAAAACAAATTTAGAAAATGTTTTCAATTGAAAATCAAGATGTGTTCTAGTGAAAAGAAAAATGTAACAATACGCCCATCTTAATATGCCATTTTATTTTGTTACAAGAACAAACAAATATCTATGCATTGAATGAGTATGAGATAATTCAAAAAAATTAAAATAAAATGTACATAGCCTAATTAAACATTTATAGGATAAATAGTTAATTATAAACAATTACCGAATACCTGTTTATTTATAAGCACCTATATGAGTTGTATTTTAATAGACGGAAAAATAAGGCTAAATTGTGAGTTATGAGCCATTTTTATAGTGTCTTAAAGTGGCTATTAAAATAGGTTGAGAATAGCATTTGAAAGAGTTATTGAAAATAACTTTAGAATCTGTCAGAGTTATTTTTTATTTTAAATTTATCGTAATAAGGTTTCTACAATGATTTATAAAAGTAGTAAATAATTATATTTTGATTATAAAAAACTTGGTAGTTTTAGCTGAGTCTGAAGCATTAGCATTTTTTATTATATTTATGAATTTGGCAGAACTCAATGCTATTCTTAAACTTTAATCTACAGTGCTTGGGTTCTTTTATTGCTCAATATTAATAGGTAAGCAATCAGCTCTATATATTGTCACTGTCTTCTTTTCATATAATTATACCTTACAATAACTATGTTAAAATTTAATAACAATTACGTACCTAACTTTTTAATATTTAATGAATTTTTAATTTTATATTATGTTTCATCTTCTCATTTCTATTTAATCTGAAACTTAAACTCATATATAAAATTCTAACAATGTTTTCCTAGCAGATAAGTCTATTCCTCGTTGTGAAAACATTATATCCATTTTTGTAGTGTTCATTTTAACTGGACCACTTTTTTGGAATCCTTTGCTAATGTTTCCGCTGTACTATTTCTCTAAACTGAATTTTCCAAGAAAAAGAAATTGTTAAAATTTTAAGTGAATTTAAGTCTCACGTTAAATAAAAATAGATATCATATAAGGTTGAAGATTCATTACTTTTTATTTTAAAATTTTAGATAAAGAGTAATGTCAATCTCTTATAAAGTTAAACTCAAATCAAATTGATATTTTTTATTGACGTTGTCTACCTAAACCTCCTTCTCCGTTCAAACAAGATGTGATACATGGTTAATCAGCTATCTAACTTCTTTGCAACCCTTAATTTATTGTTTGTGAACTCTTCTCCTATTCAGATGTGCTTGCACTGTGCGTGAGGGTAATGATTATACGCATGTGAAAGCTTAATAGCTTAATCAATGAATCCTTGTTTGTTTGCATTTCCTAAGTTGGCCAACCGCAATTTATAGGATCGATTCCTTAGGCAACGATGCTTTCAGGGGTTTCCCAGTTTTTTTAACTATATAAAGAACTACAAACCATTTTGGAAAACTTCTTTTATGGAAAAACTGCCATATTATTTAAAAGAATCTGTTTGAATAAGTAGTTCAAACAAGTTTTGAAACTTCTAAATCAATGATATTCATGTACCTCTTGGGTGTTTGTCAATGGCTATGTATGAAAATAAACAAATATTAGCACCCATCAGTCAAGACTAAAGTAGCATGTAAGCCCTGACAAGGAAAAATCTGAAGCCATTTGGGATTTTACAAACTGACAAAAAATAATTGAGAAATAGTTTTTCTTTGTTGTGTTTTTCATTGATGCTTAAGAAATTTCCTTGAAATTTCAGCAAGCTTTCTCACAAAAAAGTATCGAACATGTTGCTTTAATACGTTGGAATATCAGTAGTTATAGTTTTCAGAAAATTTAACGTGTTTGTTTAAGACAACTGAGAGCTTAACCAGCCGAAAGTTTAACCGTGCATTTGGATTGTCCTTTGTTTTGTACGGAAAACCAAACCAAACCAAACCAAACGTAGGCTCATTGTTTCAGCAGGTGGAGCCAAACACTTTTTAGAATCCAAGGATCCAAAAGTGAGTTCAAAGAGCCAGGTTGAGAAAAATGAAAAAAAAAAATCCACAAATTCATGATTGTGCCAAGATTAAGTTGCACTGTACCTTCTGTACATGTTTGTGTGTTTTAGATGTGAGTTAGGTTAAAAAAAGTTTAGCTGTTTTTCTATTTAGATCAAATTATTTACCCTATTTTATCATACAACAATAAATTAAACTTATATTTAACAACAATAACATTTGAAGATTTATTTAAAATGAAGGAAAGGTAGAAGATGAAAACTAAAGTAAAGACTATTATTTTTTTAATTATTCATATTTAGTGACTTGCTTGAAATGGAGTATTTATGTGTTGTTGTTAATGTAATAAAATATAATATAAATGTTTTGATGTTTTTTTTTGTATAAGTTGTTTTAATTTATTTTATAGAAGTTTGTTTTCTTTTAGTGTATGTTTGATGATTTATTGTGCAACGAGGTGAATTTGCGGGTGACGAGGTTACTATGTTATATCAAGATTTGCAAGAAGTGTCGTCAAAATGGGTTGAAATCCGTGAGTCAACCGGGCTCATCAAAGGGTTTGAGCCGGGTTGGGTTGGAAAAATATGTAAAATTTTTATGCGAGTCAATTTTGACTCAGCTCACTAAAAACCCGGCTCACATGGGTTGAACCCGTGGTGGGTCAGGTTGGCTCACCAACCCACCTATTTTTTTTAATTAAATTAAATTAATTATTCAAATATTATTTTTTTATTGAAATCAAATTAATTAAATTAATTATTCAAAATGCACAACCTGATAAGGAAGGAGATACTTTTCAAGAGAGTTTAGGGTTTAGGGTTTTGTGGATTTATCCATTCAGGACTCCAACTTAATAGATGGATAATATTATAAATTGGATAATTCAGGAATATATGATTTGTTTTATCTTGTTTTTAGACCTATCTATAAGCATGACAGTTTTATCTTGTGCTATATATTTTTGTTAACGGCTATATGTAATTTCTTGGTCAAACGGTTGTGTATGTCTCATTAAATTAAATTGGCAAAATTGTATGTTTGATAGCTTAGAATATATATAACAATATATTTCTTTTGTTTCGTTTTCTTTTATATCAATTGGTCCAATTATTACTGTTTCAATTTGATCGATCAAAATAACATGTTATAAGAATCTCACGAAAAAAAAGTTAATTAAGTGAGCTAACCCGTTTAACCCACCAACTCGTGTGGGTCGGGTCGGGTTCGAATTTTTTTGGCTCCCTAATAAATGAGCCGGGTTGGATTGGCTCACTAAGTGGCCAACCCGTGGTGGGTCGGGTCAGACCGGGCCGGATTACCCGTTTTGACAACTCTATTTGCAAGTATTTACTCTATATATAACGTGAAATGACTATTCTACCCTTGGGAATTGATTCCTCACTCGTTTAATTCATTCTTTCATAGATTCGATTCCCCCATAATTCCATATGTAAGAACATACGGCTGTGAAAGGCTCACAACATAATATTATTTATTTTATTTACCTTAATTATAAATAACAACTTCATTTCATTTTAATATAATTTCCATAATTTACGTTAAATTTATATCATATTTATTTTCAATGATAATATAATAATCTAATTTTATCAATTAAAACATTTTTAATTTATCATAGTCATCATATCACACAAAGTTTGTGAAACTTTCTTTACAAATTCACTTAAATCACATAATCTTCTCTTTAAAACAAACAATATTATAATTCTTTTTCTATTTCTTCGAATCTATCTACTCATCTTCTTTCAAATCCTTTCTTCAATTTAAACATATCATTGAAATGTGTTTTCTTAAGATGATGAATTTAAGAAAAAGTGAAAAAAATAATTTGAAGATAAATTGTTTTGTTTTTTTAAGGAATTTGAGAGTGTAAGTAAATAGATTTGAATGTAAAATTTAGAAATGATTGTGAAAAATTTGATGAATGTGATCGAATAAAAAAATATTTTAATAAAGTAAAATGTAAAATTACTATTTTGCAACCTATTTCCCAATTTTATAATTATTTATACATGTATGGAATAGACATGCAATCGATTTTCACCTCCGTGGAATTGATTCTCATCTTATAAAATTATTTCACATCATCCATATTGCGTATTATTTAACCATTTAACCAAAGACGTTATTGTAAAAACATATTTCACACTTACCAATTTCCTCCTCCCTCAAACGAGATTGCATATTATTATAATTCCGCAAATATGCATTTCTAATTCCTTGGATAAACACAACACGTTTTACTCGTATATTCATTTTTATTAATAGCTAATGACATACATTGTCATAAAAAACAGTGATATAAATTTCAGCCATCAATAAATATTTATATATAATCATTATAAATTATATAGATACATTATTAACGTACAGGTTACGGAAGACAAATACCACTACATAATATGATTTTTTTTTCATGAAAACATATTAAGATTTGTAACTAAATTATATACTTGCATAACGTATAAATGAATATTTAACATGTAACTAATTAATATCTGTTGTAAAAAAAACGGTCATAGTATAACCATGGAAATATTTCAAAACTGTATGAACATGTAACATTAAAAAGAAAACACGAATAGAACATGAATAATTAATGTAAAAATCTCCTATGGTCTTACTTAACTTGCCAATATTGGTATCTAATATATCTGCTTACTTTTATAATTATTTTTAAAATCAGATCTGTTTCGGATGTGTAGGGCTGTGCTATTCCTGATCTCCCAATTCTCCTGCGCTCTTGTCTTGGTTGCTGATCTTCCTTCCAAGTCTTAGCTCTCCCTTTAATCCTAGGGGGCGGAGACCTGCAAAAGACTCTCCGATGCCAAAGTCAGTTTCGGAACAATGGCTTTTCTTAAGGACAGCAATAAATGTGCATTCAATGTAACCTATCTACCACTCACCATGGACCTGTATTTATAGTTTTCGCTATGGGCTTGGGATTAGTGAAAAGTTAATCACAGCCCAAAGTAGCCCAATAGCTTTTAATCCCCACTTACCTCTAAGCCAGGTTAATTTACCTAAGCCACGATGATTAGTGATTTGGGCGGTCAATGACGTGTGGGCGTCCGCCCATGTGATATGGGCGTCTGCCTCCAATGTCACGGAAGGCGGACGGTGGTTGGTCCTTCGGCATTAAAATGCGCTAACGGTCATTCCTGGTACAAGATCAAAAGTAATCTTCTATCAATAGACAATATATACAAACTTTTTTTCGCTGACAGTGCATGCTTCTTAAATTTAGAAACATGCTAATAATTAGTAAATTTTATAAATATTTAAATTATAAAATATAACTATACCATTTTTCAAGATTGAATATTTTATATAAAAACATAATAATACATAAAGTCGCTATAACTATTCAGATGGAAAATCCACATTAATATAATTATTTAAACAGTTAAATTTATATCTTTATTAGAATTATTTATTTCTATATAAAAAATTATATACTCATTTTTTAATTAAATTTTGAAAAGTTATTTAATTTTCGTACCTTTTATATTCGTAACCTACATAAGTTAATATAACACGTGGAGACAGGCTTTAACATTATATAGAATTAAATTAAAAATAACTGAACATTTTAATAGCACATTGATATAATTTTGATGCAGAATTAATAAATATTTTAGTATATTTTTCTTTTTTGTTAGTATCTTTTATTTCAATTAATAGAGTAAATTTTAACTATTAGGAGTTGATCTGATATTGTTTCATCGATAGTTTCTATGTAATGAAATATGATTTCCATCACAATATGTATACATGCAATAAAGTCAACATTTAAATACCGTTTCCTATCGCTTCATGACCCTCAACATCACTAGCTAGTAACATTTGACATGTTTTTTCTTTTTCTGTAAAAAACATGTTTTTTCTTTCTGAAAGATTTTTTATTCAAACTTGTGACACGTGTAATGTAATTTGATCTGGGAAGTGGAGAATGTTATGTTTTCTGAATCTTGGAACGAAATAAGAAATTTCAGGTTTGACAAGAAAAATGTTTTTATTACACAAAGGTGATTGTTGTCATTAAGAGATAGGAAGGCAGTGAAAAAGACGAAGGCAACCCCATGAATGGATGCGTTTCATTGGTAGTTGGGAGAACATTTTGATCTTCATTTTCACCCACGGTCAAAATAAAACAAAACAACAGTTAGTGGGGTTGTGCTGTGTTGTGATGCGTGTGTGAACTCTGCGTTTTGACCATCGCTGAAAATGGAACAACACAGCAGAGTGGAGAGAGAAAGATAGAGAGAGAATAGCTGATTCACTGAGTCTGCCTCTGTGCCTTTGTGTTGCGTGTGCCAGCTGCTCCTGTTTCACTTCGGGGGCAGAGGACTCTGTGTATGTGAAACAGAGGGAGGGAGAGAGAGAGAGAGAGGGCAAAAAAAAGCTCACTCAACTTCTCTTTGCTTCTCTTGGATCCCTTTGACCCTCCATTGCCATTCACCTTCTCTTGCACCCCTTTTGCTTCTCTTCCTCTCAGAATGGCACACTTGCTACTTCTCACAGATCTCTTCTTCTGGTATCTCTCTACCCTGTCGATTACCTTTATTTGATCCACTACTCTATTGGGTTTCTGTAGAATAGCTTTGATTCATGGGTTGGGGTGTTCCGTTTTTCTCTCTTTAATTAGTTAATTGGGTCTCTCCTGTTTTCCTCTGGATTTTTTTTTTACTATGTTAGATTTTATGGATTTTTAATTTATTTTTCTAATTTAGAAAAGATTTTGTGACTTGAACAGAGTTGATGGAGTGGAGCAGTAAGGGTGATCAAAACTGGTATCATCAAATTTTGTGCCTTGATTATACCATTCCTGTGAATTGAAGGCTCTGTGTTGAGGTTTTGTTTGAGTTATAGGGTGTTTTGTATGGGCATTGTGTACAGAGAGTAAAACTATAGAGTCACGAGCAATTAGACATAATATGGGTGGTATTTGCTCGAGGTCATGGAAAGGCACTGTTGATGGTGTAGCTGTGGATAATGCACTCAGTGGAAGCTCGAGGCATGCTAATGGTCATGCTAATAGTGAGGCTGGAATGGCTTATCAGTCTATTGGACCTCCCAGAAGTATAGATAGCAATTCAAACGCGCTTCCTGATGATGATGACTTGGATAAACATCAACGGGAGTCGTTTTCTTTTACTGGATTGGAAAATGTTTCCTATGGGTCAATGGCAGATGATATCAATGATGGGATTCCTCGCCTGTCCAGGGCTTTATCGCATAAATCTAAGTCCAAACAAGCTGCTGTTAAGTTGAGTTACCTTTCTCATGTTTGATCTTTTTATTCTTCTAGGTTGGATTAGCTTATTTTGTATTTGGAAGTTCTTATAATCAATATGCTGCAAAGATGCCCCTGGCTGGAAAGCTGTTTTTTTTGTGTGAATATGAAGGAAAACCAAGAAGTTTTATAATAGAAAAAGCTATTTCATTAGAGAGAAAAGAGGGGAGGTACAGTTGAGGGGACAAGATACTATTCAGAGAAAGAAAACAAACTGTCTTCAGATTAGAAACGGAAACTCTCTTGAAAAAGCCATGGGTAGAGAGCACTTAGGTGGAGCCATGAACCAAAATCTCAAAGCATATTTAGCTAAAATGGTATACCCTTAAAAATTTACGTACTTCACTCTGACAAAGATAAAAGTCTCCCAAAAGCTTAACCTATTCTGTGGGAACTCAGGCATTTTTTTTGCCTTGCTAACACGCCAATTCACATTTATTTAGAATAGTGGCATCAAGCATCAAACTTGTGAGCTCTTGTATATTGACGCTTTGATACAATATCAAGATTATCTCTCCAAAAAGCTTAAGCTATTAGGTCAGAGCTCCTGATAGTATACACTGATGAAATTCACTAAAGAGCCGCCAAATTTGCATAGAGTGACAACATATTATTTTTGGGCAGACTGCATCTCCAATTTCTACCACATAAAGCAGTTTCATGCTTGGAATTCCTGTAAAACCAACCTTATAGCTTTTAATCCAACTGACATGGGGAAATTTTTCCAGTGATCCCAAGTCATCTGTACCATTGTTATTAAAATCGTGATTTACCTCATAGGATCATATGATCTGCCAATCGAACATGCCTTGGCAAGCTGAATTGTTGTTGGGATTGCCAAGGAGTAAGGTTGGAGCTGGATTGCGACATTCCATGTGCAATTGTGGGATCGTTGGTCCCCAGCAAGGCAGAGCAAGTAAAAAAAGCTGGTTTGTGTTTGACCAGGTTCCAAAATCCCTAAAATCTCTTCTCATTTACCAAATCCTTGCCTACCCATTTGCAATCTTCTTTGTTCCGTACCCATTTGCAATCTTCTTTGTTCCGTACCCATTTGCAAATCTCTTTATGCAAACACCACTGGACCTCTCCTTTATTCACAATGGTCACCATGCGCTATTTGCACTGCTGCCCTGGGCTATGGCCTTCTATGTCATTGCATGACCGATTCTGCATCTTGTTATATCATCATGGGAACGAAGGTCACTCTTAGTATCTACCACTTCTCTCAATCTCACTCCAGTTATCTCCTCTTGTAGTTTCATACTCAATCTATGTGATTTAATTTTTCTCTCATGTCTCATACGTATAGTTTGTGCCAGGTTGCACTCCTCACCCTGCATTGACAAGACTGCTGCTGGGCAATGGGAGCGTATTCCACATTTTTTGCAATTTTTCACGAAGTATAGTGTGTATTTATGTAAAACAATAGCCATAAAAAATTCCAATATTTACAAAACTATGCTAATTTTAATTATTAACGGGATATTTCTCATTATTTTGTGTATTTAATTATCTAAATTGGTTCAATGAATCTTCTTCAGAGTTAAGAGAATACTCTTCTCTTTTGTATTTTGTATTGAGCAGTATCTGTTAGGAGTTTTGACTGACTCCTGATAGGCCTGTAAATTAGAGACTCGGTCACTTTTGTATTCATTTAACATTAATACAAATTCTCTTTTATCTTTCTCTGGAAATGTGATTAAAATTCATCACTAGCTAAGGCCAATACAACAAAATTTAGTGTATCAAAGCGAAGGTAAAACCAAATCACATTTGAACCTACAGTGAGCATTGAAGATACTTATGAAATGATTTCATGCATTCTCATTGCAGAAAAGATCGGTACAAGGTGCTGTATAGAAAACTGTACCTAACCAACAAGAAAGAGAATAACAAGGATGTTTGCCAAGTGTCCTAACAAACAAGGGAGAGAATGGGAGGGATGTGTGACAAGTGTCTCACTACAAATAATGCATAAGCAATCTATGAATTGGAGAAAATAATAACAAATTTCAGCTGCCATATTCCCCTTCATGCTGGACTGTGGATGTGCAAGAGTCCCAGCTTGGCAACACATTGTGAGGTTTATAGGGAGGAGAGTTATAGTGAATGTCAGCCAATTGATTGGAAGGTGCAACAGGAAGGTCCTTCCTTTTTTTCTTTCTAATCGATATCGTGTGGTTAGATGTCTAGATAATTTCTGTTCTTTGTCATAAGAAGGCTGGAGTTTGTACTACAAGATATGTGAGTTTACAGAGAAGTGCTTACATATGTTGTGCTTTTAATTATATTAGTTAGACTTCATTTTTCTAATGAGCTAATACCTCCATGGTGCCAAACATTGGTCTTAAAGAAGAACTTGTTCTTGATCTCATGGGTTAGATTGGATCTATATTCTTTACCATTTCCTTTCTCTCCCCCTTCCCCATTTTCAGGTCTTTAAGGCTTCCCATATATGCAAACAAGGGATTAGATTGGCTTGTTGTCTTATCTTTTGCTGTATTACAGGTATCAGAAGTGAGTTCACTTTTAGGAAGAGCTGGTACAGCTGGGCTTGGCAAGGCAGTAGAAGTTTTGGACACACTAGGTAGTAGTATGACAAATTTGAATCTCAGTAGTGGTTTTACATCGGGTGTGTCAACAAAAGGAAATAAAATTTCAATTTTGGCCTTCGAAGTTGCAAACACAATTGTTAAGGGTGCCAATCTGATGCAATCTCTTTCAAAAGAGAACATCAGACATTTAAAAGAGGTGGTTCTGCCATCTGAAGGAGTGAAAAATTTGATATCCAGAGATATGGATGAACTCCTAAGAATTGCTGCAGCAGACAAGAGGTAGACTATAATGGATATTTTCATGATCAACATAGTAGAACTCTTATTCTAGTTTTGGAGCTTATTTTCTTAAAGTTTTCACTTTCTTATTCTTTTTTGACAGAGAAGAGTTGAAAATATTTTCGGGAGAAGTTGTGCGTTTTGGAAATCGTTGTAAAGATCCTCAGTGGCACAATCTAGATCGCTATTTTGAGAAGTAATTGTAGTTGAATTGATTTAATCTTATATTTCTTAAGAACAAATATAGCTGAATGGATTTAGTCTTTATTTATATATTTTCTTGTAACATCTAACATTGTGTTTGTTATGGTTTTCTTTGCCTTTGTTGATGTTTAGGTTATGTTCAGAGCTTACACCACAAAAACAATTGAAAGAGGAGGCAGAAATTGTGGTGCAACAACTAATGACCTTTGTTCAATATACAGCTGTGAGTAAGCCTGTTAAAAGGCACAGTGCATATCCCTGTCATCTTCGGATTTGTATGCTGAACTCATAACACTTTATATCTTTGTCAAAGTGTGTATTTGAGTATTGTATCTAAGGAATGTGTTCAACATACAGTTTGCACAAAACTAATGGGAAACTGTGTTTTGGGGTCTCTTTGAGTAAACTTCTCTATTAACACTTTTAGGAGAAGAAAGCAAGAAAAAAAAAAGGAAATAAACTTCTCCATAAACTTAAATTAACTTATGCAAGAGTATAAAAACATATTTTGGAGAAGCTATTATATAATAGCTCGCAGAGAGATTTGTTTCACTTTTTAATTTATTTTTTTCTTTTAAAAGTGTTTATGAAGAATTTTATTCAAACAAACCTCTGTTGTAGTTTGAAATTCTTTTATCACCCTCATTCCCTTTGCCAAGAATATCACTTAAAACACAACTACATTCATATGAAGAAAATAAAGCTGTCTCAATTGCTTGGTAATTGCATGTTCTTAGTTGAATTCACTTTTGTTTTATGCTGCAGCCATGTTGTGTAAAGGTATCTTATTTAAGAGATTCACTGTCACCGTCCATTTTTAATTAGATATAAACTTTCATTTCAGAGATTGATAATTTACTGTCTAGTATATTTCCACTTTATATCTGAAACTTTAATCTTAGCTATCTATGTTATTGCACTTATTATAAGAAAGAATGTGTATTAACAGGTTATACATTTGCACATTTAGATTGAGAGATACTTAGATGGACCTTTCTCCTGTGCTTTCTGGGTTTACTGTCTTGAATTTACGGATTGTTTCTCAATGAAATTGCCACTTTCTTTCATCTGTCATGTTATGCATATTAAGAATCCTATGAACAATTTTTTAACACTTGTATAATTTAAGTTAAGCTTGATTTCCAAACATTCTTGTTTAATTATGAAAAAAAAGTTTGATATGGGTAATCATGAATAATTAAATTATATAGTGGTTAAGTAGTCTGAGATAAATATTCCCCCGTTTTATTTTGTCCATTATTTAAGGTTCTTTTGTAGAAATCAAGAAACACAATAATTTTGTAGATCTTAATAAAATAGTTATGAACTTTTTTATTTCACATTACAATAAAAGCTTATAATTAAAGATTAGGTGAAGAGTAAGGTTATAATTGACAGAAGAGTAATTAATGTTATATTAGACTTTTTTTGTAAGAAATTATCCTTACAAACTAAGCTTTGACAATTTTACGTACCTTTACAATTTTACATACCTTTAGCTAGATTAATGTGGCATTTATTACCTTTTCATTTTAATTTTCAACTTTGAACTCAACAAACACAAGCAACATCTGTGCTACTAATTGGATATCAAATTTTCATTTGTGGGTAAATAGCTTGTCAATTTAATATTTTTGAATTATTTGCATTCCTTTTTTATCATACACACGCATATACACATACATATATTACATATATTTTAGTTATATGCATGTGAGACATCAGAGTCAATAATAAAGGAATGTAAGCTTCTTGAAGATCATTTTTATTATATTCTTTTGAGAAGGAAAGAAATTCACAAGACCAAGAGAAAAATTATGAAGGGGAGGGTTGAATTCATCAACTAAAGAACAAAACAGAAAACAATAAAGCAAAGCAGAACGATAATAACTTGGAGAGCAAAGAAGGGTTCGAAGTTTCTTCTTTTTTTAATTGAAAAATGAGTCATGATCTGATTCCAATTCATCTCCTCCCTTTACTTTGTGAAATAAGAGAAAAAATAGACATCCGAAAGGAAAGTTGGTTCTTATTTCTTTATGCTGCACAGCTGATTTTGTTAACTTGACATAATTTAGTTAGACCTTTTTCTTTGAGTGCAGGAATTATATCATGAATTGCATGCTTTAGATAGATTTGATCAAGATTATCGGCGCAAGCTTCAAGAAGAGGACAATTCAAATGCCACACAAAGAGGTACATGTTGGCCTGGATTTACTTGTCCAATTGTCATTAAATACTCTTGAGACATGAGGAAAAATCAATATTATTTCTGATAATTGAAAACTGTACAATGCAAGTTACGATGTATACAGATTTGGTTATAAAGGCTATCCCAGAACCATGATTACTTCAAGTACAAATAAGGAAAACTGTAGTAGTTACATTACATATAGTGAGGAAGCATGTGTAATTAAATCTGAAAAAAATAAATAAAATAAATAATGAATAATAACATACGAGCTACAACAGATTCCATGTTCTTGTATTGAGCATTTGAAAATTTATTTGTTTCTGAGTCAATGTCTTGTTTACAGTAGTTTTGACCAAAATATATGTCGATTCATCCTCTAGTGGCATTCTTTGCCTGTATTCAAACTAACTCAACCAATTTTCTCCATTTCTTTCTCAATTGGTATCCGGCCAATATATCCTTATATATAATATTAAAATTATTTTGTGTTGTCTTTTGTGTGGCTACACATTCATCTTAACATATTCATTTGTGCGGCTCTCACCTTTTTCTCGTGATATCTATTTAAACATTCACTACCATATAACAATATGAGAAAGCTTTCTTTTTAGTTTGGTTGGTACTTTGTTGTCACAAATAACCTCTGATGCTCTTCTCCATCTTAACTACTGAGCTTGTATGCTGTGTGTGACATCTTAGTTCATTTACCTCCAAGTCATATTTCTCTTGTTGTTATATAACTATGTTTGTCTTTGTTATCACAATAATACTCATATTTTTAAGTGATCAATGATTACAAACTGTGTAGGAGACAGCCTTGCAATTTTAAGAGCAGAACTGAAGAGTCAAAAGAAGCATGTAAGAAATCTGAAGAAAAAATCATTATGGTCCAAGATTTTAGAAGAGGTAAACAGTGTTATTTCTACAAATATTTTAGGTTAAATCGATTATTATAATAGAAGGTTATCTTAGATTTAGTATTTTGTATTTGTTTAGTTTTGTAGTATTGATGATTTGGCATCTGAAATGTGCTTTCTCTGAAATCCTTGAATTATTTTTACTGAATTTTGTTGTTGTTTCAGTTTAACTACATTCATTTCCCCCTTTTGTTCCTCTTTTTCCCTAATAAAATTTACTTTTCCAATTCTTTCAGCCTCCTTTTCTTGAGCATTTTTCTTATCATACAAGTATAAATTCTAATTGTTGTATTTGCAGGTGATGGAAAAGCTTGTAGACATCGTCCATTTTCTATACTTGGAGATCCATGAAGCATTTGGTAGTTCTGGTACGCTTTCAAGAATTCCCAGTATTTTTTATTGTGTTTAGCAAGTTTGTGATATTCTTTATTTTTGTTCCGAGTATGGACCAATTAGTTACGGTGGACCTGACATCTATTTATTTCCCAGTCATTATTTGTCAAACTTGCTGGAGTTTTATTTGTAGGAAGAGTATTTGATTTATTGACGAAAGAAACTCTTTGCTATAGCATTGACCTATAGTCTGGATATGGTATTCAACAAGGGCAAAAGGGCCCATTCATTTGTATGGTTATAGTTGCAAAGCTTATGTGCTTTCAATGGTTTGATGTGAAGTTGTGTGCATCAATTTGATGCAATAATAATGTTTCTCATAATTTCTTTTTAACTTGTCCCATGTTTTTTGTGAATGAATTTTCTGATCTGTTGACCTTGTCCTGACCTATTTTGTTCTTAATCCCGCTCAATTTAGTTTCTCCTCCTTTCATTTTACTGACAAAATGTAGACTATCCATTGCCATTGCTAAAATACCAGGTAAATAAAACATTTGTTTTATACCTCTTCCTCCTTGCAGATACTGATAAGCAAGCCAATGATTCTCAAAGTAACCACAAGAAGTTGGGATCTGCGGGTCTTGCTCTGCATTATGCGAACATTATCACTCAAATTGACACTCTTGTGAGTTTAGGATTCTACTTAAATTACATAATCTCTACTATTTGCCATGGTCTTGGAAGTTCAATTATCTTTCTTTGTCTTTTTTGGCTGTAAAATATTATTTTAATAACAAAATTGGAGAAGGAAAGAATAGAAGGGAAGTAATGCATTTACACAGGTCTCAAACAAGCATAATAGTGTGTTAAAAAAAAATCACCTCAAACTCAGCTTCCTATTCATGATAATGTTGGGATATGGTGATAGCATTGGTTCTTTCAACTTATCTTTTTATATTATTTTCATGAAATGAAACAGTTCTCTCGTTTTCTCCTCTCTCCATATTTGTCACAATGGTATGAATGACTGTTAGTATAATTAGTATTAGACTATTCTTAACATTGAGCCACCTGTAGTTCTAGTAGGACAGCTGGAGTTTGTTGTAGACAGTTAGAACTTAATTGACAATCTTGCAGCTCAAGGTATCTGATTTTATAAATACTTTAGTATAACTCAATCATTATTAATACAAGAAATTTTATATATTGCAAAATTCCTATTTTCTGAATTCTTTAATGACTTTCTGTTATTTGGCCTAATCTGTTATTGTGTTCACTTTATTTAAAAAAATGTTACCAAAAGGAAGACCACTACCCCTCTAATGTAAAAAGAAACAGATCAGTTGGATACTGTAGGAACATTTTGGGTTTTCCTACCTCATTTTAAAGTCAGTTTGATTCTATGGCTATCTGGGTTCTGATAATTTGTCTATCCAAGTGAAGTTTTAATAACTAAAAGCAGTTAATAAAATGGGTGATATTTTTTGTTTGTTTTGAATATTTTAAGTTAAGCTTGTCCATTATTAGGAAACTTTGAAAGTTAATCAAAATTGATGGGCCACTTCTAGTTTCTTTTGATACACACACCAGGAAGCAAAGCCTGTCAAACAGGAGATGCAATTCTTTTTCATTTCTTGTTTTGCGTATTACGTACTTCTCTTGAGAAGTAAGATGAACACAGAAGTTCTTTCTTATATTTTTGCACGAATAAGATGATGATTTACTTAATGAGTAACCATGCTCCAATAAACGAGTGACATCTGACATGCAAGGAAAAAAATAAAGCAAAAATAAAATGCTTGAGATTTTCTGTCCAAATCTTGAGGTTCTGGAGTCCGTTTGCTGTCTTCTTTTTTGCCTGTTCTGTCTGCTGGTCCTTTGTTCATTAAGCTTGATCCAGTCTAAAACTTGTCTAGTGAAGTGACAATGTAGTACAAGTGTATCTTCATTTTTGGGCTGGCTTAAATTTTTTGGGCATTATGATTCTGACTACTGTGATTCTGATATTATTAGGACTGATCAGGATAAAGAACATACATCATGGAAAGATTATGGCCATCTTTTTAATCGTTTCATATATTTTATTGAATAGAAAAATGGCACCAACTCTATAAGGCGAAAAGGATGTGTTATAGTTTTATATATAATGCTACTCAAGCTGTTAGAGACACAAATGGTCACAACTGCCCTATTATTTGTTTCTAAAAAAAAATGATAGCACGACTATTAGGAAGGTAGCCCTGAGTTTACATTTTAATTTAACCAGGTGTCTCGATCAAGTTCTGTGCCTCCTAATACAAGGGATGCCTTATATCAAGGGCTTCCGCCTAATGTAAAATCAGCATTGCGCTCAAGGTTACAGTCATTTCAGGTTAAAGAAGAGGTGCATATTCCATTCCCATCATACATTTTATTAGCTGGGTATCCATACCATAAATACTTGATTAATTATTGATGTGCCCCTTTAATTTTTCATTTAGAAAGTTTGAATCTAATTGGAATTTTTATCTCACTTTCTTCCAAGTAAGATCATTTAATTTATTAAGATTATAAAATGCACTATTCTCGCATGTATTCCGGTTAATATATTTTGAATATATAAATCCATTCTCCCTCTTTTTATATTAGTCGTATGCATGGAAGAATTTAATTGACTTAAGCAAGGGGAAGAACTCAATACTGATTTTTGTTGTATGTGTCAAGCAATGTTTTCTTGTTATATGTACTTCAAACTTACATGCTGGTCTATGCTTTTGCAACAGTGAGCACTTATTAAATTAATATTTAGTTTTTCTTTCTAATATTCTCTTAATATATTCCACATAATGATTTACTCAGAAAATTTTTGCCTTTAAAAAATTTAACGTTTACTTCAGAATTTTCAATTTTCTTGTAACCCATACTTGACGAGAAAGGTTTTATTTTAAATTTATTAAATGCTTGTTAATGACTTTACCAGTTCCATCTTTTAATGATTTTTATTGAATTTATCTCTGCCGAAAGAGTTGTACTAATAAAGCTTATACTACATTCCCAATATTGATTGTGACCAAATCTTTGAATCTAAATCTAAAACATTCTTGCAGCTTACTGTCCCACAAATCAAAGCTGAAATGGAGAAAATATTGCAGTGGCTTGTCCCTATTGCTGCAAACACAACGAAGTATATTTGCTAATCCCTACTAAGCAATTACTAGATGTCCTAGTACTGCATTTGGTACAACAAATCTGTTTAAATTTTTTTCCATTGTGATCATTAAATAACAATGCTCATCATTCTATTTTTGAATAGCAATTTGGGATGCCCAAAAGACACTATTGCTTTAACCGTGTTACTATTAGGCATCAGCTTTAATAAATTATGTTCTACTACATGTTCTGCTCTCAAATTTAACTATCTCCTTTTCACCTTGGATTAATTCAGAGCTCATCATGGCTTTGGATGGGTTGGAGAATGGGCAAATACTGGGTGAGGACAGATGGCTGAATTCTATTCCTTTATGTTTGTATGTTCTACCTATTTTTTCTAATGTCAGCTTGTATAGGTCTGAGATCAACCGGAAACCAGCTGGTCAGACCGATTTATTGAGAATTGAAACACTACACCATGCTGATAAAGACAAAACAGAAGCTTATATACTTGAACTTGTTATCTGGCTTCATCATCTTGTCAGCCAAGTAAGAGTTGGAAATGGAGGAATAAGGTCCCCAGTTAAATCACCAATCCGTTCTCCTACCCAAAAGACAGGGCAGTTATTTACACAGAAAACCTGTTCTTCCCCCATGCTAACAGTTGAAGATCAACAAATGCTCCGAGATGTCAGCAAGAGGAAGCTAACACCGGGCATTAGTAAGAGCCAAGAATTTGACACTACCAAGACCAGGTTGAGCAAACAGAATAGGCTAAGCAAGAGTAGCAGTCACTCCCCAATCAGTGAAAGCAAAAATGATATATTCTCAACAAGGAGGCTACCTTCTGTTCCTGTCATTGACTTTGATAATCATCGAATGAAGGCCTTGGATGTCATTGATAGGGTGGATAACATTGGAAGTTCATAGTTGTGTGTCATATCTTGGTCTTTAAGCCAGAGGGGATGCTTGAATTAAATGAGCCTGTTTCCCTTCTTCAAGTTAAGTGGTCCCCTATGTTTCTTGTGAGCCATGAGAAATGTTTGTTGATTTCCTTGGCAAGAGTGCTATGATGTGAGCCATAGTCTTTTTGAGATTGTTGTAGATGATTATGGAGCGGGGACAAAGGGGGTCACCGTTTTTCATTAGATGTATATGTACAGATTACATGATCATATAATAATTGTTCTTCTATATATTTTCTCTTCTGTCAATCTTTTGTCTGTGTATATATACACATATAAGAAACAACACAGAATGAACTAACTTAAGAATATAGAGAAGGTAATAGCAGATGAAGGGAAGGGAGCTTTCTAAGCAAATTTTTATAGATAGCGTTATAGATGTTTCTTGCATAAACAGAACGCAAAAATGATATATCGTTTTTTTTTATCTAATTAAATACTGATACATAACATGTTTCCTATTGACACCCCACTCATTCTTATCTCCACTTGCAACTAAATAAAGGGTTTTCCATATTTTCTTCTTTACTCTCATACAATGTAGAAAATTATTAATATATCTTTGCAATAACATTCGAAACTACATTCTTTAAAACATATAATAATGGAGAAAATATGTCACTGATAAATTTAAAGCTACATAATCATGCTTTAGATTCCACAATTTTATGTGACTGATAAATTCAAAAATCATATTTTAAGCTTAATTCAATCTTACAAATTTAAATATTGTAATATATTATCTCTTTTCATTATATATTTTTTCTCTAGATTATAAGTCTTAATTATTTTTGTTGATAAAATAAGATTTATATTCACTTAGGATGACTTTGATAAAGCCTTAAGAGGTGAATTATAAGTTTATTTCAACCTCACAAAATAAATATAAGATTTGTATCCATTTATATATTATAAAATCGTCTTATTTTTAATCAATGTGAGACTTTCAACTATTTTGAAATCTACCATCTAAAATTATATTTTAACTTACATAACCTAACTTTTTATGTTATGGAGATATGAAAAGAAGGTATGGAAGTTGAAGAAGAAATAGCCAAAAATAAATTGCATCCAATCCAAGAATGCTCCAAGAACCTAATAAGAACATAAGAACCTGATGCCAAACAAGCTAATGCCCAGACATAATTCCAGTCATAGTTGGGACATGGCAGAGATTCTTCTCTTCTGTACGTATAAAATGCTCACTAATATATATATATATATATATATATATATATATATATATATATATATATATATATATATATATATATATATGTATATAGATTCCATTTGCAAGAAATCGCAGATGCTATACGATTTCATCTAAGCCATAGTATATACATAGATCCTATATGGCGACAACTGGATGAGCATAAAGGATGTAATAATGGTATATATCATCCTTGCATCGCAGCCCATGTTTCCTCTCCAAAAAAATTTATTCTATTATCTATATATGAACATTTTAAATAATGCTTCTATTTTTAAACTTAGCTAGATTATTCTTGCAATTGATAAAACAAACAAAAAAATTTGCTAGCTTGTTGTGGGACTGAGTGACTATCAAGTGAGAGAGGGTCCACAATTCCCATAATCGTTCTTGGACAAATAGAAGAAATTTTGGAAACCTTAACCCAAGATATTTGAACCTATTGGATAGAATTACGAGTCATAAATTATAAGGTCCGTATTTTTTATATACTAATTTTCATGAAGATAATCTAAACAAATATATAAAAATGGCATTTATATGCATGCTATATAACATTATGGTGAAAGTTTGCCTCTATATATGGTTTGCCTAATAAAGATTATGATAAAGTTAATCCATAGAAGGTGTGAGATTAAGTTTTATGAAATTGAAAGAGATGATGATAAAATGTTAAAAGATGCGTGTTGTTGGTGTGTAGGTATATAGAAACAAATTCATAGCATGAGAGTAACATTAGCCAAAGTGATGAAAAGCATATTATGTAATGAAGTTAACTATCCACCTAATTCGCAAGACATTATTCCCACGTAATTTTTTTCTGTTTTTGTGGCTTTGACAGCATATCAAGCGTAATTTCAGGTTCTGTGGCATTCTCAACATAAACACATTGAATTTTTTTTAGATGCCATGCTCCGCAAGCAAGATATTCTGTTACTGTATTTTCTTAAATGTTAATTACTATGATACCTTTGACATTAAAAATATAACTGAAGGATTAACAATTATAATCAAAATAGAGAACTGTTTAGGTGGCTTCATTTATGAAAATTTATTGACTTAACATGAACAATAATGGTGCACTTAGAAATTGTTCTCCTTTGACTTTTAGATGCTACTACTTTTAGAAGAAATCAGGATGAATATGTGGGATAATTTTTTCATACGGCTAGGAAGTTAAACACACGTTTAATAAAACAATAATAAGAAGAAAAATGTTGGGGTTTTTAATTCACCAAACGTATACCTCTCATGCACTCACTCTATAACCTATAATACTAGCATTTCATCCCTTTTCTCGAGAAATTAATTAAGTACTTTGTATAAAGATTAGAGGTTAAAGATGGTAATAAACCAAGCTTTTATCTATAGATACATTAGATTTATTGGGAATTTAACTTCAGTTTTAGGTTTATAACGACCCAAGGCCTTTAAAAACCCTAAAGGGAGGCCCAAACCAATCACACTTTGGACCTCAAACTCCTATCCACACCTACCTTCCATCACTACTCTTGTTTCTTTTTATTTTACTTCCTTTCTCATACATAAAATTTCATTTTTTCTTTTTGTTCAATTTGATTCCACTTCTATTAATAAAAGCTTTAAGTAGTTTTTTATTTTAATTTTAAACTTGTAATAATGAGATGAATTTTAATAAAATCATTTAATAAATATTGACCATATTAATTTGCAAATAATATATTTCATAACTGACGCATATGAAATCGTAAAATTATAATATTCTTACATTTTTCAAATTGATAAAAAAATACAAAAAGAAATTATTATTGGAAACGTGATACAGTGTTATTATTATAGGTAAAAATGGAAATGCATTTAAAAAAACGCGAATTTTATTAAATAAGAAAAATCTGAAGTTGGATTCGTATCCTTCAATACAACAGAAGATGAGTCATCTCCAAACTATGCCTAACGCCTGACAAAGGGGAATCAAATAACAAAGATCAAACAAAAATATATCAGACCAAACCAAGAATAACAAAATATTAAGACAGTTAATGTCAACAAATCAGAATAGTTAATTACTAACATTATGGTATGGTGTTTTTTTTAATACACACAAAGATATATATTTTTTCATGGAGGGATCTATTCTCGAATATTAGCTGTTGACTTAACCCTGAGTTTTTTTTTTAAATTATGAAGACTATATTACTGGTCTATGAAATCTGAATGATAGCCTGGGATCTAGGTTTTGAAAATAGAGTGTCGATGTCATAAATTGCATTTATTGTTAGTTTTAGCGTTTTTTCTTGATAATAAATAATGGAAAATTTGTAAGGTTAATAATTATGGAGACATAAGTAAAGAGAAAGAAGAGAAGCTGAAGCGGAAGAGGTTCCATGTAGATTTTAAAGGTTGCTTGTTTGAATCGGTGTATATATCTAGCTAGACGTTATTCCCTTGTCACATGCATTTGAGAAGCAGAATAGGAAAGTTTCGTAGAAGTGGTTAATCAAATAGAATTTATTTTATGTTACGGTAGGGAATCAAATAATCTGTATACTATTTTTTCACGAAGAAGCAGAGGGAATAGATATTAAATGACAGAGGAAAGAAGAAAACGATAGATTACTAAAAGGATCACTCATTCTATTTCTGCCATTCACTCTAATAGAAAACCAATAAAGTTCAATGGATGTATTTCATATATATAATTCTTCATTCATTTTCTTCCACTCGTCTCCCCTTTTCAACTCTCAGTATATATCATAATGTGGATCGCTCTCTCATTTATCTTACTTTATATTCAACCCGTACAAAAATGGAGACTCATTTTTTTTAATTCGTTGCGTATAACATTTGGCCTATAGGTTTCTGAGTTGGTCCACAGCTCAAATAAAAAATTATTTATTTTTTGTAATTTTTTTCTTTTATAAATATTAGGGTATGAGATTTTAATATTTTTATTTTTATTTAATTAAATTACTAGAAATTATAAATTCTATAAGTCTATTTTTTAAAATATAATATTTATAATTTGTTAATTTTTAATTTTTATGTATAAGCGTTGATAATAGAAATCACTTTAAACTAAACTGAAACAATGGTAAAAATGTGAATGAAGGAACTATTTTTAGATGGATAAAAGAATACAAATGAACGAGTTACTTAAAAAAACACACACGATTTACTATTATAGTATGGTTAAATTTTAGAATTAAACAAGGACAATGTGAACCAAATATGGGTTAAGTCATTATTAGCCGGTATAAACTACAAGTTATGTGGGACAAGTTCAAGCAATTGACTAAAATACTCAATCCATCACGGACAATGTGGACCAAATATGGATTAACTCATTATTGGCCTATACAGACTACAAGTTATGTGAAACAAGTTCAAGCAGTTAGTTGACTAAAATACTCAATCCATCTCAAATTTTATTGCACGCATAAATCAACCCACATGACCCATCCCACATTGTCATTCGTAATGGTAAGCCATGAAAAATTTATATATTCAATCTATATATTCATTTAAATGAACATAACAAACTTTTTGTCCTTGAAAAGAAAAAAGTTATATCAAAATTGATCAATTATTAAGTTTTCCAATTTTAATGCAAACTTCATTTGATTTATTGACAAAATTTTTAACACACATTACCCTAAGGAGTGAAATTAGAAAACCTTCTTCATAATATTAGTTTATACTTTTTATCTAGTTATTTAATGATAATTTATTACTTATCAGGAAATTTTAAACATAACTCAAACTTATAAAATTATCACGACCAATTCAATGACTTTTTTTTTTTAGAAAAAGGCACGTAAATTTAGTTAACTTTTATATATTGAATGGTCAACTTAAATTTTCCAAAATAAAAAAAAAAACAGTTAAAAATTGTGCAAAAAATTAACTAAAATTTAGTGGTTTTAATAAAACTGCATCTTCTTATTAAAACGAGATTTGATTCACTGCAAATTAATCTCATTTTTTATTTATGTGAGTTTTCGATACAATCTCTCTCTTATGAATATCTATGTCACATAAATGATATCAAATATAAAAATTGAGAGAAATCCAATTACAAATAACAAATAAATTCAAATATTGAAATTATGATGTTGTAAATAGAAATTGATGTATGTATACATATATATTCATATATTTAACCGTATTTCCTCGTTAATAAAAAATGTTTTTATTAAAATAGTTATTCAAAATTTTGGAGGACTATAAATATATAAATTTACACTTTTATAATGAATATTATTATTTAGTAATAACTTGTTGGATCTTAAATCTAAACCCTCACCATGATCAATTCTACTTATCCTTCATTCTAGGTAAAATTGACTTTACCTTCAATTTTAAAGGTTGAGTTAAACATATTTGAGTAAAAAAGTTGAGCCAAATCAAGAGAAAGGTTAAGCCAAGTTAAAGTTATATATATCTAAGTAAAAAAGTTGAGCCAAATCAAGAAAAAGGTTAAGTAAAGTTAACTCAGATGAAAGTTATACATATCTGAATAAAAAATTGAGCCAAATCAAAAGAAAAATTAAGCCAAATGAAAGTTATAGTCAAGTAGTCGTGGCCAATGATTTCTCTTGATCATAGGCCTACTGCATTATGACTATCCATTATAACATTATCAGTTACCTTACTGTACTTTACTGTGACTTATCAATAAGGTAAATGATATAAATATATCTGATACACAATAGCAGGTATCTGAAGAAACGTGCAGTGGTAGAGTTAGCGGTGGTTGTTAGTGTTTCTAATGTTTATATATAAGGTTGTTTATGTCCTGTAATAATTCATTGACGTAATAATACATGAAAAATTATCTTCTCTCTTGTTTCTTTTACTATGACAAAAGTGGCCATGGGAAGGGAGATGAGATAAGTGATACAGAGTGGCCCAAGTCATCCTTCAAAAATACCTCACTTACATCTTAAGATATCAATGCTGAACCCTTCATATAGAAGCCACATAGGTTGGCAACAGTGCGCTGTGACCACTCCTGACTCAGAACCTGATACCAAACAAACAAAATAAACCCCACAAACCCATTCTCTTCTATGTTCTTAATCACCTGTCAACGTAAGACAGATTCTTAATTGCCTACCACGTATACCACACATGAAGGCCCTATGTATAAATGTTCTGTCACAAGATCAGATATGCTACCATTTCGTCTCCACGATAGACATGCAGTATATACAAGTATTGTACCAAAATTAATGTCATGTCAACGTGGAAACTACGTGCACCACCTTCTCCTGCCTTCTCAATTTCACTACTTGATCGCATCAGATCTGTAATGGCATCTATATGCATATCTTCCTGCAATTTGCAATTTGCAGATCATCCACGTCTCTCTCATCCTCTCTAAGATCATTTTATTCCATCCCTTCATTATGAACATATACGATACCAAAAGGGCTCCGTACCTCACAAATGTCACCTATATGTTATATATTTTCACCATACTTTTCACATGCAATTTCTGTAAGAGCACTTCAACGTATATAACTCAATTTGCAATGTCAAAAATCTGCCTCAGACTTTTCAGATCTATTTGAATACACTCTATATCGAGAAATAACCCACCATTGTTAGTAATATACGCACAGAGAGACCCTTTTACACAAATATTAAGTTTCACCGTGTTATTTGATTAAGTTTAGTTTACTATATTATTTGGTTATGTTTGAAAATTTATTAATTAATGAGATATTATTTAGTTATGTTATTAAAGATTATTGTATATGTTTTTATTAATTTTGTTTAGTTATAAAGCTGGTGAAATCCTTCATGAAAAGTTTGTTTATGTTATTAGTTGAACTTTATTCATGTATATCTCATGAAAGAAAATACTCAATTATATGTATTATTTTTCACAAAAAATAAAATATAAAGAAATTTCAAGAAATCTAACAAAACAATGTTACACCCATAAATTTGTTTCAAGAATATATGTTTTGTTTTAGAAAAAAAAATAGGAGAAAAGAAAGGAAAAAAAAAATCTTCTCTGGGAAATTATTGCTCCACACATCTTATCATAAATGAAAGTTGACGATTTTCACAAATTAAATATTAGGGATCATATATAAAGGGATTCAATATAAAATTGTAAGTTCATTATTAGTTTATTTTTGAAGTTATAAGTTTTTATGATATATTATTATTAATTTTAAACATTTTTTGTTTATAAGATATGATTAAAGCTCACAAACATATTTTTTCTGTTGTGGTTTCAAGACATATTGACTGTGCATTATTGTCTCGCGATGAAACTTCATCTATGTTTTAATTTACGTATATACATAGAAATAGATTTTATGTGTATATATTTTGTTTTAATTTAAGTTTTAGTATTTTTTAAATTAAAATAATTATTTAAGTTATCTTTTTAAAATTTAACTGTTTTTTTCAATTTGATTATTTTATTCTAAAATTTTAAATATTCTTTCAAATTAAAATAACTCTTTAAAATAAAAAATTTATTTACAATAAAATTATAAAAAATCATTTACTTTAAAATATTAAATATTTTTATAAAAGTTCAAAATTGAAAATGTAATCATCTAATAAACAAGAAGAGAAATATATGAAAAATGCACCTTTGGTCTTTTTATCATAGAAGGGTTGTCTCTGTTCAACAAACATATAAGAAATCCATCTCTCAGAAAGAATTAATCAACACGTAAGGTGTTTGCTTATGTAAAATTTCATTTAAAGACAAAATTCTACTTATATAAGTTTATGTATACGATGGGTTAAACTTAAACTCAATTTACTGGTTCCAAAGGATCTACGAGAAGACGAGATCGACCAATTATTTATCATGCAGAGGTTGCTAGCATAAATGATTCGATTACAATTTACAAAGTTGTTGAGATGTGACTTAGAGCAATTCTCGTCATCTAATAACGTTGATATATGATCTGATCCTATCGGTAAATAAGATAATAAAGTTGTGGTGACAACCCATGATATGTCAACGTTTTATTATTCATAGTTCGGTTTATTCCTTAATATAATAATTACGCAGGTTAAGTGGGTATGTGAGTGTTGAACCATAATTGGATTAATGCAAATATTATTGATAATGAGTCAATGTCAATTTAAGATCCACAAAATATTTAGGGTGTTACTCCCTCCACCACCACAACTTGCTTCCTCCACCACCTCATTCCCCTTTTACCATTTTCTTTATTTTTTCATTCCTATTTTACCCTTACTAAAATTTTAGGGTTAATATTATTTAAAATTTCATGTGGACATTCATTCTCTTTATCATTCTTTCCCCTTTCTCTTTATTATTTTTCCCAATTTGTCTCTTACCTTTCACTATCCTTGGGTTGTCTCTCATGTTCCACTTCTTCTTCTCTTTTATAGAATTGTGACGTAAGAGTATGGTGGACTTTGTGTTTAGTAAGATTGAAAGTGAGGAAAACAATTCATCTTCAGTCGTGAGTGTGGTGGTGCTTCAAGGTGCTGGTTCAGAGGCGTGAGAGGTTTAGAGGCGTGAAGGTGCGTAATAAAACCCTAAAATATAAACCCTATAATCTTTAAACGGATGTGAGCATCCGTCAACGGATGTCAACATCCGTTTAAGGGGAAACGAATGTCGACATCCGTTTTCCCTTAAACGGATGTTGACATCTGTTGACGGATGCTCACATCCGTTTAAAGATTATACGGTTTATATTTTACAGTTTTTTTATATTAATTTTGAAGATATTTAAATAATATAATTTATATTTTTTGATATATTATTTTTGAATATATTTTGATGTATTTTAATAATGTATTTTTGAGGAGGAGGCATATCAGGCCTATGGAGGAAAAATGGAAGATGAGAAACGAATGTGATGGAGTTTGGGTGAGAATCTGAGAAGGTTGGGAGGTGGGTGAGAAGGGGTAGAAAGATAGATTTTAGGGTTAAAGTAAATAATTAGGATTAAAAAGTAAAAAGGTTATTTTTGTAATTATAGAAGGTTAGTTTTGTAATTCAAAAAATATGTAATAGAATTAGGGAGGTGGATGGAGAAAATGTGGTAATGGATGGAGTAACACCCAAATATTTAAGTTGTTGAACCAATATTAATTTAAGGTCTACCAAATACATATAATTGGACTAATGCGATTATTACTGATAATGGGCCAATGTCCGTTTTGGACTAAGTCCTCACGGATTTGTTTTTGATACCATTTCAAAAAGTCTCTTATTAAAAAAAGTATGTTATGTGTATATAAATCCACTCATGTGTATTTTGTATTTTATTGAACGTGGGACTTTGTTTAAACCCAACATTATACTCATTTTTCATTAAAAACAATACTGTTCCCAACACGGTTCCCTCATGCTTAATCTTTCTAAACTTAACTTCACGGGAGTACTAACCATAATAAACGTGCATTTATACGCTTTCTTGCAAGATAAGATTATTTTTCTGGGGCTTTCGTCACTAACATACTTTAATTATAGGCATAGAAGGTTTCGAATTAGATATAAAATTTACCGACAATAGGTTAACTACAATTAATTATCCATCGTACTTTTCAAGAACCAAACATTCAAAGCAAAAGGATAAGTTTATTATACCAAGGCGAAATTACGTAAAGCACTGCTCTTACAATGAATGTTGTGTGATGATAGTGCAATAAACTACGTTATCTCCGACACAGTCTTCGACTCCTCATAATTAATAGCCGTTGACAATAAAAAGTATTCATTGACTCCATCTTCCACGTATGTATAGTATTAATTTCTTCATTCATAGATTAAAGTAAAGTACGTATAGCATTGTAGGACCATATGTTGGTATAGATTCTGAGTTTTCTTCTTCTTCTATTAAAGTCTGCCTAATGAATATGAGTGTCACCAAAACTCAGAAAACTTGTGAGATTAATCTCTTATCCCCTTTCCACCGACCATTATCATAATCTGGCCAAAAGATGGTGGTGACGAGCTTCTCATTCTCCACATCAATTTTCATGATGAATTGTTTGGGAGATTACCAGATTGAGGAATCACCTTGAAAACAAGGTATAACTGTCATCAACAGCAGACATTAATTAACTTTCCAAGACCCTTCCAGATAAACCATAATCACACGTAACTAACAACTTTTTAATTATGTGCCATTCACCACACTTATACCTTATTATACACATCATTCCTCATTCATATGTACGTGATTATTCACTCTGTCTGATACCTAAATGCTTTATTTAACGAGTTTAAACCTTAGTTTAAATCTTATCAATCCTTGAGAAAATATAAATTTTGGTAAGGAAGGTATAACTAATTAAACGCGTATGAACCTACTTACGGAGAACAAAATTTCAATTTGAAATTCATCGTATACATACAGGTTCTGGTTGTTCGATTGTTCAGCAGTTTCTTTGTTTGGTAAATTTTATCTGATAAGGATATGTGCTGAGTTTCAAAACACACGATTGTAGCATGACATTAGAGCGATTTAATTCAAATTGAGAAGGAATATATAAGTTGTTAATTGCCTGAACCTTTTTAAAAGTGGATTGTTATATATATATATATATATACCTATGCTTCTGTAGGAAGAAGATATTCTTCCCTATCACGTCTTTCTCGCATCCATACAAAAAGTGGCTTAGCAATACCATTTTGTTTTCCAACACATAGGAATCGGATTCATAAATTATATATTTATATCGCACAAAATTAACTAAATTTCATATAAATAAATAAAAAATTATTAACACTCCAAGCGTTTTTCATTTTTTGTTTGGAATAAAAATACAACACGAATTGTTGTTTCTACATAAATATTAAAAAATGGGTTGTTATGTTTCTTTAAT
The DNA here is from genome assembly GCF_029865625.1 of Vigna umbellata. Taxonomy (NCBI): domain Eukaryota; kingdom Viridiplantae; phylum Streptophyta; class Magnoliopsida; order Fabales; family Fabaceae; genus Vigna; species Vigna umbellata. The sequence continues at coordinate 40,415,812 of NC_142172.1, read as the reverse complement.
TTAATAATTAAATAAAATATATTATTGAAGTATATTTTTCAAGTTAAACTGATCAAAAGTTAAAATTTATTATACGAACGGTACTTAATTTGTCCAAATCTAAATTAGGAAAGTCATAAATTCACGCAGCTACAGTAGCGCTTTTAGTAATGTTCGCGGAGGTATTCGATATCCATCTCAAAATCAATGTTAAAAGAGGTGAAGTTGAAAGTAAACCTTTTTAAAATTTATTTTCCTTGTATGTATAGATTTCAATTCGTAACACAAATTGAAAGTAGTACGTACCTCAGTTAAATAATAATTTTAAAATTTTAAAATATGTGTAAACAACAATTTTATATTAATTTATGATAATAAATTAAGTGAACAATTTTTTATATTGATTATTGCAATAATCAATTAATATATATATATATATATATATATATATATATATATATATATATATATATATATATATATATATATATATATATATATATATATATATATATATATATAAAGAGAGACTGCTTTCAGATAACCTTAATCTATAAAAGTAAAAACAATCTTGTGAAGACATTATACTTAATAACATGAAAAAATAAATATGTAATTATATTATTTAAAATACATAGAAACTAAAATCTGTTTCTAAAATTACAAGGAAACAAGTTATAATATTTATATATTTCTAACTTATAGGAATTGTTTTCATGAATAATGATTTTTTTTCTAAATATCTAAAACATAATAATTGCCCGATGTACATATTACTTAAGATTATACATGTAAGTTGTTAAACTGTTAAAGTATTAATAAAAATCTCATAATTTAATTTTAATATTAAGTTGATGAAAATAATATATTCTAAAAAAATGTCACATATTACTTAAGATTACACATTTAAGTTGTTAAAGTATTAATAAAAATCTCCTCATTTAATATATAATATTGAGTTCATGAAAATAATATATCTTAAAAAAAATGTCACATGAGATAAAAATAAAGTAAAATTAGATGATAATAGTTATATAATAAATTTAAAGTTAATAATATTTTCACATCCCAGTAAAAACCATTCATTATATAAAGGACACAAGTCCTTCTTGCCTGTAACGTAGACATATGCGATCTAAACTAAATCTATTTGTTTATTTTATTGCAGCATATGATAAAATATTACGTATAAAATTTAAATCAAATGAAAAAGTTATCCTCATATTTTCTTTACCTTTTTTTCCTGTTTGCATGCTCAACATCAGAGTTTAGATAGAGAAATTACTTTTACGATTTGTTCCATGATTTATCTTCGTGATATACGCAAGGCTAAATACATTTAAATGAGGTGAAGATATTCTAGAATTAATAATTTCCTTATTTTAAGTAAATTCATCAATTTCTTAATGTTAACTTTAGTAGAGTAATTTAATATAAAAATTATGATTAAAGCATAAAACATTTCAATATTAAGTAAATATATGTATGAATATTAACTTCTAAACACAAACTTAAATGTGATCGTATTAACTAACGTATTTATATATATTATCATGAATAAAATTTTATATTCAATTATTCTAATTATTAGTTAGATAAAATCTTAAATACATAATATTTTAAAAAATTTAATGCGTTGAATATTTTACTTTCGTTAATATTAAAATACATTTGTCTGAAAACTTTTGAACGTCTAATTTTCAGTGATTTGAGCTTTTATCGTAACAATTTTTAATTTTTTTTATTAAAAAAATTTGTTGGTTTAGGTTTCTTTCCTTAGGTAGGTATGAAACATTTTTTTTTATTTCAATTTCATCACATTTTCCAGCTTACATTAAAAAAATTAAATGGTGTGATCAATTCATATACTTTAACTGTTGTTTTCAACTACCAAAAAAAATCCATATAACTTAATTCGGTAAGATATCATGGTTTCAACCGGCCAAAACTTTATCTATTCCCACCCAGAAAATAAAATAAATTCACTCCGGTTGCAAACATTTTTGAGCAACTGATTTTTGTTAATAAAAAATTTAACAAATAAATAAATATAGTTAACTAATATTCAAACAATAGTTCAAATTAATTTTTATAGTGAAAAGCTAATTGGGTGTGCCTAATTGCACCCACCAACCACCTTTATATAGTTAAGTAATAACTATTATTTATGTTAATATATAGCAATTATTAAAACCAGTGATTTTGTAACACGTGAGTGATCCGGTCACCACAATTCATATTCATGAACACACTCAAGCTTCTATATGAGCTTTTTTGATGTTGGCACTCGCGCCACGTGTGAGCCTACTCAAAAGTTTATGTATAGGAGCCATCAATTTCAAACCAAAGTTTTGATTTTTTCTTTTTCTTTTTTTTAACTTTCCTTTTTTTCTTCCTTTTCCACACTTTTCTATGGGAAACAAAAATGTCTATCTTTTGGTCCCACGAAGCTTCGATCCTAATTACGATTTCTCATAACTTCTCAGTGCAAATGTGACTTCATGTCATTCTTGTCTGGTTTTGCAGGTCAATTTCTTCTAGAACATGAAGCTGTAGTTATGGAAGTGCTTAGCGAATAATTAGTACTAATTGATAGAATATCACTTTAGTGCTTGTATATTAATTTTTTAAATATAAAACTTCTGATTTGAAGTTAAATATACATATAATAATGTTACATTATTGTGCTCGTATCATTTCTAGTAGGATTGGGATTTTGTTGTCTCGTATAAACGAAAAGTGAGAATCATATTGTTAAAGTAATTAACTTTTTTATTATTACCTTAACGTGTGTGCACCTCTTCTATCTCAAACATGTCACAGCAAATTAACCCTCTGCATATGTATAACGGCATGCTTTTAGACGAATATACTGTAAAATCAACTTTAAACCCTAAACCTAATTCTCAATTGAGTGACAAAGCAGCACGTAGTTTCTTTAAGTGAATTTGAGTTTAGTTTTTCAAGTAATGTTTTATATTCCAATTTTTAAGATGGAAAAAAATGTTATTACTTAAGAAAGATGAATTCGTCAAAGATAATAAACCAAATTTTCTGCAAAAATTATTAATTCACAAGTTGATTAATGTTTCAAATAAATAGCACAGTGATAATGTGTCAATTCCTAGAATCACTATAAAATGATGAAGTCTAAATGAACATAAGTACATAGAATACAAGGAGGAGAGTTCACAAAAAAGTAACTTCCATATAAAAATAATAGGAAAAATATATAACTATATACATGTTTTAGTTAATAATCTCTTCCTTTGCTTATATATTTATTATGTTTCACTTTAATTCTGAATTATTATGCATTGTTTATGATCCTTGTTCTATACTTTTATTTAAATTTACATTAAAACATTATTTGTTGAAATACATTTAAGTCAATTTTAATTAATTTTAATTCCAGCACGTACACAAAATAGTATTTATCAGAATTAAATCAATTTATCAATCTCCTAGTTTTTAATATAAAACAACTAAACAAGCAAGTGTACATTATCTTTCCTATTTATATTTACAGTTTTTATTGATTTCGAAAATACTAATTACATCGTCTATAAATCCGGTACATCAAGATCTAGCATATAGTATCTAGCGACAACATACTGTAGCCGTACGTACCTTAGAAATATACTAGTAATTGTCAAAAATAAAGAGATCCTAAATAATCAACAACTATTTGTGGAATTAAACTAATATAACTAAATTCTGGATTCCAAATTATTTTCCGGGGTTGATTAGGTTACAAAATGACACGTTATTAGGTTATCGAATTTGGTCATTTGGTCGTGTCGTTGCTAAATGCCAATACACAGTTCTGAAGCTTTGATGTGTGAGATATGGAGTCCCCTTCCCAACCCTAACACCTTCACCAGTTACAACCTTTTCTATTTAATTACTCACCCTAAAAACAAAACGTAAATTCCCACCAACTTTCTCAAATTTCATGCACATTTTCCTAACTTATCATTTATTACACAAAACTTGTAAAAAGTTCAAAAGGAATAAGATTGACTCAGTGAGATTTCTTACTTGGTGATGACCCAAATTCTCCAATTCCATTGTTTGCTGTGTTTCAAAGTAGAAATTAACGACTGGTTATAACTGCTGTTCATTTTAATTCAATGGTCTAATTTTATGCATATGGAAAAAAGTTTTTTTTTAATTGATGTGAAAAGGGGATGTGACACATCTAAAACAAACGTATAAATGAATAAAAAGTAATTTGAATGATTGATAAGAAGATTAAACATTTGAAGACATTTCAAATTTATATATATATGTACTATCCATATTTTTATTAATGATTGAGTTTACTAATTTATCTTAAAAAGTAATGTCCATTATGGAGGAAGATATATATTATTTGTGAATGGTATATTAGGAATAAATAAGAGAAAGAATATTAAAGATTATTTAAAATTGTGAGGAAGCATCTTAATTATTTTGTTTTAAGCGAATTATGAGTGGAATTTTGCATAGAGAATATAGAATCGAGCAGGAGTCATTTTCTGGCAACAAGTTGGAGTTATTGTTGATATTGCAGAAGTGGGTCACTCTTATTTGTCGTTATCCAAAACCTGACTAGGGCACATATGCCTTACTTCATTCATGTATTCTCTGTCCAAAAAGTGAAAAGGACTCCATGTTGGGTGACCCTGACCTTCTGGGATATAGTTTCTTTAATCACATCTGTATCCACAAGCACACCATTTTCTCTCTCAATCTACCTTGCAAAATAAATAAATAAATATATATTATCATTATTATTATAATGTATACCAGTGGATTTTTTAGTGAGGATTTGAGGGACAGAATAATAATATTAATGAGATATGACATGAATCTATAAATAAACTATTGATACTATCTCTTAATGTGAGATTGAAATTTATACCATTTCCTCTTCAAGCAAGGACGGACCTTACGTGTGTTCTATTCTACTGATTTACTGTGCAAGAGGATGGTGCTATTTACAAAAGGAGGCCTTGTCCCTTTTCCTTTCTCTGATTTTTTTTTTATATTTTAGTATAAATATATTTTTTAAGACTAATGTATAACTATTTTATCTTATTTATATTTGTATTTTTTATTTTATAGTATGATTGATATTATAATATTAGAGAATGATTAAAATTTTTTATTATATGGCCATCATGCAAGTCAGGGAACAGAGATTACATTACAAAAATATGAATAAATGTTATAAATTAACTTCATAAACAGCCAACTTTAGTTTAGCGGTCGGATGGAAATGAACAATCAAACAGAGAATAATGTAACAATTATACAAAAACAAATAATTTATCTGATTATTAAAAAGCTGTTAGATTCCATTAATGTACCTATACTCATTTCAAATTGATGATTAATTACTATTATAGTTTGAATATTTAATAAAGTGACAGAATTTAAGGAAGGAAAGTCAATCCTGCCAAAAAAAAGAGGCCAAAAGACATGTCGTATTTATTTTGCTTGCTACGGTGTGTTTGGTCCATCACTCCAATTATTACCATTATGTACCATTGGTCCCGCTGAGAGAAGAGAAGTTATGTATGATCGAAAAAATTGAAAAAACAAAAATAAAATGTTTTTTTTTTCTGTTGGTATATTTTTTTTCAACAGAAATACATGAACTAATGAAATAAAAATCATGTTTGGAAAATCTTATTTTAATTTTTTTTTTATGATTTTGGGACTTAGAGTATAATTTACTTGAGCTAAATTAAGAAAAGAAATTCCCAATTCAATCCTGAATTCTTTAAAACAATATATTTATATGTGATTGAATACTTTTATTTTTATTTATTATGAGACTCATGTTCACTATAATTTTTAATACTAGACATGGAGTATAAGAGATTTTACATTAATTAAAAATAAGAATAAATTTATAATATATAAATGGATAAAAGAATATTTTACAAATTTATAAAGTTAAATTAAATTTAAAGTTTAATTCTTAATATAATATAAAAATTATTTAAAATATATCTGAACAATAATTATTATTTGATTATTATTATCAAATAATTATTAAATCACTTATTATTTGATTTCACATTCTCTCTATATATATATATTAATTATACGAGTTGTTGTAAAATTTATATAAAATAAAAATAAGATAAAATTTATATTATATAACTAAATACAAATCTTATTTACAAATCGTTTAGAAACTTAATCCGAAGAGTTAAAGTGGGTATATTAACCTTAGGTGTAGAAGAAGCAAATCTAATTAAGCAAGTGTGTGTAGCAGCTTAGAGTTGTAGCACATTGAAAGAGAATGATGAAGCAAAATTGGGGAAGAAAAGGTGAAGGTGGGCATAATTGTATGTGCAAGAGGAAAACCTTAAGTTGGTATATGGAAAAGCATTGCAGGCAGAGAGAATCAAGCTCCATAGAATTTGCACTGTGGACCTGAGATTTGTTCTCGTGGCTCGAGGTTGCTGTTACAAAATGGAATTGGAAGGTAAACACCCGTGACGGATACGGCTAAAGTCTTTGCTTATTTGTCCACACTGCATTTGTTTTTAACAACAATGTACCGATATTCTTCTATCTCAAAAGAATATTGAAAACACCTTGTTAAGCCATATGTAGATGGTTATTATTATTATAAAAGATACAACTTTCAAAAGGAGGACACATGCATAATAACAGGTTAAGGTAACAGTAGGTTCCTATAGTTTACTTCAAATGCTGCTATTGCTACTATTTAGGATCACTTGATTAGCACCAATCATGACCCAACAAAAGGGTAACTTGATCTAAAATTATACTGTCAGAATAATCTGTTTTCTCTTTTAGCTTCGAATTAGATACTATAAATGCGTGTATGAGGTGAAAAGTCAGATCAAAATATGCACTTAATGGGATACAAGTAATTGCAATGGCAGAGGTACAGACAGAAAAGGTCAAATAGAACATTAATTGAGTACCGAAAAGATTGAGAATTTATAGATATTTCCCTCTCTAATCTATTTCGTTCTTTTGAGTCATTCTGCACATTGTAACGAAATAGAAATCTAAGAAATAGCCGATGGTGTGACCACGAAAAAATATTCTATAAATTTTAATGGGAACCGAGAGGTGTGGCAGCAATATATAGAGGATATATATTTATATTTAGTTATATGGCAAAGAACATATCTTATCTACCTGTGTGGATAGAAAAGAGTGGCACAAAGAGTTTTTTTAAATATATCTGTGGCTTGAATTCTAATGCGAATATAATGGTTTGGCGCATGATGAAATGCATGCCGATACAAAGGTGAAAACAGTGAAGAAAACAGAAAGAAAGATTTTTAGAAGGAGTGAAAATTTGTGTATGGAATAGGTAGAACAATGAAACGGATCGATGTGGAATGGAGAACATTAAAAGCCTGAAAGAATGTGAATTAAGTTCTTCTCTCCCGGGATCTATTGTCTTTAATATTTTTATGTCATTTCACTTTTGGTATTTCCACTAACATGACTAAAACCTTATCATTTCGCATAAAGCGCTGGATTCTGCGGTAGTTTATTTAACATACATATTCTTCTTCCACTTTCTTAATTCCTTTTTTTGAATTATGGGTTTACTTAAATTAACTTCATTTGTCCTATCTATGTATTCCTCACTGTCAGAATGGATGCTTCTTTGTTTTTCTTATGAAAAATATTAAAGTATGTTCTGTTTTGAAAACAAATTAGGTGATTAATAATTAATTACGTCCAGAAGTGAATTACAACATGATAAAAATGGTCCCAAATGAAAAATAGTTAACACTGTGAAGTGAAAGAGAAATAGAGAATCGGATTTGTGTTTGCGTTGCACTTTGTCCCACTTCAGACAAGGGTTTTCTCTAGTCAACACACATGCCAATTCTGAATAATTAGATCAACTAGAAAAGGCACGTCCTTTCACAATGGGTCACAAGCACTACCCTTGTATCTCTCTAATATTGACCTCGCATGGCTTCCCTAGCTAGCTGGTCCCCATTAACAGTTAGGTTATGTTTCGTTTCGACTCCTGTGTCTTCCAGTTCTTTCCATTTGGCTCTTTCTCGGCTTCATATAGTGCACATCACAAAATCAACACTATAATTACTGTTCCAAAATATCCAATCTAAGAAACTTTTCTTTTTAAAATCATAAGCAAAGTTAATTCAGTACTGTGTCTCAACAAAGGAATGGTGCATGTGTCATGCATCGAGAAGGGTGATGTTTCGGTTTACGTACGGTGAAAACAAAAACGTTAACCAAACATGCTGTAGTTTGTATTGAGTTTCCTTATTTTAATTCGAAAAGACTGACATCTTTTTCACTTGTATTCTAAGTGTTGTTAACGTGAAAATACGAAGAGGAAATATAAAATAAAGGCTGCTTGGTGGAATATGACACCGCTAATTCCAACATCAATATCATAATGTTTGCGACACTCATCAGCTACCTTAAACCTAATCATGGTTGTTTCCCTCCACCCCATTCTCCCTTCTCTTGTAGCCATATATTCTTCTCGCAATCATCAGCTTCATCATTGTTCAAATTCTCATTTCATAATGCCACCACATGTCATACATAATTCCGTCGCAATATAATATCCATTCATTCCTTATTCGCATAAACTAATTAAAATAAAATTATTTTCATCTTCAATATGAAATTCAGTGAGAACTTTGTTGTCTATAACTTTGTACGAATATTGAACTAAAGAAAGATTTGTCAGTCATACATATTTATTTTGAATACAAGCAGTACTCTGTGAACTGTCAGAATCATAGTTTAAACTGACGCAAATTCTGATAGTTTCTCTTTACATAATCACGTGTAGGGGAATGTAAATGTCTGAATTCGATTTATTTACATAAATGTACTCCGTATTGTAGGTCTGATGTTTTGGTTGGGTAATCTATTTCATGTCTGCTTAACGAGTCCATTAATTCTTGAGAGTTTCATTCTATATAGTGGGTGTAAACCATGAGTTCCTATAACTCTTATTCTCTTGTCACTTAGTGCTACCATGAGCTGTTCTTGTTTGCCCGAATGTGATCATGCCAGGCAGCAGTATTAGTTTTTATATCATCAAATTTGTTCAAGAAAAAAATTGTTTAATTTTATTGAACATTCAAGTATAATTTAAAGTCTTATAATAAATAAATGTAAAAAATTTAAACATTGAGATAAAAAAAATTATAAACACATTATTTTAAGATTTTATATTGAAACTAATGTTAATCTTTTATAAATTAAACTCGGATGTTATTAGGATTCTCTCTCTCGTATCACATAACCTAATAAGTTTTAGACAATCTTTCTGTAAATAAATTATCTGTGCCATTTTTATAAACAAAAGTAAACTTTTTATATGAATTTAGGATGAATTTTTTTTATATTACTTTATAATATGTTAATATTTAAGATTTGAACTAAAAAGTTTACATTGGAGTGTAACTAAATCTACCACCCTAGCAACTCTCAATAATAACAAAATTAACTAGAATAAGATCTCGTTTTTTTATGGATGCAAGTTTGTCTGTGAGCGATCCATTCACTTTCAAATAATAATAAGAATCACTGTCATAGAAAACACTATTTTACATGAGTTGTATTACTAATCTAGACAGCATAAAAATGAAAGACTATTTTACTTTGATTCATAGCAACTAGGGTAAAAAAAATCACTTTTCCATTTTAGTTAATTTTCTTCCTTCAATAATAGACACGAGTAATCTGTGGATTCACGAAAGAAAACAAATTAAAGCAAGAAGAACACAAGCAGAGTGGGGAATTTTCCATGGGCTGTGAAAGTTTCCAGGAGCAGTTATTGAGCAGTTAGTGATCTCTTTTATGACTGATTTAAAGAGATTAAATTAAAGAAAAATTGGAGGAAGTTAGGGAAAAGGAAAACCACTCTCCTAAAAAAGAGGAATTTGTGGAAATGATGGGGGAGGATGAAAACACGTGGAAGGGTGAGACAAAAAGGGGGAATTCACGCACAACAGAGGACTTCTGGCTGCTTCGTCTTCTTCTGTAGCTTTTTGAGACTTTTGCTTTTAGGATTTCTCTTACATTATGCAGAACTAATTTTCCATTTTGTTAGTGGATTGATGTAGTGCTTTGGATTATATTTTCTGAACCTTTTTCAATTGATGTTAAGTTCATTATAATTATCCCAGTGTTCTATTTATGTTTTAATGTCTATTCTATGAGCAGTTTCACAGTTGGGAGATTGGGAATTGCTTGCGTTTATAAATAGAACAGATTAGATGCTGTCTCAATTGGGAAATTGGGCAGGACTAGTTAGTTTGAATTGAGATATGATTGTTCTTCATGATCTTGTTGAATTTGTAATTGGCCTAAGGGATTGGGGATTCAAATTCAAGGGATACGTTTGCCTACTAAGGGATTAGGGGTAAACAAGCTCTAAATAAACTCAAGTGGATAATTATAATTTACACATCGATTGAAAAGGGGAGGAAATTATATGAAAAGGTATGAAATCAATTCTCTAACATTGTTTATACTATTTGAATTTCCATCACTTGTTTATGTTCATCATTCTACTTGACAATCTTTGTTGCTTAAAATTAAGTAAATTAGTAAACTAGTACTCAACTCATTCAATCCCAGAGGACGATATTTTGTTACTACAATTACGATTGGTACACTTGCCAAACGTACATCAAGTTTCTGGCGCCGTTGCCGGGGATTGATTTTAGTTGATATTAGTGATCTAATTAGCTTAAGATTTGAGTTGTTATTTGTTTTTAGTAACGTATAATTTTTGTGCAGTGTTTTTGTGTCTTTAAGTTGTTTATGCGAGGTACTGTTGCTCCGGAAGATCTACTTTTTGATTCAGAAATTGAACGCACAGCACGAAGCAACAGAAGTAGTGCAAGAAGAAGAAAGCGAGAAAGAAGAAAGGAACAGAGACGAATTGAGCAAGAAGAGGAGACATCAACAATGGCAGAAGAACAAAATCCGAGAAAGACTATACGTGATTATTCTATGCCAGATCCTAATGGTTATCAAGGAAGCATTGTGAGACCTCCTATTCAAGCCAATAATTTTGAAATCAAGCCTGCCTTGTTACAAGTCATTCAACAGAATCAATTTGGAGGTGCAGTTTCAGAAGATCCTAATTCTCACCTGGAGAATTTTCTGGCAATCTGTGATACTTTGAAGTATAATGGAGTTTCAGATGATGCAATTCGTTTGAGGCTTTTTCCGTTTTCACTACGGGATAAAGCTAAAAGCTGGCTTCAATCACTACCTCAAGGAAGTATTTCTACATGGGAGGATATGGCTACAAAATTTGTAATCAAATACTTCCCTCCTTCCAAATCAGCGAAAATGAGGAATGAGATCACCTCCTTCGTGCAGCAAGACAATGAATCCTTATATGAGGCATGGGAAAGATATAAGGAACTAATGAGGAAATGTCCACATCATGCTCTACCGGAATGGTTGCAAGTGCAGATTTTCTATAATGGTCTTTCACCATCTTTTAAGGCAATTTTGGATGCAGCAAGTGGAGGATCATTTAATCTGAAAACACCAGAGGAAGCTTTGGAGACTCTTGAATTAATGGCAAACAACACAGTGAATATGCAGTTTGATCGTCAAAATAGAAAGCTGGAGTGTTGGAGGTTAATACTTTGGATGCTATCCTAGCCAAAACAAGTTATTAACACAACAGATCACTGATTTGACTCAGAAGTTGGGAAATATGCAAGCAAATAATGTGAATACAAGATCTCCAGGGTGTGATTTTTGCGAAGGAATGCATCAAAATGGTGAATGTCAGGCCACTCACCAAGAGGTACAAGTAAATGCAGTGGGACAACAACAAAATCAATTTTCTACCAACTTTAATGCAAATTGGAGGCCCCAACAACCTAGACCTTGGAGTAATCCAATCCAATCTAACCTGCCAAGGCCTCCATATCAATATCAAGCTCAACCCAGCAATCAAGGGAACAAGATGTCTACGTTGGAAAATGCATTAGAGAAGTTAACAATGCAAACTTCTACCTTTGTGGACCAGACTTCAAATTTCATGAATGAGACAAGGACTAATTTCAAGAACCAGGAAGCTTCAATCAGAAATTTGGAGAACCAGATTGGACAACTTTCAAGACAACTCTCAGAGAGATCTCCTGGCACATTCCCTAGTGACACAATACCAAACCCAAGGGAACAATGCAAGGCAATTCAATTGAGGAGTGGAAGAGTGTTAGAGAATGAAAAAAGGAGTGAGATGGAGAGAGAGAAAAAGAAAAGAGTTGATGAAATAGTAGAAGAGAGTGTTGAAAAAGAAATTGAGAGAAAATGTGAGGAGAAGGAAGAGGGAGAAAAAAATCAAGAGAGTGAGAAAAAGATGCGTGAGTATGTCCCTACAATTCCATTCCCTCAAAGGTTGAAGAAGCAAGAACAAGCCAAGCAATTTGCAAGATTTCTTGATGTTTTTAAGAAGCTCCACATTAATATTCCATTTGCCGAAGCATTAGAGCAAATGCCAAGTTATGCTAAATTCATGAAAGACTTGCTGTTAAAGAAAAGGAAGCTTCAAGAAGATGAAACAATTATGCTCACAGAGGAGTGCAGTGCAATAATTCAACAAAAATTGCCTCCAAAGTTGAAAGACCCAGGAAGCTTTGTCATTCCATGTGAGATTGGAAACATAACTGTGGGTAAAGCATTATGTGACCTTGGAGCAAGTATCAATTTGATGCCTTTGTCCATTTTTAAAAGGCTGGGTATTGGTGAAGTAAAGCCCACTATGATAACTTTACAATTGGCAGACCGATCAATGACTTATCCTTATGGAATTGTGGAAGATGTTCTAGTGAAGGTGGATAAATTCTATTTCCCAGCTGATTTTGTGGTTCTTGACATGGAAGAAGATGCTAAAGTCCCAATTATATTGGGAAGACCATTCTTAGCAACAGGAAGAGCATTGATAGATGTAGAACAAGGACAATTGATGTTAAGAGTGGCAGATGAAAAAGTCACATTTTCTATGACTGAAGCAGTGAAGCACAAACTTGACAGAGAGGACTGTTTCAAAGCTGAAATACTTGAGTCTCTTGTGTTGGAGGAGATAAATTTCCATGTAAAGCAGAATCCATTAGAGAGAACACTACTGTCAGGAATGGAAGCAAAGGAGTTGAAAAGAGAAATTAATGAAGAGGTGGTGAAGTGTGCTCATCAATTGGAAGTGCTGGAGCCAATATTCAATTCCACTAGAGGAATAGAAGATTTACACAAGAGTGAAGATGGAGGACCAGTGTCTCATTCATGGCATCACAGTGTGCCGATGAAACTAAATTTCCTTGATTTATTCTTCCAAAACAAAAAAAAAAAAAAAAAAAAAAGAGCGGTTGACATTAATGCTCATATCCAGCAGTCCCTTACTGAACTCGAAGCACAACAACTCCTACATTATCAGGAGTTCATCCAACTTAGGGACAATCAAATTCTTCATCAGCAGAAGGTGGAACAACTCTTACAAGAAGTTCTCACCAAGCTCAACTCTAGTCATCACTAATCTTGTGAGTTCTAACCCCCTGTATTTTTTTTTTACTTTCCATACATTGGGGACTTTGTAAATATGTGGGCTTAGGGTGTTTGTATGTATGACATCTTACATTTTGTATTTGCATGTGCATTTAACGTTTATATGGAAATGTATCATTTTAGCTTTGAGTTCTATGTTTTGAACAATGATATTTTCTAAGCACATTGTGAATAGATTTCTGATTGCTTGTTGGGGAACTTCACACACTACACAGTGCGATTTGACACTAAGATACTAATGGAAGATACTATTTGGGGAAAAGATAGAAAATATTTTCTGTTAGGTTTCTATGGTGACACTCACTACACTTGGTTACTGGAGAATTGTCTGTCAAAGTTTATATATATAAAAAAAATAAAAAAAAAATAAAAAAAAAACAAAAAAAAAACAAAAACAAAAACAAAACAATAAATTGAAGGAATAAATTGACACCCCTTTGAGACTATATGTTACTGGGGAAGAGACACTCCTTTGAGACTGAGTGTGGCAAGTGGAAGACCCATGCTTAGTTGACAGGTAAGTGTTTTCTAAGTGAGGAACCTAATAGAAAATCTTTTTCAGGACACTTCAATGTCAAATATTATCTGCCTTAATGTCTTGTGTCATACCTCAATTCAGTGATTGCACTTAGGGTCCCAATAAGTTACTTTGAAGATTTAAAAGTTCAAAATAGCAAATGAAATAAAATTAAAACTTAAAATAACAAACCAAATTCAATTTATGTTTTTAAAAACAAATAAAATAAACTAAATGAAGTATTAATCTAACTTATTGAAAATTGCATTATATTATCCCTTTTCATAAATCCATAATGTCTATAGTGAGAAATATAGATTGCAATGCTAAAAGAAAATATACATAGTGTGATATATGATTAACAATATAATATTATATATATATATATATATATATATATATATATATATATATATATAAAGGACAATGATGGTGGTGGTGGAAGACGTGGTGTAAAGGGAAGAAGCCACACAAGAGAAGAAGAGCGTAGAAAAGGAATTACATAGTGGATGGGCCAGTGGGAAGAATCGTCACACTTAGGAATGAAAAATATTTAATAAAAATTTTGCATTGCAAATGTGAGTATAATAACAGAAAAAACATGCAGAATAAAATTTTTGATTTTATAATTAACTCCTTTTACATTAATCATAAAACCAACTGATACTCCTTGTAATTTATCTATTAAGAATTTGGTTATTTAAATTGTAAATATTATTGTAGTTCCAGAGTTGTAGTGTTAGTTTGGTAGTTACAGATGTATATATGTTAGTAGGTGCATTTCATAGTACAAATTAAATATATAATGATTCAATTGTATATCATCTTCGAGCAGTCCTCATTTTAAATATTCTATTATAGTTGTAGCCCCTTTTTTTATCTTTAACTAATATTTAATTGTTTTTGTAATTTTATATACAAGTAGTTATACTTATTGTGGCTAACGTTATAATAAAGTATCTTTGTGTGTTATTTGTTTAATAAATGAGACTATTATCTATAATTATTTTATTTTGTCTATTATTAATTCATGTCATTTATTAACGTGGTTTTTTAATATTGTGTTTTTTTTTCTTGTTCTTTGATTTGTTAATGCACTATGTGCACACCAATACTTTTTACTAATATTGGTGAACAATATTTTTAATAGTCATCTTTACCTATTTATTTTTGCTTTTCATTTATCTTCACTTTGCCTATATCTTTTTTTATTAAGAAAAGACGAGTAGGGATGAGAGTAAATCAAACTGAACTTTATATAAATGAGATGATAGTATATGAGAAATGTTTTTTGTTTTTACAATTAACTTATTTTGAAAGCTGAATTTAGTGCATTACATGGCTTTTTTTTTCACAACAAATTTAAGTAGACTAATAATCTAAAATTTAAAGAGTGTAATAGTAAGTTAAGAGACTAAATAGAACTTATCATGAACTATAAACTTAATAATAAAGACTACTTTATTCATATTTTTTTTATCTTGAATATTTATTTTATTTATAATAAGATATTTTTAAATTAAAAATATCACATATGAAATTCTAAAATATATACTTTTTTTTGTCATGTAAATAAATAAACATATAACCAATAATATATTATAGGAATAATAATGTAAAGCGAGTCATGTAGATTAGTTTGTAATCGATAAGAAAAAAGTACTATATAGATTAAGTATTTTATCTTATTATTTTGTTTAGGTTCGTTCCACATAACTCGTAGTTTATACGAACCAACAAATGAGACGGGATGGAATGAACCATATGTGAATTTGTCTAAAAAAATGTGTTCATAGTTTATCATGTGACCTGAGATATAATTATTATGTGTATTCGTCATTAGTTAAGTTTGCTTTCAATAGTATTTTTTTTACTAATTCTTAATTTTCATCAATTAAGTTTACTTTTAGAATCTTTTATTTATTATCAATTTTATTAAGTTATTTAAAATTTAATTTTTATAATTATTTTAGATATATGTATCTAACAGAATTATATTTAAAAAATAAAAGTTATGAAACTATAAATATAATTTATTTAAAAAAATAAACTTATAAAATTTATTATCTTACTAATTTAATTAAATAAAAATAAAAAATTTAGAAAATAAAAAATTTAGAAAATAAAAAATTTATTATGGAGATGACCCAGAAAAATGTAGTAAAAAAACTAAACCATAAACTTAAGGAAGACGTATGACTGAAGCCGTTGTGGCGGATTAATGCGAGACGAGGCAAAATGAAACCGGCTAACTGACATCCCTAGCAGATTTTGTCATGCCTCCAAACTTAATCTATTTAATTAATAAATTAAAGTTAAAATTTAATATTAAATAAGTAGGATCTAATAAATCACTAAACCAGTGGTCGAATTGACAGGACTCAGCTATGGATGATCACACATTAAAACTTAGAGGTCCCATTACCAAGGCATTATCTGATATCTGATGCTCATGTTACCAAAGAGGTAACCCAAATTCAATGTGCATTCTGCATGCAATCAAAATTAAATGCACTGCACCAAGTCAATGACCCTTACTTATTGTTATTACTTCTCACCATTCAACAACATCAAATACATTTATTGTGCACACTCTACAATATTTCAATAAAAGCTTTCATAAACTCTTCCTCGAGTATACAAATCCATCTTCTTCTTTCTTCGATACTAACGTTATCTTCCAAAATCTTTCGTCGAGTATTCTTGTTAATGCTCCTACGCCATCAAACTACGACTTTCTCATAATCTTCTTTCCTCTTCAATTTATTCTCAGCAAACTACGTGTCAATGTAGTAAAATTAAGAACAAGAATCTAAACGCAGAGAAAATGGATTTATATTCAATTTTATGACAAACTCAATTCTGATTTTTCTTTCTTTTCTATCTCTATGTAATCATTATCGTTATATATAATACGCGGAGAATATTATCTTTTTAAAAAAAGTGTATGAAATATGAAACTCTTATTTTGAAGGAAGGATGACGCCATCGCACTAATACGTCGTCGTCGTGTTTGGCACAGTTTCTTCATCGTAAACGGTTGCTGGGTCCACCAGTCAAAGGGTGTCGGTGGTTTAAGATCAACTTTCCATACCAAAGCTTTCAATTTTTTTTTTCTTTTACTTTTTCGAATCTGATTCTTTTTTTAGATTTCCTACAAAATATGAGAAAGTGAGGAACCCTTTTTTTTTTCTTTATCTGATTTATTTTATGAAAAGTTAAAAGAAAAAATTAAGACGCATGCACTTTAACCGTTATCAGTTACTTGATTTGAAACCGTTCTAAACTTTATTTATTAGTGTTATGGATTATGAAATCATTGTTTACGATGAATTACATGATTCGGTTCTCTAGGACCTTGGTAATCCAAAGTTCCTAACATCCTTCATCCATTTGTGATTGAGAAGAGAGGGAACTTAACAGTTTTTTATAGGTATCAGTATCCTAAACTAGATATAATTTCCTAGGATTTACAACTTCTATCCAACAATAAAAGATAATCATGTGGGAACACAACTTATATTATTTTGTTGTGGTTATAAATAGGTAGAAATGCTACTATCTAGTTTTCTGTATCAAATCTTAGTTTATACATGTTGGAATTTGTAGCATTATTAATATATGTGTGCAATATTTTATACTAGTATAATAATTGACACTCAATCTAACTTGGCTTTCAGTTTAGAGGTATATGATTTATGTTTTGTTCTGATCAACTTAATTAGACATGAAGCATTGATTATACGCGCACCTAATTTGCTCAAATATTAATCCTAGATCACATATATTAATTACACCATAATTTTGTTATCTTCAAGCTGTAAAACCCACCAATTTTTGTTTATACGGTTTACAACAAACTATCAGTATATACAGTGTTTGAATGTGGAGTTGACTTTGCTAACTCTGTCCACTAGCATTGAATATATATTAAATATATGTGACTTCCGTACAAAATATATGTTATAGAGCTCAAAGTTTCAGTTCAAAGTTTCAATTCAAGTTCAAGCTACATGTATCATTTTTCAGACAAATATTTATAAATTATAATGAGTTTATCATCTGACTCATTGACAATATTAATTGTCAATAAATAACAATTATTTTTATTAACTTTCCAACAATTATTATTATTAATTACCTTAACGGCTGATTTTACGGATTGGTTCATTAACTTGAGAGGTACCATCAGTCGAGCTGATTTTACCGATCGGTACATTGATCTGAGAGGTATTATCGATCGGTCGACTCTTGTACACCTTTACCGAGTATGAGTCCATAATAACAAAATATATATATATATAAACTAGTTAAAGACGAGTGGATGATAAAAAAATTAGTATTGTGTTTAACTTCAAAATAACTGCTAAATAGAAAATAATCTTTGAAATATTAAATTTAAAAAAAGATAAGATAAAAGAAAAGCGTGAGTTATGTTTTTACTTTTAACCAAACGGATAAGGCAACAGGGTTGTAATTACCATATCCATCCAGAAACGGTAACACAGATAGAGTTATCGAATTTCAAAGCCAGCAGATTCTCCGTTATATTACATGCAACTCCCCTCTCCCTCAATTATAAAACCCCTCGACACTCTCGCAAACCACACATCACAAAACTAAACAACACACACTCTCTTCCAACATGGACTCTCTCTCTGCCACCAAACACCACAACAATCTCCCCAAGCCTTCCTCCCTCCACATGGAGGCTCCGCCGCCGGAGCCCAGTCCTCTCCGGAAGATCATGGTTGTCGCATCCATTGCCGCAGGGGTGCAGTTCGGCTGGGCCCTTCAGCTCTCCCTCCTCACCCCATACGTCCAGCTCTTGGGAATTCCCCACACTTGGGCCTCATTCATCTGGCTCTGCGGCCCAATCTCCGGCATGCTGGTCCAGCCCATCGTCGGCTACCACAGCGACCGCTGCACTTCCCGCTTCGGCCGCCGTCGCCCCTTCATCGCCGCCGGAGCTCTGGCCGTTGCCATCGCCGTCTTTCTCATAGGCTACGCTGCCGACCTCGGCCACATTTTCGGCGACTCCCTCGCCAAGAAAACCCGCCCACGCGCCATCGCCATCTTCGTCGTTGGCTTCTGGATCCTGGACGTGGCCAATAACATGCTCCAGGGCCCCTGCCGTGCCCTCCTCGCCGACCTCTCCGCCGGCGACCACCGCAAGACGCGCAACGCAAACGCCTTCTTCTCCTTCTTCATGGCCGTGGGCAACGTCCTGGGGTACGCCGCGGGGTCCTACAGCGGCCTCCACCACGTCTTCCCCTTCACCAAAACTAAAGCCTGCGACGTCTACTGCGCCAATCTGAAAAGCTGCTTCTTCCTATCCATAGCGCTCCTCCTCAGTCTGGCCACCATCGCCCTCATTTACGTGAAGGAGAACACGGTGCCGTCGGAAAAAAGCACCGCGAGCGTTGCGGAAGAAGATGGGTCCCACGGGGGCATGCCCTGTTTTGGGCAGTTATTCGGTGCGTTTCGGGAACTGAAGCGTCCCATGTGGATCCTTCTCTTGGTGACGTGTCTCAACTGGATTGCGTGGTTCCCCTTCCTTCTCTTCGACACCGACTGGATGGGCCATGAGGTCTACGGTGGAACCGTCGGAGAAGGAAAGGCCTACGATAGAGGCGTGCGCGCCGGTGCGTTAGGTCTCATGTTGAACTCTCTGGTCCTCGGAGCCACTTCCTTGGGCGTCGATGTCCTCGCGCGTGGAGTCGGGGGCGTCAAGAGGCTCTGGGGAATTGTCAACTTCCTTCTCGCTGTCTGTTTGGCCATGACCGTTTTGGTCACCAAGATGGCCCAGCATTCTCGCCAGTACACTGACCTCCCCGGCGGCATCCACGAGCCCCTCCCTCCTCCCTCCGGCGTCAAAGCCGGCGCGTTGGCCCTCTTTTCCGTCCTCGGAATCCCTCTCGCGGTAAACCTCATTACCTAACTTCCACTTCCTCTCACGTTTTTCTTCACTCAATTAAATAATTTTTTTTCAAAAGTTGTAAAAATTATTCACGACAGGGAGAATAAAGTAGGAGTAATTTCCCATTGCAGCAAATTCACGAGGAAGGGTTAAAACACTTTTTTTACCTGCTTCTCTTTGTTTATTTTATTTTTTTTAAATTTTAGAAGGGGGTTGTTATCTCGCCATGCACGAAGGAGTTTTTTTTTCAAATATTTTTGTGGGAGACCCCTGGGGCCCGCCTTGTGAATACAAAACGAGGGCTATGAATTTTTTTCAAAAACTTTTGTTCTAAAATTTATTTGGACTCTACTCTGATATAAAAATTGTTTACTTGGCTCTTTTCTTTCTTTGAGCTGCAAAAGACAATACTCAAAGGCTTTTCAAGTATTTTTTGATTGCGATGGCCGGTTTTATTGCTTACAAACCAGTAGATTAATTTGGCATGAAAGTGCTGTTTAAAAAGAAAAGAAATAGATAGAGTTTAAAAAATAAGGTTATAAAAGCACTGGTATTTTTATTTTTATCCAAAGTTTGAGGTCCCTTGTTCATGCATCGTGATTGCATTGAATGCATTTAGGTATTGCGTTGTAACTTGCAAACGCAGCGTAGCTAGTTTTCCCGTGACACTCTTTGAGCAAGGAAACTTCTTTACTTGTCTTTATTTATCTATTATTTTTATGTTGGAAGAGAAAAGTGATTTATAACGAAGAAGCTAGAAAAAGAAAGAGTGAAAGATTTGAAAGTGGGAACCTAACAATTTTTGTTTGTGCATGTGTTCAGATTACTTACAGCATACCCTTTGCTCTGGCGTCAATATTCTCCACCACCTCAGGGGCAGGACAAGGTAAGACCACAATCATAATCCACCTAGTTAAGCAACGCCTGCCTAATCAGTCCATGTTTAACGCCTTGTGTTGCATTCAAATTTCAGGGTTATCTCTCGGAGTCCTCAATCTTGCAATCGTCATACCACAGGTTACAATTAATTCATTTCATCTAATTACTCCATTCTGTTGTCAATTATTACTGTTACTAACTGAGCACGTCCACGTGTATGTGTATAGATGGTGGTGTCTGTGATCAGTGGACCATGGGATGATCTATTTGGCGGCGGTAACTTGCCGGCGTTCGTGGTGGGTGCGGTGGCGGCTGCGGCCAGTGGCATTCTATCCCTGATCCTGCTGCCATCTCCACCGCCGGATTTGGCGAAAACTGCAACCGCAGCAGGGGGAGGGTTCCATTAATGAGTTGATGATGTTTGTGTTTTTGTCCAAAAAGGAGCACGCACGTTTTTTTTTGTTTGTTTGAAGCCCAAGAAATGCTACAATTGCCACTGGCATGAATGACTAATAACAGTCATTTTAATTGTAAAGCTTGAGGTGGGTGTACATAACCCTGTTGAAGCAGGAGGCAGCCCTGTCCTAATTTATATGGGTTGTGAGGGGAATGTAGTGATTCCAGTTACCATGCATGGATGTTAGTCCAGTAATAACATATATATACATATATATATATGTATGTGGGCTACACTACTTTCCTCTTTCCCCACTTACTTTCCATTCTCTTCTTCTCCACCCATTAGTATACTACTACTACTATGATAATAACATTCTCTCTTATCTCCATCACAACCCAATGGATCACTTCTGTTTCTCTTACAATCTCTCTCTCTCTCTCTCTCTTCCTTAAATTTTATGAATAACACTGCACCCATTTTATGGCTTCTGTACAACTTACTATCAATTATTTCTGCCATCCGTTCCTTTACTCCCCTTTCTCTAATTTGTAAACTTTTTGGATTTACAGTTAAAACAAAATGCTCAAAATTTAAGATCTATATCAGTTAATTAAGCTTGTTATTTTACAGCAATTAATTTCGCCCATCTCAATTAGCCATGGATAAAATTTTATTTGGAAATGGTTAACTCGCAGGCTTCTTTGATTACCAAATATGGGATAAGCTTCTAAAAATAAATCGTGGAGGCAAACATTCTAACTTAGTCTGCAAATATACTTATTTTCCAAAATGTTGTGGTTTTGGCATTTTGAGAACACGTCTAGCTGTCTCACCCGAAATTACTTTGATTACAACATGGAGTGCATGAGAATCACTTCCATGTTTTTAAGTTGGGGGGACGTAGCAAAGGACCAACCACTACCACATTAATTTTGTTCTAGCAGCAGCGATCGAGTTTCTAAATTAGGTGTGATGATTGGTGAGAATAAAAAAAATTGTTAACCAAGCAAGACCGAAAATAAAGGTTTCTACTTCCATCTCACGGCAGTGATGATGCCTGAACTTGACAGAACAAGAGAGATTAACCAATATTTCTCCAACTCCGACATAGTAATTGATGTTAGTTCAAGGACTCCAACTTGCGTAAAATCTTTTTCTATCATCACTTTCTGTTTATCAAAGTCACATAGGAAAACTATTAGTAAATAACACCTTCGGCCAACTTTCGTATCATCACTTTCCAGCATTCCATAAATCAAATTTACTTTAACTGTTTACTGTAAGTTCAAATATTGAAATTTAAATTTTTTTACTTTAATCTAGGAAGCCAGTGCATGAAACTTATCCAAGAATTTCTCCATTGATATTTTTTCACCCTCCTGGTTTGCTTCACGTTTTCTCCTTTTGTCTATCCTTTTCGGTTAAAACAGTTCCATGACAGGATTTGAGATTCAACTCCCTACTATAAACCCTAAAGAAAATGAAAAGTTATAGACTCTTGGAAAAATTAATGATACTTGTCTTCACGCACGCTTTATGAAAACTAACGCTCTCTGCCAAATTAAGGTAATAATTCTGTTCAATGAATGTACATGCCAACCATAAATAGTTTCGTTTTTAGCTTACTTCAATTTGGTAATTAAGTTTAAAATAAACTAGTATTACATCCTTCAATCCTAATTTAATTCAAAATCTCAAGTTCACATCCATTTTAGTGGCTGTTATTTTCATAATCGTCTCTTTTACTATATTAACAAGTTACGAATTCGTTTAACATATCATGTTAGAATTGACCATCTTCTGTAACTCTTTTGAAATGTAATACCAGCTTAGTAGTCTCATTCACTCTGGTTGATTTCGTGGCATTGACCACAGTCCGATAATTTAATAACTTTAAACTATATCCATGGATATAATATTGGAATTTGACACTTGTACCGAAAAGATAAAAAGTAGAAGATAAAACAATATAAATTAGTTTGTAAGTCTAAATAGGATCTTACACACAATGTCAAACATTTAAATAGTGCAGTTTACAACCACACATCTGCCAAAAGAGCCAGCGTGACAACGTTGTGGTCCCAAAAGTTACCACTATAGTGATTTTATTTCAATCATAAAAGTGATATAGTATAGATAATAAGTAAAAAAGTTAATATTTTGTCGGTGACTTAATAACTTTTTTTAATAATTTTTTTATAATAAATTATGTATTATTATTTATTGGTGAGTATATTTAAAACAAATCAATCATAAACTATCACATAGATTAATGTAAAAAAATTATTAAAAAATATTTTTGTTTTTTAGAAATGAAAGTCAAAAAACGAAAAACTAATATATATATATATATATATATATATATATATATATATATATATATATATATATATATATATATATATATATTGTTCTAAAACAGATCACACAGAAAAGGAAGTTGCTATGTATGTGTCTTGAAACTTCTGGGTGTCTCGTCTTTTTGAATTGCAAAAGTGTAGATTGTCAACACTTTATTTATATAAGCATGGTGAATGAACTACCAGATTAAGGTGAACCCCCACAATAGCATCTGATTCCATTTTTAACTCTTCTTTGTTGTTCAATTTCTTCCACCCCTCTTTTTTTCAAGAAGTATTCCTTTCATAGGTAAAAGAAAAAGAAAAAACTTTCAGCTTGAATAATTTGTTATGGTAGAAGTAAAATGACTTTCGAATTGTACCATTCAAAAGATTTATTTTTGGATTTTTTTTATTGCATAAATTGGAAGTTATTATTAACTTCCGGATTGCTATAAAAGTTATTTTTTTTATTTTCAAATTGTATAATACGAAAGATTTTCAGATTATACAATTTAAAAGTTAATTTTAAAAATTTTTCAACTACATAATTTAAAAATAAGGCAAAATGAGAAATTTCTTTAAAATGGGGTTGCGGGGAAAAAGTATATGGAGGTACAGAAGAAACTGCCTAGCATGAGTTACATTTCTTACCTCACATTCTTCTTGGGCCTGTTGTTTTATCGTGATTGAATTTCGAACCATATTAACTTTGGGGTGTTGCTCCCTCCACCTCCAGAGCCTTCTCCCTCTACCTCCTCAATTATCTTTAATTCCAATTATATCCTTAAAGTTAAAATTTTTTATTTTTATTATTTTATTATTTTAATATTTAAATATAAACTAATATAAATATACATTATTAAAATACATTAAAAAGATATTCAAAAATAATAAATCAAAATATTAAAATATCTAATAAAATAATAACAAACATAAAATTAAAACAAAGTTTAAACGGATGACATCCTTCAACGGATGTCAACATCCGTTTAAGGCGAAACGGATGTCGACATCCGTTTTGCCTTAAACGGATGTTGACATCCGTTGAAGGATGTCATCCGTGCTTCGTTTTCATTTTACGTTTTAGGGTTAAAGGATTATTGGAAAGATTATTGGAAGGATTATTGGAAGGGTTTAGGGTTTAAGGTTTAGGATTATTGGAAGGATTATGACTACGTACCTGGAGAGGAACCACGACAAGCACATTACACCACAAACGCACTGCACCACGTACTGCACCGAAAGCAAGAGGAAGATTGCTTGATAATTCTTTTCACGATCACTGAGCTTTGCAGAAAAATATTTTACTCATACAAGGAACTACGTAGGTTATCAATGAAATATGTTATAAATGAGTAAAATTAAAAAACAATAATTCTAAAAATAAAATTTTACTGAGGGGCAAAATAGTAAAGGGGAGGTGGAGGGAGAAGGCTGTGGTGGTGGAGGAAGCAACACACTTAACTTTGATATGTCATTTGTTGCATTTGGACTATTATGTTATTTTTTATGAATTTTAAAAATTGAAATAGATGTGTTAAGAATTTGTAAATACAATATTAAGGATTAGACATTTTCTTACAGTAACTTACCTTTTATAATTGGGTTTAAGAATTTGATTAGAATTTATATTAAGTCTAGAATTAACTTTAAGTTTCAAATGTAATATAAGACCTTTAATGTATTAAAAACTGTATAGGCAAAAAAATATTTGCAAAATTTTGAAATTTTAGTTTATTTCTTTTATCTTTCTTCTATCTTTTCTTTTTATTTTAGTTTTTGATTTTTCATATGTTTTGTTTTATTACAACATTCACATTTTTACAATTATTTGAGGATCAACTCACAATATCAAAATTATAAACTTTTAGATTGTTTTGTTATTGAATTTATGATTCATCTGTTTACATTTTTAGCACTTTCTTTATTATTCTTGCAATTTAAGTTTTTTTTAATATTTTTGCACTTTAATTTTATTGTAGGAAAATTATTAAATAATAGTCAATTTTAAAGATAAAAGTAATTAGTCACGACTATTTACTTTTTTATTTTTGTAATTGATTATTATTTAATATTTTTTTTAATGTTTTCTTGAAATTATAATTCTTTGCAATTTCATTTTTAACACTTTAATACATTTGATTTATTGATTCCAAAATTTGATATTGAATACATTGAATATATAGCATCCGAAATCAACTTAAATTGTACTCTATATTGTTAGATTCAAAGAAATTTTGTATGGAATCACCTATGTTAGTTTTATTTTCTTTTCCGAGTTTATTACTTTGTTTGCTTCATTGTCATGTAGTTGTGAAGTCATAGATGGTATTTATATTCAATATTTTGTTCATAAAAGAATATCTCTCTCAATATCAAAACATAATATTCTTTTAAATTATACATCATTTTCTTTTTCAAAATTGTTATCTAATTTAGTAAAAAAATATATCCATGTAAATATTTGAACTACTTTATGATATGACTTCACGTCATAAGACTCTTCATACCTACTTTATCACTATGATTCAATTTCCTAAAAATCTTAACTAACTCTTCATAATATTTAAATAATGTTTTATTTATTTTATTTTTTCTTTTGATAAAGAACAAACGCATATGACTTATTATTTACTTCACATAATGTTTTTGACAAAACATTTCAAATATAAATGACAATGGGTAAGAAAAGATATATTTTCATGATTTCTATCTATCTTTTGAATTGTGATAGTTTTTCTCTCATGTTCAACTTCTGCGACATTAAATTCATTTATAATAACACTTACGTTAAACACACGTTTAGATTTAATTATCATTAAGAAAGATTTTTCTATCATGTCAGACAACTAAGATTTCATTAATTCATAAAAAAATATCTTGAATTATCACCCGAGAAATGTAATTCATTTTCTAACTTTTCACTCATATATATTTTTATCATGATTAAATTAAAAATATTATAATAATATAATTTTTTTAATAATAAGTTTTAAGTTTAAAAATCTAAATCTAAGATAATTTAAATATTATTGTTTTCTTCTGCTGAAGTATTTTTTAAGAATCTCAAAATAGACAATATTTTCGGTGTGGTCATTAATTTTAATCTTAATAATTAGGATCAATACAATATACAATGTTACTAGTATATGTTAAATTAAGGACTAGTTATGTTTTTAGATTTTATATTTAACACAAAATTGAAATTGTTTTTATTCTAAATTTTAATATATTTTTACTTTTAAATATTAAAAATTAATAGATACAGTCCTTTTAATTAAATTATGTTAAAAATTTTATGTGTTATGTAGTTTAATAAATCTAAAAAAATAACATTATTATATTAAAAAATTATATTTATTTATTTTTAAAGTTAAAAACCAACTATTTATATATGAATAAATTTTAATTTTGTATTGAAATATGAGCTGGAATCATAATTAACTTTTAAATTAAACATCTATGGTCACTAAGTTATCCATGTTCCTGTGCAAGAAAACTTTCTAAAATTTGAAACTTATTCTTATAATAAAAGTATAGAAAGAGTGAATTTCATAGACTCCTAATACTAGAAAAGAAGTCCTAAACTTTAGAAAAGAGACAAACTTTACCGTGAACAAAAATATAAATCACACAATAAATGACAGCAGCACAAAAGAAGAAAAAACATGTTATTAGATATATGCATAAATTATTATTGGAATTCAAAATACTTTAAAAAATAGTGGCAATCCCAACCTTTAATCACCGCAAAATGATATAAATACAGCCTTTTTATGCATAAATAATATATATCTTTTAAAAGAGGCCATTAACAATTTTATTTAAATAAAATAAAAGTATTCCAAAACCATCAATTAAACAGTATTAATAGATCCTGAGTGTTCAGTGGAAAACATAACCAAAAAACAAACCCTTGTTATTTTTAAAAAAATATTTTTTCACACACCTAAATATTTTATATTATGTGTCTGAATATAAAAATATGTCTTTGAACCATTTTTTTTTATCTTCAAGCTTTTGTTTACAATACAACGCACGCACTCAGGGGTTACATGAGTCAAGATCAAATACTGTAAAATAAATCACAATAAAGAACAAAAAAAACAACGGGCGTGTACAGAAAAAGTTACAATACCATATTTTTAACTTTTTTTTTGAAGCATGATTTTTAATAATTAATAAATTTTATTTAGTTGGTAAAAAATATTTTTTGAGACATTTATATATATTTAATCAGTTACCATATCAAATGATTTAGAAAAGTAACATATTTCTGCTTGTGAAAGTTAATTTTTCATCTCTTGTACTACAATGTTTATGTAAAATGCCTAGCTTAACATTGCTTTTAAAATTTATTGATAGTGTTTGTTTTTAAAAGGTAAACCAATCAGAAGAAACCCACTCTTCCAATTTTAAATTACAGAAAAACTAAGATATTCTTTTGCTAAAGTACAAAAATTATGAGAATTTAATAATAATTAATAACAATAGTGTCACTTTGAAAGGGATCTCTCCTAAATCAATTCACACAGAGCATGAATTATCCATTTCACCCATTTCTGAATGTGCAAGTGAAAATGTAAAAAACTCTCCAGACCTACTAAAAGGACAGAAATCAGTTTGAAAAGTAGTATAATACTATTACCACAGCGACTGAAAAATTCACCAAACTGATTCGTAGAAACGTGAGACTTAAGAAGAAGAAGAAACAACTGATATGTGATCGTTTACTTCGACCCAGTCATTCTAATGTCTTCTCTCTCTCCAAAAGAGGGATAGAACCACCATGCCAGTTCCTCCCAAACCCATCAACACCTTCACCATAACCATCATGGTCACCTTCGCCTTTTTCATCCTCTTCTTCTCCGGCTTCCTCCAATTCCCCTCCGTCTCCTCCTCTTTCCCTCCCATCAGTCGCTCCATCTCGCCGCAGGCCGCTGAACCCTTCACTGATCTTGTGGGGGCCTTCAGGAAATGGGACTCGCAAGTGGGTTGCGCACGCTTCAAAGATAAACCAAACGGGTTGCCCTTAAACCAGTCAAAGGTCGCATCTTTGCAGGAGATTGGAAACTGTGCGGGGTTGAAACTGAACCATGTCAGTGTCTTGGTTAAAGGGTGGACTTGGATTCCTGATAACTTGGATAACTTGTATTCGTGCACTTGTGGGTTGAGCTGCTTGTGGACCAAATCGCCTGTTCTCGCCGACAAGCCTGATGCCTTGCTGTTTGAAACAACCACGCCTCCGGTTCAGGTGAGCGTTTGCTACTAATGGTTGTTTGGAATGGGTGGGAATGCAAGTGGATGTGTTAGTTTTGTTTGCAAAATCGCATTTTTGATTGGAAAGTGATAAATGTACTAAGGACATGAATGGTGTTTTATCTGGGTGATAATACCCTGCCATTGCTGAGTGTTCGATTTATGATCCCTGCTTTGTGGTTGCCTCTTTTGAAGCTTGGTTGTCATTTATTATTTCAGTTTTCACGAGTGGATCAATAGATAGGGATAATTTCCTACGATCTATCTTGGATTGCTGTTGAAGTTTCGATATTGGAGTAGATCTATGACATTTGGTGTGTTACTATGCTTACATAGAAGGACATGTTAACAAATCACGACTGAATTTTGTAGCTTCGCAAACCGCATTGACTGTCACTTAAATTGATCTGATTTTTAGATAGTTATGGAAACATACGAGGAACAGTGGTTCATTCTTATTATTGGGAGAAAGTGATTACATTACAACTACAACTAATTATGATTTGAAATATATTGCCTTGGTGTCTCGTGTACGAGTGGAAGTCATGGGAAGCCGTGGGAAGCAATAAGGATATTTATCCTTTTCAGGAGATACTAAAACCATGTCTTGGACTCTTTCTCCCAATTTTAATCTTTGGTCAATAACTAGGAGGAAATAACATTGCAATTTGAAAGGTCCTTTCCTTATTGGTGCCTTCTTACCTTGGAAGGCAGATTATTTTACTAAGCCTGTTTGTTTTGGTGTTAGAATATCAAGTATGGCACTTTCCAATGAAAATCTAAGACTGAGCATCTGAGATTAATCAGAGCACACATCCCAATTATGTTCACTGTTCAAAATTAATTCTATCAAAATCAACTCTACCCTACTTTAAAACAAACAAGCCTAAGCATTTCTGTTATCAGCTTTTCTGGGCAGTTCATCTGGAAGTATGACGTGGTCTTTGTATGTAGATTAGGTTAATAGATCTTGAATTGGAGATTTTGTGTGAAGCATCAAAAACTGAGTTAAAGTCTTTTTTGTTGAACTTAGGCTAGTCGTACCATATAATAGATATCTGGCAAAATGATTTCATGGCAAGAACAATTTGCTAGGGTAGGATCTGGGGACATCATTTATTCATCATGATTTGGTGTAGTTTTTCAAGAATTTTTTTTAATTGATTGCTATGTGTTGGAATGCATTCTATTTGGGAATGTTGGATAGAGGTAAAAGCCGCTAATAATAGCAAAATAGCTCCTTTTCTTGTATGCAAAACGGCTACATTTTCATTTTTGTTCCTTTGTATCTCTACCATTCAGGGGTTAATGATAGCAAGGAGAAGTTCTTCTTGATTACTTGTACAACTTAACTAACTGCAGCTATAGTTGATGGAAAATTATTTTGGTGATTATATTTCCCTTTTATCAATTTGGGCTGTGGCTGGGTCCATTTTTCTTCGATATTTTTAACTGAGCTTGGTTTTAACTTATAGTTCTATTGTTCTGTTCTCAGTGATGGGATTTAAGTAAGTCAACAACTAAAATGCCTTTTGATTGAGTTGTTTTAAAAGTATTCTAATTCATAAAACGAGATCCTTCCGCTCAAAATACAAAGTATAAACAAATCATAATATACACGAAACCAGGCATAATTTATTTGGTGGTATCATGGTATGAATGGGTTAATTATCTACACTGCCATATATAAATGAAGTCATGTATTCCTTTGAGCCTTTAGGTGTTTAAAATCTGGTTGAAACATGCTTAAAGTTTCAACTATCTGTTCTGAGTTCTTAGCTTGATACAATTATCTTTGTGGAAGATTTTAATAAGCACTTGTTTAAGCAGTTCAAAATCACACGAGGAAACCATTTCTGTTGTATACCGTTTCTTGCTCAAATGCTTCTCAGGCGCTGTTGTCTTGCATGGTTTTCTGGATTGTTTTGGCTGAGGTAGCATATACTTTGATATTGCATATTTCTTACTTTGTTACGGTTTATTTTTTATTTCAGAGACGCACGGGAGAACCACTTCGTGTATATATGGATCTTGAAGCTGGCAGAAGAAGATCAGGTCAAGAGGATATATATATTAGTTATCATGCTGAAGATGATGTACAATCAACCTATGCTGGTGCACTCTTTCACAGTGGTCGAAACTACCACGTCTCCAGTGATAAAAACAGAGTAAGTAATTGATCAAGAATATATTATTAAATGACAGATAACAAAAGAGTGATCCATAGCAACATAACCTCATTTATCATTTGTAGGATATACTGGTTTATTGGTCTTCATCACGGTGTCTTTCTCAAAGGAATGAACTTGCCAAGAAGCTCCTGAGCTTATTGCCGCATCATTCATTTGGCAAGTGCCTAAATAATGTTGGTGGTCTAGACGCTGCTCTTTCTCTTTATCCCGAATGTGCAAACGATGCCAATGTTACCCCAAAATGGTGGGATCATTTACATTGTGCCATGTCTCACTACAAGTTTGTTCTTGCCATTGAGAACACTTTTACTGAGAGTTATGTAACAGAGAAGTTATTCTATGCCTTGGACTCTGGTGCAGTTCCAATCTATTTTGGTGCACCAAATGTCATGGATTTCGTTCCTCCACATTCAATCATAGATGGTAGAAAGTTCAAGTCATTGGAAGAGTTGGCCTCGTACGTGAAGGCAGTTGCTAACGACCCAGTTGCCTATGCGGAATACCATGCATGGAGAAGGTGTGGTGTGCTGGGAAACTATGGAAAAACCCGAGCCATGAGCCTTGACACATTGCCTTGCCGATTGTGTGAGGTTGTTAGCAGAAGAGGTGGAAGAAATGCAAGAAGATAGGTTAACTGCTTCAGAGAAATAGATACATTGGATTTAGGCTTGCGACTTGTATAGAGGCACATTGCTTGTTTCTCTGAGCTAAGTAACATTGAACTATAAAGGAAACAAAATCAGAAAGGCTTAGCACACATGATGATGACAAATAGTATGAATTATATTCCATTTGTTTTGTTCCATCCCCTTTTTCTGATAAATAGAAAGTGGTTGATGCCACCACCTAGCTTACCATAAAGTGAAGTGTTCCAGTTTTTGTTCCAGCTTCAGGACCAAATGTATACAAAACACACTCCCACTTTTCTCTACTAATGCCATAACTGGGACTTGTATAAATGAAAATGTATTTTTCTTACAAATAAAATGGAAAATGATATTTTGACACATATAATACACTATTTTTTCTTATTTTTTACATTTTCATTTCTTGTAAAAATACAAAAATTTACTTTTTATAACTATTTTATTCTTATACTGCATATCAAATGAATATAAAAATATATTATTATACCATTAATCAAATAAAATATACCTAAAGATATTTTTTTAATATACCTAAAGATATTTTTTATAACCTTCTAATATATATATATATAAATAAATATTATCACTATCATATTATTGTTTTAAAAAAAATTCATTGAAAATATAATGTTACGAAGCAATGGGTAATTTTGTTTTAAAACGAAAAAAATTGATAACCTTTAAATTAATTTTAGAAAAAGAAAAAAGCAGAGAGAATGGGAGGAGGTGACGTGGATGGAGTGACATGTTGAAAAAGAGATGAAGAACCCACCGGAACGCATGCCATTATATAAGACTGAGAAGCGAATGTGAAGTGTTTTCAGAGTATTTAAACACACGAAAGCCCATTTGATGAGAGTGGCTTTGAAAACTGCCACAAGGCTTCTTGTGGCGCATCCCGTATCCAATTTGAGTGTGAGGGGTTTTTCATTCTCACAGTCGCTTAAATTAACTCCAACGGTTTTTCTTCCTCTCCACTCTCACCGTCCCGCCAAAACCCTCGTTCGAACCGCCACGCCGTCGTTTCGGAGTTGCGGTTGCGCACCAATGTCTACGGTTCAGGTCCGTGACAGAATCGACATATCTGATACCGAGAGAAGCATCTTTGATAGGCTTCTTGCCACTCTTCGCCACTTTCACCTCCAAACTCAGCTCCGTGTCGCGGGTGGCTGGGTTCGCGACAAGGTCACACACTCCATTCATTTTTAGCCCTAATTCCTTCCTTGTTATTCTTTTTGTCCTCTTTTTATTTGTTCTGTTCTGTAGCTTCTAGGAAAAGAGTGCTATGACATCGATATCGCTCTGGACAATATGATGGGAACTGAGTTTGTCGACAAGGTTAGGGAGTACTTGTTGTCCATCGGCGAAGATGCACAGGGAGTTTGTGTCATCGAGAGGTATCTTTTTTTTTTCTTTTTAGTTTCTTTTTCTTTTTTCTTTACAGGTCTTGTTGCTGAACAAGGTTGCGATTGTCAAATACTAACTACTAACTGCTTGTTCAATACTCGTTACTGAAGATTATACGGATGAATTGCGAAGAATGATGTGTTTAGATGTAATATTAGATAATTGAGCACGGTTTTCAATTTTTTTTTCTTCCAAACTATTTCGCAGTATGCATAATTAATTAAGTCCTAACATTCTAATTGAGAAAGTTGAGTTTAATATTCAGATTTTTAATTTATTGTGTATGGAGGTGATTAACTGGAGTACAAGTCAGGAAGCAACTTTTCACATTTTTTGTGCAAGCTTGACAACTTCTCTCTCTCTCTCTCTCTCTCTCTCTCTCTCTCTCTCTATATATATATATATATATATATATATATATATATATATATATATATATATATATATATATATATATCATTAAGTGTTTACTTTTAGTTACCTTTTTTTGTAAAGTTTTTTTTTATCATTATCCTTTCTTTTTGCAGCAATCCTGACCAGTCCAAACATTTGGAAACAGCCAGGATGCGTTTGTTTGATATGTGGATTGATTTTGTTAACCTACGTAGTGAAGAATACACTGAGAATAGCCGCATTCCTTCCAAGGTATATAATTGCCTAGTCTTTTGTTTCGATACAAATTTATCTGTTTTGCTGTGGTTGCATATTTGCACTTTTTGTTTTGTTTTTGTTCTAAATTTCTTTATTAGTTTTTTTTTTGGTTCAGTTTGATCATTTAAAACAGACCTTTTTCCAATTTCTTTTTATGTTGGAATCGCATACATGCATTCTCATAGTTAAATTGCTTTAAAAAGAAGACAAATGATTATTGTCAAGGTACAATTAATCTATATGTTGCACTTTTATTGATATTTAAGAAAATTTTATGCTAAGATGAACATTTATTTGCCATTTGGAGTGTTTGGTTGCCCTTTCCATATCCTTGTTAAATTCAACGGAATAAAGAATGCTTCGCGTGTAACAGCAAAGAATTGGAACAGCAGAAGAGGATGCATATAGGAGAGATTTGACAATTAACAGGTATTTCTATGCACTTTTTTAATAAAACCTATCATTAGATAAAACAGAGTAAGAAGTACAAAACTGGGAGAAATTAAAAAAAATAAAAAATCTGCTTAGCATTTGAGCATATTTGTGTCTGTGTAATGATACAGTTAATAATTATGCTGGTAAATTTTTTCTTTTTTCCATGTCTTGGTTTCAGTTTTCTTCTCCTTTTGTACTTATTTACAAGATAGTTTCATTAATTAATTCAGTTGTGCATGGCAGCTTATTCTACAATATCAACACTGACTCAGTTGAAGATTTCACTAAGAGAGGTTAGAATGGATCTTTACTGAACAAGGATTTTTTGGGCGCTACTTGTTTGCCCATCTAATAATCTGTTTGGCACTTTGCAGGGATCCTGGATCTTAAGTCCGGAAAGATTGTGACACCTTTACCCCCAAAAGCCACATTTCTTGATGACCCATTACGAGTTCTTCGAGCCATTAGATTTGGTATTTTCTCATGATCAATTTGTTTTTGTATATCCAGTGAATCTTTTTTCCCTTGCTTTTTGGAATTAAGAACTTGTTCTCCTGTTATATTGAAGAGACATTTTCATTATTTTTAGGTGCTAGATTTGAATTCACCCTAGACGAAGATCTGAAAGTAGCTGCTTCATGTGATGATGTGAAAGATGCTCTGGCCGCTAAAATTAGCAGAGAGCGCATTGGAACTGAGGTATGTTCTAACTCTTCTATTACTCTTGTGTACGTGCCTTAGAATCTTATTTTAAAATCTGGAATGCAATTGGTGCTTCATATTATAAGGATGTACTTTTTCTTTTTCGTTAGCATTGAAAATATTGCCATTCATTCTCTGATGTCTATCTGTGTTTGTAGATTGATCTTATGATATCCGGAAATCAGCCTGTCAAAGCAATGACTTACATTTATGATCTGACACTATTTCGGATTGTATTCAGTCTTCCTCCTGAATTTGAACCTGCTATTTCAGATGGATGTGAAAGGTATTGCTTGTAGATAGATTCAAAAAATTGTTTTTTGCCGGTTGAAAGTGTGTAAAGATTGCAAATCCATTAAATAATTACTATTTCATTTACATCTTCCGTACAGAGTAAGAATTAGCTTGATATTGTTGCCCCTTTGTCCGAAAACAAAGAAGCAGTTAATAGAAAGATAAGAATGATCGATATTTGTGATGAATTTCACAATTGAAACAGTATACCTTTTGAGATGTGCACAAGTGTATCTATAGTTACGTACGCACTGAAGATATAATTATTTTTTCTATCCAAGTAGTTATTGAATCCTATGGATATTTCTATTTAGCCAATATATATAGAAAGGCTTGGGCAAACCTCACTTCATGAGATAGCTATGACTCCTTGGCCCCAAGGGCTGCAGGTTCCCCAATGCAATATGTAAATAAATCTTCCATTAAAAGAAATGTACAGAGAGGGCAATAGACTAACCACCAAATTAACTCTGCAGAAAGAGATATAAAGGAAATGACAATGTAATGTAAATGTGAACACATGTTAAACACTAATGCTGTGTTCACATGGGATGATTTACTGTTACTAGAGATGGGGGAGCAAGAATTTGTGAAGATTTGCTATGTTCACTTCTATTGAATTGCATAGATTTGCAAAGATGGATTAGCTATGTTCACTTCTATTGAATTGCATAGATTTGCAAAGATGGATTAGCAGAATCCATCCATTTGCGTATCGTTCCCTGAGGAGGGAATTTGAGGGTATTGTCTATGCTTTTACTTATGTATCCTCCATTTTCACAAGCTGTCCCTTGCAGTTGGTGCGTTTTCCGTGTTCCAACTAATTTTCTCTCTCATTAATTAATAATAATAATAAATAATAATAATAATAAATAAATAATAATTATTTATCTAAACAAAAAAATTTCAATATCCTAAAAAAATGTATTGTATTAATTATTTATTACTTCTTTTTAATTCTACTATTTCAAATAATTTTTACTCAAAAATATCATTTCATATTATTTTTACTTTCAAATCCACTCTTAATCATCTCCAAATCCTTTCAAAAAAACAACACATACTTTACTTTCAAATCTCGTCAAATCCATTCACTCGCTCACTCTCTGTGAAATCCTTCCATTCAAATGAACACACCCTAAGTGAATATCTCTGGTAATGTCCAATCCTGGTGTGAGGGGGAGTGAGGGAGGGGGCGGGCTCTGAGATCTTATATCAACTATAGATATGGCTAAAATAAAGCTTATTAAACCTTGTTGAGCTTAGCTAGTATTGGCAATATACAACTAATAGTTGACCTAATTATTTGTATGAAGTAAGTGACTCCGGGTATATTATGTATTATCTAGACCTTATATCAATATGGTATTATTGAGAACATACTTTCTCTCATTTCTTACTTCTCAATGGAAACCTTATGATTATGCCGTTTTTTTAACTATTCTCTTGCATGATATTTCGGTGGTCATGCTGATCAATCATTTTTTAAATTTTTTCCAGGCTTTGCATTTCTTGCTTGGATACTGCTTGGAACCTTGTCCAGTTACTTGGAGAGTCAACTTTCACTGTAAGTAATAAATGGAAGAGTAATTTTTGCCTTGTATTCTTTTGTTCCATTTATTCTTTTCGTAGTCAGAGTTACAT
Source organism: Vigna umbellata (assembly GCF_029865625.1). Taxonomy (NCBI): domain Eukaryota; kingdom Viridiplantae; phylum Streptophyta; class Magnoliopsida; order Fabales; family Fabaceae; genus Vigna; species Vigna umbellata. The sequence goes on along the minus strand of NC_142172.1, from coordinate 40,378,969 downwards.
GGCTATTCCTGTATCACTTTGTGTTCGTTTAGCAGTGTACTACCCCTAGACTCAAATATAAGCAGAATTAATCATTTTCACTCTGATTAAGAAGAATAAAAGTTGGGTTAATTTAATATTCTTGTTTAATACGATAAAGAGGTACTTTTCTAAACTACCCTCCTTTCCTCCTTTGTATTTATTGAAAAGGATGTTTAGGTTTAAAGATAACGGTAATTTTTAATAGTAGTATTCAATAGGACTTTGGGAATTGCATTTTTTTTTTATATTTAAGTCCACCAAACATTTGCTTATGTCTGAGTCCAGAGGAAGTATCTGATATGCTGTACAATTTTCTCTGTATTTTAGGCTGAACAAAAAAGGTTAGCACTTTATGCTGCTTTGTTTCTTCCTCTTAGAAATACCACTTACAGAGAAAAAAAAGCAAAAACGGTACGTACCCATTACTTTTTCTATATGCTAGTACTATTTCTGATTTGTCAATATTAAGCTGCAAGTAACTCTGGGATTTCAATTTATTAGTTGAAACATCTAGGACAATATCTTGTTTTGTGAAGGAGTTATTTGTATGCCAGTTATCAAAGCTTAATGGAGGAGTTGCTTGTATGCCATCTGTCCCAACTTCCAAACAGTTGGCAGACATTCTAACCAGTTGACTAATTTAACCTGATTCTGAATTTCTTGTAAGCAAGTTGAGGGAGAAGGTTGTGGAAGTTGTTAAGATATTTCAGAATAAAGGAATCCTAGAACCCTTACAATAGATAAGATTAGTTTTTTTAGTGATTTTATCATTGTCTTTTCTGTTTAGTTGTTCCGGATGTACCTATATATATTTTTTATTTAATTTGAATTTTAATCTGACTGGTTTGAAAATCTCTAACCAACTTTCCCTATAAATCTCAATCTCTGTGAATCTGAATGAATATGAAATAAAATTATCTTTCTTCTAAACTAGAAAATAAGACAATATAGTGCCTACATTGCAGTTTGGAGGCACTTCTAACTTGAAAAAACATTTAAAAATAATTGTTTGAGTTGAACTTAGCCAGTCAAGCCTTGATCTAAAATTTAGTTACTGTGTTGGAGCTCGTCAACTTGGACAATTGTCTTGCACTCTTGTCCCAACTCCTCATCTCTTGGAGAGTAGACTAATATATCAGTTGCAACTGATCATTGTACCATGTGTCTATTCTTGCGATGGTATTTCAAATAAAATGTTGCTTCAATAGCCTAATATTGGATTCTAAATTGTAGGTTCCTGTTGTCAATCATATTATCCGGGAGTCACTTAAACGAAAAGCTAAGGATGCGGAAGTGGTCAGCTTTCATTCCTTTTAGCTTTCTTAAGATCCAAAGGATGCATTATAACTTCTATACTTTAAATTATTTTTTGTGTTATTGACTCTTGATGATAATTTGTATTGATATTTGCATTTGCTCCTCAAAATACAGGTGCTTAATTTACACCAAGCATCACATAAATTCTTGTCGTTGTTCCCTTGTCTTACATCTGGTAAGGATGACCAAGTTGTCGATCATGATTGGATGGGAGACTTGGTTGATGTCCCTGTCTATTCTAGAGTCAGGGTACTGACAGGTATAATTTTCTTGCTTTGCCACCAAGGTTTTTCATCTGCTGTATGATGTTTTTGGATTGTTAGAAATCTAATATAGAACCTCTTGTGGACCTTCACCTAACAGCTTAAGTGTTTTGGAATTGTTTGTCCATGACATGACTTGGTAATCAGAGTGAGCCTCTATGACCAAATGGTCTAGATTTTAATATTTTCTTTTCCCATTCTTCTAATAAAAAAGTTAAATTCCAGAACATGGTAGCTAGGTCTAGGAATTGTCCATGATTGAAGCCCAAATGGATCTTTAGTAAAGGGACATGCTAAACATTGAAACAGTAACTTAAGTTTTTGGCATAGTTGTTTCATGACAAATAGCTGTTGTCCTTAATCTTCATTTATAGTCTTTTCATGTTTACATATTGTGCTGCTGACTGTAGTTTTTCATGTTTCCGTATGCTGCAGTTTCAATTTTACTATTGGCTTTGCAGTAGAAAGCAGCTAAAGCCTACAACCCATATTTCCTTATATTTATTTGCAGTCGTACTTCTGTACCTTTTTAAGACTTGAAAAGTTTTTAAGCACTTGACTAAATTGTGTCAATAAAAGAAGGAAATAGAAGATTACGGTTTTCCTTAAAATATCATGGCTGAGTTCAATGTTGTGATATTGCATTTGTGATTCTTGCCTGCTCTTCCATGTGTTTGTATAGGAAGTTAATGTGAGCTATTGTGCTTTATGAATTGTATCTTTTATAGCTGAACCTTTTATATTTATTCATTTAGGGTTTCTCTTAAGAGAGCTTAAAGATTTTTGGCGAGTTGCACTGTTGATATCTACTATACTACATCCTATTGACATTGAGGATGAGCCCTCCCAGCTGGACATAAGAAGAGATCTGTTTAATACTGTGGAGAATGCTATAACCAAACTCGGTGAACATAGCTCTTTTGTTATTTTGTGTTGTCTTTAACTTTTAGTTTCAGTACCTTGTTCTTGTGATTTATATCATTCGAAGAAGTCAACTACTTGTTTTCTCAACTATATTCATACAAATTATTCTGTCATTGTAGAGCTTTTGTATTCTATTTTTGCATCATATCTAAACTTGTCAATGTGTTACTTTCATCTGAATAGTTGAATGTTCATTTGGGTAATGATCCTTTTCTTATTTTTCCTTTGGATTTGGCATTTGGAAGCTTTCTTCCAGCGTAGAAAGCTTTGCACTTGCCCTGATGCTGCAGGCTTGCAGCAGTTTGAACCAGTGACTGTGTGTTTCAATGAGAATGCCAATGAAACTATATTGTGGTAGAAAGTATATTTTACGCTAGAAGATTATAAATAAAGAGAAGCTAGGGTAATAGGGGAAAAAAGACAATAACTATTTGCATACCATGTCCCACAATAGAGTGTGTTTGACGAGAGGTGTGTATATTTGTATGCTGGATACTCAAGCAGTTTTTTATTCCTCAAATTACTCTTTTTCGTGGATAGCAGGCCTTGAGAGGATATGGGACGTAAAACAATTGATCAATGGCAAAGATGTTATGAATACCTTAGGGCTTAAAGGAGGAGGGCCTCTTGTAAAAGAGTCGGTAAGTCATTTGTTTGGTTTAATGCAGTTTCACTCACTGCCATGAAATTTGAGGTTTTCATTTTCACTTGCAGCTGGATAAAGCAATGGCTTGGCAACTTGCCCATCCATCTGGAACCGCGGAGGATTGCGTTGAATGGTTGAGAGAAACCAATTCTAAGCGTGTTAAGTTGCAATGAGATTGATTGCCTTGATTGATTGTTTATTCTCTCATTGTTTCGGATTGAGAGAAGCTGCTTCGCTGAAGGAAACTAACCCAGCTTGCTGTGTTTTGAGATGATACAAGGTACTTCAAACATTCTTTCCTTGAAGTTGCTATGCCACTCGCAACTTTTATAAAGTCTGAAGTAATTCCTGCTGACTTTTGGGATGTAAATTTATACCCTGGTAAAATGTAATTATTATTTTTTTTCCGTAATTGCTAGAATGGGTGAAAATATGATAGTTGTTCCATGGTATTTATATTCCTATCAGGAGTCAAGTAACCATTGTATCGTGATAACACTAGCCCGAAAGGCTACATTTTGGGGAGAACATAATCCCCCACTTTAAGTGCAATCATTTGAATGACGTAAGTTACTTTGGGTGGTGGATGAATATTGATTATAGCTGTGGCGGAAGGAAAAGTAATTTCATTTTTCTTATTTATAAAAAAAGTTATAAAAACAGGAATGAAACATGAACGATGAGTCATACATTTTTTATTTCCTTCTCTTGTTTGTTTAATATTGATTTTCTCCTCTTCCAATTTGGAATGTATATCATATAACAAATACAATTCTTTTACTTACTAGTTTATATTTGCAAATTTTATCATGATAAATGACCTTTTAAGGGCAATGTATAAAAATAAGTATTGTTTATTTCAGTTAATTCTGTTCTGTCCTCTTTTCAGATGATAGAGTGAAATTATTCTCGTGTACTTTTGTAAAAAATATGTAAATAATTTTATTCTATTTCACGTATTCTCCATGGTCTTGGAGATCAGAATTTTATTTCACGTATCGTATAATTTGTATCTACATTTTTGTATATTTACACAAGTACGAATTTAAGAATTATTAGCATTTTGGATCCAACTTCCACCTTACAAGCGACGACATCTTTCATCTATTCTCAAATATGCTTTTTACATTCCAATACGACCCAACCCACTTTAACACCTTTTTATAAATAGGAAATTTATTCATTATCAACTTGTTAATAGTTATTTAGTATGTGTAAATTTATCTGAAAACAATAGTAATATCAGTGAAAATAAATGTTTCTTTTTCCTCCATTTACACTAGTGTCCTAAAATTTTGCACTTAAATCTTAACTCCGATGTGAGATAAGTTAGGATCGTTTCCGCTAAGAATGAAACTTGAATAGGAATATGATTTCTCTTTTTTTTTTCTCCATCACAAATATAATGGACACTTTTGTTTAAATGAAGAATATTACTTTGATACTAAAATGAGTCTGTTTAATAGAATTTTGTTTTCTTACATAAAACTTTAATGTAATATTCTATTAAAATACGATAAATATGCACTATCTGATTCGGTTACATGTTAGTAACCTCTTTAATCAAACATGTTATCTAAGTCTCCAATTCTTTGTTGTAAAAAAGAAAATCTCTTATAGAATGACATTGCAATACAAATTTAAAATGTTAAATATTCAGCTTCTTTGTTTTGTTCATGAGAAATATAAAATAACATGTTAGGTGGAGAGTTTGTTATTTTATTTTACTCATTTACTTTATATATAAAGCAATGATATAATATTAATTATTAATCTTCTATAAATCTTAATTTTTTAAATCTAAATAATAATTAAAAATATTTTTATCTTTATATAAAATATATTTCTAAAATTGAAAGATTTTCTAAATACTAATTTAAATAAAAAGAATAGTAAGTAAATATTCTCAACATTTTATTTAATATTTGTTTACTAGAATTTCAAATCTCAAATTTGATTATCCTACGCTTGATTTTTCTTTTTTTATTAGTTTTTTTTCTTTCACTTCATGGTAATGATATTTAACTTTGATAGATGTTAGAATTGGATTCTTCATCTATTTTTTTCTATTGAGCATCAAACTTCTCAATAAAATACCTATCTTATTTTGATCTTTAACCTTTTTTCTATATTTTCTTTGTTTGTAATCAACTCATTTTTTTTTATCAAATTCAAAACAAAGTTTTTATTTATGTGAACTTTGAATGTTGATAAGTTGTTTACATCTTTAGTTAAAAAGTTTATTTTCAAATGACACTTTATAAACTTTCTTTACATTAGTCACAAAAAGTTTATTTTCAAATAAAACCTTATAAACTTTCTTTCTTAGAGTTGAGCAACATTTAATAGATTTTTATGCATAACAAATTTAATTGACACCTAAATAAGTTTTAATTGTAATTATTCATCTATCTTCACAAAAAGTTGTCCTTTATTTTTAACTTTTACTTTAAAAATATCTAATTTGTTGAACTTATTAAAAAGTTATCGATCATGGGTCATATAATTTATACAATCGCTATTTACAAATCAATCTTTTATAGATTTGTTGGTTGTAAAGCATGATGTTACAAGAAGTAATTCCTCTTCTGATTTATTTTTTACAATCTTAACATCTTGAGGATGTTGAGATTTGCATATATTTTTTACATGTCTCAATTAATCATATTTCATTCTATGTTTTATTTCCACCAACACTTTGTGTTAATGATTATTTTTCTTGTAATAGAAACAATATGAAAAAATTGAGTTTTTCGTTTGGCCATATTTTCTCCTTTTGTAGTTATTGTATTTTCAACCTCATTATCTTTTGTCATTAATATATGTTGTTATTATATTTATAAGACATGTATCACTTTTGTCAAACTATAACCAAATTTTATGTTTTTTTGTGAAGCATTAAATGTTTTATATTTATTTGGTACTATTCTCGGAAATTAGAATTTGAATTTTTTTTTCCAACAACTTTATCTTATGAACAATATCTAATAATTTATTTGCATATTTCTTAATTGTATCATATTCTTTCATCTTTTGCTACACAAACTCTTTTGTCAAATTTATATTTTCATGCCCCCAACTTTTTTTTCTTTCATATTCTCGTTTCAAATAATTCTTTTTGGTGATTTTAGAGTCAAGATTCTCGTAAAGAGAGATTGTAAGACAGCGATAAAGAAGGATGACTTTACCTTTGACATATTTTGTCCTTTATTACTTTTGCATTTTGATTTTTTGATTTTTTTTCATGGTGAAATTTTCATACGATGAATCAAAGTATTATTGTCTTTCACAACTTTTCATAATTTAGCCTTTTTAGATCAATTTAGATTGTCGCAACCCATAAATCACAACTTTCACTGTCAAATAATGGAATGACAATTTATGAAAAGTTTCCTTCAATTCTCACGGTTAGAACTTTTAAAAATTATAGAAACATGAAAGATAGAAAAAAATATGTTATATGAAAGAATTGTTATTTTATTTTATTCATATAATCTATAAAAATGTAATACAATACCAAATATTAACAATATCTTAATCTTAATTTTTTATATTTAAATAATTACTAAATATATTTTTATTTTTATATAAAATACATTTTAAAACTGAACGAATATTTAAAAAGTGGATGGATTTAAAAGAAAAACTACAGTTTTTAACCTTCCAATATTTTGGTGTTAAAAATATGAAGAATAATTTATATGCCTATAGAAGGTATTTCTTTCTGAATTAAGAAAAAGGAAAAAATGCAAAAGATAACAAATACTTTTATTTATATTACATATTATTTTCTATTTAAACTGTTTGGTGTTTCATAGACATTTTTTTTCCTTTCACCTTCTATTAACACGCCCCCTTTTATAAGACGGTATTTTCTTTATACGCGAATAAAGAAAAATGTGTGGAAGTATATTGAACCTTACGTTTGGAAGAAAAAAAACAGAATTTCTTATCATGAACTATTATATTTTGCATATTTTCTATCAATATAATTTTATTTTATTAAAAAGTATATATTATAAAACACCTGTTAGTTTTAATTAATTTATTATTTGTATAACTTAATTGAATACAGAATATCTAAATTTAATAGAAATACCGAGTCAACTTAATTTAGTCATATTATTCCTGTACTGAACCAGCCATGGTAAGGTCGTAATTTGCATAGTAAAGTGAAATTAAGTTTTAGTTTTAATCTAATCCCACTTTGTGATCCGATCTGATCCATGAGTAATGAAAATTAAGCATGCAAAGTAGGAAATAGAGGTTAGGAGGTTGAAAGGCGGAAAACAGAGTTTTAAGTGTTGTGTTGGGTCGTGTCGTGTTGGGATCCGACACAAACAAACGATAGAAGATGACGATGAGGGTTTCGGTTGTTTTAAGTGTTCTGTTCTTGATCCAGTTTTGGCCTGGGGAAGCTGAGAAATTTTCGGTGGATGGAAAGGTTTTGATTTTGGACGACTCCAACTTCGATTCCGCCATAGCTTCCTTTGATCACATCTTGGTTGACTTTTACGCTCCCTGGTGTGGTCACTGCAAGCGTCTTGCTCCCGAGGTGTGCCCCCTTTATACCCTTCTTTCTTGGGTCTCTTCAAGTTTTCCTTTTGATTTCAAATTCTCTTTTTATTTGCCTTTGCTTCATGGGTCATGCTTTGCAGTTCGTTGCTTTGACAATATAGTATGTAATGAATTCATGGAAGCATATGTGTCTTGATAAGAGAAATGCTAGCAGAACACCCTCTGAACTACTGTTTCTAACACTCTGATGTTGATTGAAATCTACCGGAAATTGCAAAATTTTGTGGGTTTCACTCCTTATTTAATGTGTGGGAATGAACTTCACTCATGGTTTTATAGTTTCTTGTGTGTTGTTAGGGCTCCTTGTTTTGATGTTGGTTGGACAGTGCATCTCAAACATGATGCTCGTTTTTTTTTCTTGAGTGGTTTGCTTGATGAGCATTGGTTTCACATGTTGCGGCAGTGCTTCTTGTTTCTATTAGGTGTGAACTTTGTCAAAGGTCTCTGAGATAAAACTGATTTGTGATGTGAGTTTTATAATGCCTTGCACTTCATGTTTAGTTTTGCTCGACGAGAGATTAACGAGTGTCATTTTATGTTGCACTTATTTTTAATACCTTCCCAGTGGGATAAGTCTTTGTTGTTGTTTGTGTGAGATAATAGCTGTGCTTTTCTTCCTTGCAGTTAGATGCAGCTGCGCCTGTACTTGCAACCTTGAACAAACCCATTGTCATTGCAAAAGTAGATGCAGACAAACATACCAGCCTTGCAAAAAAATATGATGTGAAGTATGTTTCTGCGGCCATACCGTTATATGGCTTGCTTAAACTGTCTTTGTTTCTTAATAACTATGATATATACGTGTTACTTTTTGGTTCAGCAATTAAGGAGACAAATGCTTTTATTTCATGAATAAACTCACCATACTTCTATTCTGGTTTGTAGAGCATATCCAACCATTTTGCTGTTTAATCATGGCATCCCCACCGAATACCGTGGACCAAGGAAGGCAGATTTACTCGTTAGATATCTGAAGAAGTTTGCTGCTTCTGATGTTTCCATTCTTGATTCAGATTCTGCCGTGAATACATTCGTTGCAGAAGCTGGACCTTTTTTCCCCATTTTTATAGGTTTCGGTTTGAAAAACACGATAATAGAAAAGTTTGGCATAAAGTACAAGAAAAATGCATGGTTTTCTGTGGCAAAGGACTTTTCAGAGGATCTCATGGTATTGTATGACTTTGATAAGATTCCTGCATTGGTTTCCCTGAATCCACAGTACAATGAGCGGAACACATTCTACGGACCCTTTGAAGGTTAGTTGATATTAGATAATCAAGGTTATCGCTTATACTTATTTTATGTGCTAGTTAGTCCATCTGTACTTCTCCTAAAGATTCATGCATTTGCATTGAACTTGACACATCCAAGAAATGTTGAATCAGCTAACAGAGAATTGAACTTTTAGACATTTTTCATATTTCCAAGTCTCAAGTGTTTTAAGATGTTTGCATTTTACTTGAGTGGAATGCTAATAAAACTTGAAGCTGTGTCTTCATCTTTGCAATTTTGGTGGTATATGGTAACTTTTATGGCATCCGTTTGTATTTCTGCCTAGACAGTGAATGAAATAAGTTTCGAAGAAATTACCAAGGGAATTAGACTGAAGTTGAAATCTAAGCTTAACAGAATGATTTCATTTGAGAGGCCCTCTTTTTGTTTCATGGTAGGAATTGAAGTTTGAATGCAAATACTTCAGTGAATTTGTTTTTTCTTAATAAATCGGAGCTTGAATGTTAGCTATTAATCCAGAATTCCTTTCCTGTGAGTCACTAGGAGTTCCTACAATGTTCTAAGCTCATAGCACTTCTTGATTATGTGTTATACATTTTTGCTTTTTCTTCTCACGCATTCTGTTATGCTGGAATGTATTTATTTTTGTTTGTATACTATTTAAATGGTAAAGTTTGATACATCATTACAGGAATCATTTGATGAATAATGTTTGTTTTCATAAAGCAGATGAATTTTTGGAAGATTTTGTTAAACAAAACCTGATGCCTCTGGTCGTGCCGATATCCTACGAAACACTTAAGTTGGTGAAAGCAGATGGTAGGAAAGTAGTTTTGACCATTGTTGAAGATGAAGATGAAGAAAGATCAAGAGAATTGACTAAGTTATTGAAGGCTGCTGCATCTGCTAATCGTGACTTAGTATTTGGTTATGTTGGAGTCAAACAGATGGAAGAATTTGCTGAGCAGTTTGATATTAGTACTAAACTACCAAAAATGGTGGTTTGGGATAAAAGTGATGATTACCTTTCAGTAAGTCTATGGTCTTTACTTTTAAATGTTATTTTAGTATATCCAAATTCCAATTCTCTAAATGATCTGTAGCATGGACTATCCTTGTCTTGTACTCTTATTTACATGCCTAGTTTTAAGTTTTTCTTCTCGTGCTGATACTATTCTCTTGCATGTTTTGATTGTTTTAGTAATTTGAACCTATATTTATATACTTGTGTATTTTCAAGATGAGTTGTGAAGCTGGAGAAAACATTGAATCTAAAATAGAAGAGCGAATTGAGACTACCTGTTGTTAAATACCCGGAACTTAATATCCCAATGTTAATTTGGCTTAAAATTTATAACTGGGATACACTAGAACAAGATTATGGATTGCCTGTAGTCATGTATCACACATTCCTACAAACCCAGCATTTCAAAACTAGTGTCCTAAAAATATGGGGTGTCTTGCTTTTTTGGTTAGGATTTGTGAGCATACTAAATGCCCCTGTTTACTGCTGTAAATATGTCTCTCCTTTGATCATCAGATATTTCACCTGAATGCCTTGACCTAGCCAATATTGGTTCTTCATTTAAGGTTGATGGTGTTGATGACATTTTCCATACTTCTACTATCTGTTTTTTAAAAAGATAAGGACTCAAACCTATTTGGGTAAGTGATTGTTGTAAAATTTGTGAAAATATGGTAAGTAGGTAACTCATACCTATTTGGGATGTTGAAGTGTATCAACCTTGTTATATGTTCATAATGGGTTTTAACACCATTTTGGGGCAAGTGATTGTTGGAAAATTTGTTCAAATGAATAAAATATCTTCTCCACATCTTGTCTTTCTTCCTCTCTAGATTTTTGTACATGTGATACATTTCTTTCAGTAAAGAAATCAATCTCACTCGCACTTCGCACTCACACATACAGATAACTGGAAAAAAAGTGTCTGTATATTGCTCTGGTAAACAAGATTACACTGTACACGTCCCGAAACAAACAAGGGAACACTTTCCCTTCACAGGATACAAGATCCTGACTGTACACAAAGAATTCACAAAAGCTCCCCTGACACAAGACCTTCCTGCATTTTTATAAAGGCCCTCCAACCAACTAACTAACTACCTACTAATTCCTAATCTGTTTCCTTCTGTCCTGCACACACTATATCCTATCAACTTGTCTTAGGGGAAATGTTCCGTTTATACTGTCAAAGGGAGCTTTTATTGAATCTCAATGTACTAGTACTCACCGTTATGTTTTAGTCACTTCAGTTGCTTTTAAAAAATCTTTTACATGATGTATGTCTTCGAGATAAACTATGACCTGTGCTCCTCAGTCATAAAGAATTGAAAGGCATTATTTGTCTATGATATATTTTCAATGTCATTGTTTCATTTGGAATTTCAGATACATCTTTCCACCTTTAAATTAATGCACTTGATTAGTTTACTAGACTTCCATAGTGTTGATCTTGCTATCAAAGCTTAACTATCTTGGTAACATGAATTATTTGTTGATATCATGGTCATATAGATTTCAATCTGCTGATTTTGTGTACATTTGTATTTAATGCCATTGTTTTTAAATGATTTTCAGGTTGTTGATTCAGAAAGTATTGAGGGGGAGGATCAGGCATCTCAAATCACTAAATTTCTGGAAGGATACAGGGAAGGAAGAACCATAAACAAAACATTCAGTGGACCTTCGCTGATGCAATTCATTCATCGGTCTTTTGACATTAGAATGGTATACATAATTGTTTTTGTTGTGGCATTACTGATACTTATTCAGAGCTTCAGTAAAGGAGGTGATGAGTACCATGCTGTACCAAATCAAGTTCAAGTTGATCGTGCAAGCAGTTCTGTTTCAGAAGCTGAAATCAAAGAGTATAAACCAGGTGACAAGGAAGACTAAATTAGCATGTAGAATGATAATCGGTGCACGTGAGCTTCTAGAAACTAGCACCATACCTATTGGTATGTGTAAATATTAATGAGTGTTAATCTCCATATTTTTTTAGTGCTGTTCAGACTGTTGCCTTTTTCTTTTACACTTTTTCATTTTGTTAACATGAACCAAAAATGCCTATTTATTACATTAAACATGACAATGATGTGTTAGCTTTGTTATTACTTTCATCCTTCCTAGATATTAGTATTTATGCTCTTCATTTCACATTAATTTTACTTGAAAATTAATATATATATCCTTCTTTTTGTTCCTTCTTTCTAACCAAACATTTTCCTAACCCAATATCACTGTTCTTCCAATTTCAAATTCTAATCTTCCCAATAATAGACCAGCAATATAACCAACTTCATGTAACGAAATCGCATCACCATCCACCACCAATATGCAAAAAGAATGGCAAAATACCATTCTTTATTTTATGAGAGATGATAAACCCTTCAAGTCTCCTAGTTGATTTTTTTTATCACTTTTCAGTTCCATGTTTTCTTTTTGAAAGCTTCACTTGACATTTGCAATCATCACAAGGATTGAAATAAAAGACGAGGAAGAGTTAAAGTGAGAGATCAAACTTTTATGTCCTAAGATTTTACCACGGATCATACTTTTCTGTTTTCAACATTCAAATCATGTTTGTGTTAGAAATAGAAAACAATACACATAAAATTTATTGTCAATTTCTATAATAAAGAAAACGGTGTTCTTCACATGGTTCCGGATAGATGTTCTCCCAAGAAAATATTTACGAGTAACTTGTTTTTGGTGCAATAAATAAAATTTGTAATTGATCCATTAAAATATTCAAGTTAATTAAATATCTTAATGCTAAAATTAAGAACATGTGATTCATCCACAAATTTTCTTTTATATTAATTTCTGAAATACCCAGTTTCTGTTTTAAGTTTCCTTAACTCGCTGAATTTTGTCCTGTTTTAAGTTTCCTTAAATCGCTGAATTTTGTCAAGGAGATTGAAAAGCAAAAGTCATACTCCAAAATAAAAATATAGTTATATCTTATTATCATTTAGTGTAAGAACGAAATAAAACACTGAGAAAACATAAAGGTAAACAATCTTGTAAACACCTGAAAATTAACACAAACTCTCTCTTATTTTATTTTATTTTTGGAGAGTATACAAGTTATTTTTAATTATTTTCCTTTTATAATTTTCTATGGAGTAACTTAGGATACATTTAAGTTAAAAAAACATAAATTTAGTTGCTTAGTTGATCTTGTGATTGAGTAAATTTTACTCTTAGTTCTTACTCAAAAATAAATTTAATTCTTAATATCTTTTAGTTTCTCTACGTTTTTAAGTAAAGAAAACAGAAAGAAATTAAGATAAAATATCAAACAGATAAAAAAAATTAAGAAAATCATACTGAATTAGATTTTAAAATTGTTAAAAATAATAATATTTAACCAAGACTCTAACTAAAATGTTATAAACAAGTCTTTAATATAATTAATATTTTTAAGGACTCAATAAGATTTGATAGTATTTAATTAAAATTTTGTATAACTTAGAAAATAAATATCATAATTTTGAATAAATAGATGAATATTCATCTTTAAAATTGTTGGATACTGAATACCGTAATTTTGAGTCGGTTATTTAAATTCAAATTAGATGTTAACACAGAAAAAGTACACGAGGACATAAAAAAATAAAAGTAGTTAGTTGTAAAAAAATTGTAAAATTATATTAAGTTTGTCTTTTTATCAAAACAATATTACTTATTTTATAATTACTTAGTCAATAAATACAAGAAATAGTAAATATCAGAATTACAAAAATATTAATTAATACTTTTATATCTATTGATAAATGATGAGAATTACACATCAATATGTGTATAGTAATACACCTAAGACGAGCGGTTATCATCTATATCATCGTTCTATTCACTGAGTGATAAACGCTAACATCCGCCATCAAGTAGCGACTCTATCCGTTGATTTAGATGCGCTCGTCAACTCAGATCAAACATGCCTCGTGCACGTTATGATCGCTCTATCCACTGGTTTAGAAGCGCTCAGTCAAGATAAACGATGTTGGGTTGTGGCTCAACATTTAAGTAAACGGACCGATAGTTCACTAGAAGTTAAAATAGTAAAAAAAGATCCGATTAAAAATATGAATGATGTGAATTATGAACAACTAATCGGATTTTAAGATAAACTGTTTAAGGTAAGTCTGTTACATATTTTATTAAGAATAAATAAAAGAAAGAGCGGAAAGTCCACTATTGAAACTGAAAAATAACTTATTGTGATAAAATCATTTTTCTCCAGAGTCGAAGAAGGAGCATGGACGACTTTCAGAAAAGAAGACAAGCGACGTCAATCAAGGAAGAAGCCAGCGTCCTAAACATTTAAAAGTAGCTAAGAGACACCAGCAAGATCAAAATCCTGACCCGAATATACCGAAACAATATGTAATAGAAAACCAATGATGAACTACATGGTACTTTGTTTTTCCCATCCTCGAATATTCCAGTCTATGAATACTTTAAACTGTTACTAGTTTACAAATAAATAAATAAATATTTGAGATTGGAGTGGACTGATCTAGAGAATAACAGAGAGTCTGGGGACTAAATTTTGACTATACGATAATATTAATAAGTTTTTGACACTACACAATTTTTTATTTGCTAAAAGATAATAATACGAAAGCGATAACTAAGAGTATCAAACTTTAATATCTGATTGCATGATTCAATTTTTATTTTGATTATACATGTCTCATTTTCTTTAGGTAACTTTATAATTTAAATTTTGTATACCTAATAAGAAATTCTGTTAAGAAAATTACCGCTATTATATATGTTGTAGAACATTTTGGGTTTAAGGAGAAAGATCACTCATAAAATATTATTATTTATTGTTTATTCTGATATAACAAACAAACAACAATTTGCAAAGTTTAGAATATTTTTAATTTTTCAGTGCGTTATTTATTTATTTATTTATGTATTTCCAGTATAATATTGGTATTGATTAGTTTTTAGAATATCTTCTGCTATTAAATTTCCATTTTGCTGTCATAACAATATTATTAGCGAACAGATTGAAATCGAAAAAGAGTATAACAGACAGCATCGAGGAAAAGAGGATCAGAACTTTCAGTTTTTATTTTTTCTGGAGATGGAAGCTGATGTTTCCATTATTTTTTATGCGTTTTCCAAACCCTAAATTGCAAAAATCCCAATTTATTATTCTCTATCTTTCCCTCGGATGATTTCCAACCAAAAATCTGTGTTTTTTTTCTTAACGGATCTTTTGCTCTGATGGGTACGTTGAATCTACTCTTGTTCTTCTCTTTGGTGAGTCTGTGTGCTATGGCTGCTGCAAAGGTGGTGCTTATTGGGAACAATATTACTGTGTCCTTCGATGATATTGAAGCTAATTTTGGTGAGTTTTCTAGGCTATTTCTTCTACCAGGTTAGGATTTAGTTTGTATAAACTGTTCTGATCGAGGGAGGATGTAGTTTTGGTCTTTGCGCCGTATTGAGTATTGAAAATTTCAATTTGGGTGATGAGTACTGCTTTGGGGTAGCTTTGTCAGGGGGAAACTAGTTAAACTTTTCGATCTAGGATCATGAAGGCAAGCTTGTCGAGCTAGGAATTTAGTTCTGCTGGAACTTTTTGTCATGTTAGAAATTTAAAATACCATCTGAAGGAAAGGGGGGGGGGGGGGGGGGGGGGGGGGGGGGATAGAGACGACATATTTACTGTGGATAGGAGGAGAAAGAGTGAAAAGAAAAGCAAATTTATGAAATGATTTTGAGGGGTGGGGGGGTATGTATCAAACAGTAGATGCTGATATGTGGTATGCTGATATGATATGCCTACCATTGAATAGTGAATTCAAGATTTTTGTAATTATAAAAAAGTAGTGGTGAAGAACTGATGAAGAATGTAAATGTGGTGTAATGTTGTTGGTTTGCTTGTGATAGCGTGTGGGTGTTATTTTTATCAATTCTTTTTTGTTGACATGAGTGTCTTTTTCTTTCAGCTCCAACAGTCAAAGGTTCTGGAGAGTATGGGGTCTTATATTTGGCAGAGCCACTTGATGCGTGTACAGACCTGACAAATAAAGTTGAACGACTTCCCAATGTGAGTTCACCTTTTACTTTGGTCGTTAGAGGGGGATGTAGCTTTGAGGAGAAAGTCAGAAGGGCACAAAAGGCTGGCTTCCAAGCTGTAATTGTCTATGATAATGAAGAAGACGGTGTCTTGGTTGCAAGTAATGATCAATTCTTATATACAAGAGACATTTGTTCATCATCCTCTCTCACATGCAATTGCTATTAAATTTGTTTTTTCTCCAATCATCAAAGATAACACAAGTGGTAATGCACATTCATTGGTTGTTGCTAAATGGGTTTTTTATAGATTAGAGATTCATGTTAGATTGTGTTAGCTGTTAGTTTTACATTAGTTATAAATTTTGTAACCTAGAGGAGCTTATAATGTTTCCTGTACAAGTTTCTGTGAAAGGAATTGATTAATACAATGTAATTTGGAAGACATGTATTAGGGATTGTTGGTTGCTGTTCTTCTTTTTCTATGTTAAATGGAAGGTTAGAGAAATAATTTCGTTCAATCTTGGAGTAGATTTTTTTTATAACCATTGAAATTGGGGTGTCACCAGTAATTGCATGGCAGTCTGAGATTTTGGATGTTTGGGGCTTTATATGTTGTTGATGGATTATATTATCAAGGAAGAACATATTGGAAAGGATTACAAATATGTATGGTCTGAAAAAATTGACACCAGTGATGCATATGAATTCTATTGTCAAATAATGGATATTCAAGATGACTTACCATTGGGCGGATTTCTTGTTTTCGTGCACATATTGTATTTGTTTTCATACACGTACATCATATGTTGGGGATTTCTAATTCACAATTTTTGAGTTTCAGTGGCAGGAAATTCTGCTGGGATAAGAATACATGCAGTATTTGTATCTAAAGCTTCGGGTGAAATACTAAAGAAATATGCTGGGTGGCCTAATGTGGAAATATGGTTAATTCCAACTTTTGAAAACTCGGCATGGTCTATCATGGCAATTTCATTTATCTCCCTACTCGCAATGTCTGCAGTGCTGGCCACTTGTTTCTTTGTCCGCAGACATCGCATAAGAAGAGAAAGGCCTCGGGGTTCTCTTGTCCGTGAATTTCATGGTATGAGTAGCCGCCTAGTGAAAGCAATGCCAAGTTTGATATTTACTGCTGTTTTGGAAGACAACTGTACATCAAGGACATGTGCTATATGCCTTGAAGACTATTGTGTTGGCGAGAAGATCAGGATTCTTCCGTGCTGTCACAGTAAGTGTTCCCATAACATTTTTTTTTTAAAATCCAGTATATTATTCTGTTGGTTTATAGACCTTTAATGTATGATTATGTACTAGGGCATTGTTCAGCTTGAATGTCCTGCTACTTTGTGCAGTTCATCATTGGATCTAATGTTGATCCTATGTTAAGATATTTAATATCCACAACATGTTTTAAACTTCTGGTGTAATATCAGTTAACATTACCTGGCAAATGAGTATGTTGTTAAGCATGAGGCAGGTTTTGCCTAGTTTCCCAGCCATCTTCTTAAGGTTTATTGGAAATAAGCATACAATGAAACTTGTTAATTTTGAGGTGATAATAAGTTATAAACTAAACTTTTTGCATTGCCTGCTCGGAAGCCTCAAGCAGGATGTTTACTTGGAGGCTTACACTCACGTTCTAGCTTCTCCCACCCCTATGTTCCTCGACAAACTATGGTTAAGTATTTAGTAACTTTTGATGTTTGTCTTTGCCTTTATCCAAACACTTTCAATTTGACTATACTGTCGCATTGATGTTGATCACAACATAATCCTTACTGAAATGGAAAGTGCAATCACATACTTGTTGCAACATATAAACTATAATAAAAAAGAAGTCTTCTAATGAGATTTTTTAAAATGGAAAACTGGGAGCAATTCTACTTTCTGGGTTCTACCTACTTTTTAAACAACAACCAGTGACTCTCTTGGACAATCCTGTTGTTTCCTAACCTCCAATCTAAAACAGACATTTACAAGGATTGTTAGAAAATGTCCATTCCATCTTAATCTTGAAATTTTTTAAGCATGCCAATTTTGAAGTAGCTATAATAAAGAACTGGCACCCAATGTGTTTTTTCAGTAGAATAATGTGACAATTTAGTTTGATGTTTAATTTAATCTCCATACTCCTCACGAGTCATTAAATACTGCAATTTTAACAAATTACTTAATTTATATGAAATTTTGGTCTGACTTACTTGTGGTATATGAAAATCGATTGTTATGGATGATTCTATAAAATTCTCATAACATGACCTGGGAGGCAAAATAATCTAGGAAGTTTTCTAAATTGCAGCCCTTTATCTCAATCTCGAAATAGTCAACCCAGTGGGTTGGAAGGTACAGATTTGACCTGGGATACAATGGAAGTCCTAGAATTATCTGGACCTTATGTGTGGCTCTATGAATTCTAAAATTGCATATGTGAGGCATAATGCATCAGATTAAAACTGGTCGTCATCCAAAATCACACCTTTTAAAAAAATAGAAGCTAATTACATCACCTACTTCTGTTCTTTGTATTTTGGTTTTTAGACCATGTTCTTGACTCCTGTTAGTCTGAGCCTACTGAAGGTATTACTTACATATTTGCATAATGTGCATGCTAAGTTTTGATTGTTACACATATTATATTAATTTGTTTCTCCTGTTTATTTATTGGCAGAGTTTCATGCTGCATGTGTGGATTCTTGGCTTACTTCATGGAGAACCTTTTGTCCAGTTTGCAAGCGTGATGCAAGAACTGGCTTAACTGATCCACCTCCTTCAGAATCCACACCCTTGCTCTCATCAAGCCCAGCATCTATGGCATCCTCTGTCTTATCTTCTGTGAGATCATCACTAGCTTCATCTTCAGCAATACAAATTGCCCGGACAGCTTCACAGACCACATCTGTTTCCCGTAACCACTCTATTGCCAGTACACCTTATGTTCATCCATCAACATCACTTAGGTCATCCTACCATCAATCCCCCTCCCTAAGCATGAGCCGAAGCTCAGTAGATCTTAGGAATGCATCCCAAAGATCTCTAGCTTCTCACTTGAATTCACCACATTCCATGGGATATCCTTCTATGCCATCCCTTAACTCAAGGTACATGTCCCCGTATATTCCAAGTCCAAGCAATGCTTCAGTGAGTTATTTGGGTTCATCCAGTCATCAACAACATCCTCTCCGTTATAGTGAGTCGGCTGCAAGCTTCTCACCATTTGCATCGACACACTCCCTTCCGGAATGTTAAATTGTTCAATTTCATTATATCATATGATTGAGGTGTCCATGCACTTGAACCAGTAATTGCCGAGTCTTGAACTAAAAGGTGCCATTGATGACTGATGCTCTAGTGGACTACTCCTATGCGACACTACGGCATTCTTAACCTGTCTCCTTTGGCATTTGACTTCCTCATTGGCACCTGGTGTACATTGTAGCTTCTCTTGTGATGTTCAGTTTCATTTACATGTTCTGGTTGAGGTTCTTACGTTTTTAGGCTGGTGAGCTTGCGTACAGTCAATCGTGTGTATTGTTTTTGCTTTGAATTTGATGTTTTCATGGCTGCTTTGATTTCAAAGTACAGTCAACTACTAACAAGAAAATGTTGGGCTGTAGATTGAAGTCATAGAGTTCTTTATGTTGTTTTATGGATTTGTCCAACTGAATGATGAGAGATCATGTGATACTCTGTTGTTACCTGTACTTGATTATCTAATTGCAACAATATTATCAATTATGCACGTAAAATTTTCGTAGGGTGTGTAATAATGGATATGCTATTGTTGGCAAAAATCAACATATAGGTCTTACCCAAATGTAAACTTTTCTGGTTTCTTGATACAGAGAAAATCCATAATCTAGACATGTTAAATACCTTCAGTGGCATCTTCGATTAATAGTAAATTGGAATTTCTGTGCGTGAAATTTTAGTAGTACTCTCCATTTAGGATTACAAAAGTTGAAAAACTCGTGAGACACCCTCTTTGAATTAGGGGCCTTAAAATGGTTCTTAACTTTGCTTCCCTTCTTCCTAAACAAGACCGTAGTCTGGATTCTATGGAATCCTATAGAATTATTTTTGGTATCTATTTAATGTGGTAAAAATTATATATGAAATTAATTTTCTTGTGTTGAATATACATAAAATATTTTATTTATAATAAAAATAAATATGATATTAAGTTTAAAACATAAATAAAAAAATAATAAACTAATTAAAGAAAAAAAATAAAAGTAAAATATTTAATAATTTTTTTCGAATTGATATATACAAATGGTATCAAAAATATTTTTCTAATAACTTTGACAAATGTAGTGGATGAGAAAAAAAAAAGTAACTCTAACTACTATGTTTAATATAATAAATTTTTTAATTAGTTTATTATTATTCTTTATTTAAATTTTAATTCATTTTTATATTATAAATAAAAGACACCGGATATTCTTTATTTTCTATTTATAATATAAAAAATAGATTAAATCTAAAATTTAAATAAAAATAATAATAAATTAATTAAAAATATATTTAATAATCTAATATATGTAATCATTATTTTTATGATTTTTTATAGATTGTATATACAGTTGTATGTTTGGAGTTAGATGATGGAAACAAACATACATTGATTAGAAGAAATAATATATGGATTTTTTTGGCCTAACTTGTAATGAGGAAGATGATAGTGATACTTGTGGGTGTTAGGCTGCGACAAATAAAAGACGGGACAGGAGTAGACAACAATGAATGAAGGTTTGATTTAGAGAGAAAAATGTGAGTTTTAGAATCATTTTGTTTTACGTTATTGAGTAAGAATATTCTTTTTCTATAATAAATAAGATAATAAAATGTTTAAGACTATTTTGATACTTTTTTTCCTGCTAATTTTACTGACTTGCTTGGTAATCAATATAAAATGTAAAATATAATATAAAAATAAGATAAGAATATGATATAATAAGAGTAAGATAAATATTATTAATACCTTCTGTGTTTGATGCAAATTATTTTTATAATAATATATGCTACCAATGATGATATTCAATTTTGTAACAGTAACATAAAATAAAACCAAACAATTATTGTAACATGATAAGATAATAAATCAAATTTAATGTTAAACCAAACAATTATTGTAACATGATAGAATTATTGTTAATTACATCATAATTAACTATCAAACATGATAATACATGTTGAGATTGTTGATAACATAAATAACTTTCTCCTGCCATTATTAAATTTAACGATACAAATGAGAAGAAAGTTTAGGAAAAAAAAATCACATTTTAAAAGTTGATGTACTATAAGAAAGAAGACTTAATTGAATTTTCAGGGCATAAAACATCACTTCAGTACAGTTTTAGTTTTTCTTTTCAATTTTGTTGTGTGAATTAAGTTCTCATATTTTTTTCTCAATTGAAATTTTTTTAATTTTATTTTATTTTATCATATATTTATAGTTGATGATATTATGGGAAAAAATAATTTATTAATTAAAAAAATTCATCGATAATTACTAATTAATTGATAAATCAAAATTATTGGTGGCATACCAAGAATAAAATGTTCATAAATAAAATGTTTAGCAATAAATTTTATTTACAGATAGGAAAGTTCATGGGTAACTATTGATGATCAAAATACGTCGTTAGTTACAATAATCACCGGTTGATAAATATTTATTGGTAATCATCAATAATTTTGGTCACTAGTAATGATTTGTTGATAAATATCATAATTTGGTCTTTTACTTCTTTCTTTTTTTATTTTTTCTCTTCTTCTTCTTTCTCATCTTTTGTTGTTGCCTTGTCTATCGTCATTGTTGTGTCCATTGAATTTGATTTCTCTTCTTCGTTATCCTCCTCTTCTTTCCTTTCTTATCCTTCGTCATTATTGTCACCTCTTCCTCTTTTTTCTTTTCCTCTTATTTTTTTCATTATCATACTCATATCCAATCATTTATAGGAAAATTTTTCTAGCATTTTTGAGAAAAATCAAAACCTATTTTATTGATGAATTTATTAGCAAATTTTAAAAATTTGAATAATCAACATATTTACCAACAATTTTCAAAAAAATTCAATTACTAACATACTTTCAAAAAAATCCACTATTGACATACAAACAAATTTAAAATAAAAATCAATTACTAACAAATTTATCATGTTCAAAGCTTATAGCGGAAACTTTGGTTTACGTTTTACCTACAAAAATATAAATTTTTTTAAGGTTTTCTTTAAACATAATTTTATAATTAATTTAATAAAAAAATATTACTATTAAAAAATCGAAAGACTTTTTTCTAGACGCCTAAAAGAAGTATTTTTTGTGCTTGACCCTAGATTGGCCTGGGACATTCCTTAAGAAAAACGTTTGTGTTTGTGCAGCCTATGGGTAATGTCTTTGGACACAAGATATCTCATAATTATTTATTTACTACTGAAGATGACAGCACAATCCCAGTAAATGATGTTTTCTTAATTCTGCCATTAAGTCAATGGATTCAACCCAACACTTCCAACACTAACGTATGCGTCACACTCAGGTCATTGCATCAAAATTTCCAAATTATCATTTAAACACTTCTCATGCTTCGCTAATTGCATTTTGTTTCCCTCTCTTTCTTCTTTTTTATTCATTGCATTGACTCAAACTTATTGCATATATTATACCTATCACTCTTTCTTGCAATCGTGTATGATTCTCATCAATACTGTTTGATTCTCTTTTTTCAATAGATATATCTGCATATATACTCTTTAATAATATGTACTCTTTCATGTTACAAAAATTATGTGCTCTTTGACATGCATTGGAAAACCGATACAAAATTTGCATTATTTTCATTGGGAAGTCAATCCTATTGTTTCAGAAAAAATGTTAGTAATGTTTTGAGAACTATTAAAAATATTGTGTAACTTGTTAAACTGTAACGCATTGGGAATATAAGTTGTTGTTAGAATTTGAACATCAGGACCCTTACACTATACGCAACTCAAAAGATAAATAAACAAGCCACACTATACTCTATTAATATTTATCGCACTTTGAGTCTTGGACACCGTTTGACCACTTTTATTTTATATATTTGAATTTCTTAGAGACAAACGTTATCTTATATATTACCTTCTTTTCTAATAATTCAGAATCTTTTAACTCTAACTTAATATCGTAAAACTAGTTTGTAACTAAGATTTTCACCTACCGTAAATTAGTTTTATGTAGATCTTTAATACAATCTTTTCATATAAAAATATATACATTTTAAATATAAAACTAAAAATTAATATACGATTCGATAATATTTAATAACAAATAACACAATAGTTCAACAAGTATGATTTTTTATTTAAATAAATTTTAAATGAATGTAATATTATTTTAAAAAATGTATTTTGAAGGCAGTTAGTGGTAGAATGGTAGATATCATTCTGGGAAGTGTTCTCTGAGCAGGCATGGTTGTTTTGGGGAGGATTTTCCAAAGAGTGAAAGAGCCATTGTCTTGGGAGTCTTGAAGACGAAGCACCTAATATTTACTTGTGCAAATTCTGTCGGTGTGAGAAGCTATTTTTGCAACTTCGTATTACCATGACCATCATGATGGAAAATAAATAAATCATCGTGTACCTTTTATTGGACTACAAAATTATTCTCATTTCCAAATTAAAAACAAAACAGATCTTCCACTTTATCATTATTATGTTTCAACCATCATTTCTGCATTTATAGGTATACGGTGGCCCATATGTACCACTGCACAATAATTAGAATATGTAATAGTTGGAATTTGAGGCAATGATAGAGTTGTGTTATGGAAAAACAAGAAACAAATATATTTATGATGAAGGGAGGTTGTATTATTTATTCACCAAAATAGCGTTGGAAGAGAAAGAAGAAATTGTTCATCTGACAGAATAAGTTTCTGATATTCTGTCTCTCTTACTTTCCCACGTTCCCCGACAATCATCAATTATCAACTTTCACACATATTCACAAAATATGCAATATTTTCAATATCTTTTTTATTATTTTTCGAACCTTCTTCTGCTTTTGTTTTTTCGTTTTTCACAAAAACAAAACACAAACTACACGTATAAATTTTTCTGAAGGTAGAGAATCTCCATCCATGTGTTGGTGACCTGTTATTTTCTAATATTTAGTGCCATGAAACTAACTCTCGATTTTTGGTCAACTTTTTATAATTTTCTTTTTTTAATATATTTAAATATCTTATCTTAGGTCAGAATCATCTAACACCCTTGTTGCTGTTTAGTAATATATCCAAATGGTTAAAAGTTATTTAATGTTCGTTGAGCAACACTCGCAAGAAGGCATGTGATATGAATAAGTATCAAATGTGACATCAAGACAATATATAATTCATTTGATTAAAAGCTTTAAGAACTAGTGTACACTTTAAATATTTATATATTGTGATTTTTTTTATTAAAAATATCAAAATTACATGTTTACGCTTCGTTATTTTAAATTTAGAATCGCATAAAAAGATAATTATTGAAAAAATTAATTTACAAAAAACTTCATGTAGCTTTAAAAAATTAGTTATTCGTCACACTACTTATTTTAACATTAAAATATAAAGCTAATAGCTAATAATATATTATATAAACATTAATATAAATTATTATTAAGATGTTGGGTGGTAAGATATTATATTAATAAATTATTATAATATAAACACATATCCATATATCTCCACATTGGTAAGATATTGTCCGCTTTGGACTAAGTCCTCACGGATTTGTTTTTGGTATCATTCCAAAAGGCCTCTTACTAAGAGAGATATCGTATGTATATATAAACCCTAGACGTGAGACTTTGTTTGTATCCAACAATAATATAATATGATTAAATGATAAGCGTCAATTAATCCTGTTTTGTTAAACAAAGTTTAAAAGTCACTAACAAAACAACTTATGTTGTTATTATTGTATATGTATAGAACTTTCATAAAATATCCTAAAGGAAATGAGAAAGTAGTTTTAATAAAATTTATTCCGCAGAATTTCCAAAAATTAGAGAACGTAATTAATTAGTAAAATTTTAAAAGAAGTTGTTTGTGCAAAATAAAAGCTATCTTGTATAATGCAGTGTTAAGCCATATTAATTTCTTCCTTAAAACAGAATAGATTAAATATGTGTGGTTGGAGACTGTCACAAAGTCTATTTGTATGAAAAAAAACACACTTTAAAAGAAAGAAAAAACACTTCATTACATAGTCTCAATACTTGAGGAATTTTGACTAAAATTACAAGCAAATTTCATTAAAAATAATCTTGGAACTACTTGAAAAGAACACATTTTACACTTGACTGAACGAACAGGGTTTGAAGAAATAAAAAAAATAGAAAATGAAAACTTTCATTCAATATGAGATTAATGTTAGGTTTAAATCCTTACTTCGTCCTTATGTTAAGAGGTGAATTTCTGTTTAGTATCCGATTTTTTAAAAATATAAACATTTGGTCTCTATGTTATCAAAATTGTGTAACTTTAGTTCCCGTTAACTTGTAGGAACGGCCTTAACTCCGTGGTGCATTTTAATTAAAATTTAAATTAACTTTAGTCATATCAAAATTGTATGATTAAAATTGTATGATTAAAGTAATTAATCATACATTTAATTAAAATCGTGAAAGGATTAAATAAAGTTTTGAACAACTTTCCCAAAACTAGAATTACGCCAAAGTAGTGCAAAAATTAAACGACTTATACCACAAAAATGAAATGCACACTGATAACGTGCATGGAGATGACAACTACAAACTCTTTTTTTTTTTTTTTTAATTTTACTTCTAAGAATTCGTGAAGTTATTACACCACTTTTTCAATTTTTCCAAATTAGACTTTTGCCTTTTTTCTGATTCTTTTTTTTTTAATTTTTATATTAGTTTGATTGATTAATGTTTATCTTGCTTTTAACGCTTTCCAATTTTTATATAATTATGTTTTTCCCATTTTTAAATATTTATTTAAATAATTTATTTTTTCAATTTTGCTTATTTTAAATTATTATTTTTGAATAATTCTATTAATAATTTTTTAAAATTTGTGTAAACATTTTTTTTGTTTTAATATATATTTTTAACATTTTACTAGTAAATAAAAATTAAAATTTTATAACTATTTTTTACTTTTTTTCTTTTTAAAACTTTTTTATACAAATATTTTTATATATAAATTTAAAAAACATTAAAAAGATTTAAAAAAACTATTAATGAAACTGATGTAAATATTTAAAAACAAAACAAAATTAAAAAGGGTAAAACAATATTTTAGAAGCCCTAAAGTAAAAATACGCCCTCTTCTAATTTTTCACAATTTTTTTTTCTGAAATATGATTAGTTTTTTTATTTAAAAACTCTAACAATTTCAAAAATGAAATTAATAAGAAAGGACGAAATTAAAAAATAAAAAGGTAAAACAATATTTTAGAAGCCGTGAAGTAATAAAATTTTCTTTTTTAAGCTTGTTTTGTTTTTAAATATTTTCATCAATTTGGTTAATGAATTTTTAATCTTTTTAATGTTGTGAAAAATATATATTAGACAAAAAAGATGTTTGCACAAATTTTAAAAAAATTATTAATAAAATTATTCAAAAAATAGTAATATAAAATAAGCAAAATTTAAAAAATTAAATTACTTAAATAAACATTTATAAATGGAAAAAAAATTATATCAAAATTGAAAAGCATTAAAATAAATAAACATTGATTAATGAAAACTAGAAGGAAAAAATGAAAAAAAAATAAAGAAAGCATCAGAAAAAGAAAAATAGAAAGATAATTTAGAAAAATGAAAGAAGTCGTGTGTAATAACTTCACGACTTCTGAGTAAAATTAAAAAAGTAAAAAATTCTTTATGCAAAAAGTTGTTATTTTCTTGTAGGATTCAGTGTATGTGATTTTTTTTCTTAAAAGTTGTCTAATTTTTGCATAACTTCAATGTTATTTTGGTTTTGGAGGAAGTCAGGAAACCAATGCATGACTAAATAGAAATTCTTCAACCCTTTTACGATTTTGATTAAGTGTATGATTAATTACATTAATTTTTATGAAAATTGTGTTTAAACTTTACGACTTCTTTACAAACCCTGTTCATAATTTAAAAAAGAAAATCCAGATACGAAATTTAAAAAGCAAAATGAAGCCATAATGTTATCATGAAAACCATGGTTGGTAGGACTAACTATCATCCCATTTTTCTGTTTTCCAGAGTAGCCCACTACCACTTAATTGCAACTGTTAAATTGGTTGAAGCGTTTAATGCACAATATATAGTTAATTACATTTAAAAAGCCTTTTTCTTATCAGTATAATATATCTCAATGAGGAGCACATTTATTCCCGTGAGGATAACAGTATACACCTCATCAAGTAGCAATTTAATGTGTAATCCAATTGAAAAACTGGTTACATATCTGATGCTAAAATGTTGCCTACCTGTACATCATGTACTTCCCATTCAACATTAGCATCTGCTACTGCAAGTAACTTCTTCCAATTTCCAGTTTCTGTAGATTTGTTTTTATTTTGTTTCAAGTACATTATTAGTGACACCATAGCTTACCTCATCATCCTTTTTCAATAATAAAACCAACCTACATTGCACTCTCATTCACTTTCACTCCCTTTTTTTAGTGCTCTTTTCAGCATATCAGTTATGATAACCAAGAGATAATGCTATTTCACAAGGCAGATGGGCCTATTGTTCATTATACACTCTCAGCTTTCAGCACATCCACTACCGTAAAACATGACATAAAGATAAAAGGGGTTTTTGGCTTTGACCTTTACACCAACACACACCCTTAAAACATCAACATAATGCTCTTATTTTCTATCAATATCCATGTATTTAACTAGGTAGTAGATCTGTCATCACAAATGCATTGAATATATTGAAACCATGTGGGGGAAAACCAGATGGACCCATTTACATTACTTTAGCTCTAAGATTGTCTAAATCAATTATGATGTAGTTGAATCATCATACTCGGTGCTTCCACCCTTGTCTCTTCTTTTTCCTCTAAAATACGATATCTTTTTCCCGTAACGGAGGTTACGTAGAGTAATGTATCAGATAAATGTGTTTCTACAAATAGTTAAACTCCACTTAGTCAATAGTAAACTTAACTAGGAGTAGGTTGGTTTATTAGAAAAAAAAAACATTTTACTCCACATTCTTATATCTGTCCCACACGTGTAATTTTGGGTATTATAAATGCACGTTAAAACCTACAAGTACACCATTATAATAATCTAAAAACATTTTCTCACTTTTGGTTGTTAAAAATCTACACGCAAGTGTCACTAAATGCTAAAACCAAACGGAGCATGTGAACTTAAATTGATTGTACTGTGATATGTACAAAACAAATCAGTGAAGGTTTTATTTTTGTTTCAGCGCAATCCCAGAGATGATGAAAAAAACACACTATTCAGGATCCATATCTTTGAAAAATTCTTAAGGACCTGAAATGCGATCTCTCACCTTATTAGAAAAAGGAAAATACGTAGGAAGATGCACTCTTTTTTATATATCTTACACTGCAGAACAATAAAAGGGTGCACTCAATTTGTGAAAAGATATCCAAAATTTTAATATATTCTAGGAATCAGAATGATAGGGAGAGATATATCATCTCGGGTGGTCATGGTCATGATTTCTTTCACCACTAACTATGATCTTATAAAAATATTTAAAAAGGTGTACTAATTCTACAGCCAGCTCATTAGTATAGCATGATTTAGATAGAGTCTATCTCAAGCCTTACATGTTTGTTTAGGGTAGTTTTGTACAGATAGACTACAGAGTTTACGTACTTGTGTTGGTTTCAAAGAAAGAGAAGGCTCTGAAATCTTTGAGAATCACATTCATACGTACATACGATATACATACTTAGAAAATACAAAATGTGCACAAAAGAAAATAATATGTCAGTCTCTTCCACTGTGGTCCAGTGCACTGTTTCCGCATGGGATCATGTAATTTTCAGCATCATGTGTTTTTGTCACATGAAATACAGCAAAGAGAGTATATTTTGTATTTAGAGATTTAGATGTTTGGTACCCAAAAAACAAAAAGCAGTGATAAAAATAAACGAAGAAAAATACGAGTCATGAGTGATCGCTGAATTAACAGAAGGAGACAAAGCACTACTTCCTATAGTTGTATTAACATATTACAATAAGTTGGGTTTCCAAAGACAGACTTGTCTTCACATACCATATTTTAGAAGCTAAAAAACAAAGATCAAGGTTTAAAAAAATTAAGAAAAGAGGGAAAGAAATACCTCTTTCTGGGTTTTCTTACAACAACATGAACAAGGACAATTAACAGCTAGGCATCATCACAATTCACAAGCTCAGAGGGACCTGGGACTAACATCTGCACATGTGCTTCTTCTTGAGCTTGGAAGGTAGACTAAAGACTCAGAAACAGCACAAGTACTCTTGCAAGAACCATAAAGGCTGATGAATCCAAAACGATCACTCACACTCCTTGGCACCTTAGCTCCACTCCACAAATTGCTACTTGTTTCTTCACTATCATCCTTTGAGCATTCCACCAGTGCAGCAAAGAAAGGATCCCTTTGGAATACACTTTGTACTGAGTTCTTCTTCCTCACCCTTGTTTCTTCATGACTGAGCTTCTTAGAAGAGCGTGTGGTGGTGGGTGGGGGCAATGGTAATAGTTTCAACGATGACTCCTGCAGCTTCTTTTTGGAATTCTGTTTCTTGGGAATTCCAGGCAAGTGTTCCCAAGAAAACGGAACACCCGAGAATCTAATAAGTGGAGATGCAGGACTAAGAAGAGGATCCTCCGGGAAATAGAATGATTCAAAGGAGGAAGATGAGGATGAGGAATGAGTCCTGCGAGATGAATGGTACTTTCCTGCATGGAAGATGTCACATTGTTTTGGAACAACCTTCGCATGCTCACTAACACTTGCTCCTGATGATGATGAAGAAGAATCCATTGTGTTCCTTTCAGCAAGAGAAAAGATGTCTCACAAAACTCTCTCTCTTTCTCTCTCTCTCTCTCTCTCTCTCTCTCTCTTTCTCTACCTCTCATTGCACATTTTATTATATAGGCACACAGACAGATACATATGTACCACTCCTATTTTAACACCACTTTATTTTGTTTATGCACTTCAACTTAAACTAATGAAAATCATATATATAGCTATACTTTTTAAACAACTATTATAAAACTTCAATATTGATAACTCAAGTATACAATCTTTAATATATTGGATAACAGTACTGGCTATAACCATTACTGATACGATCAATTTTTACATTTTATTACCACTAATTAACTTTTTAAGATGATACACAAGATTTTTTTCTCTGATTAGAAAAGAAAAAAGTAATTTATATATTAAATGAGGTTGGTGGAAAAATGTGGTTTGTGGGATGAGAAGGAAAAAGAAGAATGATAAAAAAAAGACATAGCATTGATGGAGGGGAGAAGTGGAAAAGATGGGGATGATAAAGGCATGTTTTAAATAGGGAGGTTACCATAAAGAGTGGTTAGAAAGCAATCACATGGATGGATGGCCAAAAATGAGGAATTGCATTTGCAGAGTGCAGTGTAGGTTTGATTCAATTCGCTTGTCTGTGTTCGTTTCGAAGAGTAGCTCGTCAATTTCTTCTAAAAAATCTACATATCAAACCATAAATGCACACAGCATATGTTTCTATGTCTCCTTCACTCTCATTTTGTTTACTTCCATTTCTAAAACCTCACCTTCTCCCATCCCTTACAGATTTTCACTTTCAACATTCTCTCAGTAAGTCACGATTGTCTCTCCTCCAATTTCTTCTGCCACTCTAAAACAACATCATCGGGTAAAGTTTTTCCCCACTTGTTCCGACCAAAACTATTTTTTTATAGAATAAAACTTACGGTGGAGTTTGTTCACATTTATGTTTTCTTAATAATTCAATGTTTTCTGAATATATAATAAAATCTTTTTTATTTTTTTATGATTGTCTCCAAACTAAGATATAAGACTTTGATGATCATGTACTTATCAAAATAGTAAATTTTCAGTTCCGGGCAGGTTGCTTATGGTAATTGAATATATTTTGATTTGATCACCTAACTCAAAAACAGACAGAGGATACCTTTCCCATTTTAAATTTTTGTTACACAATATTGGAGTTGCTGTTTTGGATTGTGAAGTAAAACAAATTAATAAAATAGGTCAAGTAGACACGATTTTTCTTAGTTAAATCTTGACTTTCAATTTTATTTTTTTATCAAAATAATATGGAAAATTTTCATTGACGAGTTTCCATAAATTACCCAAAGATTCCAAAAATTCTACACAACTTTTTAATTTTGTTTTGAAATTGTATTTCTTTTTATATGCATACCTTCCTTAAATTGTTTAAATAATTACATATAGAAATGGATGGAAAATGATGAATAGACATGCACGTTGTTTTTATCTAAATTAAGAAAGAGATAAATGATAGAAGAGAAGAAATGTAAGTGACGTGATAATATAAAAAGATATGAAAACGATTATTGTGAATAGATTATTTATTTATTTATTTTTGTAATTAAAGTTTGCTCATACATCGTTATTCTTATTTGAAAATGAGTCCAGGTCGTGTACGTGTGGGTTTTATAACCTTTGATTAATCCGTAATAATCACACATTTTATACGATCGTAAAATATTAGAATTCAAGTGTGAGTTTAAGTCCCACGTTGGATATAAATAAAAAAGTAGACTCATTAATCCATTGTCTTAAGGTTTTAAGTAAAGAATGGTGTCAATCCCTTACATAATTGACTCAGATGCTATTAGTGTTTGTGTAACGCGACAGGGAACATCTCCTCGATAGACCCAACAAGCTCCATTTTTATATAAGAATGGAAGTAATAAATATTAATTATTAAATTTTGTTATAAATAGTGAAAAAAAAACTAATTTTATTAAAATTTGTAATTTTTTTAAAAAAACTTTATTGGTTTTCTTTTCGTAAAAGGATTGATATCCTTTACTGAATTAGGCATGACTAGAATTGTTTCAATGATATAATCAAATTATAAAAATAAATAAATACAAATAAACAAATATAAAAGATAAAATATAATATATATGATATATTTAACCCATTTTCTCAAACTTGTATATAAATTATATGTATCAAGTTTATTACAAATATAATCAATTATTGATCACCGAAAAAACTTAGTGAAAATATCTATTAACTGATCATTTGAGTTAACTAATATTATCTTTATGTTTCCAGATACAATCTTGACAATCAATGTGTTTGGTCACGAAAGACAAAATTAAAATTAATATGAATAGCAGTTTGATTGTTACACATAAATGACATCTTCAAATTGTAACTTCTTAAGCAATTGTTTAAGCAAAACAAGTTTACAAGCCATATAGCTCTATATTTTGCTTCTCCACTTGATCTTGACATAACACTTTGTTTTT
The DNA here is from genome assembly GCF_029865625.1 of Vigna umbellata. NCBI lineage: Eukaryota > Viridiplantae > Streptophyta > Magnoliopsida > Fabales > Fabaceae > Vigna > Vigna umbellata. The sequence continues at coordinate 40,346,406 of NC_142172.1, read as the reverse complement.
TGCTCTTTTAAAATATCAAGCTACCACCAATAGAGACACAATATATGAAAGTAGATATTCTATTAGAGGAGATCCTGTCAAAACAGTATTTGATTAACAAACAAATCTTGTATGGTTATTGGAACCCATAACAAACATTTTCCCGAAGATCCACTACTTTAATATGCAGATGATTGTATTCCAATGATTTTCATATGAGAAACTAAGAAATTGACTCACCACACTAACTCCAAAAGAAATGTCAGGATGAGTAACATAATTCAATTTTCCAACTAATCTTCTATATTACTCAAGATCTGAAATTGACTCTCTTAATTTGGTAAGAGTTTGATATTAGGATCCATGAGTGTGTCAACATATTTTGAATTCGCCAACCCAATTAAGGCTCAAACTCATTGCTTTGATACTATGTTAAATATAATGAAAAACTAGGTATAAAATTAATCTCTCTTGTGTAAAAAATACACATAGGATATTGTATTTATAATAAAAAGAATGATTTTACAAAATCATGATAGAAAAAACGATAATAACATATAAATAGAAGATATAAGATAAGATATAAGATATTTAATATATCTAACATATAATACTACAAGAAGAAGAAACTAAATGAACCAAGAATTTAACTTGTTAGACAAAGTCATCATAATATAACATAAAAACTCCAAATTCAGAGAAAAATCATAGTCGTTGTCTAAAGATAATGAGAGAATAACAATATATAAAAATTTGTATAACATAGACAATACTCTTAAACTCTTTGATCCCAAGTACTTCCACGATTTCTTGAGCAAAAATTTAACTATATCTCACAACACTATTATTAGAGTATATAAAAAATCAAACACAAGCTCAAAGTGTCTTGAACTAATTAAAATCATAAATTTATTGTCCATTATATAGCGACTAACATTCAGTCCTTTATTATCTTAGATAACGTGAGATTTTCCAAGATACATTAAATTTTATCATGCTCAACATTTAATATGTGACATATTATTATTCAATGAAAATCTTATAACATGATGATTTTCTCCTCATGAATCTTAAGTACTTCTATTTTTCTAACAAGGTGTAATGAATGATACTCTCATAATATCTCTTTCGAGAAATAATAATTCTCTCTCTGTTTTTTTAAGTATGAAATGCATGCAAGAATGAGAGAACATCTTTTTTAAAAGAGTTTTGATATTACTAATTGATATTGTACTATACGAAATATACACTGATTAGAGTTAATGATCATTTATGGGTAGTTAGCAGGTATATTAGCACGTATTAATGAGTTACATTACCTTACGCTTTACAAATATACCGTGTTAATAATTGATTATTGGTTCTAAAAATATAATGCGTTAATGGTTAATCAATGTGTTGGGCTGCCACTAGCTCTATAAATATATACAATTGATGTCCAGGTAAAATAATCTTGATCTATCCTAATGAAATAGAGACCTCTCTATGAAACATATCTTGAGCGTCACAGTGTCTTCTGCAGCTCAACGACTCATCGAAGTGAATTACATTCTCAGAGAGGATTAGACGATCAAAAGAGAGCAGAGCAAAAAAGAACGACCGACCATCGGACCAAATCAACCAAAACAGATATGAAATACACTTTTATTATTATATTTTCGTGTAATATATAAACCATTTTGAATTAATAATCAATTGTTATTAAACATATTCCATCTCAAATGATTTTTTTTCTAAAGGCCTAACATAATTACACTACTATCAGAATTATTTATAAATAATTACATAAGGATTAAAATCCATATATAAATTATGTATTACATATAAATTATACATACATAGGTAAAATCTCGTTGTATATGATTTTTTTTTGTACGTAACAACAAATTAGTTTCTTTCCTTTTTTTTTTCCAGTATGTAAATGAAGGTATACCTTTCATACAAAATTTACATACAAATTAATAAAAAATATATTAAAAAATGATTTCTTTTGTAGTATTAATTATTGTATAAAATAATTATTTTTAAACATGTAAAAACCACTATAATTTATTATTGTTAAAAAGAACAAAAAATCAAATTTTCAATAGAAATTTTTTCAATTATATTAAAAAATATTCATGCTTTATATTTAAATCAAATTAAATTAAGATGATAAATCATGAAGTGAGTAACCTAATATAAGTAGAATCATCATGAAATTAACACATGCTTTGCTAACACATATGTGATTTATGTAGCTTGTTAGAAGTGTAGAATTGATAAATTTTTAGTTGTTGCCAATGTTTTCTGTAGTCATGGTGTCAATTTGAAATTACTAATTAAATCTTAATATATATTTAATTATATTTAAAACTATTAAAATATATTTTTGAAATTATAATTTTAAGAAAAAGTTGTATATGTGTGTGTTTTCTAAATCAGATATAAATTAGTAATTTTAATTTTATTAATTTTAGTTATTGAAAAATATTAACATAAAGTTTTGTTGAAAATTTGAAGTTCTAAAAACTGTCATAAATAGTTTCTTTAATTGGAATAGGATTGTTGAATGGGTGAAAATTGCAACATCATTTCCAACAACTTGTACTGCTGTATGAAACTAACAGTAGTCCAATTTAAAGCTGTTGTATGCAAATAGACCAATTCAAAGCTTTGATAGCATGAAAATTTATCTCAATCGTGACAAGGATATTTGGTCGAAAGATTCAACAAATACTATAAGAGTGACTTTTTGTCTATGGAGGGAGTTTACGGGGAGGACTCTTCCCTACCCAACATCTTAAGATAATGAATTAATGAGTTTTTCGTTTTTATACAGTGTTCTATTTCCCAGAAGAACTCCCCATTTGAATAAAAAAAAGCTTTTCTTCAATGACAAACCCATGAAGAAGATGCTCCAGATTGTGGTTACAGAAAAACATTCTTAATCCAACGGGATGAACATTGTGATGCAGGGGAAGATCAACATAATTTGTATCACATTTATTGAATGTTCCAAACCTGCTGGTGCACGGCAGACACGTCGTAAATGGTGGGAAATTGAACTTTTGTTTATCAATTTTTCGGGCCTATTGGAAGGAGTTGGGTATTAACAATCAAAACTTAGGCACGATATGGATAATATAGACTCATCTTTTCGTTTAAAACTTATAACTGCGAAACACTACAATATCAATATATTATTTATTTCTTGGTAGCAAAATCACATACTAATCTTTAAAAAATGATATAACATATATATAGTAAATTTATATATTTAAATTTATTTTATTTGTGCATGACACTATGAAATGAATGGTGAGTGACTTCCTCCCAACTCTGTACTCCGAGCCCTCTGCTACATAACAACAGGCTGGGAAGCTTCCAAATTCCGAGAATAGTGGGTGGACGTGTTTTGGACTATTAATAATGTTTCTGATACTTTCCATTACCAATTTCCAATGAAAAGAAATAGAAGAGCTAGGAGCCGTAAAAAAACCTGAAGATTATATTATTTATACATATATATATATATATATATATATATTCCATTAGGAAGAAATGTCTTTATTTCTTCCTTACATTCCGAATACAGAATGAACTTAGAGAGAGCGATTTGAAATCCAAATCTACAATTACACTTCTTTTCTCTCTTTCACTTCAATGTTGCTTGTTAATGATTCTCTAACTTTACAATTACAACAGAAAATCTCTCATTCATATTACAGTTAGTACGAATCAACTAGCCAGACCGGCCCAGTGTAAAAGTGGTCACTGCTGCACTAGGAGCCAACAAATTGATCCATCCTTCTCTGCATTAATTCAAGCATTCCCAAAAGAACCGAATCAGAAATTTTCAACTCTTGATACGCCTCAATGCAAGGTAAGCCAATAATCTGTAGAACACAAACATGAAAAGCAGCACCCCAATGCAGCCCAGAGTGCCAATTTGCCCCACCACATCCTCTTCAACAAACCTGCAGCCACCCTTATCACCATGATCGCAGCCTAATAGATAAGATATCTTCTTGCCATCCTCATATTGGATTCTAGTCAGCAGCCTATAACAGTAGAAGGTTGTGGATATATATTTGATCCAAGCCATGCAAGATGGCACCTGATGGACATAGTATCCACCGGTCAACACAAATGCAAGCATTGTCACTGCTGCCACTGTGGAAGCCTGTTTCGCATCCATTATTGCTGCACCTAAAGCAAGTCCAAGACCCTGTGACACCATCACGTATCCAAGCACAACCAACAAAGTCAACACAAAAGCCCAAAAATCTGGCTTTAATCCACCCATCCAATATGTAATAACTAGGAAAATCGTGGGAAGGATAAGCTCCATGGGCAGGTCTCCAACAATTCGAGCCATGAAATAGGAGGACAATTTGTACATGCCAGAAGCTCGCTCTTTCATAAAGATGGCACGTTCTTGAGGGAATGCAAATACTGAGTTAAATGACGGGAAGACTCCCCAGAAGATGGAAATGAAGAAGAGTAGGCCAAGCCTATCTTGAATGTTCCTGTAATCTGAATGCCACCACATTAAACCAGCTAATAGTGCTGCAGCAATAACTTGAGAGACTCTCAGAGTGTTGAAGGATTCGTGTTTTCTTTCTTTGAGGCTCCTCTGGAGTAGGATACTGAATTGGTAAAACCAATCAAAGAAGCTAACCCTGTTGCTACGTCTACATTCTTTCGAACAGCTGCTTCTCAAAGGATTTGTGCTTTTTGTAGGAATACTAGCAGTGTCCATGCAGGCAGCTTTTACCTTGGGACCCAGTATTGTGTTGTATGAATGGATTAGGTTTTGTTTTATGTTTGGTCTATCTTTTTCACTTTGACCATCGACGTGGCTAACACCTGCAGGATTCAAGGGTAAACTTGATTAATATCGTAGAATTCCCCACTCGTAAAACTATATAAAGTTCATTCTATCGTTATGCATTCCAATTGTGGAGATAAGAACTATTATGTGAATAAACCAACTGGACAGGCGAAAAATAACCAAAAAAATAAAAGCACGGTAATTGTCTAGTGATAATATTTATATAAATAATAATAGTTTGACAACATTTTAACACTATCTACTTGTTATTATGTGATTGGTCCATGTTGGTGTTTATGATTATTATTATTGATTATAAAGTAATTTTGCAATCAAATGATGTTAAAATGTTATCAAAGTATTGTTATCCTGTATATATCAAACAAATTTCAAATTTTGTTAAAAGACATATATTTCCAACAAATAAGTTTGGGTTTTTTCAGAACAAGCTTCATATTGCTAGTTGGCTAAAATTATATATTATTCAACTTCCCAATTCAGTAAGAAAAAGCGTATAGTATACCACCACAGACAAAGTAGGAATGGATAATCCACAATAAAACGAGAGATTGAAGACTTCAACCAAAAGTCCTTATCTAAAGGAACATAAGTTATATTATTCATATAATAATTAAATTTATATAAGATTTTATGATTTTTTTTGGATTTTTTTTCTATAACATTAATCATCTTATCTCATTCTTCTGTCTCGTTGCTATACATTTTATTATATTAGAAATAAAATTTATATATGGAAATACAATTTCTCCACCGACAGTGGAATAAACTACCGTAAAAGTGAAGATGCACAGCACCAAGGCGATGCCTTATGGGAAAATATTGTAAAAAGCGTTGCGTATTGCATAAAAAAAATAGTGAAGCAGAAGAAGCTACAAAGTATAGGATAGGTGGAACCAGGGATAAAGTGAATGAAAATATGTTTGAATTAATTGAACAAGTACTTGAGTATTCAAAAAGAGCTGATTAGAGGGATGAACGTGCTTAAATAGGGCAGTGGGACTCGTAAAAGCTGACTTATGTTAGTGTTATGGTGAGTCTCCACTAAGATTGGTGCTGGCACTGCTGACTGGGCCACCAGCTCCCACTTTGATTTGCATAATATCAATGTAGCTATTTACTTTCATTTCATTACACCTTTCTGCCATCAGACTTCACTTTTCGGGAGAAATGTTTTTATGGATGTAAAGCTACCCAACACGTGTATCTCTCTAACACATCCTAAGACAAGAGATTCTAAAAAAGTGGGAGGAAAAGAGAAAAAGAAACAAAGTGAACGGAAAAGAGAATCAGTGCAAAATTGGCCAGATCATTGTCAAAGAAGTGAAGGTCAAGTTTTTTTCCCAGATATAATGATGAACAGGGAACAGCCCCAAGACCATATGCTCGAGTAACTCAAGGGCACTGATTAAAACATTAGGGGAGTAAACGTGCAACAATACAAAATATCAAGATGACATACTACTGGTAAAGATAAATCCTCTAAACCCCAATTTAATACCTCTTATACCCCTAAAGTTTATGAGAGGGGTAAATTACTTGAGAATTTTATCACAATTGTTTAAGGGTAGACAGGGATTTAGTGTGCCACCTTTCCCAGGTGCTCTTTGTATTATTTTTCCTTTTAACAGCGGTTGATGGTTTCTCACGCTATCAATGGCGTCATGAACCTTAATATCGACATTATCATCATGGTCCCAAGAATCAACGAAAAAGGTTAAGAGAGGCACATATCCTATAACAATACTTTAGTGCCAAAGGTGTTGAACTCCATATTAGATAAAAATACCTAGTCAAAGAGCACTTACCACAGAGCTACTAATTTATGAAATAATAAATAATAGATTGTGGTTAGTGATATCACCAACCAAAATCTAGCCATACTAAAAGAAGCAAACAGAAGCACCAATAAAAAGGCCAATTATCTACAACTCAAAGACTCCGGTCCACTACCTAAGTATTTCCAACTTTATGCCATATGCACGTTCTCTTTTGACAGCCCACAAATAACTTTAGTCCACATGGCATGCCGTTTTCAAAGACTATTACACTCATCCAATTACACCTGTCCTTCAACAGACGCTAAAAGTTGAAAATTATTGAGGGGCTTATACTTACTTCATATCTTGTGAAACCAATTGCATAACAATCTCTGCTACGTTTGAACTTGACAAAAGGAACTAAAAACAAAGACGTTTAGTTGAAAAAGAAAAGAGAAAAATGCAAAATTATCCTGTTTAAATTTGGAGACAGTCTGATTTTGTGAATTATATCTGCACGAAAATGTTACTTTCTACTCTAATAATTTTTTTGTCCTCTTACAAACTCAACCCAAATGCCTATTTTGGACATCACAACAAAAGTATTGTCGATTTTGATGTTATTCTTTCTAAAGGATATCAGATCAACTTGTTCCTATATTGAAAGGATATGGTTGATGGTTATGGTAACAAAGGGCCACACTGCATACGTCCATGAGCTCATGATATGCATCCTGCTATTTTCTTCTAAATTTAGAATATATCTGGACCCACATGAAAATTGACACGATACTGAATTTGATCGGGAATTGGAAACTCCAAGCTACTTTCTTTGTTTCATAAAAGACACTCTTCTGAGGTGATCTATCTAATCACTTGATTTCCCATCATGCATCTCCTGTTTCCTCTTCTCCTTCCTGTTTCCACTCCATTATCAACACGCCCCTAATTCCCTCCACATCCTATAAAATTCATTATTTAAAATCTTAAACGCCCAGCTTAATTCTAAAATGCCTGGTGAAACTAGACATTGAAAAATTTACTTATCAAACTGCTAGTTTTAGAGAGGGAAAATCGCATGCCTTGTTGGAAGAGGCAATGGCAGAAATTTGGTTTGGCCAAGAAGAAACAGTATTGGCCCTATAGGGATGAAAAAATTTGGACTGAGAAAAGAGAGGGAAAACTAGAAGTATAAGGAGTCAAATCAGGTTGTCCCTGAAAAGAGAAAACTAAAGCAGGAAAAAGTAGACCAACGACATACAGTTCCAAAAAAAGAGGACACGTGGTAAGCATCAGCAAATTGTTTATGTAAAGCATCCCAATATTGATACAAAATCAAAACCCATTACGTATCTAATCGATTCGTTCCACTCAGAGAGAAATCTTTATCTTTCTCTCCTAGCTTATACCTAAAATATACCTTTATTAAATGAAAAATTATTACACGGGCGAAAAACAGAAAGAAAAGTGAAATTATATAATAAGAGATGTTATGTTATAATAAATTTAAAAATCATCTTTATTATTACAAAATATTCTTTACACTAATAAACGACATCACCACTACCAAAGTTCGAATGGCCAACTCATTTAAAATAAAAAAGGTGATTTACAAGATTTTTTTAACTACATCTTATTTCTTTCTAGGAGTGATCCGAATATTAGAGTGATCGCTATTAAATTTCCACTAAAGAGACCCAACAAAGGAAAAGGGATCGGCAAGAAATGAAAAAGTAGTTTGATAAGTCTTATTCGAATCCCCTGAGTATTAATTTCAGAAATAGAACCCTAATATATTTTTCTCAATACTTATAGTAAGAAACATCAACGAATGTTAATATTTTATTTGTATTTTAACATAAACCAAGTGAAAGTGAGTGTGTATAAAAGCAGGATGTAGATAGTATTAACTAAATAGAAAAATGGATTTTAATGAGGAAGAAGGGCCAAAATGGGTGAGAAAAGGAGTTGAGTCGAGGACCATAATATCACGCAATCATAGCAAGAAGGAACAGAGAGTTACATAACAACATGATGTCCGCCACTGTTGTTCAACTTATTGCCCTTTAGCCCCGAATGACGTTCATTAATTCGTTTTACGAACACACGCTCACCCATCATGCCCATATACCAAACATTCTACCCCACACCATCACACTACACACATTACCATAAGTCTTACAATAACCACTAGAAAGATAGATACATATCATATCAACTTATCAACCTCAATCACAAACACACACAAAAACACTTCCTTGGAAGCCAACATCACTCACCACTAATAATTCACACCAATCAAAAACACACACAGCAAAAACAATTGAAACCGACACACCACAAGCAGTTGTAACAAGTTAAACTGTAATTCGTTAAGAAATAGAAACGATTGAAACTGTGACGTACCGTTTGCGAGATCGAGTAGAAAATCCGCCGGATTCATCGGAAATGACGGCGCGAAACCAACCGACTGAAAGTACCGCATGGCGTCGCTTCCTTTGCCGAAGTACAAACACTGTCCTTCAGAAAGCAACACAACTTTATCGAACATCTGGTACACACGGCTGGAAGGTTGGTGCACCGATGTGATTACACTTTTGCCCTTCTTCGCCAGTGACCCAAGCGTCACCACGAGGCGGTGCGCCGCCGTCGAGTCCAGACCGGAGGTGGGCTCGTCCAGGATCAGCAGCGAGGGGTCCACCAGCATCTCGTGCGCGATGCTCACGCGCTTCCGCTCCCCGCCGGAGACGCCGCGGATGAAGCTGTTTCCTATTATCGTGTGCTCGCACTTCCTCAGCCCCAGCTCCGCGATGGTCGACTCCGCCGCCGCAACCTTCGCCGCGCGCGGAAGCGCGCGAGGGAGGCGCAGCATAGCGCAGAACACCAGCGTCTCCCGAACCGTGAGATGCGGGTAGAGGATGTCGTCCTGTGTAACGAAGCCGGTTCTCCGAAGAACCGATTTGTTGAGTTTGCTGGAGTTGGCCAGGATTGTTCCGGCGAGGCCGTTCCCATGGAGCCTCCCTGCGAGCGCGTTTAGGAGCGTCGATTTTCCGCTTCCCGATGGGCCTAGTACCGCTAAGATCTCCCCGGGGTGTACTATTCCCGTGACGCCTTTTAAAATAACTCGCTCCTGCGGCACGGCTGGGCTTGATCCTTGATGAGATGGCGATGATTCGGAGGGCGTGAAGAAGGTCTTGATGGTCCCTCCGGTCTTTTTTTTGTCCTCTATCTTCAAGCGGTATTCGACGTCCATGAACTGCGTTGCATGAAAACATTAACTCATGACAATAAATAGGTATTAAATTTTTTCCACAAAAGGAGGAAAAAGGAACAGTCAAAGTGATGACTAGTGAGTGAAAGGAAGATTAATACGTATAGTTATTATGGGTAGCAATAATGTAATGATAAATACCTTAAGGGTGATGGGATAAGAAGAAGAGAAAAAAGGAGGGATATCACGGGATTGTTGAGGGGTGTGATTGGGAGGGAGATTGGAGTCTCCATTTGGGGTTGGTGATGGCATTATGGTTTTTGTTACTTTGATGGGTTTTCCTTTGTCTCTCTGAAGTTTTGGAAAGTTGAAAAAAGATGAAGAGAAGTGTGTTAGGAGTGAATGAATGAAGTGAGAGGAAGAAGGGATAGGAATACAAGGGGTATTTATGGAGGGATCAGAACCCATGGCACTGCCACGTTAAAGTAGAACTACCAATTTCGAATTGATACGTGGCGATCATATACATCGTTTGGCATGGTGCAATGTTTCGTGGAATGGTCCACTTTCTCTTCCTCATACTTTTTTCTTCTTTTATCTCTTCCCTTTTTTTTTTCTTTTTTAAATGCAAAAAGAAATATTAGGTGTTTCAGAATCTTAAATACTGCTCAGAACTTGAAAAACGTACTGGTATGGTAGGAGCAGACACTGCAGCTGCTGTTGTTACCCATTGCCTTGGCAACAGGAGGCGTATTCATGAGTTGTTCAGGATTTTTTTCGATCTTCATCGGGAAATAATAAGGTAGTTGGAACACCTGCCACCACCATCACATACCCAACACATCTATCCATCTTCTTCTTCACATTCTTACTACAATTACTCAACCTAACATCCCCTTATCCTCTGCCATTTTTTTTCTGGTTTTCGTCACAAACTGTCATCATGCTTTCAAATTACGAACCCATCTTACCAATTTTAAAATATAATTTTTTTTCATACTTTGATTATTTCTTCTTCTTCCCAAATATGTACAATGTGCTTTACTTACCATCAATAATTCTCAAAGCAAATTTATTACATTTAACTTTCTCTTTCAATGGCTCAACATTTATTACTTGAAATATTTGTGGGAATGTGAAATGAATCTCAAACGTGCATTCATTTGAGTTGTGCATATATCTGGAAACAGTCGTATTTTCCTTTTAGATTCTTGCTCTCTTTCAAAACAGGGAATACATGTGATGTTTTAATAAGAAATTACTATTTTTTTACTTCTTTTTAAATGTCTTTTTCAACGAAAATTATTCCTTTTATTTGTTATTAAAAAAAATTAAGTTAATATACTTTTTATTATTTATTTAATTAATATAGGGATAAAAAAAATAAAAACGGAAAAAATACAATAATATCTAAATATATGTTAAATTAAAAGTAAAAAATAATAATAATAAATAACTCATTTAAAATTATATAAAAGTACAACATTAATTTTTTAATTTAGTAAACAAATCTACTATAAAACGTATTAATTTTAGATACAAATTGTATTCAGTCACACAGGTTTAAAAGTGCTCTATCTATATATTAATGCACGTTAATTAATTTGATCTGTTATATTTAAACTCCTTATTCTGTTATACTTCTAATACAAGATCCTGTAATGGATCAGTAATATTTCTGAGTCGCTCTAAATTGAGTGATCGAGAAATCTGATCTATATATAGAAATGATTATGAAAAAAAAAATATTTAAAAAAATGGATTTCCGATTGCGTGCTTATTATATTTTTTTCACTGTATTGAAAGGGTGTGTGTTAGCACTTTTCTTCCGGTCATACAATGACTTTCACGTTTTCAAACATTTTGGATGGATATTTACTTTGAAAATTAGTTCCATTCCTTTCACGTTTAGTTTTCGTAATACAAAATATGCCTGGGTAATTATTTATTTTGCATACAATGAATTAAAGTGAGAATGAAAATTGTAAAGCTTCTGATGGTGTAGGGTCCATTTTTATTTAGTTAGATATTCGCATATTAAAGAAAATTACAATTTTCTTTTATCTTATATAACTTTCTCTCAAACTTAAAAAATACACTTTTTAAGAGATTAAATATTTGTTTTAGTTGTAAAAAAATTAAATATGATTTTACGTTTTTCAAATTAAAAAATTATATCATATTTGAGTCGGTTACAACTTAATCTTTAAAAGTTAAATTTATATTTTTTTAATAAACATTATTATCTTGCCCTAGATTTATCACGAACAAAGCTACTAAATAGAGTACATTACTAAACTATATTTTAGCCTTGAGTAAATTTTTTCTCCTTTACTCACTTTCATTTTTTCTTTTGTTTTTTTTTTCTTTAAAAGCTTGTATGCATGGATGGTTAGGGGAAATGATTTTTCAGTAAGTTTCAATTTATTAATAGGGTTGAACTACAAAAGGATTTTTCTTTTAGTGTTCTAATTTCTCCTCCTTGAATTTCTTTCAACCTCACGATACTAATGTAAAGAGAGCTACCCTAATTCTAAACTTTTATTTAAGTATATTTAAAATTTAAATTGTGGATTTTGGTTAGATTTTTGCATGGGTAAAATTTTGGAGTAAAAGATTTGAATATGTAGATAATTAGTGTAATTTTATATATTGATATATACGTGTCATGTAAGGAATATTGTAGGTAATGATAGATTTGGAAAACAATAGATGGACAACTCAACCTTTTAATTTTTTCTTTTAATAAATAATGAATTCTAAGTAGGGGTATGTTAAGCTTTTAAAACCTTGTTTGTGCTAAGTTTCAAGGTATGAATTCTTAGTACGGGTGTGTTAACTTTTTAAAACCTGGTGTCAAAGTTTAAAAGATTGATTTAGAGATTGAGTTATTCTTAATTGCTAAATGATTTGAAATATTTTTGGTGAGTTTTAAATTAAATTGAGACAAAATTGTAAAAATACAAAGTTGCACTAATTATGTATGGGTTAAGAGCAAGACTTTGAAATTCGAATTTTTTTGCTTGAGAAATCAAACGATAGCATGTTTTATTTGTTTTAGTTTAGTATTTATATGCTTACATGTATTATAATCCTAGTTCGTTATAAGTATTTTATTTTATATGTAATAGCTTAATTGATTTCTTATTAGGAAATTTTAGGCTTAACTCAATCATACACAATTGACTTGTAATAAAATGAGTTTGCACTCACTTATATATTATTTATAGTTTAAGTGTGAGACTAAACATTAATAAGTGATCTCAGAGCAGGTTAAAAAATATGTCCAACAAACAAAAATTATCGCTACGATATATTTTAATAACGACTTTGATATTATGTTAAGAACTAGACTTCAAGTCTAATTCAATCCTACAAAACCAGCTTGTAAGATTAAATTTGCCCTCACATATATACTCTAAATTCATCTTATCTCTAGTCAATATGAAACTTCCAACATACTTATTCACAACGAGGTATATATATTTTGTGCGTGAGACTAGACATTAATATGTGATATGATAGCATGTGGAAGAATAGCCCAACAAATATCAAATTTTGTTATGATAAACTCTAACCTATGACTCTGATATTATATTAAAAAGTGGACTTTAAGTCTAACTCTCATAAAATCGATTTATAAGGTGAGATTTGCACCTACTTAAATATTATAAACTCGTTTTATCTTTTCTCAATATTACTTTATACAAATGATTGATTTCTAGTCAATTAGTCAATATAGCGTTCTCCAATGTGAAATAGAGGAAAGTGTTAATGTGAAATAGAGGAAAGTGTTAGTGATTTGTCATGGGATCAATAATGTTAATCTCTTTTTATTTTATAATTATGATAATTAATTATGTAATGATACCTCCGCAAATGATGTATAAGGTGAAAAGTAATAGCGGTGTCTTTATTTTAAGCATCTCTCATCGAATATTGTAGAAATAATATGTTTTGCATTTTTATACTGCTACACTCACGAAAATTTTATACCTAATTACTTTTATTTTAAAAAAATGAATTCCATTTACTTTGTAACTATAGGAAAATAATATTAATTAACAAAACAAAAGAATAACATTTTTTTTTCGTGACATTATCTTGGGCAGCAACTTGAATTTTCAATCATGTTAATGAAGAAACAAGGAGTTATATCATAATCAGAGAGTTATGTGGCACGTAACATTGAAAGGGCACAAAATATAAGGATTTGTTTATTTGGGAGTGATAGTGAGTTCAACGTTGGAATGCATGGCCTACCTCTGCATGAATATGACTTCAGAGGCAACCTTCAAACCAAACCTTTCAAGAGTTGAAATGATAAAGTTTATTCTAAAAAATGTCCTTTTTTTACGTGTAATCAGAGTAATACAGTTTGAGGGATTCTTATCATCAGATGGATTCAATCCAAGTGTTGAATCCTGCTTTAAAGAAAGAATAAGATTGACGTCACTACGTTAAACCTTCGCCATAAATAGTGTGCAGCTAAAGCTTTCAATTTCATATCTACTCTTTTTGTTTGTGCATATGGCTTTGAAGTCAGTGTTGGTGGAAACACAGAAAAATGAATCCATTTGATGTGTCCAAAGCTTTTCTTCATTTGGGGGGTTTGTTTTTGTGGCGGTGATGGTTTTTTGAGGCGGCCAGACATCAATATGAAGCGCTTTATGTGCCAAATCTAATACCTTCCACTCTACCATCTTATTAGCTTTTCAGGGTTATTGCGTTATTGGAGTATTATTTATGATTAAATATGTTTTTCGTCTCTTAAGTATCACACGATTTTGGATTCAGTATCTACTCGAAACTTTTTTTTATTTTAGTCCTCTTAATTTTGAAACTATTACAATTAGTCCTAAAATTGAAAGGCGTTAGATTTTGACTAACGACGAGCTAAGTGTGATATCATCTTTCTTCGTGATTGTGTTTCACGTTGTGCTTTTGTTTTTTCTAAAATGAGCAACTACAAACCGGTAACCGTACTCACCGACGCCAATCAGTTGCAAGCGGTCGAAAAAGAAGAAAAAAGTGAAACATAAATAATTTCAAAGTGTTTCGGGAGATAGCAAATACAATGACAGTCTGAATGCAACTCCCGAATTTCAATTTTATTAGTTTCAGTTTTTTAGATAACTCGCTCTCTGTCGTTGCTCGTGCCTGAAAAATATGTAATACAATAATGGTAACTGTCAGTTGCCATTTAACTCTAGAATCTCAGTTTTTTTAATTGAATCTTGTCATTAGTACAATCTCTCATCTCTTGGATTTTTTTTTCGCACAGTTCTTCAAAGCTTGTTTTCAAGAAGAAAAAAAATAGTTTCTTGTCATCCTCCTAACACAGTCTCTCTTTTTATTTGTGTGAAATTTTAATGTTTTAAATGATAAAAAGATAATGATATTATGAAATAATAACACAAGATTGATGTTCAATCATTTAAAAATCTAGTCAATTAAGATACTGATTGTGCATAATTTAAAATTCTGGCTATTATAAGATGAAACAATTCTAATCACTTTTAGCAAACTACGTTTAGTTATGTAAATTCAAGCAAACTATATAAATATGTCTATTTTCCCACATAACTCATATTTTCTAGTAAAAAGCTAATTAACACCCACCAAAATATACAGTGATGACTAAAGAGGATAGAAGAGCATTTAAAACTATAATAAAATCGAGTTAGATCGAAAGTGCTCGAAGCGTTCGGGGATTAAAGAATTGCGTTTGCTAAATATTGAAAAAAAAAAGATAAAAACTATTTATTCATAAATTAAAACTAATTTTTGTATAAATTTAAAATATAGTTTTTGATAAGTTTAACTTTTTATGAAATAATTCATCGAAATGTGCAAATTAAGATGCGATAGAGACTAAAATAATGTATCTGAAATATTTTTAAACACGCTGACGTAACTGAAAAGTTTAAAGCAAAAATGGTTTAGTGATTATTATTTTTATATTATACTAAAGGATATATATTTACTTTAAATTAAAACGCTTAAATAATATATATCATTATTCTTCTAAATTTAAACTTTATCTATTGAATATGAAAATAATTTGTTTAGTCACTACTAACATTTTATGTTCAATGTTGTTTGAATAAATGCTTCCTAAAAGATCATATATGTGATGAAATGTTTGATAATTAATATATATTATAATATAACTAATTTATGAACTAAGCTCCAGTTCAGAAGTCAAACGACTAAAATGATGGTGAGGAAATTTGATAAGAAAGAATATAATTTTTATTTTTATGGAAACTTTAACAGAATATTAGTCTTCCAATTATTATTGTTATTGTTATTAAATTATTTTTATGGAAACTTTAACAGAATATTAAAGATTTCAGGATAAAAGTAAAGTAATTTTTGTAATTATTATTACCTAATTTTAATCTTTAAATTTTTTTTAAACGTGTGAATACTCTCAACTCCAAAGACAAGGACGCGCGGTGGAGAAAGCTGTGGTTACGAGGCTTGGCAAACATGGACGAAAGATGCTATTCATTTGTCTGATTCTAGTAAGCGAAGTGATTTATCGTTAAGTAAGCCAATAAAAAATAACTTATTTTAAGGAATTTGGTGTTTTAAAGCATTTCTTTTTTTCCCAAAGTGTAGTCACTTTTTCCTTTCCGTTTCCTGGCTGCAGCAGCTGAAAGGAGTTTTGCTAACCTAACCTAGCGTTGAATGGTTTGTGAGGGAGGAAGTTCAATGAACAAGAAGTAAGAGAGAAATATGGAAAAAGATGAGGCACGTGTCATGTGTCATGTGTCACGTGCTGTCCACTAAGTATATAAAGTTTTAGAGTGTTTGTGTGATATAGGCATAGTGATAGATAGAAAGATAGGTTAGGTTAACGCAGAAAATGTGTTGAGTCCACTTGGTTTTGTTTTGTGTGTGATAGTTGTGAGGTTGTGATTGGACCACATAATGCACTCAAAATCAACCAATCATTCTCGTTTTTCAAATTGTTAGGTACATCCACACCACCTTTCACAGTTTTCTTCTTACATCTTTTATTTTTCTTTCCACAATATTTCTACTTCTATTCACTCTTTATCCAACAAAGGTTGTGTTTTTTTCTTTTCATATGTATATATATATATATAAAAGCATAGTTCGTACTTTTATAATCAGTAGAAAATCATTATTATAATGAGATGAGTTGCTCTTTAGTTCAATGTTAAAATATTTTGTCATTTAAATGCCAAACTTTTCTTTGATTTTCAAAAACAAATAAATCCCTCAAAGTCCTGAACATGGATGAATGAAATTACATTTTTGTGTAAAGTTACAAATTATTATTATAGTAATTCTGTTCATTAACTATTTTATTAAACCTAATTTTCAACTAGTTCATTTATACATAAAAATAAAATAAATATATAATATATAAGCCAGTGTGAATCTCATTTTAATTTTATAAAATTAAATTAAATTTAAAATATAGTTTTTAATACGATATGAAGTTATTTAAAGTTTATCATAATCATATTTATTATTTGTTGAATTTATTATGTCATTAATTATTGAATCACTCTTATTAATTTTTAGTGCAAAACTTAATATGTATATACGTAGTAGTGTCAAAATGGGTCATCGATTTGTCACTGGTTGACCACTTAGGGAATCAACCCTCATTTATCAAAATTTGAACTCAGTTAGACCCATCACAGGTTGATGGATTAAATGCGTTGACTCATTAGCTCACTTAACTTTTTTTCACCCTCATCTTCTAAGATTCTTATAACAGGTTATTTTGATCGATCAAAATGAAACAATGATAATTGGACCAATTGATATAAAGAAGGGTTTTGCATAAACAAAATAAAGGTTTGAGTTGCAATATTTTTTGTTTCATTAAATAATTAATTCATTTCATTTCATTAAAAGAAATTAAAAAATAGGTGTGTTGGCTCACCAACCCAGCTCACCACGGATTTAACCCAGGTGAGCCCGTGGTGAGTTGAGTTCTTAGTGAGTTGGGTCAAATTTAACTCACATTAAAATTTCACATTTTTTTTCAATCTAACTTAGTCCAAAGCTGTTAGCTCACAAGTTTTAATAATTTTGACAATATTATATATATGCTTTGACTTAAAAATAAAAATAATATAAAATATAGAATAGATATAAACTTAAACTTACATAGTATTTGTGTATTGAAAATTTCATCTCAACTAAATATTTACTTTACTATATATAAGTGAATATAGACATAATTTTACAAGTCAATTTGAAAAGTTAAGTTAAACTTAAAATTTATTTTTAAAAATAAAATTTAAAATAATATCATATATTTATTAAACATTTGATGAATATTTTAATCTTATTTATTTATATTATTTGTGAAAAGTACTTTTTTTTTTTAAGTTAGGATACTCAATTATTTGAATAGTGTGACAAAAAAGAATCGAACTGTTGTGAATTAATATACACTTTTACTAAAGGTGATATAAATTTGTTTAATTAACATATCTATATTTGAACTAATTTTAATCTATGTTTGAACATGAATATACTATGAGGGATGAATGTTTTGCCCCGTGTAAGAAAGTTAAAGTGTTTATTGACTTATAAATGAAATAAAGCAATGGTTGACATATCGATCAAAGTCTTCAAATTGCTTTAGAACAAGTAGCGTATTTTTACCATGACTTTTTTTTTTCTTGCTTTTTCTTAGAGTAGGATAAGATTTATTCCTAGAGTATTCATATTAATCTTTTCAAACAAACTTTACAAGCTACTTTTATTCATCAACAAATGAGCAACTATGTATAAGGAGTGTTAGGATATATAAAACTAATAAAAATCTAAGTCTAATTGAAGATTAACATTCTTCTTTATTTAAAACTTAAAAAAAATAGATTAATAAATTTTTATCTTTATTTTTTTTTTATTTAATGTGAGATTTAGAAAACTTTAGAATTCAAATGATAGATTTAAAATTGAAGCTTATAAGCATTTTGGTGTTACCTACTTAGTTGAAAATATATATATATATTGAAGGAACAAATTGGTTCAATATCTTTTAATATCTTGATGAATTCCTCTTTTAATAGAGAAATATTTTAAGTTTATTAAACAAAAGCAGTGTGTGGCAACTAAAAGAATTTTTATGTTTGAAGAGAGGGAGAGAGAGAAAGAGTTATCTTAAGTTACTTAGGGGCCAATATGAGATTTTTTTTGGGGTGTTTGGTAATAAAGCTGAAGAAAAAGGACAGTATGAAAATTAAACCGAATAATGAGAAAGAATACTGTTACAAGAAAGTCACAGCTTAATCCCTTGTACAATTTTTAACACAAATTATATTAGTATAAAGTTGGTCGAATTATCTACAGACTAGTCTACACATCATATTTTGTTCAAAGGACTCAAAATGTTAATTTTTTTTATTATCATTATTAATGTTCTTCTTAATATCTTGATGTAGAATTGGATGTATGTTGATACCAAATGTTTAATTTTTAAACTTACATTATCTGATAGTTTCTTTCATGAAATATGAAAATAATCAATATTATAAATGTCAGTTTCTAATTTAAATAAAAATAAATGGATAATAATTTCATTAAAATATAAAATTAAATGACATGTCAATATTATAAAAGTAAAGAATATTATTATAATACTTTTTTACACATTTGTAGTTTTTAACAAATGAAAAAAAAATCTAAAAAATATATTTTACTAACAGTTTATTATCACTGTTGTGTTGCCAAGGTAGGTGTAGTGTAAAAGTTTAAGTGTTGACTAAATGATAAAAGATATGGAAAAAACAAAACAAAACTTGTCCTCTTGTTTTTTAATGATATATTAATAATTTTTTTTAACAACTTTTTTATAATAGATTATGTGTCACTATTTTATTGATCACATATTTAAAATGGATCCATCACAAGATATCATATAGATTATTATAAAAAAGTTTTTAAAAAAATTGTTAAAAAACATTTTTTTTTATGCATAGATTTATTTATAGTAGCAGTAATATTGTGTCGGCACTAACTAATTGTACTTAAGAATGTAACGTGTTGAAAACAGAAGTAAAATGCTACGCCATAATTCCTCGTTACACATTGAATATAGTGTGTGTCATGTTTTCTCCATTTCATTTGCTGCATAAATTTTGTCATTATTCCTACTTGGCGTCCATACACACCATGGCTTTCTAAAAGACTTCCATTAAATTTCAAGTTCTGTGAAAGTTGTGTCCAACAACGTTATTTTATATTTCAAGGAGCATGACACATTGCATTTAAAACAAAAGAAATAATAATAATCAAGCAGAGAAAGAAGTGTCACTTGATATATGTCACGACTATGAAGGATTTGAAGATCCATGCATTCTTTTTTTACAATACATCTTTGTTTTTTTTTACTATCTTTATTAAACCTTTTGGACCAACACAGTTTTATTTAACTTTTTCTCTTTGTTTCAAAGAAAAATAATGTGTGACTTTTTCTCTTTCTTCTTTCTTGTTATTTTTTTTTTCCATTTTCTCTAACAATCTTTTTCAAGAGCAGATCATACCGAGTAATAGTGAGATAAAGAACACGTTTGCATGACTAAATTTTGAAACAAAATAAGTTAATTTTTAATCTATAATTGGATTTTCATTTTTTTTCTTAGTTGTTGTGACACCCGGGCACTGACGAGGGCGGGGAGTGACGCCGGTGCAGGGAGCATGGTGCAGGGGGCACAGACAATGAGCGGCTCCTGGCAAGGCTTCCGGTGGAAGGGGTACATGAATGAATCGAACATACACCGGAATGAGAGGGATCTGGAGACTGTATAGGTATGGGACTATACGGTTGAAGGATAGCTTAAAGGAATTGATTTGACTACTCATATCACCAAAATGCATTTGCTTTTCGGTAGCCTGACTCATAAGAACTCCATGGTTAAGCGTGCTTAGCCTGGAGCAATTCTGGGATGGGTGACCTTCTGGGAAGTTTTCCCGAAAAGTGTGCGAGTGAGGACAAAGCACACTGGAAAGCCTGGTGGTGGTCTGTGGGGGCAGTCAACGGTCCCTGTGAGTTGCCGGGACGTTACAGATGGTATCAGAGCCTAGCCTCTCCCAGTACGGTGTGGTTCGAGGACGAACCATTCGGAAGTTGGTGGGCACTGACGAGGGCGGGGAGTGACGCCGGTGCAGGGAGCATGGTGCAGGGGGCACAGACAATGAGCGGCTCCTGGCAAGGCTTCCGGTGGAAGGGGTACATGAATGAATCGAACATACACCGGAATGAGAGGGATCTGGAGACTATATAGGTATGGGACTATGGGACTATACGGTTGAAGGATAGCTTAAAGGAATTGATTTGACTACTCATATCACCAAAATGCATTTGCTTTTCGGTAGCCTGACTCATAAGAACTCCATGGTTAAGCGTGCTTAGCCTGGAGCAATTCTGGGATGGGTGACCTTCTGGATTAAATATATTAACTGACCATTAATGACATTCATCTTACTTGGTTCGCGATCACTGAATTATCAAAGGCAAATATATGATATTTATGGGTGATTGGCAAATTATATTGCACAAATATATTGTATTAATGAATAATTAATACAATTAATGGGTTGGACAATTATGAGGCCAATAAATACAATATTAATGTTCAAGTAAGATCATCTTATTCAAAATTACTGTCAGAATACACAAGGGACAATTTTTTTTTACTTAAGCGTCAGAGTATTTTCTGCAGGATCACCCCTGGCCAGGAGGACAACTTAAACACTGGACGAACAAATTGGCATAGTGAAGGGCATATCTGTAGACAGAAGAGGCTAGGATTGAAGACGGACAACCTCAAACCCCAATTAAACTGAAACAATATATATATATATATATATATATGGAAACATTGTGATTAAAAGATGAAAAAATAATTCAATTTCATCAAAAACACTAATATAAAGTTTATGAAAATCATACATATTAATATATAAAATATATTAAAAAGTGAAATATCGATTAGTATTGTTTAAAACTTATATTAAGTATATTTTATTAGATATTATCATTTGATTTAATACATAAGACTTAGATTTATAAGGGAAATTAAGATAATGGATTAAGATAAATTCATTACAACACAAACATTACATGTTTACATGTTATAGATGTATAGAAACTCTCTTTCAACTTCTCACCACTTAATATTTTAGTTTATGTGTGACTTAGATAATCAATGAATTAATCTTTATTACAACATAAGTGTTAATACTTACAAATCAAATATTAATTCACATATCATCTTAAATATGTAACCACAAATCAATACAAGTCTTATCATTCTATATAATCATTTCCATACAAAATAATTCACTTAAACAAAAATAATTAAATATACAAACTAATATTCATTTTAAATTAATTATGATATAAATTCAAATATAATCCATCAAAGAGCAAGAAGAGAAAAAATAACATTTCAAAAAAAAAGCTTGAGCAAAATATTTTCTTCAAGTGATAATTAGCTCACTTGAGTGAAAATCTAATCAAAACAGGGTTCAATTGCAATGTTAGTTTTGCTTAGAAAAAAATATTTGCTTTCACTCAAGTGAAAATAAGGCTAAAAGCAAGTTTATTTAAAACTTTATTTTCGCTTGAGTAAAAATAGGATTAAATGTAAGGACTAAATCTTTGTTTTATTTTTTCTTAAGCAAAAATATCAAAAACCAAATTCATGCGGTAGAGCAAGTCAATTTTCAAATGCTTTATTTAAATTCACTTAATCAATTATCGTTTCCAAACATTTCAAAAATTATTAATTTCATGTATAAAAGTCAGATTAATACAATATTTAAAGTCTCAATTGACTATGGGTCAGCCACCCTGATAACTAGCAAGATTGACTAATTGTAGAATAAAGGTGAAATTAATATTTAGCCAAAAATAATCACAAATCAACTAATTAATATTGATTAAAGTATAATTGAACAATGATTAGGTCAACAAAAAGGTAAAACCCTTGAACATCACCTATAAATAAAAGACTAAGATATGATTGTTGACACACATACATTATAACATTTAATACACTTTCAATAAATCACCCACTGATTTTAGTATCATAATACTTTTTCCAAATACCATCCAAACCATTTTGGACTAACAAAAAACTTTAAAAACTAAACAGACAAAAAAATAAAAACCACTTAATACAAACTATTCGAAAATTGATATTACTCTACCGGTCTTGTAGAAGCAATTATCATTAGATAATTCAATGTACTTATAATAGATTAAGGTATCTTTGGTCTCATTAATTAATCAATGCTATATGAAAGGTCACTATTTTGTTTTTCTTTCATAAAACAATAATGACATGCTAAACTTTGGAAGAAACTAACTAGAAACCAAATACCGATGACTAGATAAGTTACGATTTTTTTATAAAAAGAAAAGGTGTTTTTAATTAATATATATTGAAAACAAATTCCCATATTTATGCTGCTTAAAATAAAACACTTTACTATTTTTACTTTGTTAAATTAAAGTTTAAACAACAAATCGTGTTTTTTTCTTTACAGAACAACAGAATCATAGAGCATGGGTTTTACATTATTATGATATAACGAGATTCCTTAAATCATTGCCTTTTATACTCTTTTGTATACCTTTTTTTAAAGAAAATCCAGGAAAAAACCCTTGTGTTGACCTAATTAAGTTGTGTTGTGCTTTTTGAGTATTACACCTCCTGTCAATCGTTTTAGGTGACATCCCGAATTCCTTTCATCTATCTTTTTTTATAGTAGGTGTTTTTATGAATACGTGTGTGTGGAATATTAATTATAAGAACTTTTTTAAAGTGGATTTTATAATTGATGAGAGCTTTGTTGACAGTAAGAAGACACTGTGCAGACAGACGAAGTGTCTAATGGGATAAGCTGTTTTTGCAGGGAAAGAATGGTAGGTAACCTTGCATTTGGGACATTTGATTCACGTTTCGTTCAATGAATGTTTATGTGCCAAAAGCAAAAACGCCTAAAGCGCACCGAGACTTCTTGCATCAGTATGTATCAAAATTTAACAACCATTACTCCTTTATCTCAATTTCCTTCTTCGCACGCACGAGATTACTCCAAAATTTTAAAACCCTAATTGTGGTTTTTTTTTTGGCTGAATTATATTCGTTTTGAAAAAAATTCTTGTTATCTTTTGTTTATTCTAGTTTCTCAACCAAATTTACATTTAATGAGGTAAATAATACATACAAGAATGTGAATGAAATCTTGTTTCCGAAATTTCATCAAGGGTAACAAAAGCAACCATCGAGATCATATTAATGTTCTTTCATCTTCCCATAATGTTTTCTTTTATTCCGTAAATCTCATTTGAGCGCTTAATAGATATTTAAAGTTCTATATGACCACTCAACTAATATTTCTCCAATTAGATCAGTCCATCTGACGTAAAGGTAGAAGTGCTCACAAGGAAGACACTTTTAACCCGTTTTTTTATAAAGCAATAGTACTGCATTATTAAAAATAACTACTAGGTAAAATTTAGTTAGAATTCTAAAATTATAAATGTGTAAAATTTGGAAAGTTTGGTAATTTTTAATAGATCAATCAATATAGATTTATATAATTTAGCACATCTCAATAATTTTAATCAGTAAAAATATCCATTGCTACTCTTTCAAAATAAATAATTGCCCAGATTCTGAGCATCCTAACGGAGGAAAATAATTATACATCGAAACTTTAATCATTAACTTTTTTTTTATTAATTCCACTTCAGTATGTTCCTTCTCCCAATCTCTGACATCAAAATAATATAATGCTGCCATAGAGAATATGAATATCAAAACCACCGACATAAAATAATAATAGTGATAATAAAAACTTTGTGAAGCATCAAATGATGATCCAAGAGTTACAATCATGCTTTCATAAGAAAAAACAATTCCAAAAAATTTACACGAAAAATTATGTAGTGCAGCTTATATACTGGTACGGAAATTTGTGAATTGAAAATCTTAACCACTAAAAATCAAGATTTCACGAGAACCATTACTTTAAATTTGATTGATCAAATAAACGGCCTACATTCTTTTGGTTTGTTTAACGCAAGGCTTTGCCGAGATGATTGATAAGCTACTACACTCATTTATCTTCACATCCAAATAACTCATTCAACTCAAATAACAAAACTTACTGCACTCACGGTTGGCATACGGGAATGCCGACATATGTTTCAAAACTCATTATATGTGGTAATTGCCATCCACCTTTACAGAGAGGTAACAGTGCAAAGAATACAAATTTTCTTTAACTACTAAATCAAAAATATACTACAATAAATACATAATAGGCAAACAAAGAAAAAGGATGCTACTCTATACCCATCAATGTCTATGCCGAGGGAAATTAGAGGATCCGGTTTTGTTGGTGCCTCTGTAGGTTTTGCTAGGAGAATCCATTGAGTTCCTGAAGGGAGAGTAGGCAGATTTGGCTGGTTCTGGCATAGTGTCCAAAGGAATAGATTCTGCAAAGCACGCTGTGTTAATGCGTGTTCTCTCAAGCTCTAATTGAAGGAACTCGGAACTGTACTGCTGCGCAAGAGACTGAAATACAGAAATACAGCTTTAGATAGTAATTATAGCAACAAAATTCAGCACACAACGTATTAGAACTGCTTCAGAAACATAGACAACCTACGACAAAATAAACCTCATTTTCATATAACTAAACGAGTCTATACTAACTACCAAGGTTAAATCCAGTTCAAGCTATGAAACCCAATTGATCAGTATTTAGACATGCCACAAGTAAACAGGGCAGCAGACTAATTGCTTACAATGAGCTCATCTGGAGATATACTTGTTCCTTGTTGCTTATCATCTGCAAGTGCATCTTCACTGCCGCGAGTTGGCCGACGATTATGTCCTGCATTCTCGATAGCATCGGTCACACTCTCCGTGGCTTTTTCCAAAAGTAATCCTTGTAAAGCCTTCAAGGAATCTCTAGCATCCGATGTAAAATATGGGTTTAATATAGTCTCGAAGTACTCAAGCTGCAGAGATACAAGTCGATTAATCAAACAATATAATCATGTCAGGCCTAAATTTATACTGTGCAGGTAAAGAACATGAAGCATGAAGCTTTTTGTGTTTTATCATATTATATAAAAATATATTACAAATCCCAGCGTACAAAGGTGTTATATATATATATATATACACACACACACACACTATACATCTTTATTTTTCTTTTCCAAATACACCAAAATCTAGGGTAAGTATGCCCCATTCCTAAATCAAGGCACGGTACAAGCTTCAGCGAGAGCTTAGTATGCCATGTCCACTATCATTGATGGTTTAATACGCCAAAGTACTACCATAACTTACCTCAAGCATGAGCTGACAAAACCCATTTGTATCAAGTGCACTGAGATCAGTAGCTTCATTTTCACGAAAAATGCTGATGAATGTGTCAATCAAGCCTTCCACAAGAATGCCAAGTGTTTTATCTAAGAGAGGCTTAGCACCAGCAAAAACCTACGACAAAAAGCATTGCATCTCAGAAGACTACCTTCAAGAAAATATAATGAAGCAATTGTTTAAACTGTAAATGCAAAAGCAAAGTTTAAGAACTAGGTTTCTAATGCAAGGATTACGTTGACTAAAATCATCTATGCACCATCTTCACGTTAATTATTCACTCCAATGCAGTATAGACAAATGGCGTCTAAACTGAACTAACACCAAAAGTTTAGCAAAATACAACATTCACACAAGGTCAACGAAAAGAATATGCAAGTCAAGTGACCATAAACTTAACTTCTGAACACAAATATTCCTTCAAAATCTATTTGTTATAGAAAAGACCCTTCTTAACAAGTGTTATCTATACAAGACTTGTAGTACTGTCGTAGACTGTCCAGCAATAACTGAAAAGGGTTTTGTAGCAGTGTAATCTAATTCTATATTTTCAGTACTTAGGTATCTATTGAAAATATTAGTGACAAAGAAGATGGTACTGTTTTGATACACCATGTTGAGAAGAGACAAACAGATAATTAATATAACAAATCCCGTGTGTTGAGTGCTCATGAGTATTATTTATAATGAAGACATACAATAATAAGGAATGGAAACAAAAATGTCAATAGCCTTTGTTCTGTTAAGCATACGGTATTAACCTATATAGCAAAGATAGGGCGAAAGAGCCTTTTTTTTAGATTTTGTTGTGATCCTATGGAAGATATCTTGTACTCCAATGCTCTTTTTTCCTTTTATTTCTTTCAAGTAAAATTAATCTTCACCTTTTATTAAAAAGCAAGAGTAGGATACATAATCCCAAATTACTTGCAATCATTACATTACCTCTGCGTGGACAGCTACCAATGTATGCAGCAACTCTACTGCTGCATCACGGACACCCTGGAAGAGACCAACATAAAATTGAACATCACGTCAAAACATCATTTTCCATAAGAAAAACTAAAACTCATTTCAGAGGAAAACAAACAAATAATGAGAACAGTCACATTTACAACACAAACTATTGTCATTAGCTCCTCACTTTAACTGCAGGCGCTGCTCCCCAATGAATGCCAGAATTCAGCAGATAATTCATGGCAGCAGATCTGATCAAGTTTGCCTAATGAGAACACAACAAATCGTCATGGTAGTGAATAGTGAAAGCAGGCATATCCAGCGCAAAATTTTCCAACATGAGTAAGCATAGTGCTACAACTTACTACCCTAGTTCTTCCTGCTTCAGAATACCCAGACTATATTAATGTGGACAGCTATTAATCTAATTTAAATGTTATACAGTATTTTTAACATTCAATATTCCAGCACATCTAACACAACACAACATATACATCAAGATTTTATTGTTGGAAACTAGTCATTGACCATCTGTTATTAGCTGATCTGATATTTAGAATTTTGCATAACTTAGGCAGGAGCAGATAGTAATTTCTTCATTTGTTTTATTTCATAATTCAAAGTCAATGACTGAAACTTAGACTGCACAGATACAGGTTGGTAGAGTTGGAGCAAAGACAGGCAGCTGATTAATACCGGTCAATGCACAAAACCTTCTAATTTATAGTGCGTATAATATGATTATATTATATTACTCTATTCTTCTAACTGATTATTTCTCCATAAACCAATCATGAAAACTGTGAATTATTTCAGATGATTCAGATAATCCTTATAGAAAAATCAACTATAATTCACAAACCTAATAAGAAATTACTAATTAAATGCCCGTATAACTCTCATTACAGCCTCTATACTCATCTATTTCCAACCTAGTTATTTTCTTGAAGACCATGAAGGATATATTTCTCATTTTACCTTTGCAAAAGTATATTGTTCAAGGACCTTCCCTTCAAGCGCTGAGAAACTGTTCACAAGATCTTTTACATCACTGTTTCCTTCATCCTTCCCGCTGAATTAAAATCAAATCAGGAATCAGAATGCTCTCGAAGACAGGATAAAATATCTTTAGAAAATTGAATACAACAGAGTGACTAGTCAGTCACAGCAAAGATTAGATATACAAGATGGTCACAAGATAATAATTTAATTAGTTGAAATTTATTGCTAGCCAAATTGAATCACAATCTTAAAGAAAAAGAGATATATACATAATATCATATTGAATGAAAGATGACAAGCAAATTACTAAGAGGGAAGACATCAAAAGGAAAGACTGACTAATTAAAAAAACATAAGAAATTTCTGATGTGAAGTCAGAACAAACCAAATGATAATTTTCTAGCATGGTTAGCGTGCAAGTTGCAGCCTAACAAAGCCAGCAAACCTCATTTAGCTTTAATAGCATGCCTTCCTGATGAATTCCACAATATTTTACCAGAATTTTTTATATAATAAAGGAAGAACAAGGACAAAGTACCTGGAATGCAGCCAGATGTGTTTATATTTGTTATACAACTCATATGAAAGTTCATCTTTGCAATATCCGATATTGCTTAGAACAATCAATAACTTTTGATGGGGATCAGTAACACCTCCATGATGATCAGATGGTATATTTTTTGATTCATGAATATATCCATTTGGTAACTGGGAGCCCTCTTCGTCCATTCTCTGTTCGGCAAATTCGAAACTTATACGCTCCAAACTACCTGACAATTAAACAGAAGTTGACTCATAACAGAAACTTTGTGTGTTACGGCACCATCTTACTTTTGTTTTGTTTAATTTCATTTATATGGATATCCTCTACACTACCTGACAATTAAACAGAAGCTGACACAAAACTGAACCTTTATGTGCTACACCACCATTATGTTCTTTAACTATCTTACTTCTGTTTTCTTTAATTTTATTTACCTGGAAAGATACGCAATTGGGTATAAGATTAACTAAATCCAACATACCAGCAAAATCCAGGAAGCAGTTTAAAAACGCAAGTCTGACAGATTCTTGAATTTCTTGAAGTTGCATAAACATGTCCTCTGACTTTGTTGCCTCATTCTTTAGGGACTGAAGCATCCTGAAGTGATCATCATAGAAAAATATTAGCCCTAATTTTCAGAAAAAAGAAAATAATAACTGTAAAGTCGGGGTCAGGGTCTTTTATCCAAATTAAGATCTTGACATTTTTTTTTTCTTGTTGATGCATATTATGATATACAGAAACTTTAAACTTCGCTTCAAAGACAGTGAACTAGAAAAATAAAGTTGAGAGATAAACTACAGAGAAATCTTCAACTATGTCCCTACAACAATCAAGAAAATGAACTCTTACAAATTAAACACAAGTTCTGATGTTAACAACATATAATTTAAATAGTTCTTGGCTTATTCAACTTCTATTAACAACTAGGGTTTAAAACTATTTTTCTTGGATCATTTTGCAAAAAATTTCACATAGTTATGTTCCCATTATATACAACCCATAGTTTCAACCCCACGTAATGGGCTATGGAATGCCAAAAGATGTGGATCGTCCAGCCATCTAACCAAGTAGAACAAGTGCCTACATCTTTTGGGCACAACACTTGAGGAACTGCTAACAGTCCGACAGAGCATAACAATAGCTTATGCCTTTTAGGATAAAAACTAGAGGGATATGCACCGGATTATTACTTGAGGGGTTGTGGGCAATCTATTTGAGTCAACCAGGACATGGGTTGAACACAGCTGAGCTGACTATGTCGAATCTTTAGCAAAGCAAACACTGAAGCTAACATATCCTGCCTTATAGCTACTAGCAACTTTTTCCATAACATAATCTTCATGGGTCAGAAAGGCATATGGGCCACAGGCCTACATTTATGGGTTTCAAGAGATTTCTAACATGACGGAACAAGCACCACCATCCCTTCACATGTGAGAATGGTATTATACACGTCACCCCCTGGAAAAAGGTGGGACCCATTACAAGTCAGCTACAGTAGTGCAGAATCCATATATAGGTTTCATCCCTCCCCTTAATCACATCAGGTCCCACTTAGTAAAGCTTATTGAGATTTCTTGAGTTCTCAACTAGTTTAAAGACTCCTCTGTAACTGCTCTCCGGTGTAAACAAGTGGAAACAAGTGGCACGGCTACAATTTGGAATTTTGGAGGGATGTTAAATCTCTGGCTCTCTCTCTCACACACACACATGCATATCATATAAAATAAGGGATCAAATTACTCCTACTCACCCTTCATCTTCTTTTAATCTAATGGTTCTGTCATAGTTATAGAAATAAGGAACAGATAGTATATAATTAAGAATATTTACGTTATAATGTATTATTAGGAACATCTTCATTAATTATTAGAGCATATCAAATCTCCTCTATTTATTGTATTTATTATTTTTTTCTTAACATGAATAAAGAATTCATGTTGCATTAAAAACACACGGTTTCAGATTAATGTCTTTCTCTTTCCTATTGCAGAACGAATTCCAAAAAGTAACTCATTTAATTGTTAGATTTAAAGGAGATGGGGTGGAAAGTTATAGGCAAAAAATATGATATTCAGCTTCCCTTGTAATATAAATAAAGCAAACTAATTGCATGAAATAAATCTTTATAAAAATTAAATAAGGAAATGAATATCTCATGCACCATAACTAGGATTAGGAATCAATCAACCTGGAAGAAAATTTAATGAGAAAATATTGACTAGTATGATTACCAAACAAAAATCAACCGAGTTAATTTCATCATATGAGAAGACCAATAAAAGCTCCAGTAAGGAAAGATGATCAAATTAAAAAATTGTTCTTTTTAAAATTTTTAGAGAGCAACCTAATAAAACATTAGAGAAAAAGACCAAGCTCTAAGTGGTTTTACAAAAAAATTGTGTCTGCTATGGTTCAGTGGGAACTGGCTCATGTAACCAAATCCGCCAATTGAGATAAATGCCAATTGGACAGCCACCTTAACATACTCAGAAGGAGATGATATTATACTATGAATTTGCATCCCATATGCAAAAGAAGGAAAAATGAAACTAATCACCTGCCTCGTTATTAGAATAGTATTATACTCTAACACCAAATAGTTGGGTTTATATTCCATTCTACTCGCTTACTTCACTTTAAGGAATCAGATCCTATATGAATATATTAAAACTTACAAATTGATTTGATCCATTGCAGAAGCTACAACTGAACGGAACATTAAAGGCAAGAATGAGATTGCGTATGGGGATTTATTCCTTTCAAGAATTGAAACAATAACCCATGTCACATCCTTTGAAACCTCATCAACTGATGCCCGCATCCAAGAACAGAGCCTCAGTACGTAGATCCTTATAATCTCTGATTGCAATGTTCGGATGGCACAAACTGCAACAAAGGGAGTGACATATGCACTCAAGATCAAAACCTTAATAAATGACAACAACTTCTAGATTTGAAGAACTGATACCAGCAATAGGAGGTGCGGCTTCCTTCAATTCCAAAGCTGCACATGCTTTAGATATATCTTCTATTGCCTCACTCATGTAGGACCGGAGGACATTTGATTCCTCCAGATCGTGAAAAATGTTGGTAACCTACACCAATAGCAGGTTGGGTATCAGCATACAAGCAAAACAAATAGGAAACGGAAAAATTATGTTTGTCAAATCAACCATGTTGCAGTATACATACTTCTCTAAATTACTAGAGTAAGTTTTATCATGTAGTGCTTTTAAGTTTATATAATAAAAAAAATAGGCTTTCAAATATCAAGAATAGGACTACAGAGAAAAAGAAGAGGGTGAAAATACAAGCCAGATATTCATGAAAGAAAAAGTAAATATATATGACTGAATAAACAAGTCATCTAAGTTAAATTCAATATAGACTATATGATAAGAGCTCACTCATCACTATAAAGACCGATAGCACTAACTGAAAACTTTGTTATAGTGTAATAGCACAAGAAAAGGGTAAAAAAACATTATCTAGACCACAAGACAAAAGCACTTCTTACCTCTAGTAAGAGGTTTTAATGTAAAATAAAAATGCACTCTTTGTGGACATCTATAGCCAGACAAAAGAACAGAAAAATCTGATAGGTACCACAATTTGAATATGAACAAAAGAGTATTTGTATTGAAACATAGCTAAAAACAGAGAAAATCCACTATTATACATTAGATTGAAGAGAATTTTAAGTACAACTATGAATTCACTTCCCTCTTCTTTCAATATTCTTGTTTATCCCTTCTTTAACTCTCCTAGAAGGTGGGCATAAGTTATGCCCAACTTCTCTTCCTTTTTACTACAGACAGTGCAACCTGCACCACCTCTCGTCTCTCATACACAACCAGGCCTAGTTTGAGGCTCATTTTCCCTTTTCTCTTTTATTCCCCAGCCCGCCCCCCCCCCCCCCCCCCCCCTGCTTCTGTATGCCTTCATTATGGACCTATGAAATCTAACCCAGAAAATTCAACAAACATTTCTAACCCAAATCTCCAAATTGACATGATGCTAAATCAGAGATGAAACTAAATAAATAGAAAAGTAAAAAGAACATGCTATTAAAACAATTTACAACACTGCATAGAGAAAAATAGAAGATATATTCTCCATGTATACTATAAAGAAGCTGATAAGTCAGAAAATAAAAATTTTCATAGAAGAAAGGGTCGGTCATGGGAACACAATAATTACCTTGACTCCATACAGTGATATTGTGCTGCATATCATTGCGGAAATTTCATCCAGAGAATGACTTGAGTATTTCACATCTCCAGCCTTTTCTTCAATTTTATTTGCAGAACTGTTGGAATTTGAATCAGTGGAAACTTGGGAAGACTGGAAAAAGAAAAAAGGGCCCCCTAAATATATGGCAGATGTAATTATGGGTGATAAGTTTAAGAAAATAAACAAAACTATAATAAAATATATAGAATGGTAAAATACAAAAAAAAATATCATAACTGCATTTCCAGAAGTAATGGAGCCAAGACGCAATATTATCAATGAAGAGAAATTAAAAACTCAAAAGAATGAAAATAAAATTTTATAAATAATGTAATTCAGAATAAATAAAAGATTTCAGATATCATGTAACTCAATGAAAATAAAATTTTACAAATAATTCAAGCACATGTCTTCCCAAATAACAATACCTTAGCAAATTTTCCACTGAAAACAGACAGAGCAACTTTCCAGAATGCTGGTATATGATGGACAATAACTGCAGTTAATCTACGGATATACCTTCCTCTTAAACCATCAACCTCTTCACCAATAGGGGAGTAGTTGATATCTGACTGACAATGGTTAACAAAAACAATATTAAAAAAATGCCAACCCCAAAAATTTATCCTAGCTTAATGACAATAAACTTACAGAATCATTCACATCTTGAATCTGCATCCATCTGGCATCAGAAAGAGCCCTGTCACGCAAATCATTATGCAAATTTTCCATTCTAGTCTCGTGATCTAAAGTGCACTTCTCGAGCAGACCGCGAATTCTCTGATTCTGTGAAGGAAAAAACCCAAAAGACTCAAAAATTTGGCCATCACAATGAAAGTGAGAGTGATAAGTTCAGAGATAACTAGAGCCCAAAGGGTGACAAAAATAAATGTGTGAAATACTTAGGTGGGGCAGTTAGTACTGTTGAACTATAGGAAAGAGAAAAATATTGAGCTTAAATCATGTGTTTCAAAGAGAGAACAAGTACTTTGTTTATATTGAAAAGAGAGGAACCAATGCAATAAATAGAGATTATAAGTAAAAATGTTCTTAATATAATATATATTTATACACACACACACACACACACACACACATATATAATCTAGATATTCTTAATTATCTAGGATCAATTCCTTAATTCTAAAACTATAACATTTTCTCTCAAGTTGGGGTATGTAAGTTGTAGGTGTCCAACTTGCTGCAAATATAACCAATTCTTGATCCTCTTAGAGACTTGGTGAATATGTGAGCCAACTATTCACTAGAGTTGACAAATATTGTGGGTGATGTCCCTAGACTCTAGTTTTTCTCTTAAGAAATGACAATCTACTTCAATATATTTAATCTTCTCATGAAAGACAAGAATTAGAGGAAATATGTAATGCTGCATGGTCGTCACATATAAGGTGTATTTGGGAACCTTCATCGAATTTGAGTTCTTTGAGTATTATTTCAGTTCAGCCATATGAGCTCACAAGTAGATAATGTCATTGCCCTATTCTGCATTTTATCTTGCCACAACATGTTATCTCTTTTCCAAGATATTAAATTGCCTCTAACAAGAACACAATGCCCTGCTGAAGTGGAGCCTCTGTTGCTCGGTGCCCCACCCAGTCAACATCAAAACACCCAATAATTTGAGTATTTCCCTTATCGTAATAAGGGAAAAACAATTTTGTTTCTTTTCCAGATAACCTAAGGATAGGGAAAAGATTGAACCACCACATGAGGATGGGTGGCTTGAATCAACGATTGGATAGATCAACCCAGCACAATCCCAACCTTGTGTTTGCTGGAGAAAAATGAGGTCACCAGAAACATTATCAAAAGACTTGACAAAGGCGGTACTGGAACATAGAATCGGAAACTAGGAGAAAGGATCACAAAAAGAAAAATAAAATCCTACAGAGGCAATAGGTCTATTGGGTCAACACAATTTTGAAAAAGAAATCAATACAATAGAATAGATGTGATATCCTCACATAACAAAGATATGTACAACAATAAATAAAAGCATTCATAATAACACATAATCTAAATTTTATCGATCATATACGATCAGTTACTTCTTAATAAAATTATACAGGTACAAATTATCGTGTTATGAAAATCAGGCCAACAACAGCAACATTCTATCAATTGACATTCAATCCTTACTACTCAATACTGTTTAGCATACAGTCAAAAAAAACTTGAGAAGTAAATAAGGAAATTAAATGGCATATATTTCATTCTAGCATGGGTATGAATTTTTTACCTGTATATTCAAATAATGCCATACTGGATCTGACTCCGGCTCCAAATCCAACAGTAACCTCACAGTATTCTCAAGCTACACGAAAAATCCAAGTGTTATAATCATCGTAGCAAATAGAGAATAAAGATAATTGCAATCCATCTCTAACTTAATCACCATATTAAATATCACCAGTCCATGATGCTCTCCATGCAAACAATATTAAATATCAACAGGTAAAGGTAGGTTTTACTACACTCCGTGCAAACAATAAAATTATAAGCATTATGTAATATCTTAAATATTCTTCAACAAGTACATCACAGAATCAAACACGATCATGATCATGACAAAGATCAAATTCTGTTTTAGAAAACTGCCTATTCTTTAAATGACGCTACCCTAAAGTCCTTTTCATTATCACTATTTGTGACCTATGGGATTTATTTTGATGAGTTTTCCGTAGTTCTACAGTAAATTCAGTGAGTTATTTTTTTCCTTTTATAGATATGAAAACATAAATGAAGTAAATAATGATGAAAAGTACAATGGGGGCAGAAGATAAGCTATCCTAAAAAGCATAAAATTCTAAAGACTAGTAGTAAGAAAACAGAATGCAGCAAGGCTATCAAAAATCTCTTTACATATTGGACATGACAACCACTTTGATATTATGAAGTATTAGGTCCAACGGAGACGTTGCAAGAGACCAATGTCCAAAAACTCAACGAAATATCATAAAATGAAATGTATGCAACATGACAAGAGATCTAAAGTAACATCCAACATTTGCATATTCCTGTACAACCTTATCCAAAAATCAATATCAATGTCCTTCTCTTGTATATTAACCTATAATCTATAATGGTGAGCCTCACAAAAGAACATTAAGAGACAAATATAATAATGTGAGTACTTAAGGTTTTCTTGGATGAGTGGAATTGTGAGAAAAAAAAAACAATAGAAAGAAATTTAAAGCATGTAAATACAAGGAAAATAGACTAGAAAAAATGTATTGCTTAGACAGACCGAAATAGAATGAAAGTGTGAAATTTTCCTATTACTAAGTTAGATGATCGAAAAAGAAAGTGGAAAGAAATAGGAATATTGTAAACTTTTTGCACTAATTAAAAACAATAGTTTAACTTCAAATATGAAAATTTTTATACTATTTTTTCTTAATGATTTTTAAAAAATATATCAATAAACTCAATTTACCTTTAGACATTTTCACAGAAGGACAAAAGCCAAGCCCATAACACATTTCCTCCCACGTATTATTCAATTTCACGCCACTAGAGAAGTGAATTTTCTTTGGGTGCTCCCTTCCCCTTTCCCACCTAATCTCTTGTATCATTGTTTGCCTAATGGTTAAAATGAAAAAATCATTCTTTTGAACTCCCAGTCCCCACCAAAATGTGTGCATCCGAACAAAGGGTTAGTCTCTTTACAAAAAGATCCAAAAACAAGAAGACATTATGTTTCAAGAAAGGCGTATTCAACTTCTCAAGCCAATTTGCTAAGTTTCACAATTTTTCTATGATAAGGAAGTGAGAGACACTATTCTTATATTCTATGTTATATTTAAATTAACTTTTCAAGTTAAAACCGTGCTTTTTTTCTTCAATAACAGAGTTATATAGAGGTGTTGGCTCATGTATGTGAACCTAAAATTTTTAATTAGATGCCTAATTAGAAGTGCCTAATACATATTAGAGAGGTGTTAACGTCAGAAACCTGCCCAACACTGACACTTCAAACACAATAGGTGTCAATGTCAGAATTGTGCCCAACACTGAGTCACTTCAAACAAGAGAGGTGTCCAAGCCTCATGGTTTGAAAGGAAGGGCAGTATCAACAAACAGAAACTCAAAGAATAAGTAGCCTCAGTATTCTATCACACAGGCAAGGTAGTCAAAATCGAGATCTTACTCAAGATCAGAAAGGAAAATATCAATCATAAATCGAAAGATAGTAACATGGATAGTAAGATCATACAAATTTTATGAAATTTATATTCACACAAAAAATCATTATATGCCACTCAAAAGTTATAACTGAACTTCATAATATATAAAATAAAATAGTACATCATCATTAAATAGCTGAAAAAAAGTGAAAATTTATCTATTTTGGGGATGGAAGAGCTGCAGCCTAAACACATTTAAAGGGAGAGCAGGGGTTTCACTTGTGGGAAGAGAGGGAGTCAGTTGTGGCAGTTTTTCTCAGTTATAGAAGGGGGGGAGTCACACTTTTATTTTATCAGTGCGTGGTAGATTTAACAGAGTCACTTTTTTTTTTCAGGTGCAACAAGGGCTGTTTCTAGAGAGACACTTTTTTTATGTTATTCTTTGGGTGCAGTAACAGTTTTAAGAAATTGGGCTTAAATGGGCTAAACATTTTAGGTAAGAAAACAATTTCAACCTATTAAGATAAACCCTAGAGCTGTTTCCCACTACCCCTCACGAAGAGTTGATGCAGGTAAGTTGACGCGAGAGTCACCATTGATAAAGGCACCACCACGAGCTCTGTCGGCTTCTCCCTCGCCGCTAGGAGGGACAGCACCGCAAGAATCGCCGCTCCTACATGAGTTGCAATTTACAATGGTGATCCACTACCATCTATGAAGATTGTGATTTTTAAGTGAAGCAAAATCGGAGAGGGAGTGAAGATTGTAGACGCGTACAATCTCTGGATCACGATTTTAACTAGCATGACATAAGCAATAGATTTGATTTGATTTAATTATGCTGCACACACCGAAGTATTTTCTTCAAAATTCAATCCAATAAATCACACCCATGTCATGTCCAAATGAAATGCAATTTCTTAAAAACACCAGCACAACTGTTTCAAGCTAGTATGAGCATCTCCCACAAACTACCCAAAGACCTTGCTACAATCCCACTACCAGTGGCATGTCCAACAAGATGTGCTACAATAAACATTAAAATATCATGACAAAACAAATCAAAGGAGATAAATTGGCGAATACATGCATTGTGCAAGTAAACATCAGCTCTTATTTATGCTTTTTTTTTAACCAAAAAAATAACAACTTCATTCTAAATTGGCAAGCACAACCAAGTCAAGCAGTGTTATGAATCAGTTTCCACTAAGCAAGATGCACCAGAAATAATGTCACAGGTCAGCAAAATCAAAGGTAAAGCATACTGAAATGCAACCTCGTTTATAGTCCAGTGCTTCTTTGCAAATAAATTCATTTATTACCAGGTAAATTGAAGAAATAAAAACTTACACTTGCTAGATCTATTTGTGGATCTTCCATAGATTGGAAAAGCATGGTCTTGAAATCATTCATCACTTTCTCAACTTCTTCAAGAACACGTTTTAGTATACCTACCTGAATCTGATTTGAGGCCAAAAGATTAGTAAAGCCCAGTAAGTAAAAGATGCTTGGAAGAACCAGAAAAAAAAATTCACAAACATGATATACCCGTAAACTAATAATGCTAAACTGGATGCAATTCTTACATTGCTACAATAGATGGATGAAACTTGAAATAAAAAATGTATGAGCATGTATACCAGAATTTCAAGAAACCTTAAAATTATTAAACTTCGTTTACAAATCAAATGGGGAACAATAGAAAAATCCACATAAATATAAAAGTTTTGTACATGAGAGGGTAGAGCAATTGATTTGGCCTTCTTGTACTCCCTGACTGCCAAATCGTATTCACCCTTACTAATGCTGCCACAGATAGTACTTGGCAGGTTGAAAAGTGTTCGAAACCTCTGTAGCATACCTTGGACAGTCCTAATTTTTTCTGCTTGAGCCTACAAAGTTCATTGAAGTCATGAATAAATTATTTCAAATCCAGAATAGCAGCCACACAAAAAAATCAAGAACAAAGCCTTCAGCCACCTGTCTCTCGAATAAAGGCTTCAAAGCACGGTTAGCCTGCAAACTGACTCCCTGAATAATATTATACAAATGGGAAGTCCCAGACCCTTCAGGATCATCCTCAATACGTCTTAACTTTGACTCAATATCTAGAAAAAAAAAATGTTTCACATCAAAAATAAAATAATCTTGAGAAAGAATGAGTAAGAGTTTGAGCATTATAGGAGTGTCAGTCAGTCAAGAGTAAAATATCAATTTTGTAAGTTTAACTAGGTGTAATTGAATACAGTGCAAAAATAAATTCATACCATCAATTGTTGTTTTGCAAGAGACAAAGCAATCAAAGTTATCCTTAACCAACTGCTTTCTCTGCTCAGTACGACTTTTGAAATCAGTTTTCAAAGCAAGTGCACCAGCCTCCAGATCAGCAGCACTGGTATTACTGTGTATCCGTGCTAAAAACAACTTTGCATCAAAGTGCTCCGAAAAATACATCAATTTGTCTGTATAATGGCAACAAAAATGCTATCAACTTCATGACCACTTAAAGAAGAAACACATAAACGCAAGTACAGTCTAAAATATGAAACCCCTCTCATACATTGTATCTTATGTATTCAAAGTTATCATAAATATGAAATCCTAAGAGAGGGTAACACACTCTTAAATTCATTTTATTCCTCTGTATCTTTCTCAAGTACACTGTTCAGGATTTCCACCATGGCAGCTCTGAACCACCACTCTGCAAACACCCAACACAGTCACTGTGAGCCAACATGTGAAACACTATTAACCTCTGCCATGTTGTGGTGACTGGCAGAAAGTCCGCCACTGAATTACCCCATGGCCATTTTTTAATAACACTGATCTATAGAGGACCTTTCCTTAATTTATCCCAGTTGTTGTGCTCTTGTGTCCATTTATTGATGGCAGATTAATTTCCTTGGGTCCCGAGTTGCGAATTACTTAACTCCAAAATTTGATCAGTCCTATACTCCTATTTAAATCATATAATCAGTTTCTAAAGAAACAGGAAACGTTAGAGCATCATGCTAAAGTTTATGATTCCACTCCAAGCCATGATGCCTAAGCACCCTAGGTGAAATGTGAAGACTAAGATATCTTCATCTTTTCAACTATGATTTCTAATAATTAAAAGTCCTATTCAGATCATTACATTATCTCACAATTCAAAGGCCAAAACCACTGACCAACAAATTCTTCCATATTCTAATTCAGTACCAAAATTAATGTCTGATGTTACTGTTTACCTTCCTAAAGCAAAACCTTTACTCGATTGAAAAATGACAAATAATGAACTGCAATGAATTGGCATCAATGATAACTACAAAACAAGACCACATCTGTCCTGGTTGATAGTAAGAGTGCTTCCAGAGTATTTCTTTTCTCATTATCAAATATTGTAACAAGACATGATTTGTGTGAAAAAAAAAAGTATATTACGTATGAAAAAATAAGAACACTATAAAGGCAGATATTCTAAAGTAAATATGCTACATAACATCTAAATATAAAAATAGTTACCACGTAGGTTGCCTTCCAGAATATCCTTGTCAATATTGGGAGAAGTATGTGAAGACTCGGTGATCAGCCTTAGTGTTCTGTTGTCTATGATACTGCCAAATGTCAACACAAATAAGTCTCAAGGATTAATCCCCCATGGAACTGAAGATGCATGGAAATAACAAAACCATAGGGAGGGAAAAAGAGTAAAAACAATGTAAGAAAAGCATCAAAGTGAACTTTACCCCAACCCCAGTGGATCAACACATTCCATGCCACGAGGGAATGACTGTAAGTAGGTAAGACCCTTTCTACCCACTGCAGAAGCTTTATTTTCAAATTTTGGAGGCACAAACTTTTGAGCCACTGGTGCTGTTCTTGTTTCCCTCATTTCACGAACCCTACGAGCAAGCTGTCAAAGAAGCCCAACTACATTAAATTAAACAGAATTTCATAAGTACTTTCATATAAAACGGATTTTTTTAATTTCATAGACCATGAACAAAGCATCTAAATTTCAAACTTCCAAGTTTGTGATGAATAGTATATTCCAAAAAATTCCATATATGATTGTGAATAATAACTATAAATAACAAAAAAAGAAAGAAACAAAACAACAGAAATGACAGACCAAGTATATCCCATAAAACATAAGATACCTACAAATATAATCCCTTTCAACAGGCACATACCCCTCCAAGAATTCATTTCATTTAAGGAAAGCATAATCTCAGCCTAGCTTACAACATGGACATCAATAATAGGATCTATGATGTCATTAGTATATTATTGACTACCTGTAGACTTTCCACTACAGATAATAAGAAGTAGCAATTGTCAATTACATGTCATTTGAATGGCAGACAATCCAAAATGCCATGAAACATGATAGACATTGAACAAGCTGTTAAAAGAAGGAATTGATATAGACATTATTTACTATTTCACGTACACAGTATACATCAGGTTGGAACACGCAAGTTGCAAAAACACAACTTGCAAATACAGAGTTTCCTACAGCTCCTCTTGCATTACGAAGAAGTATGCGAATATTTATTGATTATAGCAATAAATCCTATCGAAATAATGGGGGGATTAGGTTCGAGAGTAATAAGACTACAAATTAATAGAATAAAATAAGACTGATTCGGTGAGTCGAAAATGTAAAGCACTGACAAAAGCGATGATCGCATTACCTCGGCCTCGTCAACATGCTTCCAGCGACTTGGCTCCTCGCCGTCCCAGGCGCGATCGTCATCGCGCGCCGGTCTCCCGGCGGCGGCGGCGGCGCCTCGGGTTCTTGAGGCGGCAACCGGATCTTTGACGTTATCCTCGTCACCGCTGGAGATGCTGAGCATCTCGACTTCAGAATCGTCGTCATCGTCAGCGACTCCGCT
This sequence comes from Vigna umbellata, assembly GCF_029865625.1. NCBI lineage: Eukaryota > Viridiplantae > Streptophyta > Magnoliopsida > Fabales > Fabaceae > Vigna > Vigna umbellata. Next base: position 40,304,440 of record NC_142172.1, on the reverse strand, counting down.
TTTGGAGTTGGACTGTTTGGACGGAGGCCCGGGTTTCTTTGGCTGTTGGACGTAGTTAGCGACGGGCTTGCGTGAATTGGAGGTTTTGCCGTAGTTGAGATCTCGCTGCGCTTGCTCCTTCAGCGCCATCTGGAGGAGCTCATCCTCGTCGCTATCACTTGACATCGTCGCAGTTCCCTTCGAAGGAAGAGAGAGAAAGAGAGGGTGTGGTTTCTGGATATTAGATCTGAGGGAGAAGAAGCAAACAAACAGAGAAGAAAGGAGAGTTCGAAGGAGAGAATCTTCCAATCTCAATGTATTTTCCCCGGAATTTCTCTTTTTCTTTTTTATTCGATTTTAATTGAGTGAGAACATTTTTATCGACCATATGTATCGAAATTGAATGGAATATTTCAAGGTTTTATTTTTAAAATGAATATTTGTTTTGGAAATATTTGTGTATATTTTATATAAAAACTAGTTTTAAATCAAATTTTGAACTGGTTTTTAATTAACTCTTTAACTCATTTTAATTATGTATTATTTTATATTATTTTTAAAACTGATTTTTAAATTGTTCATTTTAAATGTTTTCACTAATCATAGTCATCCTATGATTTAACAGTCATATGTCAAAAATGAAAAAAATATATATATAACATATCTTATCAAAATTAAATACATGTTTAATTTCAATAGACCTGTGTCTAATTAGATTTTATTTTTATATTTATATGGGTGAGTAGATTTAATAAAATCACTAATCTGACATTGTTACTTTTATTTTTTTCATCCTACTCTCAAAAAAGATATTTATATACTTTGATGTTCAAACTAGCGTTTGAATAAAAATGTCTCATTATTAATGGGGTGTTTATGATAACGAATATTTTATTTTAGGTGTTTATCTATTTTCATTATTTATATTTTATCTTTGGTTATACATGTGATTAAGAAATATTTATTAAGTATCTCCTAGTCATGGTTATGCTTTTGTTTGATGTTTAATGTTGCTAATTGTGTATTTAGATGATAATCATGCATCAATTGTATTGTTTATGATCGATCTAAAAGTATATTGATTGAGGAAAATATATATCAACAAGGCATAAATGATATCCGATACTATGATATTGCAAAAATCATCAATAGCAGACCAAGTTCGACAACATCGTGGGACACTAAAATTTTGTATGTGTATCTCAAGTTATATCCTTCCTCTAACTACAAACTAAATTAATTTTTTATATTTTAACAGTATTAAAGATATATAGTTAAATTGATTTTGACATATTTCAAAATACAATGTTTTAAAAGAAATAGAAAAGGGGATCAATTTGTTAACAAAAAAAATATCAGGAATTCAATTACTTAAATCAAACCATTAAATACTTAGTTTTGTTACTTTTCTTTACCATTTATTTATGTATCTAATATTTGTTTTAGAATGTATTCTTTGTTTACTTGGTATTTTGTTTATTATAGTGTTTTTATTTTGCATTCAATCGTTTATTTAATTATTATTCTTAAAAAATTACTTATAACCTTTTTCTTAACATATTCTCATACATATCTTAAACAAATAAGAGAGTATTTAAGTTATCAGTAATATGACAACATTCTTCATTTTTGTCCAATGTTTTTAAGTATTTAAATTATAAGTAATATGACAGCATTCCTCGTTCTTGTCCAATGTTTTTATATAAATATTTTTTTCACACAACATAGTTGGCTTTTAAAATGATTAATGTGAAAGGTTATATGAAATAAGATAATGAATGGACTCACTACGAGGATATTGAGATCTTATCTTTGAGTGGTAAGAGTTACTTCATAATTAGTGACGTTGACTTTTACTAAGTTTTTATTAATAAAATAAACTCTACTATAACTTTTATCTTCTTTAATTTTTAAATTTATCTTATTTTTGTATTGTCTTATGTTTACTTGTTTTATCTTTAATTTCCATTTAAGTTTATCAAATAAAAAAATAAAAAATAATTATGGTAGAAGAAAATAATATGATACTTAAGAAAGCATAATTGGACAACTAAAATATTATTTTAAGAATAATATCCACGTTGGACACCACAAGAATAATATCCAACACTGTAAACACAGAGACAAAATAGAATTGCAATGTAACCCAATATCGAGTGATATAACAAAGGTGTTAGGTGTCACACATCCAAATTGGGTGATGACTTTGGCACACGCTACCCTTTTCACAATTAAATTAATTGAATATGATGATTCTAAGTTGTCGAGTAATGTGAATGCTAGAATGTCAAAATTGAGTATTTATTCATATTTTCTGCACGGATTTAGGGGTTTTTCGAATTTGTATAATAGAAAAATGTCTTAAAGTGCTTGAGAGAAACTCTTAAAGGCTACTAAAGATGCTATGAAGCTCTCCTTTCTCTTCATTGGATCTCCACTTCATCCATGATGATTTTCTTCTTTGTAAGTTGAAAAGGGACTATGAATTGAAGTTGGAGATGTGAATGGGAGACGGGATTGGAGGTTGGAGCAACTACTAGATGCCTTGGAAAAAAAACCTCCTTCTATTTAATTTTAATTTTTTTTCATTTTTTCAATTAGTAGACCTAAGTTTATTTGTTGAGATTATATATAATAAATTGAATTTTTATGTATTTTTGTGTAGTTAATATATATGATTTTCCAATTCAAGTTTGTATCTTATTTTGCACTTAATGTTTGTTGTGGTTTGACTTATTTGCACTACTGAATGATAAAATATAAAATTAAATATAGTAAAAAATAAAAGACTTAATGGGACATTTTTTTTATTTTCTCTCTCTTGCCTCCAGATTTACTTACTGTTATGTTCATCTCTGTTCTTTCATGTTCTTTTTTGTTTTTTTTAAGTTAAATATAATTTGATTATTTTTGTTGTAGTTTATTCCATATTTTTTTTCATTATAAAAAAAAGTAACTCTCTCATGTTCCATTTGATATTAAAATATTAGTTTCATATTTTTTTATCTAACGAGTCTTTTTTGTATAATAATTTTTTATGTATATAAAAAAGTTAACTATTATATATTTTTTCATAACTTGTGTCTTATTATCATATGATAATTCATTTTTAGTCTTGATTTTTTTTAAAAAATAAATATACTTATATGAAGAATAAAAATATATATTTATTTTTAAAAAATAATAAAAGGAAAACTAAATGTAAAAATAAAACAACACAAAATCAATTTTTTCACATGTTAATAATTCAATTATTTATTTTTATTTTATTAATAACAATGATTAAATATGTAAACTTTGAGTATATTATTTTAATTTACAAATTTATTAGTCAAGATTCATCACTATATACTCACTAGATAACACCCGTAAGCTTAGACCCGTCAATTTGGTCCCCCTTACATGGTTTGGCCCTAACCCACGTAGGCTGGGGTCAGAAAAATCCACAGGGCTAAAAAATCCCTCGTAGAAAAAGCCCACGGGACCAAAATATCTTCAAAGGCCCTGTGGACCAGGGCCAACCCATGGGTCTTTTCTTGAGAAAAAATGTTCATTTTGAATACAAGAAAAAATATAATTAACTCCTAATTTATTACAAAAATAGTTACTATAAAAAAATTAATCAAAATTTTTTATTGGAGGAGAGTTCTAGAATCAAGAAACAAAAGCAAAATGACAATATTTATTGAGTTAGATTTTTTAAGTATATAATTAAAGGATCATTTTATAAATTTGAAATTTAAATATTTAATTTCGCTTTTTTTAGGTTATAAGTTAGAAATTTACTTTTTATCTAAAATTATCCTAATTGAAATTTAAGAGAAGATTTTCTCTAATTGAAGCTCTAAATTTAAAAAAATACGAGGCTTCTTTATTTTTTTAGAAAGCTATTGAAAAATAAATTAAATATAAATGATTTTATTTTTCATTTTATACTCAACAAATCATGCTCATAACATAAATAATAAGTAAAAAGAGAAAACTCATAAACCTTGTGCAGACTGCAGTTGTATCTGCCCATAGGTTTCAATCTCATTGTACTATTCACTCAAAATGTTTACATTTTAAATATCATAAACATAAACATACATTTATGTTATGTGTTCTAATTGAAAGTTAAAAATAAATTATTTAATGTGTTAGTTAAAGAATTGAAACACTCTAACATTTGTCATTCTTTAGTACTTTTAGGTCTATTTAAAATTTTCATTTTGTTTTATAAATCTTTTTATAATATATCTTATGATGATTTTGAGAAAAGATTATCAAAGAGAAAAAAACAAAATAAAACATAAGTTTACTTTACACATAAAATATTAATACTATTTATGATCCAAAAATTTTAGATAATAAAATTTTGAATTGATTTTAATTTTAAATAGTTAAAAACATATTGAGTGATATTTTAGAAGTCGAGAAAAAAAAAATAGTGATTCTTTTTAAGAACGGTAAAAACACTGCAAATATTAAATCAATTTAATATGTTATTATCTCTCTTTGGGGTTATTTTGATATTACTAATTATATATAATTTTCTAATAATTGGTGTCTGCAATATAAGACATAATTGTATTAAAATTGGCAACAAAATAAAGCATTTTTATAATATTTTAGTAAAATAAATTTGTAATACTATTTAGTTGTGTAAAATTAAGTGTGTGGTTTGTAATTGTTTTTAGTTATTTAAAAAGGTGGTTATTTTGAATATTAAATATTCTATTAAAATATAATTAATTAGTTTTATTTAATAATTTGAAATAAGAAATCAATTATATGAATATAAAATTTAGTACTTTTAATAGTTACTATGAGAATGTTGAAGTTTAATTTCCAAAAGAAAATTAGTGGGGTTAAATCCACCTTAACCTTGACTCTAACCCCCTTGAGAAGGGGCTTTGGGAGTTTGGGCTTTTTTTTTTACTCCCATTTGAGGAGCTTCTTAAGAGGAGACTTTTTTAAGAGTGAGTTAGAACTAGCCCGAGGGTCATGGATCAAATTGACACCT